>NW_027186473.1:58116575-58144903 GCF_028583685.1 Petaurus breviceps papuanus
AGGATGGGATCACAAAATGTCAGGCCTCTATTTGGAAGCAGTGGGGCTTTAGAGGGAGAAATGGCTATTCCAGGATGGGAGGATTTGCCTTATTCCTCTCTAGCCAGAGAATGGGCTAAAAGCACAGGGCCCTGTGAAAACTGGGAACCAAGGCTAAGAGAGGGAGAACCTGGAGATTTGGAAAGATGTTTGAAAGCAATACCCATAGAACCAGGCAAAGAACTGGCAGGAGTGTGCAGGAGAGGCTGGGTGCTGCTAACAAGTTATCGCCTTATGTGTAAAAGTAGGGATAAGCTGCTGAAGGAAAGAGCTAGGATGGCTAGGGAGTCAGCTGGTTTGCCTGAGGATTCTTCTGTGTCACAGTACTCAGAAGAGCAAACTGGAGGGACTCATGTGGTCCAGGAGCAAGCTACTGTTCATGTAGCTAAAAGGAAGCAAAAAACTAGCAGAAGGAATGTGCATGCAGCTTTTGTACAGGCTGGGAAGAGTTGCCCTGACAGCTTCCAGGAGAATGTGTGTGAGGAGAATGGAACAAGGTTAGATGAGGAGTCTCCTAATGTAGAAGCTCTCCCCATACGAAGAAGAAGGCAGGAGAACCACCGAGGCAAAACAGAGTCCAGGGAGATAATTGAGGATTTCACTCAACAGGAGATCACTGATATATTGAGTAGATTTACCCAAAGAATGGGGGAGTCTTTAGTGTCTTGGATAGTAAGAATCACTGATGAAGGCGCAGGAGGAATAACACTGGACAGTGAGGACTGTTTAAAATTCATAAGTATCAGTCAGAATCCTTTTGTACACCAGGCTTTTAGGGATCACCATATGCAAGGAGGAAATAACAAAACGAATCTTCTAGCTTTAGCTGCAGAAGGTTGCAAAAAGCAATATCCAACTGAATCTATGTGGCCTAGGGGAGACAGACCCTGGTACTCACTTAGAGACTGTATGAGAAAACTAAAGGAGGAGGTAATGAAAACTGCTATCCTGATTGGAGATGCAAATGCATATTATGATAATCCCCTAGGAGTTCCTCATAGAAATATCATAGTGAAGACTGCTCCTCCTGCATATAAGCACCTAATTCTGACTCTTTTAATTGGAGAAATAGGGCACCCTCTTTCAGAGGTGCTGGATAAGATTTCACAATTAAGCGATTTAGGGGAATGGGAAAAAGACAAATTGCCTGGAGAGAGAAGAGTAAACAGCCAGAGGATTCAAAGACAAAATAGACCCACAAGAAGGGAACTGTTTACTGCTCTATTAAGAGCAGGGGTGGACTTTAGAAGAATAGATGGTATTCCAACTGAAGAGCTGCATAAGCTGTACCAAGAAAAGGTACTTAGCATTAGAATGAACAGGGAAGTAGGAACCACCCCCGCAGGTATTTCTGAATCTGAATCTTTGTATCCAAGTTTGCCCCACCTTCAGGGAGAATAGGAGATAGGCCAAGCCCCAGCCCAGATAAAAGAAATATGCAGAAGAGATTGCAGACCCCACATTGGTTTAACAATATATTGGAAGAATGGATCAACTACTGTGACTAGGGCACTGATTGATACTGGGGCTGAGGCCACACTTATCTATGGAAACCCTGATAAGTTTAAACATGGAACTCCTATTACCATCACAGGTCTAGGAGACACTGAAATATCAGCCAGACAGGTTAAAATAACAATGAAAATTGGGCAGTTACCTAAGAAGGAATATACTATGGTTGTTGTACCCATTCCTGAATACATCATTGGAATAGATGTATTGAGAGGCATGACTCTGAATTTACCTGAAGGAAGATACCAATTTGCTGTGAGGAAGATAGGAATTAATACAGTTTTAGTAGGAAAACTAAAAATGGACCCAATCACTTTACCTGAACCTTCTGAAGTAATTACTTTAAAACAGTATCGTGTGCCAGGTGGGCAAGATGAAATTGCCACTACTATAAAGGAATATGTTGAAGCAGGAGTGTTAGTCCCTACAACCACAAGATGGAATAATCCTGTCTGGCCAGTAAGAAAATCAGATGGGACATGGAGAATGACTGTGGATTATAGACAGTTGAATAAGGTGACTCCTTCTTTGTATGCTGCTGTTCCAGATACCATCAACTTAATAGAAAGGATCCAGAAATATGATGGGACTTGGTATGCAGTTATTGACTTGGCAAATGCCTTCTTCACCATCCCAATAGACTCTAAACATTGGGACCACTTCGCTTTCACTTGGCAGGGTAAACAATATACTTTTACTCGCTTGCCACAAGGGTACATACATAGCCCCACTATTTGTCACAGTATTGTGGCTGAACAGTTGGATGAATTAAAGCTACCTGGTGTACAGCTTACCCACTACATTGATGATATAATGATACAGGGAAAAGATGCGAAAGTAGTGGAAAGGAGTTTGACCCTTCTAATTGAGCATTTGAAAAGTAAAGGGTGGGAAATTAACCCTGCAAAGGTTCAAGGACCAGCTCAGAATGTGAAGCTTTTGGGTATACAATGGAACAAGGGGCTAAGGGAGATTCTTCCTCAAGCCCGACAAAAGATTCAGGATTTTCCTACCCCTACCAATAAGAAGGAGGCCCAAAAGTTCATAGGATTGTTTGGATACTGGAGGCACCACATTCCACATTTGGGACAGATTTTAAAACCTTTATATAGAGTCACACGGAAGAAATATGAATTCGATTGGGGACTTGACCAGAGTAAAGCTTTTGAAGAAGCCAAGGCTGCCATACAATTGGCCCTAGATTTGTGGCCCATGCAAAATGGTCCAGTGGAATTGCAAGTGACTACAAGATGATTATGCAAACTGGAGCTTATGGCAAAAACAACAGAGCCGAAATGTACCTTTGGGATTTTGGTGTAGGAAACTCCCTTCATCTGGAGTCCAGTACACACCTTTTGAAAAGCAGTTGTTAGCTGCATATTGGGCTTTGGTGGAGACTGAACAACTGACTGTGGGCCATGAAGTGATATTAAGACCTGGAATCCCAATTATGACCTGGGTAATGAGTACCCCAGCTTCTCACAGAATTGGACATGCCCAAGAGACTAGTATAATCAAATGGAAGTGGTATATTCAAAATAGAGCGAAAACAGGCAAAAGCGGAGTCTCTGCTCTGCATGAATCTATAGCAAACATAGAAATTGAGAGGAATGACACACCCCCTGAGCCAAAGCAACAGTTGGTACAATCCACTGTAAAATGGAATGAGGGATATGATGTATTAACTGAGGAACAAAAGAGACATGCATGGTTTACTGATGGGACAGCAAAATATTTGGGGCAAAAAAGACATTGGAAAGCAGTGGCCTATAACCCATGTACTAGAAGGACTTTGGAAAGTACTGGGATAGGTGCAAGTAGCCAATATGCTGAACTTATGGCAGTATATCAAGCCATCAAAATAGAACAAGGAGGACAGTGTCATATATTCACTGGTTCATGGGCAGTAGCTAATGGGTTAGCTACATGGATGCCCATGTGGAAAAATGAAAATTGGGAAATTCATGGTAAACAAGTCTGGGGCAAAGAATTATGGGAAGATATCTGGAACATGTCTTTGGTCACTGATTTGTCAGTTTTTCATGTAGATGCTCACGTGGCCCCCACCACACCAGAACGTGAGTACAATGCTCATGCTGATCGACTGGCAAAGATTACTACTGAACATATTGTCCCTACTTTGACAACAACTGATGATCCGGTATTAGCAAAATGGGTCCACCAAACAGCAGGCCATTTGGGGGTCCAGGCCACACACCAGTGGGCACAAGATCGAGGTATTAGTATCTCTCATTCACTGTTAAAACAGATAGCAGAAGAATGTCATATGTGTCAATTGGAAAAGGAGCGAACTGTTCCTCGGGTAGTAATTGGAGAGATAGCAAGAGAAAAAGTACCAGCCCAAATCTGGCAAATAGATTATATTGGTCCACTACCACTGGATAAAGGATGCAGATTTATATGCACTTGTGTTGATACCTATTCAGGTGTACTAGTAGCTTGTCCTTATAAGAATGCAACCCAGAAAAACACTTGTAAAACCCTAGATCTCATAAGTCTATATTATGGAACCCCAATGCAGATTCAAAGTGACAATGGGTCACATTTCAAAGGCAATGAAATGAAGAAGTATTGTATACTAAACAACATAGAATGGATATATCATATTCCATATTATCCAGAAGCATCTGGGTTAATTGAAAGAATGAATGGATTACTGAAAGAACAGTTGAGGAAGTTAAGTTCCAATAATTCATATCAACATTGGAAGGATAATTTGTTCATGGCTTTGCGTAATTTGAATAATAGACCATTGGGAGGAAGTACACCTCTAGCCAGAATGATGACCCCCAATCTGCAAATTAGAAAACAACAAATACACAAGATCCCAAATATTGAGTATTGGACCTTGAGGCCAGATGTCCCAGCACCGTACCCAGGACCACCTGGTTCGGTGGGGTATGATTTACATTGTTTAGAGGACTTTTGGTTGGACAGAAAAGAAATAAGAAAAATTTCCACTGGGATATGCATAAGAATCCCTAAAAATCACTTTGGACAGATTTTACCCAAATCAGGATTAGCAGCTCAAGGAATACATGTATTGGCTGGAGTAATAGATTCTAATTATCAAGGAGAAATTGTTGTAACATTCCAGAATTTAGGTGAAGGGCCCATACAGATTCACAAGAATGATAGGATAGTTCAAGTGATTATCGTTCCTTGTAAAACAATGCCACTTGTAAAAACTGACCCTCCTTCCAAAATAACTGTCACAGGAACTGAAGGATTTGGTTCTACTGATAGAATAAAATCAGGAGCTAAAGTATGGGTAAAACAGAAGCCAGATGATGTTCCAAAGGCTGCAGAGATTATAGCATATGGGAAGGATAACACTGTAACTATTGTTTATTCTGGAGAAGATGATTACAAAATTGTACCCTTAAGTCATTTATTCTACCGTGAGTGAGGCTACAATAGTCTGGTTATTGTCTCTTTGCTTCTTCTTGATTTTTTGTTTGTTCACCTTGTTTGTTAGATTTGTTTCCACAGGCTTGGTACCCTCCATCTGTAGATGCCTGATAGCTTAAGCCGGATGTCACCCCCTGTCTGCAACTGTGATGTGTCACCCTTGGACCTGGCATCAAACATATTAAGAACTGACCTCTCAAATGGGACCCCTTAGGACAGGGACAGCTCTACATCCAATTTCAGCAGCAAGTAGCCATAGAAGAAGAGATATTCACCCCTTACCACAAGATTTTGGGGCCCCATTTGTTCAGGGTGGGGGGAATGATGGGGAGCTTGTGCTCAAGCCCCACCCTAAAATATGGTTTTTTGTATTTATTGTGTGCTATTCTTGTTATATTGTTGTGAAATTTTGTTGACACCAGTTATTCCTACTGTATTTTTGCCAAGTAAGGGACATGAAAGATCTTGGGGCCGAATGTAAGGGTTATGGGATTTAAAGATCTTCCATGCCCCATGGACGTGCTGACATAGCAGAGCAAGAGAAAGTGAAAAGCCGAGCTAACGGTCCTGCGGTTGGCGGTTGGCAGCGGTTGCGGTTGCCCTTTTTTTTTTTTTGAGTTAGGACTCCTGCTGAGCACTGCCAGGGGCCGGAGCTGCTGGGAGGAGGACTTTCTGCTAAGGACTCCTGCTGAGCACTGCCGGGGGCTGGAGCTGCTGGAAGCGCGCTTCCCGGATGCTGGGTGGTTGCTGTGAGTGGGGAGAGGAGGACCTTTGCCTGAGGTAGCCTGTTCTGTTTTAAAGGCTTGAAAATGTGGGTGCTTTCTACTTTATCTACCTGTGCCAATGTCATAACTACTCTGATGGCTTTCACTTTCTGGTTTTGGGACTCAGTCTTTTGGTATCTTAATAAATTTTTTAGTTTATTTCCCCAAATGGCAAACCTGATGTATTTTGTGATGGATAATTATATCAGCATATTTGTAATCTCTATAGGCATTGTGAATATGGCATTGCTGATACAGCAGGGAAGAGAATAAGCATTTATAGAGACCTTATCATGTGCCAGGAACTATGCTTTACAAACATTATCTCATTTGATCCTCATTACAACCCTAAGAGGTAGGTGCTATTATATCCTAATTCTATAGATGAAGCAACTGAGGCAAATGGAGGTTAAGTGATTTGTCTAGGGTCACACAACTAGTAAGTTCTGAGGCTGGATTTGAACTCAAGTATTCCTGAATCCAGGATCCAGCGCTCCATCCCCTGTACCACTTTGCTGCCTCAAAACAAACAAACACCCAACTCTTTCACATAGACATGACTTTCCTTCATTCACTCTACAATCCACCCAGAGAAGCTTCCTTGTTCTCTCTCAGACAGAAATTCCCATCTCCATCTCTGTGCTGAATATCCCCACTTCCACCCCCCATGTCTGGATTGTCCTCCCTTTTGGCCTTTTAGAATTCTTAGCTTCTACAAAGCTCATCTTACATGCCAACTCCTCAATGGGGTCTCTCTTAATCCTCACAGCTGCTACTGTTCCCTCCTTACCCAGAAATTAACTTCTTTTGGGTTTATCCTTGCATATATGGGGAATTCATTTCCATGAGTACATAGAAAACAAGCTCAGGTCACAGATTATTTTACATCTTTGTATCCCCAGTGCCTAACACAGTACCTAGCATGTGGTAGGTCCTTAATAAATGCGAATTACATCTATAAGATAATTATGATATTACTAACTCAGTGCTTATCTAGGTCTGGGGCATGAGTGGTCTAAGAAAGTTACTCCTCCTAGGAGACTCAAGTGTGCAGAGAATCAGTTTCAAATTATTTCTCTATTCAAAAATATTCATTTTTCCTGGGTTGGTCCAGTAGATCAAAGAGGTTAGGTTCATATTTTATTTGACTCTGGAAGTTTTAAAAATAGAGTGTAAATGAAAGGGTGTAAATGGAGGGACAGAATGACAAAATTTATTTATTGTGATTGTTTAAACACACAAATTACTTTTTCACCCTGAAATCATGTTTGCAACACAAAAATTGATAATGTCAAGAGAGATAAATAGGGAAACTACATTATGCTTAAACAAATCATAGACAATAGAAACATACTGTGTGTGTATGTGTACACACATATGTATGTGTATACACATATGTATGTGTATACACATATGTACATACATATATCTAAGTATGCATCAAATTATATGGAATCTTAAGTTCCTAAAAGAAAAGCTAAGAGAATTGCAAAAAGACATGAATAGAAATATATTAAGAATAATAAGAAGACACTTTAATATTCCTTGGAACTGGATAAATCCAATGAAAAGATGCACAAGAAAGAAAATATTGAGTTGAATATTTTGTCACATAATTAGGTTTGACTGGTACCTTTTAATGAAAATATTAAAGAAATTTATCATGTTCTAATGAATAAAGTAATTATAAGCAAATGTAAAGAGGCAGAATAATAAACATTATTTATAGGCAATAAAGTAATAAAAATAGTAATTAGTGTAAAAGTATGAATTAAAAATATAGACCTAAGTGGACTTTAACTAATGACATGATGAATAATGAGTAGGTCAAAGAACAAATTATAGAACCAATGAATAATTACATCAAAGACATTGGCATCAGAAAGGAACATATCAAAATGTATGCGACATAGCTAAAGCAGTACTCAGAGGAAAATTTTTGTCAACAAAAAAAGAGGTTAATAAATTAAGCATACAGTTTCAAAAACTATAAAAGAAACAAAATAAAATTTTTAAGGGAAGTACAAGAGAATGAATTTTGAAAAATTAGAGAGGGAAGGAGTCAAGATGGCGGAGTAGAAGCACGACCTCGGAGAGGCTCCGGGCTCCACCTTCCCCAATCCATGTAAAAAAGGGACTCTGAAAAAACTTTGGAGCTGCAGAACCCACAAAATGACACAGGAAGCTAACCTCCTGATGAGGACAGGCTGGCAGGAAACACCAGCGCAGTGCTCTGGGAACTGAGCCTGCCCCACGCCAAGGCTTTAGCCCCAAGGCGGGCCTGACCAGCCACAGGCAGGAGGGACTCTAGATCAGCAGCAGCTGTGGCCGTTTCCAGATTTATCAACACATAGATGCAAAGGACAAAGTGAGAGGTCAGTACAGTCTGGACTTTGGGACCCAGTAAGTGGGAGTGTGTAGCTTTTGCCCCAGGGGTGAGAAGCTGCTGAGACACCATACACAGCCAGCCAGCACCACGTGGCAGCTTCAGCTCCTGGCCTGTAGAGTGTAGGGGGACAAAGCAACCAGTCTGAGGGGTAATCACTCTTGCTTTAACCTGCTTGGATCTGGATTGCAGTCTAGGGTGGAGGTCCTGGGGCATGTGTCCAGCTTGCCAGAGCATGTGGAGGCCTCAGAGAGGGCACCCATCTAATACTTCTGGCAGCTGAGAAAACCCCAATGTTTGGGATGAAAGCTCCCCTGTCTGGTGGCAGAGTACTATTGTGGCAAAAAGCCCAGGGGTCAAGAGACTGAGGGGAGACATGACCAGGCAAAGGAAACAAAGCAAACAGAAGATTCCAGCATTAAACTCCTATTTGGGGGACAAAAAGGAGCAAAGTATGGAACAGGAGGAAGATAGCGAAGTCAGAACTCCTGCACCAAAAGCTTCAAAGAAAAATATGAGCTGGTTATAGGCCATAGAGCACCTTAAGAAGCAGATAAGAGAAGTGGAAGAAATATTGGGAAGAGAAATGAGAACAATGCAAGAAAATTATGAAATGAAAGTCAACAGCCTGACTAAGGAAAATCATACCTTAAAAAATAGACTAACTCAAATGGCAAAAGAGGCTCAAAAAAGCAATGAGGAGAAGAATGCCTTAAAAAGCTGAATTTGCCAGATGAAAAAGAATCTCAAATGTTCACTGAGGAGAATCATTGCTTCAGAATTAGATTGGAGCAAATGGAAGCTAATGACTTTATGAGAAATCAAGATGCTGTTAAACAGATCCAAACAAATGAAAGAATAGAAGGCAATGTAAAATATCTCATTGGAAAAACCAATGACCTGGAAAATAGATCCAGGAGAGATAGATTAAAAATTATTGGACTACCTGAAAGCCATGATCAGGGAAAGAACCTAGAAAGCATCCTCCAAGAAATTCTCAAGGAAAACTGCCCTGATGTTTTAGAACCAGAAGGCAAAATAGAGTTTGAAAGAATCCACTGAAAACTCCTAGGAATATTATAGCCAGGTTCCAAAATTCCCAGATCAAGGAGAGAATATTATAAGCAGCCAGGAAGAAACAATTTGAATATTGTGGAAACACAATCAGGATAACACAGGATCTGGCAGCTTCTACACTCAGGGATCGAAGGGCCTGGAATATGATGTTCCGGAATGCAGAGAAGCTGGGATTAAAACCAAGAATCACCTACCGAGCAAAACTGAGTATCATCTTTCAGGGGAAAATATGGTCATTCAGTGGAATAGAGGACTTTCAAGCATTCTTGATGAGAAAACCAGAGTTGAATAGAAAATTTGACATTCAGATGCAAGAACAAGAGAAGCATGAGAAGGTAAACAGGGAAAAGAAATCATAAGGAACTTATCAAAGTTGAACTATTAACATTCCTACATGGAAAAACAGTAATTGTAACTGATGAAACTTTTGTCAATATGAAAAGAGTTGAAGGGAATAGAAATGTATACATGTCTATATATGAGGGTATATGGTCATATGAATACATATGTGAATGTGTGTATATATGTTTGAAGGTATACATAGATAGAGGGCCCAGGACCAATTTAACAGGAAGGGATGATACTTAAAAGGTTAAATTAAGAGGTGAGAGAGAAGTATAATGAGAGGAGATGGGGAGAGACAGAACAGGGCAAACTATCTCATAAAGAAGAGGCAAGGGAAAACGTTTACAATGGAGGGGAAGAATAGGAATGCAAAAGGGAATGGGTCAACCTTATTCTCATTGAATTTGGCTTCAGGAAGGAATAAAATACACACTAAATAGGGTATCTCACCCTCCAGAAGAGTAGGGGGGAAGGGGATCAGAGGGGGGATAATGGAAGGGAGGGCTGGCTGGGAGGGAGGGAAGTTGGAAGCACCCATTTTTGAAAAGGGACGGGATCAAAGTAGAAAACAGAGCAAGTGGGAGGTGGGATAGAAGGGAGGGAAATATAGTCGGTCTTTTACAATATATATGCCATGTTATTGTTTTGCATTAGCTACACTTGTACAACCTATACTGAACTGCTTATCTTCCCAGTAAGTGTGAGTGACAAGGGAGGAAGGGAATGAATCTTTAATTCAAAGTTTTAAAATAAAAAATTTTTATTTTAAGTAATTGGGATTAAGTAACTTGCTCAAGGTTACACGGCCAGTTATTTCTGGCTGTGGTGCTAAGTATCTGAGCCTGGATTCGATCCTCAGGTCATCCCGATACTGGGCCAGTGCTCTTACTCACTGAGCTACCTGGCCGCCTCTAAAGTCAAATGTTTAAATATATATATATATATTATTATTATATATGTGTACTATTATATATGTACACATATATACTATTATATATGTACATATATATACTATTATATATGTATGTATACTATTATATATATGTATATATATATGTACTACTATTAATACTATTTTACATGTAATTGGGAAATAAGATATACAGGCACTGGGACATAGAGATCCACCATGCCCTATTGGAAAAGTCAAAAGGGGTATGGGAGAAAATATTGGAGAGAGCAGAATAGAATAGGGGATATCTTGTGGGACTGCTATTTTGGGGCGGTGGGTAGGGGAAAAACGGGGAGAAAATTTGTAACTCAAAATCTGGCAGAAACAAATGATGTAAATCAGAAGTTAATAAAGCATTAAAAAAAGAAGTTAATAAAGCATTTGAAAAATGAAAAAAAAGAAAAAACAAAACTAGAGAAATGTTAAAATAAAAAAAGACTATGGAAGTGATAAAGAAAATTAAAGAATTGTTGTTCAAAAAGACTAATAAAATCAATAAACTACTAGCTAATCTGCTTAAGAAAAAAGAAAGGAAAATCAAGTAGCCATAATAAAAAATGAAAATGATAAATACACACAGAGAAGAAATAAGAATAATTAATATAAACTATTAAATATGATTATATACCAGAAAAACTAGGAATTCAGAGGAAACAAATTAGTACCTATAAAAAATACTAAATGCCTAAATTAACAAAATAATAATTAGAAATCTTAAATAACCTAATCTCAGAAAAAGAAATCAAATTAGCCACAAATGAAATTTTAAAGGAACACAATGGTGACAAGTAGATTTATAAATTAATTTTATCAAATATTTAAAGAGCAATTATTATCTGATCTACAAAATTATTCATGAAAATAGAGAAGAAAGATTCTCTAAGAACTATTTTTTATCAATTAAACATATATCTGATATCCAGAGTCAGAGAGAGAGAAAATTACAGACTAATTTTAATTTTATAATACTTATAATACTAATTATATTTATAATAAATTATAATACTAATTTTAATTTAATAATTATACATGCTGCATAACATAATATTACACATTATAATATATAACATAGTACTTATAGTATACATTTAATATATAATATATTATAATAATATAATACTAATTTCAATTTAATAATAAGTACAAATATTTTAAATAAAATAATTTAACTGAGATGATAAACTATCTGGAAAACAATTCACTCTGACTATATGTTCATACCATATGTTCTAAGATGGTTCAACATTAGGCAGATAGGAAGAATAATTAATCATGTAAACAACAATGATGACAACACATGGCTATTTCAGTAAATAAAAAAAAGGTTGGCAATGTAATATTCATTTATTATTAAGACTTCTAAAAAGTACAAGTATAGAAAACTTTTTCTTTAGTATGAACAAAAGTCTATTTCTAAAACCAAGAATTAACATTATTTGCAATTAAGAAACACCAGAAGCTTTCCCAGTACAAGCAGGGGTAAAACAAGGATCACCCTTCTTCTAACCTTACTTGATATAGTTTTGGAAATGCTAGCTATTATAATAAGATGAGAGAATAAAATTAAAGTAATATACACTGACAGAGAAGATATTAAAGTTACCCTTTTTTTATAGATGGCATAATGGTGTACCTAGAAAACCACACAAAAAACCTAATTGAAATGATTAATAGTTTCAGGATACAAAATAAATCTACAAAAATCATCACCATTTATATTTAGTGCTAACAAAAATAAGGAAGAAATGGTAATAAGAGAAATTCCATTTAAAATAACTACAAAATGCATAGAATGCTGAGGAGTTAACTTTTTTTTTTTTAAAGCAATTGGGGTTAAGTAACTTGCTCAAGGTTACACAGCCAGTTTGTGTGTGTGTGTGTGTGTGTGTGTGTGTGTGTGTGTGTGTGTGTGTGTGTGAAGTATCTGAGCCCAGAACCAATCCCAGGTCTCCCAACTCTGGGGCCAGCGCTCTTACTCACTGTGCCACCTGGCCACCCCAGGAGTTAACTTATTAAGACATTTAAAATTTATGTTGATTCATCTCCAAAACACCCCTTATGGAAATAAAGGATAACAAATTGGAGAGACATTCACTACTCATGCTAGAATCAGACCAATATAACAAAAAATGATATTGTTTAATTTGATTACAGATTAAGTGTTATACCTATACCAATCAAATTACTGAGAGGATAGAACTAGAAAAAAATAATAAAATTTATTTGGAGCAGCAAAAAGTCTAGAATGAGAAAAAAAGTATTAATAAAGGGCACATAGAATAAAGAGCACACTTTAGACAATATTACAAATCAGGAATTATCAGAACTATATGATATTGTGGTTTGAGGGATGAGGCAGTGGTTCAAGACTTGTGACCTTATAAAGAAAATTCCCTCTATGAATACAATTTATAAATTATTCAGCAACTCATGGTCTTAGAGAGTTACCTAGACATTGAGAAGGTAAGTGATATGCCCAGGGTCACATAGCCAGTATATGTCAAAACCAGGACTTGAACCTAGATATTCCTGAATCCCAGGTTAGCTTTCTAGTACTGGGCCATGCTTCATCATCTTGGTACTAGTTTTTTTAAAAAAATAGGAAGATATGGGGCGACCAGGTGGCTCAGCAAGTAAGAGCTTGGGCTCTAGTGTTGGGATGACCTGGGGATCAAATCCGGGCTCAGATACTTAGCACCACACCCAGAAATAACTGGCTGTGTAACCTTGAGCAAGTTACTTAACCCTGATTGCTTTAAAAAAAAAAATAGGAAGATACATCAGCAGAACCAACTAGATAAACAACAAATAGAAATAGTCTAGTGTTTGCATAAAATACTTGGAGGACTACATTTTTAACTAGAATTACTGGAAAAATCATTAAACAATTTGGTAGAAATCAGGTTTCATGGTAGGCCAAGTTTTGGGGCTATCAAGCTGCACTCCCATGGTGTAAAGAGGTTCCTGCCTCCTTTAGGAAGTTTTGGACCATCCAATGTTGGAAATGAGCAATTATTAATCACTTGCTTTTTATCCCCAGATCAAGCACTTAATACATTAAAGAAATACATTCTTAATAAATAAAACAAAATAGAAAAGCATTTAATAAATAAAGTGAATAAAAATTAGCCTGTCTGTTTAGGCAATGTTGGAGTACATTTCCTGTGAGAATTCTTTTGTGAGGGTGGAAGGGGCAGGGTGCTAGGATACAGGGGTGCCTGTAGAGCAATTTTGGCTTAGAGAGAGGGATTGAGTGGGCTTCTGGAAAGCCCTCAGCCTTGAGGGAATTAATATCCTCACAATTAAGTCCTGCTGCTTGGGATGGAATATGACATTCTTGAAGACCAGGACTGTCTTTGTCTTTGTATCTCCAGTCCCCAGCATAGTTTCTGGCACACAGAAGGTACTTAATAAGTACATATTGATTGATTGATGAAAGAGGCAAATTCTGACCCAGACAATGCACTCTGCCTTGAAGTCAGGTATCTGATGCCCCTTATCTCCTTACTTAATTCCAGTGGCCCCCTAAATCTTTCAGGATCAAATATAAAATCTTCTTTCTTTTAAAGCCCTTCTCAACCTGGACCTTTCTTATTTTTTAAGCCTTCTTACTGTTTTTTGCCCTCTGAGTATTCTATAGGCCAATGAACCTGGCCTCCTTCCTCTTCCTCAAACAGATAACTGTGCTTTTCACTCTCGGTTCCTTCCTTACCAACTTTCTGGTCTTCCTTGGAGATTTGGCTCAAACAGAGGCCCTTTTAGATTCTCCCCATTGTTGGTATCTTCCCTCTGAGATCACTTTCCACTTGGACTGTGTATAGCTCATGTAGACATAGGCATTTGCACGGGGTCTCCCTCTACCTCCTAGAAAGCAGGAGTCGTTGTCTTGTCCTGGTGTGGGGGGCTACTGCAATACCTGGCTAGGCATGCTGTGCTTTCTTTTATTGCTCATCTGCTGGAAACTCTTATGCTATGGTGGAATGGGCACAGGATTTGGGGTCAGAGGCCCTGGGTCCTAATCCCAGGTGACCTTGGCTCAGTCACTGCACACACAAAGAAGAAAGTGTTTTTGTAAATCCCCATAATCAACATTGCCATTTGTACCTGTATAATCTATATTGAATTGTTTGCCTTTACAAGGAGGAGGGAGATGAGGGAAGGAGAGAATTTGGAACTCAAATTTTAAAAAAATGGATATTAAAAACTGTTTTTAAATGTAATGAAAAAAAAGAAATTTTCACATATAAAATTAAACATTGCTAATTATAAATTAATACTGCCTATTTATTGAAATGACTGGAGCAGCTAGATGGCTCAGTGAATAGAGCAATGGCCCTGGAATCAGGAGGACCTGAGTTCAAATATGGCCTCAGACACTTAACACATATTAGCTGTATGACCTTGGGCAAGTCACTTAACCCCAAATGCCCTTCCTTGCCCCCCTCCAAAAAGACAAAAAACAAACAAAAAAAAGAAATGACTTATGGGAAAAGGTAAAGGTATCCTACAGCTGACCAACCCACATTTAGAAAGACTCTTAATCCTTTTAGGGGAGAGGGAGAGGACTGAGGCTATCCAAACCTGTGATTTCATGGTATCAGCCTGCCAGGCATAGAAACTCCCCCTAACAAAGAAAATCAGCAACTGTTCTGTCTTGTTCAGAACTGTTCAGCTTAGAGAACTGAGAGCTTAGATGATTTACCCAGAATCATGCAGCCAGTCTGTGTCAGGGGTGGAATTAGAACCCAGATTTTCCTCCTTTTGAGGCCATACCCCATGCCCTTTCCCACAGGCCGTGCTTGCTTTCTCCTATGTAATCCTTCTGAAGAGTCAGGCGGCAGCCGTGTGCTCAGGCCTGCTTTTGTGCACTCGGGGAAATGATGTGTCCAGGGCTTAGGAGGTGATTTGCACACAGTTGGTTCAGAGCTAAAAAGCAATCTAGTCCAGGTGACATAAACAGTACTCTGGAAAAAGCCTTGGATTTGGGGGCTTAAATCCCAGCTTTGTTACTGTTATGGCTTGGGTCAAATGGCTTTCCCTTTCAAGTCTCAGCTTCCTCATCTGTAAAATGAGAGGAGAGGAGTTGTTTCTGGACTTCCCTCTGACTCAGAGCTAGGATTACGATCTTATAACTTCTACAGGCCCCTCCAACTCTCAGCCTTTGATCCAAGCCTGGGGCTCTGCCTTCTTATCTAGGCATTGGTCCTATTTTGCTAGGTGACCTTGGCTGTGGGTTGTGCTGGGCTGATTAAGGACTCCACCATTCAGCCCCATGAGGTATAATTTGTCAGATCATAAAACATTTTTTCTTTTAAGGCTTCCAAGATCACCTGTATGACCAAAGTCTGAAATTATATTTATTCCCCTGCCCTATAGAGACTCTGGGAGTCATTCCAGATGAAGTAATGTTTGCTGAACACTCATATAGGAGAAAGGTGCTATATACATACCAGCATTGTGCTGTATTATCATTCAAGGAAAGGTCAAAATTACATTACGTCATGCATCTTGTGTCCTGGCAGTGAGCCTGCACTGTGGCCAAGGGTTGAGGCCCGCTCTGAGCCCTAGGTTTATTTTGTCATTGAGGTAGAATGGTATTTGGGGTTTTAATAGAATAGGGACTTGGGGGATCAGAGGAGTGCAGATGAACCTCACTCCTTTGAAGTACAACCCCCTTCCCTAGGAAGCCTTCCTTGATTTCCCTAGTTGCTAATTGTCTTGCTCCTTCTAATGCATATATCACGGGTTATTAGGTATTAGAGTTACTACTTTGTGTTACTTATCCTCCTCTAAGCTCTTTTTATAGATGAGAAGACTGAGGCCTAGAAAAGATAACTTGCCCAGAGCAGTACAGAGAGTTGTTAGATGAACTTGGATTTGAACCTGGGTTTCCTGCCTCCATTTCTACCTCTCTTTCTGCAACTTCATGCTCCTTCTTTTTCAAGTGCTGCTCTTCTAAATATTTGCCTTGAGAGGTAATACTATTTTTTTTTCAACAATGTTGCTGTTGAACCATGTCTTTTGGAATTCCCTGCAAAGGCAGCTTATAAGCCACAAAATTAAATTAGTTTCTTGAACTTCTAATATAACACACATATTCATGTACATGTACTTATAGGTATAGATGTCTCTCTCTCTCTACATATATATAAATATATATGCAAATACATATATGTATACCTCTCTCCCTCTCTCTTCATTTCTGTCTTCCTCCTCCTTCCCTTCCTCTTTCTCTCTCTCCCTCTTTCTCTCCTGTTCTTCTTCTCCCTTCTATCTCTCCCTCTCTTTTCTTTTTCTTTCTCTTCCTCCTCCTCCTCTTCTTCTTCTTCTCTGCCCCACCCCACTCATTCCCTACCCTTTCCCCTTCCTTTCCTTCCTGTCTCTCCTCTCTCTCTCTCTGTCTCTCCCCTCTCTCTCTGTCTCTCTGTCTCTCTCTGTCTCTGTCTGTCTGTCTCTTTCTCCTCTCTTTCTCCTTTCTCCTTCCTTCTCTCTCTCTTTCTATCTTTCTCCTTCCTTCCATCTTTCTCCCTCTCTCTTTATGTGACCCTGGGCTTGCTACTTCACTTTTCAATGCTTCAGGTATCTAAGGTCTTAGTGTCAGAGTTGTTGTGCATTTCTTGAGGAGTTTCCTTGTTAATGAAATCACAACTCTAGGTATATATGTGTTCATTTTGCCTTTGTTGGCCCATTATCATGCCCTTTCCCCTCCCCCCACACAGCCTTGCCCACCTTGGTGGGGAGTTGGAAGGACTGGCAGAATTGGAGTTAGGAGGCTTGAGTTCATGTCCTGCCTATAATGCTACAAGATGTGTGACCTTGGGCCAGTCTTCTAACTTCCCCATTACCTCATCTTTTTCAGTTGCAAAACTGAGACAATAAAACTTATACTGCCTACTCATAAGGCTGTTGTGGGGAAAATGCTTTGTATACCCCAAAGGAAATTTGATTGGTTAGTTTTAGCCAGCTTTGGCTCCCAATTTGGTTAGATCACACAAGGAAAGGATAAAGATTTGCCCTGGAGACAACCAAAAGAACAATCAGTCATTCAACAAACAAACCTTGTGCCAGGCACTGTGCTAAATTTTTTTTGGAGGCAATTGGAATTAAATGACTTTCCCAGGGTCACACAGCTAGTAAGTGTCTGAGGCTGGATTTGAACTCATGTCCTCCTGACTCCAGGGCCAGTGCTCTATCCTTTCACTGTGCTAAATACCGAGGATATAAAGATAAAAAAAAAAAACCCAATCCCTGCCCCCAAGCAGCTTATATTCTGTCATGCATACATGTATGCATACATGTATGTAAATATGTATGTGTGTATCTATCTTAATAAATTTTTAAAAATCTGCAAAGGTAATTGGTGGGGAGGCCCAAGCAGCTGGGAGAATCAGGAAAAGTTTCATGTGAAAGGGGATGCTTTCGTGAAGTTGGGAAGGGAATGAAAGAGTCTAAGTGGCAAAGGTGAGTGGGTAGTACTTTAAGGTCCTCCTATCTTGTGGGAAGGACTGCTTAGGCACAGAGGTGACATTCAGTCAATGAGCAAAGCTGGCTGCCATGTCCTTTGCAGACAGTGCTGGAGGTCAGACACCATAGGAGGAGGCTGGGGCTTAGCCCAGGGCCTTGGCTCCTGCTCCCAGCCCTTCCACTGACTCACTGTGTGACCTTGAGCTTATCACCAAATGCTCTTTGTGCTCCTAGGGTGGGAAATTTGCCCATTGTCTGCCCAAATCACTGGGGAATCAGGGAGGCAATGAGTTCACTTGGGAAAAGGGCTTTGATCTCCAATGACAGGAGCTAGGTGAAAGAGGAGCAGCTTTTCTAACCACATAAATGCACTTGTCTGGAACCGAATCAAAATTATACTTGGCTCCAGATTCACCCAAAGAGCAGGCACCTCCTCCCTCCTAATTTTCTCAGCACCATTTCTTTCCTTTCTCCTTTGCCCCTCAGCCAAACTGACAGCCTGGGAATGAATGTTTTCTCATAGTTTGGTGGCAGGGCCTGAATTTCAGCTCAGTACCAGAGATGATTATGCCAGAAAAAGCAAGTTGTTACCACCAAAGTCCTTGGTTCAGCATCAGAAGTGACTTGGTTTTTTTCAATGGAGATGATACTAAAGAAGCATTGCCATCTGCCCTACTGCTATGCCCTTGGGACCACTGGGCCTTTCCACATAACCCGTGACTGAAACCTTCTCTATCCATTGTGTCCTTCTATTAGGGTGGGCATTCTATTTGACTGCACAGACTGTTTTGCTTTTCTATTTGTATCCCCAGGGGGAAGAAATGAAGAAAAGAAGGAAGGGAGGAAAGAGAGAAGGAAGAAAGAAGGAAGGAAAAAAGGAAGAAAGGGAAAGAGGGAGGAAAGAAGGAAGGAAGAATGGAAGAAAGGAAGGAAGGAGAGATGAGGGAAGCAGGAAAGGGAAAGACGTAGGGAAAGAAGAAGAAAGGGAGGAAAGAAGGAAGGGAGGAAGAGATGGAAGAGAGGAGGGAGGAAGGAAAGAAGGCTTTTTTACTAAGTACCTCTGCTCTTCATTTTACAATTATCTCCTTTGATCGTCACAACAGTCCTGGTGCTATTATCATCCTCATTTTACAGTTGAGAACACTGAGGCAGATAGAGGTTGAGTGACTTGTCCAGGGTCACACAGTCAGTCATTGTCCAAGGCCAGATTTGAACTCAGGCCTTCTTGACTCTAGGCCCAGGGTTCTAGCCAACACACTACCTAGTTAACTTGGTACAACGTTTTACACATGGTAAGCATTTAATAAATGTTTTTTTTCATTCATTTCCCTTAATTTATTGGGGGTTGTAGCGGTTAAAAAAAACTCCATTCTCTAGAGACCAAATTGCTGGTGATGAATATTAGAAGAGTCCAATTACCACAGCCAACAGGACAATGGAGATATATATGGTTGCATGGCTGCATCAGGTTAGCAATGATGACTTATGGGAAGAAGTGACGTAAAAGATTTCGCTGAAGCCATTGGTGACCACAAAAGAAGGTGGGCTAGTCATATATTGAGAATGAGAGACAGCAAGTAGACTGTCCAGGATACTGCCCAGACAACATGGTGACATGGAAGGAGCCAGGGAAAGGTCCCCTCCAGATGTGGAGGATTTCTAGGAAGACACTAACAAGTTTCACTCAGAATGAGAGGGCCTGGAGGGTTGTGACCTTCACCAGCGGAAGGAGCATCCGTGATCATCAAACTGGCTCCACCTAGACAGTTATAAACTAAAATGAGTGACCCCAGCAGCGGTCAATGGAAGGCTTTGGAGGAAACATTGAAAGACCACATTCCTTAAACCAAAATATGTATTGGGACATAAAATGAAGAAGTGTCAAATAACCCTCAATGGTATTCAGTCAGCACCTCCTTTCTCCTGATGTAGAAGGAATTTAAAGGATTGCAGATTTAAAGAAGGAATGAAACTTAGAGACCATCAAATCCAGTCTCCTCAATTTTACAGATGAAGAAACTAAAGTCCAGGAGATTAAGTGTCTTACCCAAGGACACACTCTCAATGTATGCCAGAGTAGTAAGTAGTAAGCATTGGAATTAGAATTAGAATTCAGAACCTCTAACTTTAGAGACAGAGATCGGGTTTTGTTTTATTTTTTTGCTTTTTGGAGGGGGGAAGGTAGGGCAATTGGGGTTAAGTGACTTGCCCAAGGTCCACAGCTAGTAAGTGTGTCAAGTGTCTGAGGACAGATTTGAACTCGGGTCCTCCTGACTCCAGGTCCGGTGCTCTATTCACTGCACCCTCTAGCTGCCCCGTGATTGTTCTTTTCAACACACTGAGTAAGCACTTATTATACATTTAGTGTATGTGAAGTGGAGTAAGGTTGGAATCATTCAGAAAAGGAGAGCTCCTACCTGTTCCTCTCAGCTGCATAGAAAGTAAAAATGGTGATAGGGTCTTATTTCTTCACATGCCTCTGCCTCTCAAAAATGCTATCCATAAGGGCATCTAGGTGGTACAGTGAATAGAGCACCAGCGCTGGCGTTAGGAGGACCCAAGTTCAAATCTGTCCTCAGACACTTGACGCACTTACTAGCTGTGGACCTTGGGCAAGTCACTTAACCCCAATTGCCTTGCCTTCCCCCCTCCAAAAAAAAATGCTATCCATTTTAAGCCATCCTACCATTGATATGGTCCTTGACTAACCAACCACCTACAGGTATGTTAATATCCTGTTTAGGACTTTGTGTGTGTGTGAGATTTATTGTTGCCCTTCGTTTTTACACCATGATCATTTCCCTATATTGGCCTTTTACCCCATTGGATCCTCCCTGAGGATCCAATAATGAAGAAATTCCATAATGAAGAAAAATCATCAGGTAAAACCATCTGAGTCACATCTGAGAGTGGAAACAATATCCCTCTGCTATAGGGCTGCCCCCTCACCTCTGTACAGAGTGGAGGGAAGTGTGTGTCACAAACCATTCCCCTGACTTCTTTTAATTTGGTTTTCCTTCATGTTATTGTAGTCATTGCTAAATTGCTCTCCTGATTCTGTTTCTGTCGTTTTGGTGTCTGTTTATACAAATCTTTGCATATTTCTCAGAATTCTTCTTATTCATTTCTTACCATAAAATAATATTCAGTTACACTCATATGACTTTGTTTAGACATTCTGCATTTCACGTGAATTTGTTCTCTTTCCTATCTTTGTTGTTGTACAGTGGATTTTCAGTCATGTCTGATTCTTCATGACCTGATGGGGGTTTCTTGGCAGAGACTGGAGCGGTTTGCTAGTTCCTTTTGAGAAAACTGAGGCAAAGAGGGTTAAGTGACTTGCCCAGGGTCACACAGCTAATTAGTGTCTGAGGCCAGATTTGAACTCATGAAGGTGAATGTTCCTGACTGCAGGCCTGGCACTCTATCCACTTTGACACCTAGCTGCCCATTCCTTTACTATCTACCCCAGTGTTGGGCCATGGTCAGTCATCTTGACTTCTGTCTTGCTATTGGACCCCAATGACTCTAAAGAAGAGAGCGAAGCTAATGACCTTGAACAGTTCTGCCTCACTTACATCTCACTCACTAGAAAGTCAAGACATCATCCTCATGATGTCATTGGTCCTCTTTGAGAATGAAGGCTGAACAACAACACCCCACTGTTTGTTTTTAAAAATGCTCAAAGTTTATTTGTAAAAGTTAATTTGATTTTCAATTTTTTTTACAAATATTTTGGTGTTTATAGGGTTTTTCTTCTTCCTTCTCATCTACTTGGGGAACATGTTCAGTAGTTAAAATCCAGCCTCAGATAAACTTAGCTGTGTAACCCTGAACAAGTCACTTAAAACCTCTCTGTGCCTTGGTTTCCTCACCTGTAAAATAGTGACTATAATAATCCCTACTTCTTAGAGTTGTTGTAAAGATCAAATGTGATAATATTTGTAGAGCACTTTGTAAAACTAAAAGTGCCATATAAATGTTAGTTATTGTAATAATTATTATTAAGACTGTTGGCTCAAAGTCTATGCACAGTTTAGGGACTTTTGTTACATATATCTAAATAGTTTTTAGAACAGTTGGGCCAATTCAGAGCTCTACCATGCATTATTATGTTCCTGTTTTCCTATAGCCTTTCTAACCGATTTGGCTTTGCTGACAGGAAATTTTTGGACAAGGGTCCTGGCACTTGTGTGGCATACATTAAGCGTGCCATTTGAGGGGTGTGGAAGCTGAGTGATGGTAGTGACTCCATGTGAGATAACCTAGACGTCTCCTGGAATGTGGTGATGAGTTCAGTCCTTGGAAAGACTCTTCAGAACCACTGATGGTATCATTTCCGGTGGCTGGCAGCCTGAAAACCCTGTCCAGGCTCTGTGCCTACCTGCCCAGGTGATTTAATGAGCTCAGTTGAGGCCTGAAGTGGTTGCCCTGGAAGGAGGAACAAAACATAGCAACAGAGAAGCAAACTGGACTCCCTCCCTTCCACCCAACCTTCTCCCTACGTGGCCTCAAGCTCAAACTAACTCTGTTGTAGAACATCTAATGCCTTCGTACTTTGCCAGCCCTGGGCCTCTGAGTGCGAGAGTAAACACAGCAGTGCCCTTTAAATCAACACTGGGTGAACAGCTGTCAGAAATTTTCTGAAAGGAAACCAGTGTGAGCCCCCAGAACTGAAATGCTGCCTGAGGCAGGGGCTGGGCAGCAGAAGACATGGGAGGGAAGGATCATGGCTGAGAGAAGGGAGGGGCCTCAGAGGTCATCTAGTGACCAGCCTCCTCCTTTTACAGATAGAGAAATTGAGGCCCTCTAGAAGTGGAGTGATCCACCTAAGGATGTGGAGATTTATCTGGTCCCTTCTCAGTTTGGATTCAATCCAAGTAACAGAGACAATATTTGGACTGAGGCTCTCTGACTCAAAGGCCTTGGGTTACAATCTAAGAAGCTGTGTGACCTTGGGTATCGTCTCTGGCCTTCAACTTTGTCATCTGTAAAATGAGGCCCCTTCAAGGTCTCCAAATTTTGTGAGTACCTAGAATGCATTTGGCTTCTTCTCACCAGTAAATTGTTGGTAACAGCAGAGCTGAGCTGAAGAATCCAAGGACAGTGTTTGGGAGAGCACCTTAGTCAGGAAAAATGGTGAATTTGACAGAGAGATTGTCTTTCAAGTTCTCTACCTTCACCTTCCCTGCCTGAGAAAGCTTGACCAGTCCAATTCAGCCAGAATTTATGGAGCATTTTCTTAGGGCAAAACACAATAAACATTTAGAGACTGACCACTGTCTGGCAAGGACTGTGTATTTGGCCTGTGGGGTAAAGCAATGAAACAACAGAAACAGTTCTTGCCTCATGAAAGTTTATAAAATCCAAAGAAAAGCTTTAATTCTCTGGAGACTGTGGTCTTCCAAGACTTGCTGTCATTCTGTACCACTGGAAGAGTATTGGTGCCAAGAAACAGGCTTTGCTTCAGGAAGAAGTGGGGTCTTTACAAGCAATTGGGCAAGCCGTTCTATCTCATGGGATTGGAGACTGAGAACTGGAAGGAATCTAAGCCCTTCATTTTACAGAGAAGGCAGCTGAGATCAAGGGAGTGTAAGGGAGACTCACCTGAAGTCAGGGAGTAGAGTAAGAGGCAGAATCTGAACCCATGTCCTCTGATTCTAGAGCTAATCTCCTTTATCCTGAACCACAATGCTTCTTTCTCTTTGGGTGTCAGTTTCTTTATAAAATGAGAGAAGAAGAACTAGATGGTGGGGGGCTCTATGGACAGAGAGCTCTATGTCAGGAATCGGGAAGACCCGCATTCAAATCTGATCTCTCTCAGATACTTCCTAACTGTGTCCTGGGGCAAGTTACTTAATCTCTGCCTGCCTCAGTTGGCTCAATTGTAAAATGAGGATACCTACCTTGTAGGATTGTTGAAAGGATCAAATGAAATGACATTTGTAAATTGCCCGGCACATGTTTTTGTTGTTGTTCAGTCATTTCAGACTTTTTTGTTGGGGTTTTCTTGGCAATGATACTGGAGTGGTTTGCCATTTGCTTCTCCAGTTAATTTTACAGATGAGGAAGCTGAGGCAAACAGGATGAAGTGACTTGCCCAGGGCCACACAGCTAGTATCTGAGGCTGGATTTGAACTCAGGTCTTCCTTCCTGACTCTAGGCCTGGCTCTATCCATTGCACCACCTAGCGGCTCTGCCCAGAACATAGTAGGTTTTTAATAAGTGCTTGCCCATCTTGGGCTGATGACTTCTAAGTTCCCTAGCTCTAAATCCCATAATCCAAGTGATTCTCCTACTCACCTCTAGGCCCAACTCATTATCCTTTTCCGGAGTTTGTTCAGGATTCGTGTGTGCTTGGGCCAGCTGCATAGACCAAGTGTTCTTAACCTTATTTGTGCTGTAGACTCCTTGGGCAGGCTGATGAAGACTATGAACCCCTGCTTAGAATAATGTTTTTTAAATGCATAAAATGAAACACACAGGCCTACAAAGGAAACCAATTACATTGAAATATAATTATAAAAATATCCAAAGCAAAACAAATAAATCAGACCCCAGGTTGAGAACCCCTCATCTAGAAAAAAGTCATTCTTCCTGTACTTGGTTTTCTGTGTGGCCAAACTTTGAAATAATTATGGAACTAGTTAGGAGAGACTTCCATGTCCCAGGGTTTAATGGAAGCAGCACACCTCCAACAGAAAACGGCTACTTCTGAAGGACCTCAAGATTTATCTGGTCCCTTTTCAGTTTGGATTCTGTGACTGGTCAGTTCAACCCCATAATGGTGGCATTAGCATCCCATTGGCAAATCCCATAATGCTGGCAAACATCTTGGGCCAGCATAGATGTCGCTGAGCTGATAGTAACCTTTGAGATGTATGTTCCCTTTCAGTTTATTATTGAGAAAACTCCAGAGGTGAAGTTGCTTGTTCAAGGTCACATAGTTACTTTTCTGCAGAATCCAGGGGTTATGACCCCCAAGTTGAATGTTCTCTCAGTGTCCTAAAGTTCAACACCCCTCAGTTATACAGGATAGATATTTGATTACTACTTGTTGAATGAATAAATGAATAGTTAGTGAATGGACCTGGCTACCCAGAGACCCCAAGCTGTCATGGAGGTCGGGGTCCTCTGTGGCCACTAAGAATGTTCTTAGAATCTCTGAGTTGGAGGGGAACTCAGAGGTCATCTAGATAGGCCTAATCAGCCTGCTCGTTTTCTAGCTAATCATACTATGGCCTATAGAAGTTATACAGTTACTCAATGGGCCTTAAATCTTCTGATTCTAAATTCTTTTTTTTTTTTCTGTTCTTCTATTACATCTTTCCAAGAAGGAGGCCTTTCATCCCTCTATCCTCCTTTGTTCTCCATCTTCTGCCAGAAGTCATGTTATCTTTTCAAGCCAACAGCTGTTTTTACAGTTGTTTTTCAGAAGCAGAAAGGGGGAACTGGGCAAATTTGGGAGGGGGCCTGAAAGGGAGATGAAAGACATATCTCAGCCTTGCCCTGATGCAAGGAAAAGTTACCCTGTCTTTCCAGAAGACCTTGTCTCTAGGAGGGAGGGAACATGCACGTCCTCATTGTAAATAGGGCATAGGCAAACCTTGCCTGCTACATACTGTCTCTTGTGAATGCCTGTATAACAGGAGAACTCCTCTGCCAGGTCACACCATAGGCATCTCTACTTTTTCCTTTCTTTACCCATAGATGCCCATAGAACACTACCCCTCAAATCCAGAAACTGAAATCTGACTAACAGGCCATCCTTAAAACTCCCCATAGCAGCTTCCTTACCCAAGGGAGAAATAATTATCTTTCTGCTTACTTCAATTTTCAGTTTGCCAAAAAGAAAGTTTCCTCCTTTCTCCACCCATTGCCAAACTGGCCTTTCAAGCTGCTCTGCCTTTTGGGTGAAGAGAGCAAGGGTTTCTATTCTTTATCTTTGCCATTCTCACCGCTCCCTTTCCCAGCTGGTGGGCGTTTGTTTTTATCTTACTTTTACCTCCTGACCTCAGACTGATTGTCAGATGGCAGAGAAGCTCAGGTATACACTCAGGGACAGGACCCCAAGCTCACCAGGAGTGACTAAAAGTCAATAGAACTTCATCATTTAACATTTATTGAGATCTTGTAAATAGACAAGATGCCCCAGTAGGAGCTTCAAGACACAAGAGGAGTAAGAATCAGTGCCTTCCCTCAAGTAGCTTGCAATCTAGTTGGGGAGATGAGATAGGAACACAAAATAATAGCAATATGTATGAATATGGTAAGGATATAAGAAAGATATATATATATATATGTATATATATATATACATATATATATAAGGTATACATATAAAATGTATGAGAAACCTTTGGCAGAAGAGATTACTTCTTGTGGGGACATCAGAGGAGGCTTCATGGAGGAGGTGGCACCTTGAGTTGGATGGGAAACATTTCAACAGGTAGGGCTGGAGCAGGAGAGAAGTGGGGATGCACTCAAGACACAGGGAGGGGAGAGGGGGCATGTGAACACAGGTGTGGAGGGAGGACAATTTGGGATAATAGTGACTCATTCATTTTGACCTGAAAGAGAGTGCACGAAGGGGAGGAAGGTGAACAGGCCTTTTCTTCCCTCTTTTAAAATATGATTGTTAAACATTTTGAAGAAAAAAAAAAGATTCAGCAGAGTTTTTTACATTTAAAAAATGATTTATTTTAAACTGTTTTTGGAAGAATGTACTTTTTTATGGTTTGAAATTATTGTATAATACTTGGTAAAAATGTAGTGGATGGTGTCTTGAACTTGGAATCATGAAGTAAGGCCTGGGTTTACTAGCTATATGACTCTGGGCAAATCACTTAACGCTTCTGGGTTTGTGTTACTCATCTATAAAATGAAGGGAGGACATCGGATTAAGGCTTCTTAACTTGGGTCTGTGAACTTGCTTTTAAAATATTTTTATAATATTTCAATAAAATTGGTTTCCTTTATAATCAGTATAATTGGTTTCCTTTATAATAATATACTTTTTTTTGAGAGTGAAAGGCAGGGTAATTGTGGTTAAGTGACTTACCCAAGGTCACATGGCTAGTAAGTGTCTGAAGCCGGATTTGAACTCAGGTCCTCCTGATTCCAGGGCCAGTGCTTTATTCACTGTGCCACCTAGTCACCCCATATTTTAAGCATTTTAAAAACATTATTCTTTTTTTTTGTGCTTTTTGGAGGGCAATTGGGGTTAAGTAACTTGCCCAAGGTTACACGGCTAGTATTTTTGTGTGGGTGTTAAGTGTCTGAGAGCAGAACCGAATTCTGGTCCTCCTAACTCCAGGGCCGGTGCTTTACTCACTGTGCCACCTAGCTGCCCCTAAAAACATTGTTCTAAGGAGGGGAGGTGGGGTATAGGCTTTACCAGATTGCCTGAGGGGTCCATGACACAGAAAAGGTTAAGAATATTGGGACTAGAAGGAAGGTCTCTGATGCTTTCTACTGCAACATCTATCATCTTATGAATATGCAATATATTATCATGTCATTGAACTTGAATTGAACTACTGGACTGATTTGAATTTGCTTGCCCCTGAAAGAAATTTGTCTATTGTGAAAGACATTTTGTAACAAGGTCAAGGCAAGGAGAATGAATGTTTGAGCTTGATGAAGGATGTGGCCCTCTGTTCTTTCAGGTTTGGTTTTAGCTTCAAGGCAGACAAATACTAGGTACCAGCAGATGGATGTGTGCCTTTGGATGAATTTGCTAAGTGAGCTCTGATGGTTTACCATTGAGTGGCTGGGGCAAAGAAAGTAATGCCTGTAAAATAAGGTTGAAAAGTTGGGGTCAGATTGTGGAGAGACTCAAATGCCAAGCAAACGTGACAGAGTCCCAGGATTATCCTGAGGCTTTTGGGCAGCATGGTAATTCTCAGACCAGGAAAACTGAGGTCACCCAACCAGCTTGTCTGGTAGAACATAGTTCCCCGAACTTTTAGAAATAGCATTAACAGTTGACCTATATAAAGGTTTGTTAGAATTGTTCACCCCTGTCGCCACCATCATATATTCAGATGCTATGTCAATCAATATCAATCAATAAAAATTTATTAATTTGCCTCTTATGATTATGCCTACTCTAGGCAAGGCATTTTCATACAGCATTTTCATAGCTTTTCTTAAAGTATTCTTGATCTTAAAAAAGGAGAAACTGGATCAGTTTGGCCCCACTGCTTGGGCAGAAGGATGTGGTATAATTTGTTAGTGAAATCCTGGTGCTTCAGAGGGGCTGATATACTTCAGATGTTCTGGGACCAGTTACACAGAGGGAAGGAGGGAGAGGGAGAGAGAGAGAGAGAGAGAGAGAGAGAGAGAGAGAGAGAGA
>NW_027186473.1:58145303-58155928 GCF_028583685.1 Petaurus breviceps papuanus
TCTCTCTCTCTCTCTCTCTCTCTCTCTCTCTCTCTCTCTCTCTCTCTGTCTCTCTCTCTCTCTGTCTCTCTCTCTGTCTCTCTCTCTCTCTCTCTGTCTCTCTCTCTCTCTGTCTCTGTCTCTCTCTCTGTGTCTCTGTCTTCCTCCCCCTCTCTCTTTGTCTTTCTCTTTTTTTCTCCCTCTCTCTGTGTCTCTGTCTTCCTCCCTCTCTCTGTTTCTCTCCGTCTCCCTCTCTGTCTCCCTACTTCTCTTTCTTCCTCTCTGTCTCTTTCTTTCTTTGTCTCTGTCTCTGTTTCTGTCTCTCTCTCTCTCTCCCCTAGGTCTTGACCTCTGAGCATGTGACCCTGTTGTTACTTTGGTCTATGTGGTGTCTATTCCTTCCTTATCTTAGGCTAAGGATCATTGGTGGTGGGACCTTGTGAATGTTAAGTCTGAAGTCCATCCTAGAGTCTGCCAGCAGCCAAGCCCATTGTGGTGTGAATGACCAGTAAGCCACTAGCACTCCAGAGAATGGAGTCCACACAGTGGTTTTCTGGCAGCCAAGACATAAGGAACAATGGGCTGGTCCCAGATGAGCAGGGAGTTGGGCCCAGCAGTCAAGATGCCATTTTGTGGGGACAGTTTTGCTCGCATTCAGAAGTGAACTTGGTTGGGGTGAATGCTTTGTAGAAACTACTTCAGTTTGCTCTGACTCTCCCAAAAGACCCCAATGGTAGAGGGAAGAGTGTGCTCCTGCTCTAGGGGGGATCTGTTTTTTAGCCACTATTCTTACTGTACTAAGTAAATACCTCTTGCTGAAAGCTAATTAAGTCTAGTTGACCAATTAATATCAACTAATAATATCGGTGGGAAATATACTAGTGGGGGGTTGTGAGTTATCAAAAAAGCAACCCCTACCTCCTTGGGGCAAATCCCCAAATCCCAAGGGGATGTAGTAGTCACACTCTGGAGAACCCAAGATGATACAACAAGATCATAAACCTTAGAGGCCATTGAATCCAACCTTTTCATTTTACAAATGGGAAACTGAGGTTGAAAGGTAAAATGGTTTGCCCAGGGTCACACAGCTAGTGAGGGTGGGATTTCTTTCGTTTTTGTCTCTATATCCCTAATTATCAGCACAGTCAGACCCAGAGCAGGTGTGGAATAAAAGCTTTCTGATTGATTTGAATAATTCTCAGCCCCACCCTGTTTCTCCCTTTCTTCTTCCTTCCTCCTGGAAATCTCGGTGGACCTACCTAAATCAGGAGACCTGGGCTTGAATCTTGTCTCTAGACTTTTTGAGCCTGGGTTTTCTTATCTGTTGAAAAGGAAAAAAAAAAGTAGATAATAGGAATTGTACTACCTATCTCTCAAGGTGATAGGGAAATAACTTTGTAAACCTTGAAGTGTCATAGAAATACAAGAGATCACATTACTAATCACATGCCTTGGCAAGATGGTTGGTTCAGGTTTATTTGTCAGTGTTCTCTCCATCCCCATCAAACTATTATGTATATACCTGTTTACATATAGATGTCCCAGCCTTAGAATCAGGAGCACCTGATTTGAGTTCAAATCTGACCTCAGACACCTGACACACAGTAACAGTGTGACCTTAGGCAAGTCACTTAACCCCAATTGCCTTGCCTTCCTCCCCTCCAAAAAAAGAAAAAGAAATGCTGTTTGGATTGGATAGGACCATGGAAGAAGAACCTTTCATCTTCTTTAACACTGTTCTCCAAGCCTTGAAGGTTATGTGATGACCTCTCAAAATCAGACTCTCCCCTCTTCATTGATGAATCCAATCATTTTATTAGTGATAACTAAACAGCTTTTTAGTGGGATTTCTGCTCCACCTGGGCTAACACACAGCAGAGAAGAGAGAAGAGGAGGAGGAGGAAGAGAAAAAGGAGGCAGCTCTGATGGGGCCGCCATTGAATTCTCAGAGCATTTTCTGCACCCAGACATCCTACTTCTCTCATCAGATGAGTAATCCTGCACCTTTTTCTGCCTTGAGGTAGAGTGAGGTAACTCCTCTCTATTCCAATTTCTGGAGTCTGGGAGAATGATTCATATCACTGTTTTCATTAATTGTCCAATTTGTGAGGAGCTCAGTCCTTTTAAATAAAAGGGCCTTCGGATGATAATTTCCCCAACCCTTTTTGTTTCATCACTACTTTGATTTCATGTTTTCTGCTGTAAGACTTCATTCATATCATCATAGATCTAGAGTTGGAAGTGACCTGAGAGGTTATCCAGAGACTGACACCCTAGACAGGTTAAATGACTTGTCTAAGATCGCAGAGTTATTAGATAGCAGATATGGAATTTGAACCTAGGTCCTCTGACTCAAATGACTCTGCAGTGTATAGAGTTCAGTATAGACCTGGAGTCAGGAAGGCCTGAGTTCAAATATGATCTTGGACACCTACTAGCTGTGTGACTCTGGGCAAGTCACTTAACTCTGTTTACCTCAGTTTCCTCATCTGTGAAATGATATGGAGAAAGAAATGGCCAACCACTCCAGTATCTTTGCCAAGAAAATCACAAGTAGGGTCATAAAGAGTTGGACAACATTGAAAATGAGTGAGTAACGACTTCTGACTCCAAATCCAATGCCCTTTCTACTGCACTAGAGAATAGGGGATTAAACGAGATATGGTCCAAAGTCTTCTTCACTTCGTGATTTCCAGTGATATACTGGAAGCATGCATGTGTTGGAAGTGTGCTTATGAGATGTGCTTTAAAAATGTGGAACTCTGCATTCTTGCTAGAAAGAAAGCCCTTTATACTTATATAACTTCTGATTTTAATTTCTATAGCACTTAGTATTTGCAAATTATTTGACATATATTATCTCATTGGATCCTTACCATACCTGTGAAATAGGCAGATCAAACATTATTATCCCTATTTTATAGATGAGAAAACTGAGAGATTAGGCAACTTGAGCTAGTCATGTATCAATAAATAGCAGAGTTTAACTTTTTCTGAATCTGGTGTCTTATCCACACACCCATAGGAAACCTCTGTGTGCTTCAGAGAGTTGAAGGACTCACATCCGAGCAGAGAGTCAGTGGAATCAGGAAAGCCTTCTTGTAGCAGATGGTACCTGAGTGAGACTTGGGGGGAGTTTGGGATTCCAAGATGTGGAGCTGAAGAGGGAAAGAATTCCAGGCATAGGAGACAGATGGCCTCTGCTAAGGTTTTGGAGGTGGGAGGGATGGGATACTATATGTAAAGAAAAAGTAAATAGATAATTTTGACTGGTTAGATTGTGAATATGTGTGGAACTTTGGGCTTTTTCACTGTGAACCTGGAGTTGAGAAGACCTGAGTTCAAATGCAGTCTCAGACACTTTACTAATTATGTGAACCTGGGTAAGTCACTTAACTCCTGTCTGCCCATGTTTCCTCTATTCTAAAACAGGGATTTTAATAGCATTTACCTACCAGGGTTGTTGTGAGAATCAAATGAGGTAGTATTTGTAAAGCTCTAGTACAGCTTGCTAATGGAGACCCCCCAAAATGCTGAAAAAAATAACACCTTAAAAAATAGACTAACACAAATGATAAAAGAGGTCCAAAGAGCCAATGAGAAGAATTGACCAAATGAAAAAGGAGGTCCAAAAACTCACTTAAGAAAATAATTCCTGAGTCTTTTCTCTGCTCTCGGTCTGTTTCACCTGTGTCCCAAGGGCACCATGAGCAACCAGCTTGTTTGCGAAGAACCTTGGAGTTCCTTGAAGGTTCTTGGAGACTGAGACCCAAGCCCCAAGAAAAAGGCCCTCTGTGGTTCCTGGTCGAGGCTCGGCTAGTGGGGGCCCTCATAGGGATGGAAGGATCAAGGATTCGAGCCATGGAGACCCTTTTGGGAGTTCAGATTAAAATAGATCTATTCAATCAAGAGGAAGACAGTGAAAAGCCTGAAAAAGCAGAGGTGCAAGTTTTCGGAAGTAATCACTGTAGAATTAGAGCAAAAGAACTGGTTGAATGTATCATCAGATGGTATCCACCAGCCTCCCCTGACACTGCAGATGAAGCACAAAAGGCTGTTGCCCAGATGTCCATTCAGGAAAAGAAGTAATATGCAGCCCAGCTGGTTTTTGTTAATTTTAGACAAATAAACTATGTTTCTGTTTTCTAAGAAAAAAAAATCCTTAAAAATTAGAATGGAGCAAATGGAAGCTAATGACTCTATGAGAAATCAATAAACTATAAAACAAAACCAAAAGAATGAAAAAATAGAAGACAATGTGAAATATCTCATCAGAATAACAACTGAGCTGGAAAATAGATCCAGGAGAGATACTTAAAAAATTTTTGGACTACCTGAAAGCCACATGATCAAAAAAAGAGCCTAGTCATCATCTTTCAAGAAACTATCAAGAAAAACTTCCCTGATGTTCTGGAACCAGAGGGTAAAATAGAAATTGAGGGAATCCACTGATCACCTCCTGAAAGAGAACCCAAAGGGAAACTCTTAGGATATTGTAGCCAAATTCCAGAGGTCCCAGGTCAAGGAGCAAATATTACAAGCAACCAGAAAGAAACAATACAAGTAAGTGGAAACACAATCAGGATAACACAAGATTTAGCAGCTTCTACATAAAGGATTGGAGGGCTTGGAATATGATATTCTGGAGTTCAAAGGAGCTAGGAATAAAACCAAGAATCACCTACCCAGCAAAACTGAGCTGTTATTTCAGGGGAAACAATGGATATTCAATTAAATAGAGGACTTTCAAGCATTCTTGATGAAAAGACCCAGAGCTGAATAAAAAATTTGACTTTCAAATATAAGAATCAAGAGAAGCTCCTCAGTTGATAAATGGTCAAAGGATATGAACAGGCAATTTTCAGAGGTAGAAATTAAAGGTATCTATAAGCATATGAAAAAATGCTCTAGATCACTATTGATTAGAGAAATGCAAATCAAAACAACTCTGAGGGACCATATCACACCAGCCAGACTGGCTAAGATGACAAAACAGGAAAATGACAAATTCTGGAGAGGATGGGGAAAAATTGAAACACTAATGCATTGTTGGTGGAGTTGTGAACTGATTCAAGCCATTCTGGAGAGCAATCTGGAACTATGCTCAAAGGGCTATAAATAATTGCATACCCTTTGACCCAGTAATACCACTTATAGGGTTGTATCCCAAAGAGATCATAGAAGTGGGAGGAAGACCCGTATGTACAAAAATATTTTCTGCAGCTCTTTTTGTGGTGGCAAAGAATTGGAAATTAAGGGGATGCCCATCAATTGGTGAATGGCTAAACAAGTTGTGGTATATGAATGTAATGGAATACTATTGTGCTATTAGAAATGAGGAGCAGACAGACTTCATATTTACCTGGAGAGACTTATACAAACTGATGCTGAGTGAGAAGAGCAGAACCAGGAGAAATTTGCACACAATTACAGACACAACATATGTGTGTCGACCAACTTGATAGACTGAACTCTTTTCAGCAATGCAAGGTTATAAGACAACTCCAAAAGACTCATGATGGAAAGAGACATCTACATTCAGAGAAAGAACTAGAAAAAACAGTTTGAATGTAGACTGAAGCAAACTACCTGCTCTTTTTCTTTTCCTTGTTTGGTTTTATTTCCTCTTTCCCATTGTTCATTCCATCTGTTACAATCCTTCTTTATAACCTGACTAATGTCTAATGTGGAAGCATTTGCATATCCTATACTTGATGGCATGCCACCATTGGGGGGGGTAGTGGGTGGGGAAGGAGAGGGAGGGAGAGAAAATTTGAAACTCAAGGGATTGTGAAACTGAATCTTGTAAACTAAAAGTAAACAAATTAATAAAAACAAAAAAAAAGAATCAAGGGAAGCATGAAGAAGTAAACAAGAAAGAGAAATCATAAGGGAGTTATTAAAGATGAACTGTTTACTTTCTACATAGAAAGATGATATTTATAACTCATAAGACTTTTCTCAGTATTAGGGTAGTTGGAGGGAATGTGTGTGTGTGTGTGTATACACACACATACATATATACACATACACACAAAGCAAGCACAGGGTGAGTTGAATATGAAGGGATGATATCTAAAAAATAAAATTACAGAGTGATAGAAGAATGTACTGGGAGAAGAAGAAAGGGAGAGGTAGAGTGGGATAAATTATCTCACATAAAAGAGGCAAGAAAAAGCTTTTGCAATGGAGGGGAAGAGGGGGGAGGTGAGAGGAAATGAGTGACCCTTACTCATCAGATTTGGCTTAAGGAGGGAATAACATACACACTCAATTGGGTATGAAAATCTATCTTACTCTACAGGAAAGTAGGAGGGGAAGGGGATAAGGAGTGGGGGGATGACAGAAGGGAAAGCAAATGGGAGGAGAGGGATAATCAGAAGCAAACACATTTGAGGAGGGACGGGGTCAAAGGAGAGAATAGAATAAATGGGGGTGGGCTATGATGAAGGGAAATATAGTTAGTCTTTTACAACATGACTATTATGGAAGTGTTTTGCATGACTACACATGTATAACCTATATTGAATTGTTTGCCTTCTCAAAGAGGGTGGGTGGGAAGGAAGGGAGAGAATTTGGAACTTAAAGTTTTAAAAATGAATATTAAAAAGTGTTTCTACATGCAACTGGGAAATAAGATATACAGGCAGTGGGGTATAGAAATCTGTCTTGCCCTATAGGAAAATAGAAGGGCTAGAGGATAAGAGAAGGGGGTGGGCTATGATAGAAGGAAGGGCAAATTGGGGGAAGGGGTAGTCAGAATGCATGCTGTCATGAGGTGAGGGCAGGAGAGAGATGGGGAGAAAATTTAGAACTCAAAATCTTGGGAAGTGAATGTTGAAAACTAAAAATAAATAAAGAGAAAAAAATCAAAGCTAAAAAAAAAAAACCGCAAAAATACAACACTCCCCAAAGACAAAGACTTGGGGATGCAAAAATATACATAAGACATTTTTAGGACAGACCACTGGTGTTGGGGTCAGGAAGCTCTGGGGTCCAATCCTGCCTTAGATAGTTAATAACTTTGTGACTCTTTTGCTCAGTTTCCTCATGTGTAAATTGAACTTGACAACCTTTAAAGCCCTTTGCATCCGAAATCTATAAACCTATGAACCACTCTAGCAGGGTAATATGAAGTCTTTGGGAAAGAAGGTGGTTTCTGAAGGGTGGGGGCTCTGATAAGATTGTCTACTGAAGGTATTCCATCCTAATGGGGAACCACACCCAATTAGTTCTAGAGGCTTCCTGGTCATCTGTCATAATTATGGCTCCACCAAGCTAATTCCTCTTGTCCCAGCTCAGTCACACACTGGGTGTGAGGATCTTGTTCACTAAACTCACTCTAGTTGTGAATTGTTTTTCGTTGTCCTTAAGACATTTTCCAGTTGTTTCTGACTCTCCATGACCTCACTTGGGATTTTCTTGGCAGAGATACTGGACTGGTTTGTCATTTCTTTCTCCAGCTCATTTTACAGATGAGGAAACTGAGGCAAACTGGGTTAAATGACTTTGCCAAGGTTATATCACATAACTAGTGCGAGGCTAATTATATACATATACACACATGTACACACATAAACACGCATACACACATTCACGCATATATATATACACACATATGCATGCATGTATACATATGTATACACAAATATATTATAAGTCAGATTTGAACTCACAAAGGTGAAATCTTCCTGATTCCAGGTCCAGAGCTCTATCAACTGCACCACCTAGCTGCTTAGTAGTGATTTCATTTTCCAAGAAACCAAGAGTTCGAAAGCAACTGAGAAAATGTCCAAGGGACCATTCTGGACCCTGAGGAGAAGAGGCAGGAAGGAGCCGGGGGAGGGCCTCCATCTTCCCCTCTCCTCTGCCCCCAAAGCCCTGTGACTCATGTAAATATTGATTCCATTTCTGTGGGCACAGAAAACCTCAGCATGAGGCAGGGCCACTGAGGATTGGAGGAAGGATGGCCCCTGGAGGAGAGCAATGCTGAAGTGTGTTTCTCATTTTGATCATACAAAAAAGGTCAGAGAGAAAGGATGGTGTGACCCGACAGGAGAAGGGGAAGACTTGGCAAAATGCTACTTTAATTTGATTCATTCTCCTGCATAATATAGGAAGCTTAGGAATAACCTAAAGAACACTTAAATGAGCAGCACACGTGTGACCATAGGGACATTGGTGACTGCTCATTAAGAAGATGGGAGCATAGGCTAGGTGGCACAGTGAATAGAGCACCGGCCCTGGAGTCAGGAGGACCTGAGTTCAAATACGGACTCAGACACAACACAAAAACTAGCCGTGTGACCTTGGGCAAGTCACTAAACCTCAATTGCCCTCCAAAAAGCAAAAAAAAAAAAAAAGATGGGAGCAGAGAGAGGACAAAGAGTGAGGCAATAATCATGGAAATTGATGAGAGGTAGGGAGGGACTGAAATGAGCCAACTTGGCTTTCCTATCTATTCATGTTAGGAAAGTTTCTTCTCAACCCCCACAGTGTGGCTTCTAATTCAATGGCCCTGTATTTGTTGTTATTGTTCAGTTGTGTCCAACTCTTTGTGACCCCATTTGGGATTTTCTTGGCAAAGATACTCGAGTGGTTTTGCCATTTTCTTCTCCAGTTCATTTTGCAGATGAGGAAAATGAGGCAAACAGGGTTAAGTGACTCGCCCAGGGTCATAAAACTAGTAAGTGTCTGAGGTCAGATTTGAATTCATGAAACTGAGTCTTCCTTATTCTAAGACCACACCAGTATGCCACGGTATAACTCTAACTTCTTATTTTGGTGGGCTAGGGGAGTGGCATCCTAGCACCATTGAACTTCATCTAGTTTTAACCCTGTCATTTTGTAGATAACGAAACTGAGCTCCAGAGAGGGAAGTTCTTTGCCCAAGGCTACAGTGATGGGAAATAACAGAGCTGAGATTTGAACTCATGCCCTCTGACTCAAATTCAGACTTCATTATACTACCTCACAAGTTGTCCTCCCTCTACTACATCACACCTATCAGACTGGCTAACATTTCAAAACAGGAAAAATGATAAATGTTGGAGATGTGGGAAAACTGAAACACTAATTCATTATTGATGGAGTTGTGAACTGATCCAACCATTCTGCAGAGCAATTTGGAACTATGCCCAAAGGGCTATAAAAATGTGCATACCCTTTGACCCAGCAATACCACTTCTAGGACTGTATCCCAAAGAGATAATAAAAATGGGAAAAGAACCCACGTGTACAAAAATATATATAGCAGCTCTTTTTGTGATGGCCAAGAACTGGAAATTGAGGGGATGCCCATCAATTGGGGAATGGCTGAACAAGTTGTGGCATATGAATATAATGGAATACTATTGTGCTATAAGAAATGATGAACAGGCAGACTTCAGAAAAACCTAGAAAGACTTAAATGAACTGATGCTGAGTGAAGTGAGTAGAACCAGGAGAACATTGTACACAGTAACAGTCACAATGTGTGATGACTGATTTTGATAGCCTTAGCCCTTCTCAGCAATGCAAGAACCCAAAACAATTCCAAATTCCATCCACATCTAGAGAAAGAACTATGGAGTCTGAATACAAAGCAAAACAGACTATTTTCTTTTTTTTTCTTTCTCACAGTTCCTCCCATTCATTCTAATTCTTCTATATAATATGACTAATGTGAAAATATGTTTAATAGAAATATATATGTAGAACCTATATCAGATTGCATGCTATCTTGGGGAGGGGAAGAAAATTTAAAACTTATAGAAGTTAATATTGAAAACTAAAAATAAATAAACTTATTAAAAATATACAATTTAAAAAACAACAACAAATTGTCCTCTTTCCATTGAACCTGGTAATAAAAAGCTCCTACTTGGGGGTGAGAAGAAAGAGAAAAAAGGAGGGAACCAGGAGATTATGAAGCCTAAGGAAGAGCAGGGAGAAGCCAAGTCTCACCATGCTGGAAACTCGTAGGATCCAAGATTTAGAGGCTGAAGGGACCTTAGAGGTCATTTAGTCCAAAGACCCAAATGAGTTAAGTGATTTATCACAGGCTCTCTACATAGTGGGAGCTTGGTGAAAAATGGAGGGAATGCTGACCTTGGGGTCAGAAAACTTGAGTTCAAATCCCAGCTCTGATACTTAGCATGTTCTCCTAAATAGGGCCCTCCAACTCTCTCAGACTCCTTTTCCTCATCTGTAAAATATGGATAACAATGGTGCCTGCCTTGAAGAATTATGACCTTGTGAAGATCAAATGAGAGAAAATGTAGAAAGCACAATAATAGAAATGTGAATTATTATTACCATTTTTAGTTGCTTGAGCCATGTCTTCTATTTCCAAATCTAGCACTTTTTGGGTATAATTTTTAAAAACACATTTTTATTGCTGTCTTTTATTTTTTAATAGCATCTACATTTTCTAATATATCCCTCCAAATTCAGTGCTCTCAAGACTTCTCCAAGCACCTAAAATGCATTTGTGGTACAATGGTACCTCATTTTTTAGCTTTTCTCACTTAGTCTAGTCGATATCATTCCAGGGAGAAGAAAGCATAAAGCAAATGAGATACTTGTAAAATACTCAGCACATAGTAGGTTCTTATACTCTTTCCTTCCTTCCTTCCTTCCTTCCTTCCTTCCTTCCTTCCTTCCTT
>NW_027186473.1:58155938-58179615 GCF_028583685.1 Petaurus breviceps papuanus
TTCCTTCCTTCCTTCCTTCCTTCCTTCCTTCCTTCCTTCCTTCCTTTCTTCCTTCTCCATGGCTTGTCAGCCATGGCATAGGGCAGTGTTGTCAAACAAATAGAAATATGGTCATTAACCATACATAAAGATCCATTCCGGCATCTATTGACCTAGAAAACCACATATTAATATCATCTATGTTCTATTGTATTTTTATTTATTTTGTCAAACATTTCCCAATTACATTTTAATCTGGTTCCTGGGCACCCAGGAGTATTGTGGGTTGCAATGCAGCCACAGGCCTCATGTCTGGATATAGAGGATTTAGCATTTTGACTGTTCAGGTCCTTATCAGTAATAGGGCTTTACTGGTCCCTATCAGTAAATCAGTGACTCTCAAAATCCTTGTTTGAAAAAAAAGATATTGAGATAATAACACTCAAATCATCTACCATGCAGGATTTTGTGAAAAAAAAAATACATTGTAAACTCTGAAGTGCCATATAAATGTGAGCTGGTATTTAACCCTGCCCAATGTGCCAACATCCAGGGAAGTTGCCCAACCTGTTCTATTAAGATAGCCCAACCCTGTCTCTTGGGTAACAGGTCCTTTGCCTGGTTAGCCCTTAGAATATATGAACTATCTTGCCATGTAGGGATTCTCTTTTTGTCTCTCTGTCTCTATCTCTCTGTCTCCCTATTTGTCTCTGTCTCTGTCTCCATCTCTCTGTCTCCGTCTCTCTGTCTCTATCTCTCTGACTCTGTCTCTCTGTCTCTTTCTCTATCTCTGTCTCTGTCTTTGTCTCTCTGTCTCTCTCTATCTGTCTCTGTCTTTGTCTCTCTATCTCTGTCTCTCTGTCTCTCTCTCTGTCTCTCTGTCTTTGTCTCTGTCTCTCTCTCTCTGTCTTTGTCTCTCTGTCCATTTCTCTCTGAGTGGGCTCCAGAGATCCTGGAAGCAAGGAAGAGTTGGGCATTTGTGTTACAGTCTATTTTAACTCCCAGGGTGCCACCAAGGCAGGTGCTCCAGGTGTGTATCCAGCTCAGGTGGGGTTGTGCTGCCTAAGGCCATTTTTGACTGTCATCTTCAGCTCTTCTAATATACCCTAGCATTGCTTCATATGCACCTTGTGCCAAGGGGAAGTATGGTGGAGTGGAGAGAATTCTCCATTTGGAGCCATGAAAGCTCGGCTTCACATCTCATGTCAGATATTTCCTCAATGAGTAGTATCTTCCTTGATATGATGTAACTTCTACAGTCAGGAAGACTGCTAGTTATTACTGTGTGACCTTGGACAATAAAAGCCAACATTTATATAACTCTGATAAGATTTATGTGTTATCTCATTCGGTCACCATAACAACTCTGTGAGCTTAGTGATATCTCTATTTTATGAATGAGGATACTGAGGCAGACAGAGATTAAGGGATTTGCCCAGGGTCACAGAACTAGTAAGTACCTGAAGCAAGATGGGAGCTTCATGTCTGTCTGACTATCCACTTGATAGTCTAACCATGGGAGGCCTGTGGCCTTCTAGGTCGTTGGGTGCAGTTTTTTGGCTGAGTCCAAGTTTTATAGAACAAATCCTTTAAGGGGATTTGTTCTGTGAAGTTTTGAGTCAGTCTAAAGGCTGCCCTTGAGGACTCAGAGGGTCACGTGTGGCCTCGGGGCTGCAGGTTCCTCACCTCTGGTCTAATCCTTTCAAGGGGACCATCTCCAGTCTTCCTGATGAATATTAGGCCATTGGACCCAGACCGCAAGAGAAGAGAAAGTGAGGCTGGTGACCTTGCACAGCCCTCCCTCACTAAAATCCAATTCACTAGCAAGTCATGGCATCACCTTCCTGATGCCATGGTCCTCTTCAAGAGTGAAGGAGAAACAATGACTGGACCACCCAGCTGACCTACCTCTTCTGGTCTTAGTTCCTCGTTTTTAAGACAAGGGTATTTTGCTAGCTGATGCTAGAGGTCCTTTCCAGCTCTAAATCTGGGATCCTACAATCTATAATACACAAGCACATCACTCATCCTCAGTCTTCTTATCTGTGGAATGAAGGAATAATTCCTTGTTGAATCTACCTTACAGACGTCCCCCCCCAACAAGCCTCAGCGAGGAAATAGAGATCAAGTATGTTGCAAAACTAAACCTGTTAAGTATAAAAGCCAGGTGATAATATTACTCAATATTGTCCAGTTGCCTTGAGTGAATATAGCCAACAGCTTTACCCACCCTTCCTCCTTATTTTTATCTGTTATTGTTCAGTTGTTTTATATTGTGTCCAACTCTTCATGACCCCCATTTGGGGTTTTCTTGGTAATGATACTGGAATGCTTTGCTATTTCATTATCCAGTTCATTTTACAGATGAGGAAACTGAGACAAATAAGGTTAAGTGACTTATCCAGGGTTATGCAGCTAGTAAATGTCTGAGACCAGATTTGAATGCAGGAAGGTGCCAGGCCTGGCATTCTATCCACTGCCCCACCTAGTCCCCTCTCAAATTCATCAGAATGGTAGGATACCACAGAACATGCCCCAATTCTCTTTCTGATGGAGAACTGGGAGTGAGGGGTTGGGCAGCTATCTTGGGACTTAACTACAAAATAGGACATATTCTACAGTTATATGGAGGGGTAACATGGGACAGGAGGTGTTCTTGCTTCAGGTCACAGGACGAGTACATACATGTCCTAAGACCCTAATCACTCTAGAGTGATGGACTCAGGTAAAGGGGGAGTGGGAGATTGAGGAAAGAACTCGCCTTTAACAAGTCCTTTCAGATGCCATCTCCAGAATCCTGCTCTTCATGACCATTTTCACCCCTTCTCCTCCCCCAGAGCATTGGTTCCAAAACTAAGTTGCCCAAGTCCTTTCCCAAGGAGTGAGGGGTAGTAAGGAGAGACTTCTGAAAAAAGTAGGCTGGAGATCAGAAGTTGGCAGCCTAAATTCTTCTGTACTCTGCTAAGCCTAGTTATATGTAACGGGGAAAACAAACACAAGACACTGAACTTGGAGTCAAAAGACCAGTTTCCAGGCTCAGATGGTGTCTCCTTGCTGTGTGATCTTGGGCAAACTACTCCCTGAGGTCCAGTGTCCTCATCTGTAAAATGAGGAGGTTGGTCTAGACAATCCTTCCAGTTCTAATATCTTGTGCTGCATCTGTGGGTGTTCTGTTGCCCAAGCCACCTTTGTAACATTTTTCAAAGTTCAGGGGCTGAAAGGTCCTAAGAGAACAGCCGTGAAGGGTAGTGGTCTCTCACTTACTCCCTGGTATATTTCTCGAATTGGCAAAAAGTTTCCTAATGCACTACTCTGCCCTCTGATACACATTTTGGTACCCTCTTAACTTGGAGGAACCTCATTGTATTTGAATAGTCAGCAACTTAGCTAGATGAGAGTTAATTATTCACATGACTCTGAGCTGCAGAGAGAAAATAGCCAAAGTTGCAGAAAATGAGTTGGAATCTGGTCACTTAAGACAACTTGAGTTTTCTTCTTTCTCCAATGGTTCAAGTCAACAAGCATTTATTAAACACTTGCTAAGTTCTAGACTCTGTGCTAAGTGTCGGTTTAAGCAAAGTGCACCCAAGTAGCCCCTGAAATTACAGGAAACATTGGAGGGCTCTTTATTTGGCATTTCAAAATGGGCAAAGTGATTCTTCTTCTTTTTAAAATTAATTTATTTACTTTTAGTTTACAACATTCAGTTCCACAATCCCTTAAGTGACAAATTTTCCCCCTCTCCCCCTCCCCCCCATGGTGGCATGTAATCCAATATAGGTTCTATAAATACCTTCGCATTAAACATTAGTCAAGTTGTAAAGAAAGATCGTAACCAATAAAATGAACAAAGAGAAAGAAGGAATGGAACAAAACAAAAAAAGAGGGAGAGCAAGTAGTTTTCTTCAATTTGCATTGACTCTAATTCTTTCTCTGGAAGTGGATAGCCCTCTCCATCATGGGTCTTTTTTAGTTGTCTTATAACCTTGCATTGCTGAGAAGAGTCCAGTCTCTCAAAGTTAGTCATCACAAATACGATGTGTCTGTAATTGTGTACGAAGTTCCCCTGATTCTGCTCTCCTCACTCAGCATCAGTTTATATAAGTTTCTCCAAGTGTGACTGCTCATCATTTCATTTCTTTTCTCTTCTTTTTTTTTTTTTTAAAGTAATTGGGGTTAAGTAACTTGCCCAAGGTTACACGACCAGTTATTTTGTGTGGGTGTTAAGTATCTGAGGCTGGAACCGATCCCAGGTCCTCCAGATTCTGGGGCAGGCGCTCTTACTGTGCCACCTAGCTGCCTCCTCATCATTTCTTATAGCTCAATAGTGTTCCATTGCATTTATATACCACAACTTGTTTAGCCATTCCTCAATTGATGGGCAACCCCTTGATTTCCAATTCTTTGCCACCAAAAAAGTGATTCTTTTAAAAAATGTTATATTGTATTTTATGGTATATTGTATATTAATTATATTATATATTTATTGTAGAATAGAATAGAATATAGCATAACACAAGACAATGCAATACAATATAATATAATAAATATAATGTAACGTAATGTAAAGTAACATAACATAATGTAATATAACGTAACATAACATAATATGATGAGACATGATATAACACAGGGGTGGGGAACCTGAAACCTCAAGGCTACATGTGGCCCTCTAGGTCCTCAATGGCAGCCCTTAGACTGACTCAAAACTTTACAGAACAAATCCCCTTAAAGGATTTGTTCTATAAAACTTGGACTCAGTCAAAAGGCTGCATCTAAGGACCTAGAAGGCCACATGTGGTCTTGAGGCCAGAGATTCTCTAGTCCTGACATAATATAATATAACATAACACAACACACCATGCCATACCATAACATACCACAACATACCACAACATACCACAATACAACATACCACACCACACCACACCACAACGTAACATAACATAACAAACATAACATAACACAACACAACATAACATAACATAACATAACATAACATAACATAACATAACATAACATAACATAACATAACGCATATCATAACATAACATAATATAATATAACACAATATGATAATATAACATAAAGTGACTCTTTAAAAAATAATAGTAGCATTTTCAATCAAACATTGCATAGGGAGCCAAGGAGCGATGAACAGCAGCTACTACAGTAGTGGGAGCTGTGCATTTACGGGAGTAAACGGAATGGGAGGGCTGTATGGCATGTCCAGTATGAGTGGTGGATGGGGAATGTAATCCTGATCACTGACTCTTGGTCAACTTTTTTTAAAGAAAAAAAAAACAAACAAAAACGAAGTTTAACAGTTTTGCACTTACAAGCTTGTGATTTATGCTTACTGTAAGTGAAATCAGGATTGTTTTAAAAACTTTCAGGTTCAGTATTTTTGAACACAGAAACATTCATCTAGGATGTAATAACCAAGTTGTGTAAAGACTATAACTGTTAAACAATTTCAGCTTTTCTCAAGGTAGTTATGTTGTAGGAGTATACTTAAGCAGTAAGTGTATTTAGGTTAAAGCAGTTTCAATTACGTTAAATGTTGCTCTTATACCACATTACATGGAACACTGTTTGAGATGCATGTTGGGAGACATGCTTTTTTGTAAAACAAATATAGGAGCTGTGTCTGCGATTCAAAAGTGAAACATTTGGCATGTTTGTTCTAGTTTATTTCGTTTACTATCCTGTAAGGCATGTACGTTTAAGCTTTTTTTTTTTAAGTTAATGGGGACAATTTTGAGACGCAATACAAATACTTTAGGATTTGGTCTTGGTGTTTGTATTAAATTCTGATGCCTTGATTTAAATCTTTCATTGTATTGTGATTTCCTTTTAGGTGTATTGCGCTAAGTGAAACTTGTTGAATAAATCTTCCTTTCAAAAACTGGAAAAAAAATAATAGTAGCTCAACTATGAATATGTGAAGGGGAATAATACAAAATAAACCTGGAATGGTAGGCTAGGGTCAGATTGTAAAGAACTTTAAATACCAAACTGAGGAGTTTATATTTTATCCTGGAGACAGCTGGGAGCCATTTAAGGTTCTGGAGCAGGGGAATGATGTGACTTGTTCTTTGGGAAAAATCATTTTGGCAGCTGTGTGAGAGGGGAGGAACACAGAAACTGGAAGAATGTCTTTGAGAAATTTGTATCTTTATATTTTTAAAAAGATTTGTGAATGAAGAGGACTTTTTAAATTCCTAGTCTCCTGTTTTAAAAGAGTCAATTCTTCTCATAGACTCTTTGATTTGCTAGGGTGGCAGCAGGTCATCAAAGAAGGGCTTGGTGTCCAAGATTAGGACAGACCTACCCTGTTATAGGGAAATAAGTATATGTATATTTATATGTCTATATATATTTATCTATCATCTATCCATCTGTCTATTTGTCTATTCTTTCTATCTATCTATCTATCTATCTATCTATCTATCTATCTATCTATCTATCTATCTATCTATCTATCTCTATCATCTATCTATCTACTGTGTTTTCCCGATAATAAGACACTGTCTTATTATTTTTTTTGGACAGAAAAACACCAGAGGGCTTATTTTCAGGGGAGGGCTTATTTTAATGAACATTGACAGCAATTTTAATAAACAGGTAAATGTGAACAAAAAAATGTACCTTTATTCAATAATAAGCAAATCACTGGGGAAGAACAGGATGACGCGTTCACTGCTGCAGCTCTGATTGGATGCAGCTCGGAGTGCGGCGTGCGTTTCACGGGGGGGGGGGACGGTGCATACAGAGGGTACCGTAATGTAGTGTGTAGCGCAGGGGATCACCTTCACTACAGTAGCAATCTCAATAGGGCTTATTTTCAGGGGAGGGCTTATTTTAGAGGAATCTTACACAGTAAGGGGAGGGCTTATTTTCAGGATAGGTCTTATTATTGGGGAAACACGGTATCATGCCCACTACATGCCAGACACTGTGCTAAGTTCTTTATAGTTATTATCTCATTTGATCCTAACAATAACCTTAGAAGGTAGGTGCTATTATTACTCCCATCTTATAGTTGGGGAAACTGAGGCAGACAGAGGTGGATGTAGATGGGAGCAGAAAAGTGACCTGAGAAGCAAGACTACTGGGTGGGTCTAGACTGGACTGCCCTGGATTTCTTTTCTTTCTTCATAGTTTTTCTTTTCTAATTTAAAGAACCATCTTGGAGGGAGAGCATGAAAGAGGACCCAGGGTTGTTTGTCTGCCAGTTTTGATGGCTTTTGGTATGGTACGGTGGAAAGATGTGAACCCAAAGTCCTTCAGTCCCAAATCCAGAACTTTTCCCACTATAACATGATGCCTCCAACAAGTACAAGATAATAATGCAATATAATTTGGAAAGGGAGGGGATGCTGCCATCTGAGGTGTGTGTTTGGGGTAGTGTGGGGGAGTAGGAAGTGCATGTGAGCCAAACCTTGAAGGCACTTGATTCTGTTGGTGTTACTGCCCTACTGAGTTGTCAGTCAGCAGCAGGCCAGCTTGGATGGTTTTTCATTCAACTCAATAAACATTTTTTAAGCACCTACTGCATGTAGAACTCTGAGCAGGTTGGAGGAGACTGAGATCAACCAGATATATCTTTAAGGAGCTTATAATCAAGTGGTGAAAAGGAGGGCAGACACACACACAGGAATAATTCTAATGCCAAATGAAGGACAAGAGAATCACCTCTTGGTACAATCAAATGCTTTGAAGGAAAGTGCCAGAGCCCCAACAGATGCTAGTGCATCCTCAGTCGGATTCTTCAGGGCCCTCTTGGAGCTTCCTGACTGGAGGGCTGTGACAAGGGGTGGGGGTAGGGGCTTTGGGAGGGTGAAGCCACGAATGAGGCAACTGTTCTATAGTGGGTTTGGCCCTTCTCAGGGACTTGCTTTGAAAAGCTGCCAAGCACCTCTCCTAGTTCTTCTGCCTTCAGTAATTATGCAGCATTTAGAGTGAAAGGATGATTTAAACAAGGGGTGTGCTTGTGAGAAGGTGATGAAAATAATTTAAAGGTTGTATTTATATTTAGGATTTGGTTTTTGGGGCAACAGGCCTCCCACAAGTCTCATGTGTTCTCATTTCTCTTCCCAATTTTTCCTCCACTTCTCCTATCTGCTTCTTAAGGTCCTCTATGGCCTGTAATAAGCTCGTATTTTCCTTTGAAGCTTTTGGTGCAGGAGTTCTGACTTCACTGTCTTCCTCCTGTTCCATGCTTTGCTCCTTTTTGTCCCCAAAATAGGAATCTAATGTTGGAATCTTCTGTTTGCTTTGCTTCCTTTGCCTGGTCATGTTGCCTCTCAGTCACTTGACCCCTGGGCTTTTTGTCACGGTAGGACTCTGCCACCAGACAGGGGAGCTTTCATCCCAAAAGCTGGGGTTTTCTCAGCTGCTGGAAGTATTAGTTGTGTGCCCTCTCTGAGGCCTCCACATGCTCTGGCAAGCTGGACACATGCCCCAGGACCTCCACCCTAGACAGCAATCCAGATCCAAGCAGGTTAAAGCAAGAGTGATTACCCCTCAGACTGGAGCTTGGTCCCCCTATACTCTGCAGGCCAGGAGCTGAAGCTGCAACATGGCACCAGCTGAGCCAAGGCATCTCAGAGGCTTCTTGTCCCAGGGGCAAAAGTCGAGGCTCTCCCAACTATTGGTCCCAAAGTCCAGACTGCACTGACCTCTCACTTTGTCCTTTGCATCTCTGTGTTGATAAATCTGGAAATGGCCACAGATGCTGGTGATCTGGAGTCCCTCCAGCCAGACAGCTGGTCAGACCTGCCCTGGGACTAAAACCTCCGGTTCACACGGGCCTGGGCTCGGCTCCTAGAGCACTGCACTGGATTCCTGCAGGCCTGCTGGGCTGTCCTCAGAGGGAGGCTAGCTTCTCTGTGTCATTTTGTGGGTTCTGCAGCTCCAAAGTTTGTTCAGAGTCCCCTTTACATGGATTGAGGAAGGTGGAAGCCGGATCAGTGTGGAGGTCCTGCTTCTACTCGACCATCTTGACTCCCTAACTGTTGTATATTTGGAGGGAAGAGCAAGTTGTACATGATAGATTTGCAGTTTCATGTGCAATCATCCTTTTTCTTAATTATACTGTGTTATGGAAATGTTTGTTTTGTTCTGTGAATTAAAAATAAAATAAAATTTTAAAAATGTGGGGTGGGCATTTAGGACTCAACCAGGAGCATCTTCCTCTATAGCCTCAAGGAGAAGATTCCCAGAATCTCTCAGTTGGAAGGCACGTTTGAGGCATCTGGGTTAATTCATACCTGAACAAAAGTCCCACCTACAGCTTCTCCAACAAGTGGTCATCCAGGCTCCACTAAAAGACCATCAATGAGGGGAAAACAATTCCCTCTTGAGGCAGTCCTCTCCCCCCTTTTTTCTTTTTTGGAGAGGCAATTAGGGTTAAGTGACTTGCCCAAGGTCACACGGCTAGTTTTTTGTGTTAAGTGTCTGAGGCTGGATTTGAACTCAGGTCCTCCTGACTCCAGGGCCAGTGCTCTATTCACTGCATCACCTAGCCTCCCCATTTTCTGCCCTCCCCCCATTTTCAGACAGGCTTAATTTTTGGAAAATTGTTCTAAAACCAAAGTTTTTACCCATTGGTTCTAGTTTAACGTTTAGAGGCCAAGCAGGAAAAAAAAAAATCTAACTCCCCCTCTTTCACATGACAGCACTCCAAATTCTCAAAGAAAACTGTTGTATCCTTCCAACAATCCCAGTTCCTTCAACTGATCCTCATCCCGTCTCCCACTTTTTTTTTCTCTGAATGTACTCCTTCTTTTCAAATGTCCTTCTGAACCAAGCACAATCCTCCAGGTGTGGGCTCACCAGGACCTAGTCAAACAACTACATCAACCCTCATTCTGGAAACAATATCTTTCTCAATAGGATAGCATTCTCTCTCTCTCTGTCTCTGTCTGTCTGTCTGTCTGTCTCTCTCTCTCTGTGTCTCTCTGTCTCTGTCTCTCTCTCTGGTTACCAGGTCACATATTGACTCATTAGAGATGCTTCAATGGATAGAGCACTAGGCTGGAGGCAGGATGAACTGGATTCAAACCTAGTGTTAGTGTGACCCTAGGCAAGTCACTTAACCCCTACTTGCTTTAATCCACTGGAGAATGAAATGGCAACCAGTGCAGTATCATTGCCAAGAAAACCCCATGGACAGCATTTACATGAGATGGTCCATGGTGTCCCAAAGAGGAGGACAGGACTGAACAACAGCTAGGTTAAAGATATATTAAATATTTATAATGTGTTAATCCCTAAGGGATATGAGAAATTTCACAAGACAGTCCATGCCCTCAAGGAGCTTACATTTTAATCGGAGACGATAACACAGTAAGGGAAACTGGGAATTAGGGGGAAGACATAGAACATAGAGTTGATGGCTAAGATGTGAGGACGAGGCCTGATGCCAGAAAGACAATGTGAAAGTTCATCTATCAGAGACTGGGGTGATTCTAGGAAATGGGTTCCGAGGTTTTGGGGGGAGGTAGGATGGCTGGAATAAAGGGGTTATTTTTGGAGCTGATGTCCAGAGAGCATCAGTTCACTAAACCATCCAGTTTTTTCCTAGGAATTGTTCTCTGGCGGGTAAGTGGTTCAGTAGACAGAGCACTGCATGTGGAGTTAGGAAGACCAGAGTTCAAATGTGACCTCAGACAGAGGTTAGCTGTGTGATTGTAAAAGGGAACATCATCTGCCTCCCAGGGCTGTTGTGAAGATTAAATGAAATAACAATTGTCAAGCACTTAGCACAGAGCTTGGCACATATTAAGTGCCATAGACATGTTAGCTTTGCTTTTGCTTTTTCTTCCTTTTATCTAGCTGAACCTAATCTGTCCTATATTAGTGAAGCTGATTTTTTGGCCCCTTGTAGGATATTATAGGGGGTAGTGAGGTGGTACAGTATATAGAGCACTGGGCTTAGAATCAGGAAGACTCATCTTCCTGAGTTCAAATCTGGTCTCAGACACTTCCTAGCTGTGTGACCCTGGACAAGTCATTTAACCCTTTTTGCCTCAGTTTCCTCATCTGTAAAATGATCTAGAGAAGGAAATGGCAAACTGCTCCAGTATCTTTGCCAAGAAAACCCCAAATGGGGTCATGGAAAGTCAGATGTGACTGAAAAATGACTGAATAAAAACAGGACATAATACACATACCTATTAAACATTATCTCATATGATTCAGCCCATCAGTTCAGGCTATTGATTATCTTTCTGAACCCTGATTTGGTCAGATATTGTGTTAGCTATTTTATCCACCTTTGAACCCTCAGCAAATTTGATCCGCATGTCACTTAATGCCTTCTTCATTTTAATGGATGAAAACATTGGACAGCATAGGATCAAGGACAACTCTCTGGACATGCTATAAGAGACCTCCCTCCAAGTCATTATTTTTCTATTGGGTCTGTCACCTAACTGCCTCTATCTTATCTACAAGATTCCTCAATAAAATATATGGTGAATTCTGAGATACACTCAAAGAATCTGTCATCTCATTGATGTGAACAGATCATAGCCCATCCATGACTGACCATTCTGAGCCACCACACCCATGTCTTCCCAGGGGGTTGTTGCTAGGGATCCATTCAATGTGATGGGAACACACCTTGTATTTTCCTGATCTTTTAGTTATTCCCTGTGTATGCCATGTGATCAATTTAAAAAATATTTGTTGCAGTGAATTGAATGGCATTTCCATGATGTGATTGTCTTTACTAGACTGATTAAAAAGTAGGTAAATTGCTATTTTTTATTGATGCTATGCTGACTCCTAGTAATCTTTATTCCTTTCTAAATGCTCACAAACCATCTCCCCATCCCTGACTCCCAACTCTCTCTTTTTTTTTTTTTTTTGCTTTCTAGAATTGTTGCAGCAATCAAAGGCAGGTTTACTCTCTACTTCTTTGTTTTGAAAAAAATCAGGACATTTGCTTACCGTCAATCTTGCAGCAGCTATCACGCTTTATAAAATTTTTCGAAGATCACTGACAATACTTTAGTAATTAATTATATCCACCTTTTTTTTATCCTGAAATGTGCTTCACTTGTCTTAGTGACTTCAACTAATTGAAGGTGTTGTATTATCATCTCACGTATCTTGGACTTCAGTTCCCTAGGAACCGTTTTCTTCTTTCCATTCTAGTCTAATAGTCATCCTCTTTAGCTGAGAAAGCAAAAAAGTTTGCAATTCTGTCTTTTCTCTTCCTCAGAATCATGTTTGTGTCTAAAGAATGTCATTCCAAAGAGATTTTTTAAAAAGAACAAAATTACTTACAAAAATATACACAGACAATTTGAAAGTTACATGTTGGCTTTATTAGACACTTAAAAGGAAAAGCCTAGTTGCATGGAATGGAGATTTATAGTTGAATGTACAACCTTCTTTTTATGTTCTATTTGGAAATGGTAATTTTATTTAGTGTTAAGTTCAGAATTTTTAAATGAAAAAATTTTCATATAAATGTCATTCCTTAGAGGTCCATCTTGAGTAAACTTTTCCTATATAAATTTCAGTCATAAGATACTCCCTATTATTTATTTGAATTCTTTGAAATCTAATGATCCAAAATATAGAGTGCATGTCCAAATATGTCTGGTTTTCCTTTCCTCCATCAAAAATTCAAAGATGGAACGGTGTCTTCCTGCTAGGATGTTATTTATCATTTCTACTATTTCTACTTTTGCAGTTTTTCCTAACTGGTCAGCATTACACTCAGAACATAATTTCTCATCAAGGCTTCTTCCACATTTGGAAAAATGAGATCACCAGGAAGAAAAATCAATAATTTATCAGCTGCTCTATACTTGGTAGAAAGAGAGTAAGACCTCCAGAAAATGTCCTTTTTACCCTGGTTCGAGTCCTAATCACCTCTCGCCTGGATTTTTGAGATAACCTCTTAATTGGTCTCCATGTCACAAGTCTCTTCATCTTCAATTCTACCTCTACCCATCTGCCAAAATGATATTCCTAAAGTGCACATCTGAATGTTTTACTGCCCTGCTGAAGAAGTTTCAGTGACTCCCTGTTACCCTTACCATTAAACATAAACTCTGTTTATGTTTGTGAAGCTGTTTGCAACCTAGCTCCAACCTACCTTTTTCATCCTTATTGTACATTATTGTTGTACATTACTCCATTCACCCACTCTCTGGTTCAGTCACATTGTCCTACTTGTCCATTCCTTCCACAAGAGCCATCTCCAGTCACGGGCTGTGCCTCATGCCTGAAATGTACTCCCTCCTTACCTCCATTTATTAGACTCCTTAGCACAGTTCAAATGCCAATGAAAAAAAAATATCCCACATAAGAAGTCTTTTCTGATACCTCCAGCTACTAGTTCTTCCTTCCTCCCTTCTCCTCAAAAAATTATCTTCTGTGCATTGGGTCTACATTGGTGTGAAAAAGAGCAAATAGCTCAGTCTCTCCAGTTTTAAAGACGCAAGCAATCAAATGGTCATGTTAGGCAAACTGGGCGTGCTCAAAAAGCCTCTCAAGATGTGTCACACTGCTGTATGTACATGTTGTCATCTCTGATAGGCTATATATATATATTCCAGGAGAGCAAGGGTTGTTTGGTTTTTATCATTGCTTCTCCGTAGACTCTGGCCCAGTGTTGGCATAGGGCAGGTGTGTAAGAAATGGTGATAATTATCTAAATCCCCAATACTGGGATCACTGAAGGGAGGAAACCTCACGGTTGACTTTGCTTCCTCCTTTGTTCCCTGATAACAACATAACTAATCCTTTGGTACTTTAGAGGAGATTCATGTCAGCAGAATGTCCCTGTCAGATGGGGAGGGAGAAAGGCATAAAATAGGAAAACATGTCTGTTCATAAACATCTTTATGCAGAGTTTCTTAACTCTGAGGTCCATGAACTTTTTTTTTAAAGCAATTGGGGTTAAATAACTTGCTCAAGGTTATATGGCCAGTTATTTTGGGTGTGGTGCTAAGTATCTGAGCCCGGATTCGATCCCAGGTCTCCCGATTCTGGGGCCAGCACTCTTACTCACTGTACCACCTGGCTGCCCCCATGAACTTATTTTTTTTAAAAACTATTTTAATGAATTTATTCCCGTATAACTGGTTTCTTTTTAAAAACTTCATGTTGTATTTTATACATTTAAAAACATTCTGAGAAGGACTTCAGCACAATTGCCAATGGGGCCTGTGATGATGATAATGATGATAACTAACATTTATATGGTGCTTACTATATGCCAGTCACTGGGCTAAATGTTTTACAAATATTATTTCATTTGATCCTCACAACAACCCCGGTGGAGTAGTGCTATTAATATTCATGTTTTACAGTTCAGGAAACTGAGGCAGACAGAGGCTAAGTGACTTGCTCAGTATCACATAGCTAGTAAATGTCTGAGGCTGGATTTGAACTCAGATCTTCCTCAGGCCCCAATGCTCTATCCACTGAGCCACCTAGCTGCCCCATGACCCCACCGTCCCCCCAAAAAACACTAAGAAACCTTGTTATGGAATCAGACTCCCTTGTTTCACAGCAGTGGTTGGGGACACAGCCCTTTTCTTCTTAGCTTCCTCCTTCCTGCCTAACTATCCTCTTCTCATTCTGAGTTTTAGTATTTATTTGGTTCCAGTTCCATTGTCATAGACTTGGCTGGCACAGCAGCTGTTGGGAACCTGCTTCTCCAGCCCTCAATATGGCACAGGAGTTGAAGGGCCAGGCAGGGACTCTTCCTCCTAGAGATTCTCAGTGAGCAAGACCTGAGCCCCAGAGGCACTTTGCCCTTGGGTTTCAGACCTTGCCATCTCCTTCACTATGCTCTCTCCATCCTCCAGACCTTCAGAAGCCATTATGTCCTCCCCTTGCCCTATCTTGGGTCCAGTTGATTCTCAGGGACAGATTCTATAAACTGACTCTTTCTGTAGATTCTGCCTTTAAAGGGCTAATAGCCTCTTCCACCTACACCATGTGGCCATGGGCCATCTTGGCCCAGCCCACACTGGGGCCCTCACAACTGAATCTCCACCCGATGGTTACTCATTCCAGACTAACTGGTTCTCTTGCTCTGAACTTGGACTCATCTGTGGCTTTACCCCCTTGCCTCCCTCTATTGGCTGAGCTAAACTGATAGACCTTTTCTTTTCCTTAACTAAGGATCCAACCAGATTCTTGTTTCAAGTGGATTAGTTATTGGCCTTGCTTATGATACACCTTCTGGGGTATATTTCTCACCAGCTATGCACTTTTATTTGAATTACTCTTAGTACTTTGTCTAAACTTCTCTCTCTCTCTTTTTTCTCACTTTTCCTTCATAGTTATTTATGTAAATAATCATGTATTTATATGGTCCTGTGAGAAAATAAGTAGCTTTGAGAGCTTGTTCTGTGTGGTATTTATCTTTCCAGTCTTTTTTTTTTTTTGCTTTTTGGAGGGCAATTGGTGTTAAGTAACTTGTCCAAGGTCACACGGCTAGTTTTTGTGTTAATTGTCTGAGGTCAGATTTGAACTCAGGTCCTCCTGACTCCAGGGCCGGTGCTCTACTCAGTGTCACCTAGCCACCCCTTCTTTCCAGTCTTAATACTTAAAACATTTCAGTTCATAGTACATTCTTAATAATTATGTATTGAACTGGATGGAAATGTAAAGAGTCAGAATTCACAGACATAAAACTATATCAACAATTCTCATGTCTCCCCTTCTCAGAGGTCCTCCCTTCCTTCCAATAATTCGGCAGAATGATTTAGTCATGTTTTTCTTTCAGATTTCATATTTACTTATGTTATCCACTATTTGGGGATCAGTCTAACTCAGACCAGTTCCTTGTCACTTCAGATTTGATATTGGACTAAGATAAGAATAAGAATTCATAGGTCGTTCAGCACTTGACAAAAGAGATTTGCTTAGTCAAAGCAGGAGGATATTCAACAAGGATCAGCATTAGGGACACCTTGAATTAATTTGACTGAGCAAAGTTTCCTTGCCTCAATTACCTACTAGGATCAAAGAATTAGAGCATCTCTTAAAAGTAATCAAGCAATGAGAAAGTGACATCAACAGCCTCAGTCATTAGTTCCCTGAACCTATCAAGTTTAGAGGAAGATCTCAATACACCTTTAAAGGAAAAACTAGTCTAACTTGTATGGGGGGAGGGTTAGGATATTATTCCCACCATACCCATGATCCTGCAGGCCTCCTTTAACTCAAACAGCTGTAGCTCTAAACTCTCTCAAATCCTACTTCCTCATAGGTGGAGTCAGCCCTAAAAGGAATTAACAAGGGTTCTTCCAGAAAAAGTACTCAGTGAATAATGTAGATATCACATGTGTGGCAGCAATTTATTTCCTTAGCCACTAAAGAAATGCTTAAAATACAGACAGTTCATTAGTACATATTAATAAATATCTAAAACATTTTTTAAAAAATTACATTGTCCCAGGAGTTAAAGGAAACTTTGTAGGATTGCTGTCAGATATTTTACCTTCACTTTGGACCTGCCATGTCTAAGCAACTCACAAAGTTCAGATCTTCTGGCCAGTGAGGCCCTGCAAGTTCAAGATGATCTTGTTAGTGGTTATCTTCTCTCTAAGAGATGGTATCACATTGCCTGAGGTGTTCTTGTGAAGTTATAGCCAGGGATAGAAATGTCCATTCCTGAACATAACTGTTTGGTGAACTGGGCTCAGGAAAAGAAACACAGAGCAGGCAGTCAGAATTTGAGGTCTGGTCTCTGGCTAACCGAGATAAGCACATATTCTCAAGTTGTAGCCACCATTACAGCTAGGATTGGGAGGTGGGGAAAGAAATCCACTTGTCTTTGCCCCCCTCACTAGAAATCCAAGGGAGGACTGACACTGACTCTGTCCCAAGAAAGGAAAGCCTGACAAAGGGAGATAAGAGCTTTCTTATAGGCTACCAAGCAAGTAGCTTTTCCTGGCTCAGTTGCCAGTCATCTTTGACACAATCCCCCAATCACCAGAACCAAGGGGCCAACTGAGAGCCATCATATAGATCATATAGACTGTCCCTTAGCAAAGACAAGTGCACATGCCCCAGGGTAAAGAGCTAGAAACCCATGTTTGGCTTCTTAGGAAAAGCCTGAGCTGAAAAAGTAAGGGCTTCCTCTGATCACTCAGCACTCCTGGATAAATTGTGGCTAATGATACTTTCACTATATCAGAGGCTTGCTGTGAAGGAAAGGCTTTGCAAACTGAAAACACGGTATACTGGCAAAAGGCTTTGCAAACTGAAAACACGGTATACTGGCTTTCGAGTCAGGAAAAGCCAGGCTCAAATCCTGGCTCAGAAATGGGCTCACTATAAAACCTTGGGTAAGTTATCTAATCACTCTGGGCCTCAGTTTCCTCATTTGTAAAATGGAAGGGTTGCTTAACGGTCTTCCAAGGTCCCTTCCCACTTTAAATTTATGATCCTATGAACTGTCAAACGCTGTACATTGTGTGATCCTAGGCAAGCCATTTAATCTCCTAGTAAGATTCCAGTCATCTCTCTCAGTCTGTAACATTATAGGGCAGGTAGCGTTTTTCCTTGGTAGAGACAGTTGCCTCAGGAGCTGGTCCTTAGGCCAATAAAATCCCAGGTCCAGTCCCATTCCATCCAGAGGTATGAGTTAGTACTAGCAGTAGTATCTGACCAAGGTCGCGGGGACATCCCCATCGATCTGTAGTAGCTTTGCCTTCAGGAGGGGCTCAGCTGTCCAGCCCACTTGCACATGAATCATATTCAAATTCACCCACATTCACTGAATATTCCTTTGTACAATGCTGGAAGCACTTTGTATCCACAGAAGGATTTGATGCAAACCCTACACTTAGGAAGCTTGCTGCCTTGTATTCTCACAAAGATGATGCAAAATAGAGTGGGATAAGTGAGAAGAGAGAGAGAAGCAACCTGGCCTAGCCAAGAGACCTGAGTGCTGGTATATAGTCTGGGAGACTTGTCCTCCAGTCTGGACATCGCGCCCTGGACAATCCACATAACCTCTCAGTGCACCAACAAACCTCTAAGTAGATGACCATGCATAGTTGTCGTAAGGGTTATTTGTTTTCATATTTTTTCCATTGGGGGAGGCCCAGATGAAAAGATAAAGGCTTCTTAATTCAGAAAATAATTAAAAAGAAAAGACCATGAACAGAGAAGTGAGGATAACAATTGAGAGAAAGTGTTCTTACAATGAACTCTAAACCCATACAATCATAGCTTGGGTCAAAAAGTAAAAAGTGTTGGGGGTGGCTAAGTGGTGCAGCAAATAGAGTACCAGTCCTGGAGTCAGGAGGACCTGAGTTCAAATCCGACCTCAGACACTTAACACACACACACACAAAACTAGTGGTGTGACCTTGGGCAAGTCACTTAACCCCAATTGCCCTCCAAAAAGCAAAAAAAAAAGTAAAAAGTGAGGAGGGGGATGTGTAGTATGGTACAACGACCAGTAGATTTGGGTTCAAGAGCCTTAAGTTTCAGCCCAGGCTCTTCTATTGCTACCTGTGTGACCTTGGACTTTTCACTTTCCATATCAGGTCTTTGGTTTCATAATCCATAAAATGAGGAGCTTGAATTCTAAATTTCTCTTTAATCTATAACACTTTGGAATTCTATGAGGTATTTAATAGAGTTATAGTCTTAGGAGAATTCTGAAGGAAATGGGACCAAATGAGAGAATATGGGTGACTCAGTAGAAATCATCACAGTTCAAAATACATATTTTCACTATTAAGAAAACCATAGCAGAAGGTAGTTTCTCAGGTCAGATGTCACCACCAACTCTACAGCATTAGAGAAAACATTTTATTCTCCATTTCCAGGAATCTTGTTCACCAAAGCTTTGCTTAGCTAGGCCTGGGTAGTACAGTAATTTACTAAACTTGCAGGACTGTGATAATCCCTGGATTCTGGCAGCTAGGGGCCTATCTCAGACCCATTAGATTTACATTGATAGTGCTTTTCTCTGGACACACCACCTCTTCCTATCTAACCTTCCCTCCTCCCCCTCAACCCCCCCTCCACTTTCTGGAAACTACCATACCCCAGCCATCCCTCCTCCAGCCAATACCTAACATTTCTATGCTTGTGACATTAGAGATTGAAGATAATTCAAGAATTCCCCCTCCCCTACCAAGCTGTAAAACCTATGACTGCAGCTTCTTCAAACTGGTCTGTTTTGAAGGTAACATCCCACAAATTGAAAAGGAGATCTTAGTAAAGTTCTGGGTATGCCAAATAAAATTATAGCCTCTCTGAAGGACTATTACTAACCTCAATCTTCCTCCTGCTGTGACCCAAAGACCATTGTACCTGACATTCTGACCTCTTTGGTAATTGAGACCTAATTGTCTCCACACCCTTAGGTGACTGATATCCAGTGGTATCCTTTGCCCTAAATGCTTCTTCCCTCACTACTCCACTCTACCCCACCTCTGTCCTCTCAAAACATACCCCTGCCCCAGGTATTTCATTTTAGGCCTTGGGCCTTTCCTTACATAAATTAAAACAAGTCAAAATAAAGATTTCTTGCTTTATTCAATACTGACCTGTCTGATTCTTTTGTGAAAACCTTCTCTAGATTCCATAAATGGAGAGGAACCAAGGAAGTCTGATTCTCATAAACATACACTGTAATCAAGTGTCTTCATGAATTCCAGAATGAATAATACACAGCCTTTTCTGGTACACAAATGAACTGTCTCAGTGATAACTGTGCTTTATGGCAAGGGGGATGGATTGACTTTTGCCCAAAGAAAAGTGACTCAAAGACACCAGGCCTAACTTGGTTCTCTTCCCAGGTTGACCTGGGTCTATCAAGATGTATATTTCCCATAGATGCACAGTCCACACTAGTAGTTAGGGATGAAAAAAATTAAACATAAAGCCACTACCAACTTAAAACTTCCTGTATATAATTTGGTCACTACAGGTGAAACTCACCTCTCCAGCAAGGCTGCCAAATTTTTCCTTTCCTTGTTGCCTTTGATGAAGATGCCTGGGATAGCCATCTACTCATTCTCTGCCATAGCTGGGAGTCCCTAGGAGTCTCCCTAGTGACACTGAGGGCATATAGTTTCTCCTTCCATTCTCAATTCCCTTTCCCACTACTGCTGGAATTTCAGAGTCATGACCAGTGTAAGAAGTAGAAAGGGGGGTGGTGATAGAAGGGAGGGCAGATTTGGGGAAGGGGTAATCAGAATGCCTGTCATCATGGGGTGGGGGAGGGGAGAGATGGGGAGAAAATTTAGAACTCAAAATCTTGTGGAAGTAAATGTTGAAAACTAAAAACAAACTAATTAATAAAAAGAAAAATAAGTAGAAAGGGAGATGGTCGCCATTCCCACTTGGAGGGCTACATTTAGGGAAGACTTGCTGTTTGGGTTGATCCAGTTAGGGTTGGTAGGTTCTATAGTATCCATGGTATTTAGGTTATATAGTTCAGTTACAGTATGGATTAATTGGGCTTTCATGGGCTAGCCTGGGAACCTAACCCAGTTGTACTATTGGGAATGCCCTTTTTGTATATTTATCCCACTTTATCTTATCCTTACATGTTTCACTCTAGAAGCTTGGTTCTATTGTAACAAATTGCCTTTCTTATTAGACATGTGCCTTCCCTTCTGGAAATTACTTTGTACATATTTTGATTTTATTTTCTGTGGGCATGCTGTTTTCCCTGAAGAAAATGGTAACTCCTTTCAAGGAAGAAACAATTTCATTTTGCCTTTGTATATCCAGAACATTGCACGGAGTCTGGCATATAATAGGTACGTAAATGCTTATTGAATTGAGTTGCCTTGAAGTAAGGACTCATCTCTCCATGGAAACAAACAATTAACAACTTTTGGACCATGATTAGTTTGTAAATTGTCGGGGACTATCACTATTTATTGAGCACCTATTAGATGTCAGGGCTTCCCTTTAGATCTGATGTGGTGGAGACTGACTATGGGGTTGGATTCTGGTTCTGCTTGATTTCTATAAATCAGGTCACCTCTCTGCCTTAATTTCCTCATCAGTAAAAAAAAAAAAGATGGGAGTCTTAGACTTTATGAGTTTTCAGATCTCTTCTATGATCTCTATTTTCCAATTTTTCTGGGGAGTAAATTAAGAAATTATTCACCTCCTTGCCCTAATTCTAACCCAAGCGGTAATTTAATGGCAGCTTAGTTTGACCATTCTTTCCATAGCCATCCGGGAAGTGTCCCAGCATGCACCTCTTTTCTAGGTGAGAATGGAAGATGGGCCTCAGTTAACAAGGACTCTGGACAAGGGAAGCTAAAGAGTCAGGGTGAATGATGTCGTGGCAGAGAAGCAGAAAGGATGTGCTGTTAATCTGACAGTTTTTGACAGGCAAGTGATCTGTCCATTCTCTGATAATCATGGAAAGAGGTAATATGTCATAATGAATAGATTCCTGGTCTTGGAGTCAGGACACCCACATTCAAATCCTCCCTTAATCACTTATTAGCTCTAATCTTGGGCAAATTACTGACCAGCACAGAGCCTCAGTGTCCTCATCTGTAAAACAGAGATCATAGTAATATTTTCACTCATAGGCAAGGAAAGCACTATATAAGTGAGTTATTATTTTCAGATGCTTGAAAAACTAACATTCTTTTCTGTACTGCAAAGCCAAAATGAGTAGTAATGAGAACAGTACTTATCCCAGCTCCATTGTAAACAAGTGTCTGGGGCAAGATGGCTAGAGATGGGTAAGTCTGTGTTCTTGAGACAGCTGGGTTATGGATCTCCCACACTGTCTTGCACAGAGAGATGGCTGTCATTGTTATATAGAAGACAGTACTGTATTCCCTTAAGCCATTTTCCTTCCCCAGGCCAAGGGACCTGCTTTTGATGACATAGCTATTAGAGCCAAATGAGTCATGACCCTATTTCCTGAGGCCTCAGGGCAAAACTTGAAGCAATGGTTCTCACAGAACAGTTCACTTTTGATGATGGATGCCCTTATCAGGGCTGGAAGGAAACTACCAGGTCATTAAGTACAACCTGTAACTACACAGGAATCCCCCTATACCATCCCTGACAATGGGGTCATTTAAGCTCTATTTGAAAACATCCAGGGAAAGAAACTCACACCACCTGCTCTGTCCCATTCTGATCCGGACCGCTCTAATACTCTGGAGAGTTTTCCTTATATGGAGCTCACAAATTCTCCTCTCCTTCTCCCCTACTCCCACTTCTAGCACTTTCTGGAGCCAGCAAGAACCAGTCTAGTCCCCTTTTCATATGGCAGACAGCCATCATTGGCCTCTGGAGATAACATGCTTGCCAATTGCAATATGAGAGATAAAACACTTGATTATCTCTGTTGTATACACAGAATCAAGCTATTACCTTAGAGATGATCTGTTACCTCTTATTAAAGATGTAGATTGTTGGGAAAATAAATGAAGAGAAGATGGCTGGGGTACAGTAGATCTGGTCAAGGTAGAACTGGGGATAAACATACAAGCTGGAGGAGTGATAAAAATGAAAGAAATTCTTTGGGAAGGCTTTCAGAGAATAGTTATAGCAAATCAGTCATGTGTTTTTACTTCTTTGTTGCACTATTGATATTACAGAAGAAATAGATTAATTCAGACATTTTTCATTAATGATTTAAATAGTATCTATTAATTTCAAATGTAGGAATTTGGCTCCTTTAAAACTGTCTTAAATTCCACTGTGGATTTTCCTTTTTTTGGCTATTCTAACATCCTTTCTATGGATTTTAACACTAGATAAATTTATTGTTGCTAATGTGTAAAAAGTCCAAGCCACGTGTATTTCAAGAGATGCATCAGTATTTCCCTTTCATAGGTCACACTTCCTCAGGAAGGATAAAAGTGAGATATTTCTGTTATCCTAACCTCTTTCAGTTATTTATCTAATTATTGCAAGTATCTTTCTGATTAACAAATATTCAGAATGCAGTAGAAACATAATAGGTTTGGAGTCAGAGGACCTAGATTAGAATTCCAGCTCTGTTATTTTAATACCTGACAGCTTTATGTCTGTACTGCCCTATGTACCTGTACAAGATTGTGATTCCTGATTGGCTGAGAGATCTTTGAGCCTATGACAATGCATATGATGGAAGTGAGGGAGATGGAATTTCAGATGGTTGGAGGATTTTGAGAGAGATGGTTAGGAGAAGTAAGCTCAGACTTTTAAGTGGCAGAAAGTACGTCTTCCTGGGCAACCGTTCTTAGCATGTCCCTTTAGTCCCCTTGCTTAAACATAGAAATTATAAAAATAGGCTCCTCTTAGTGAGATCATTCCCTCTATCCTTGGTTGAGTTGAGATCTCATCTCACTCCCAGCTGAAGTAAATACACTTTATACTTCTGAATTCTTTGGTCTCTTCTATTTGGTATTTCTCCATTTTCTGCTGATGAAGTGGAATATTCATATGGCCTTTTGTGTAACCAGTATTTGGTTAGAAGGGAGCTAAGCTGTCAATAGTAAAGTAATTATTACTCTCCCCTTAAGAGTGATCAGGGAAAGTGACATCAATCCTGGGTCCCCAAAGTGTTATACTCTTGTACTACCAATATTTGAAATATAGATATAATTCTAGCCCAATACCCCTCTTGGAGATAGGTAAGGTATTTTGTCTTCCTTCCTTCCTTCCTTCCTTCCTTCCTTCCTTCCTTCCTTCCTTCCTTCCTTCCTTCCTTCCTTCCTTC
>NW_027186473.1:58179625-58250907 GCF_028583685.1 Petaurus breviceps papuanus
TTCCTTCCTTCCTTCCTTCCTTCCTTCCTTCCTTCCTTCCTTCCTTCTTTGCTTTTTGGAGGGGGTAGGGCAGGGCAATTGGGGTTAAGTGACTTGCCCAAGGTCACACAGCTAATAAGTGTTAAGTTTCTGAGGTCAGATTTGAACTCAGGTCTTCCTGACTCCAGGGCTGGTGCTCTATTCACTGCACCACCTAGCCACCCCTTGTCTTTCATTTTCAAAGAGGACCAATGACATCATGGGTGATTTCTTGACTTTCAAGTGAATTGGATTTAAGTAAGGCATAGTTGCACAAAGTTGGCAGTCTCACTTTCTCTTCCAGAGTCATTGAAGTCCAGTGGAAAGACAAACGTCAAGACAACTGATGATGACTTGGGATGCAGTGGATGACCTTGGTGTCTGACTAAGCTCTAAGCACTCCACAGTGCCTGCTTCAGTCACCATCATGGCTGTTGGAATAAATTGTACTCATATGCCCCATTCCACAAGGGAAAGTCTTCACATGCTTGGGGTAGACATCCCCCAAAGTTAGGCACAGAACAAGTGACCAGCCATGGTCCTCCTGCCTCCAGGAAAAAGTGGAAGGAGGACCATTTTCACAAAGGTGGAAATCACAGTCTCCCTGGATATCAGTGGGCTAGATCTGACATCCATCCATACCACTCACAGCTGACCCAGCTTTATATTTAGAGAGTTCCCAACCACACATAGTTATACTACATACATATATTTACAGTCTTATTCGCTCTTGTACTTCTCACACTGACCTATTTACTGTTATCTCCACCCCACCCCCCACCTTCCAACTCAGTATTATATTTCCCATCCCCATTTATTTGCATAGGCCATTCTCTTCTTCTGGAATATTCTCTCTTACTCTCAGAATCCTTATCTCCTTTTAACTCTTATTCTAAATGCCACAGCCTCTGAGAAGCCTTCCTCCATCCCTTCAGTTGTTAGGACTTTCTTCCACTAGGGCTCACTTTGAGAAGTGTTGTGTGATTTGATCAGATGAGACTCTGGTCAGCCATTGTTGAGAGCCCCCCGGCTTTGAAAACACAGATGTTGATGCTTTCCTCTCTGGTAACTGTGATTTGGTATGGATGTATTTAATGGTTGGACAATTTGGAAGCCTGTCTGCTGAAATGTTCTTATAACTTATGCTTGTAACCTCTGTTTATTCTGAAGTTCGGGGTGCTGACCTTTTCCCCCTGAACTAGGTAAACTATATATGTTTGACTGATTAAAGTAAGCTTGTTAACCCTCCCCCCAAAAAAGACTTTCTTCCACATCAAAATACTTTACTAGCTATTTATCTGTGTGTCCATGCTGAGTCCCAGGGTTTTTGGGAGAACACAAGGTCCCTGAAGGCAGAGAGAGTTTTTCCTTCTGTGTTTGTGATCTCTAATGCCTATTAGCATAGTGCCTTGTGCACAAGTAAGTGTTTAACAAATGGTTGCCCACTTGAGTTGTGCGTGTAGAGAAAGATGATCATATATGATGGGTGCAAAGTCCTTCGTAAAAAGACATCAAGTGCTGAATCAATGTCTGTGATTATTTCTAAAGCAGATATTGAACCCAAAAGAGCATTGGTCCCGGCATTCCAAACAGCTAAGTCTGTATCTAGGGCCCCACCAATATGTCTATCCACTTTTACAGTGTTAAGAAGAGAGAACTCATGACTGGGCTGATAGACATGACTTTAGCTGTGTTCGGGGTGGGGCAACATGGAAAATGTGTGATGTTTTACTAAAAACCCAACATAATCTGAGGGAGGGTCACTTCCTAATTCCTGCCCCAGGATGGATCTAACAGAGAGGTGGGAGGAGTAGGAGATGGGAGGGCAGAGGGGTGAGGGACACTAATTGTTTCTTTTAAATTCCCTCTGGCTTTCAAAAACACAGGACATCATGGAGACAGCTGATTAGTTTCCCAACTGTTTTGAGATCTATTTAATAAGCGTTTACTCCCTGCGGAGGAGGGGCAGTGAGTGGGCAGCTATGCCTGATTCTACCCAAGTGGCTATCAGAAAAGAGCCTAGAATGGGAGAGTCCATTGACCTTGAACTGATTAAAATTATACAGAGAAAAAGAGAGAGAAAGCCCCTGTAGTGAACAAAACAAAGACTATGTATTTGAGACAGGAGGGAGTTTCCAGCGAACTTGTCTGGTGCATGACATTCAGGACCTGCACAATATAGAAAAGTAGAAAGAGGTAATGGTTAGGATGTTGGACTTGCCATCAGGAAGACCAGGGCTTGAATTTTACTTCTCACTTTTCTTAGGGGCAGCTAAGTGGTGCAGTGAGTAGAGTACCCACCTTAGAATCAGGAGGACCTGAGTTCAACTGTGCTCTTAGACACTTACTAGCTCGGTGCCCCTATTAAAGTCCCCTAACCCTGTTTGCCTCTGTTTTCTCATTTGTAACATGAGCTATAGAAGGAAATGGCAAACCCTTCTAGTATCTTTGCCAAGAAAACTCTACCCAGGCTCATGAAGAGTCAGACATGACTGAACAAGAACTTGCTAGTGAACGTGGACAAGTCATTTCACTCCTCTGAGTTTTGGTTTCTTTTCTCTGTAAAATGGGAAAAGCCATACCTGTAGTACCTTCTTCACAAGGAAGGTATAAGATATGATGAGATATCATACATGTGACCAAGAACAAGCCACCTCACCGCTTAGTGTCTCGGTGTTCTCCCTGATAAAATGGGGCTAATAATACCTTTAGCACTTACCTCACAGGATTGTTGTGAGGCCCAAATGAGACTTTAAACCACAATATAAATGCCTGTTATTATCATTGCAGGGGTCAGAAGAGTCCTACTAAAGATTAGGGAATGTTTCAATACAATGATCCAAGACAATTCTAAAAAATCTCATGATGGAAAACACTAGCCCACATCCAGAGAATGAACTGATGGGAGTCTGAATGAAGATCAAAGCATATTGTTTTTGCTTCCTTTTTTGTGGTAGAAGATGGCAGCCAGATGGCTCCCATTGAAAAGAGTCAATGGCTAACCCAAGCCTCTGAATAGCTCAACTTGACCTTTCACTTGCTAAGGCTTGAAAGAGTATGGGCTTTATTTCCATATAAACAAATGGTAGACCAGCTTCTAGAACAGGTAAAGCTGCCTACCCTTCCATATCAGGAGATGCGGTTGGCTGTGTCCACCCTAGTTCACCTTGGCAAATGATATGGGATCCTGGAAGGCCATCAGCTATTGCCACCAGTGACAGCCCACTGGGTAGTTGCGGCGACAGTCACTCTCTTCTTGGAGTTTCCTCACTCCAAGTTGCCACCATTTTATCCTGAGAAAAAGCATCCAGGAGAAATACAAGACTACATTCAGGTGAGTGCTGGTTGGCAGGAAATACTATGTTCCCCTGTTCCATTCTGGGGTCCTCCTAGGTCCCTGCCCAGTGCAGAGAAAAGAAGCCTAGAATCACAGTCCCCGCCCTGGCCCTGACTAGCTGCAGCACCACAGACAAGTCTTTTCATCTCTGAGCCTCACTTTTATCATCTGTAAAATGGAAATGAATAATGCAATAATACAAGCACTGTGCACCTCAAAGGATTGTTAGAGATAATTTTTAAAGCTCTGTGTAAATGGGGGGGGGCAGGTCTTATGTCAATGTTAAGCAACAGGGTTGGAGACTTGGCTAAAGATACATAGCAAGTCACTTACCAGTGAAATCAAAGGTCTGGTCGGTCTGGTCAATAGGGGTAAGGGTGTGTGTGTGTGTGTGTGTGTGTGTGTGTGTGTGTGTGTGTGTGTGTGTGTGTGTGTGTGTGTGTGTGTGTGTGTGTGACCACACCTGAAAGGGTGGTTGGGAGTGAATGTTTTGCATCTGCTACTTTGAGTGTGCCTTTACTCCTAAATCAGGAATAGAGGTTGTAGAGGGGATAGAGAGCTCAGGAGTAAGGTGGTGACTGCAAAGTCTTCTCTCCACCAAGCCTACTTCCCAATGTAGCCCAGTTGATATAGGAATCACTCCCTTCCTTGTGGGATCTGATCTCTTGGACTAATCAATTGAATTATTCCTTTGGCCTGTGGCATTGACTACTGGCAAACTCTAAAGGCTCTTTTGAAATTAATAGTCATTCTGTCTCCAATCCTCCTTCAACTAAGAACAGGAAAGATAAACACAAGAAACCCAAGAAGCAAGGTGTGTTGGAGCCAGCTCTAACAGATTCCTAAGAGCTGATTGTTAAATTTGTTATTTTTGTTAAATTTTGTTAAATTTGTTAAATTTTCAGTGTCAGCATTTATACCTTGGAAATCAACAAATCCTACAGAGGACTTGATTTATTGTTCTGCTTACTGTCTTACTTTAAAAAGTGATAGGGAAAATATCAATGCAGATTAAATTCACAATGTATCATTTGTACTTTTTTGGTGGGAGAGGAGAGCTGGTTGTTAAATATTTACCAGCACACCCCTAGACAGACACAACAGAGATATTCTAGGCCACATGACTCCCTGGTGGACAGAGAGTGAAGAAGCCCTTTCACGATTAGATAGCCCCCAACAATTTTTGACTACTTAGATGTGCTAGAAGAGAGATTGACTTGTCAGATTAGCATCTTTGGTAAGTGTTTTTTAGTTCCAGCTGGGCAGCCCTTTAAAAGTCTTTTCTTCACCACCAAGTAAAAAAGAGGGGAGAATCAGAGGATACTGGGGAATGCTAATGCAGAGAAAGGCAGAGTTCTTCATTCTCTATCATCACCCATTTCTGGAAAGGTGCCCCCTGAAAATCTCTTGAAAATGGTCAGTCAACAGAACCATGCTACCGCCCATGTGCTCCCAGAACTGGCCTCATTGGCCAGTTTTTCCCACTTCTTATCTTTTTACTGCTTCTCTGTTGAGGAAAGTCTCTTTTCATTTTAAGAAAAATTTGCCATCAAGTCTTGTCCCGTATAACCTATTTATACTTCGTAGAAAGTAGACATGACTAATACATGCAACATAAAGAATGATCAGGAAAATTCCCCAAACCTATTAGAAATAGAAGGCATACCGAAGAGAGCATTAGACACAGAGCCAAGCTCAAAGCCTTTCTTAGACATGGACTAGCTGTATGAACCTGAGCCAGTCACTGAACTCCTCAGTCTAAGTTTCCTCATCTGTAAAATGATGATACTAATTACAGTGGCTCCTATCTCAGAAGATTGCTGTGAGGATGAAATGAGATAATGATGTAAAGCTCTTTGCAAACCCAGAAGCATGATGGAAGTATTAGTTTTTATTATTATATCACAGAAACCCCATAGCATCTTCAGCTCTCCCCTTTGCATGTGCAGACCTGGCCTGACTGCCATCGTTTTCAAGCCCTCCCTGAGTCTCATGTTTAACTGGGTATATCTGTGTCTTAAGGTGACCTGGGAAAAAACTGTCCTGGGATGATTGGTATTTGTGTGAAGAATGGAATTTGGTTTTGAAGCTGCCTGAAACCAGGTTATCAACCCTCCCTACACCCAGGTTCACCCCACCCAAAGGAAGATATCAATTCTTACTCTCTGATTCTTATCCTGTTCTTATTTCTCTGCTAGAGGAAACTAGGTAGCACAGTGGATAAAGTGTTGAAGTTGGAATCAGGAAGACATGAGTTCAAATCCCACCTCAGATACTTACTAGCTGTGGGACCCTGGGTAAATCACTTAACCTCTGTCTGCCTCAGTTTCCTCAACTGTAAAATGAGGATAAAAATAGCACCTACCATCCAGACCTTAATGCCCTGTTATTATGGATTTCTCTTCTGTTGTTCCATTATGATCTCTGTACCATTTGGCTGTTTTTCTTCTAGTCAGAGCCAACCCTATACACAGGTGTATTGATCTTATTATTTAAGAGAGATACAAGGCCCCTCCTACTATAAATTTCCCCTGGTTGGCCTAATAGTATATTTTTCACGTTCAGTTGTGTCTGACTCTTCATGATGCCATCTGAAATTTTCTTGGCAAAGATACTAGAGTGGCTTGCCCTTTCCTTCTCCAGCTCATTTTACAGAAGAGGAAACCAATACAAACAGGGTGAAGTGACTTGCCCAGGGTCACACAGCTAGCAAGCATCTGAGGCCAGATTTGAACTCAGGAAAAAGTCTTCCTGACTCCAAGCCCAAGACTATCCACTGCACTACCTAGCTACCCCTAGAGGATATAGGTTTTCCCTCTTTTCTGACCTAAAATTCTCATCATTAACCAATGAATGAATTAATTAATGAATAATTATTAAATAAGTATTAGGTACCAGGCATTGTGCTAGGCACAGAGGATAAAAATATCAAAGTAAGACAGCGTCTGCCTTCACAGAATTTACAATCTACTTACAATCATTGGTCAGGGTAGGAACAAAAAAAGGGGCATTGTCTCTAGAAGGCCATTGTCAAAACACAGAAGTTACTTGGGAGAAGAGGAGGGAGACCAGTAAGGAGTCTTCTCCATTAGTTTTCTCTCTCAGTAGCTCCAACTAATATGCTGTGTTAGTCAATTGTCATATTATTTATTTTGGAAGGCACAGAAGTACGAATTTGAGGGATACCAGTTCAAATCTCAAATCTTCTTTCTTCCTGTGTGACCCTTGGGCAACTCATTTCCCTTTTCTGGGTCCATTTCTTCATCTGTAAAATGAAGGAGGTTGGACCAGATAATCTCTAAGGTCACTGCTAATGCTAAAGTCACATTCTGACCAGATGAACCCAAAGGTTTTGGAGATAATTCTTTTAAAAAAAATTTATTTATTTACTTTTAGTTTATAACATTCAGTTCCACAATCCCTTGAATTCCAAATTTTTTCCTCCTTCCTCTCTTCCCTCCTTCCCTCCTACGCAATTCAATATGCAAGCAATTTGATATAGGTTCTACAAATACCTTCACATTAAACATTAGTCAAGTTTTAAAGAAGAATTATAACAAATGGAGTGAACAACAAGAAAGAAGAAATAAAACAAAACAAAACACAAAAGAGAGAGTCAGTAGTTTGTTTCAATCTGTATTCTGACTCTGTAGTTCTTTTTCTGGATGTGTGTAGTCTTTTCCATCATGAGTCTTTTGGAGTTGTCTTATAACCTGGTATTGCTGAGAGGAGGCCGGTCCATCAAAGTCAGTCATCACAGATATGATGTGTCTGTAGTTGTGTACAAAGTTTTCCTGATTCTGTTCTCCTCACTCAGCATCAGTTTATACAAGTCTCTCCAGGTTATTATGAAGTTCATCTGCTCCTCATTTCTTATAGCACAATAGTATTTCATTACATTCATATATCACAACTTGTTTAGATATTCCCCAATTGATGGGCATCCTCTTGATTTCCAGTTCTTTGCCACCACAAAAAGAGCTGCTATAAATATTTTTGTACATATGGCTCCTTTTCCCACTTGTATAATCTCTTTGGGATACAGTCCTAGAAGTGGTATTGCTGGGTCAAAGGGTATGCACTTTTTAAAAATAACCTTTGTTCATAGTTCCAACAGAAATGTTCTTAAAGGGAAAGAAGGAGCAGGAAGGAGGAGGTAGGGTGTGGGAGGGGAGCCTAGAAGAGGAATAGAGTCCTGAAAACAAGCTGCCTAATTCGTAGTTTGTTCTTTCTGAAAGCAGGCTCAACAAGACTGCCTGTGACTTAGCACCAGGTTCCTCCCTCTGAGGATAGTAGGACTCCAGAGTCTTTGTCTTTGTAGTCTGCTTTCTACCCATTTTGAGGCAGGGTCCTAGCCATGCCCTTCCTCTAGGATCCCAAGCCTTTACTGTAGAGGGTTTTGCCCTGGGCAATAGTTACTATGTTTTCAGGGTCAGAGGGGGGGGTTTGGAGCAAGTGGGGTTCACTCTGTCATCCTCGTCTTTGGAGGTCCTGAATGGGGCTTTTTAAAAAAAATTTCTGGGCTATGAAGTGGTAGCCCCAGGAGTGTTTGCTGTCCAGTACAGGGGCCCCTGTATTTGCTTCTTACCTTGCTCTTTTCAGTCCCAGACCTTTGGTGATAGGCTTGGTAGTGGACCTTGTGGTTGGTGGGAAGACTTGCCCTCCGAGTTCGTGACTTAGCACCAGGCAAAGTACACTATGCATGTTCTAAGGACTGGTCCCTCATTGAGTAGTCACTCCATTGTGTCAGTCACTCCAAAGGCTAACTTGACCCACTTGTTTATTTCCCAATCTGGACTTCTTTTCAATTTTGGGAGAAAAGTTGCCTACTATAGGCATTATGTAATGACAAAAGGATGCTTGGTCAATTGGACTGAAGATGGGAGACACGTTGGAAACTTGGAAGGAAGGGGTACTGCTGTTTAGGTTTCGTCAGGGAAGCTCAAGAAGCTTGTGAAGAAGACCTAGTGCAGGGGTGGGGAACCTATGACCTTAAGGCCACATGTAGCCTTACTCCACAGATTCAGTCAACACTTAAGGACCTAGAAGGCCACAGATGGCCTTAAGGCTTTGGATTCAGTCATAAGGCCACACTTAAGGACCTAGAAGGTCACATGTGGCCTTAAGGCCACAGGTTCCCCATCCCTAACCTAGTGATTGAATTGCAGTTGAGAAGAGAGATATCTGAGGTAAGAGATATTCTGTACCCTTTGGAATATAAAACTTCCTTAATGATGCCATCCTCACCTCTTCACTACCGGACTCAACACATGACTTATAGAGAATGAAAGTGTTATTTATTACCTGTGTTTTTCTCTGGAAATAAAATATGCTGAAGGTTCAACATCCTTACATGGTCGAGAGAAAGCAAGGAAGTCCCCCAGCATGTCGGATGGACTCCTGGCTGCACCCCCTGTGCTAAGCTTGCACCCTAGGAAGACGTGTACCACGGGAGTCTCACCAGACAGGACAGATTGTGAACTGTGTCAGTGGAAGGAATCGGACACCCAGATTGGTGAGCTCACAAGCTATCTTAGGTGTTCAAGGTGTCCATATAAAAGGATTGTGTAACATGATCTTCATATTTTCCCAGGCTGTCACACCTTTTAGAGGGTGGAGTGATCATCTGGGTGCTTTGCTTTGGATAAGGCCTAGCAAGGTGGTTTGTACCTCCCCCAAGAGCTTGTTGGGTACTACTGCATGCAGCTCAGGGGTCTCGTCTCTTCTGAATCTTCACAGACTCTGGTCCAAATTTACGGGGAAGTTTAGATAATTTACCTATCTTGGTCCCACCCAGTTTGAAAACTGGGAACTCCTGGGGTTTATTCCTTGACTCACCTTGTTTACAGACCCAGGCAAGAAACAGCACTGAAACAGTAATCACTGAATCAGGACAGAAATAAATAGAAAGATAGGACAGTCAACATCAGCACATATTCTGCATGAGTACAGTGCCTCCACTTCCCTCCAGAGTAGGGTGGGATATTCTCTAAGATTCATAGCTCTGGCAGAAGAAAGCATGGGTTCAAACCCTCTGTAGCTGGAGTATACTCCTAGATGGTCCCAGAGGTGAGGAAGACTCCAATGAAGAGCTCTTTGTCCCTAGGATCACCTCTGTAAGTGTGACTGCAATCCTCTCTCTCCATGGGCTCATGGCTACACTCTCTCCATTCTAGACCTGACTTGGCTTACTTAAGACCCTATTTGTAGCTCATTGTCCATTCTGGGTTTCTGATTCAGTTCCAGAAGCACCTCTGCTAATATCGGTAAACCTATAGATTTGGCCTGATTGGTCATTACCTTTCCATCATCTTCTTGAGGGGAATAAAGAAAACTCCCCCTCCCATCTTCCCTGTCCCTTACCCATCAGCAGAAAGTCATCCTTTCTGCTGGACAAAGGGAGGAGGTGAGAGCTGCACTTAGGCCAAACCTGAACTCTGGCTACATGTTGGCCATAGCTACCTCTACTGGTACCTGACTAGACCACAAGTTCCCTGGGGGCAGGGACTGTGTCTCATCTAAAGGCTGCATCTCCCCTAGCACTATAGGCACCTCATAAACCATGCTGATCAGTTGATTAAAATAATATGTGGAGTTCTTGAGAGTAAAAGCAAATTTGATGGAATTATGTTTTGCATGATTTCACATGTATAAATGATGTCACATTTCTTGCCTTCAAAATGGGTGGGTAAGGAGTATGAAGAAGAGATTTTGGAACCCAATTAAAACAAATTTTTAAAATTAATTTAATTTTTTTTGGAGCCCAATTTTTAAAAAATAATGATAAAATAAATTATACCCTAAAAAAAGAAAAAGTGAATTTGGTTTTGCTTTTGTATCCCCATCACCTCTCACAGAGGCTGGCACACAGTAGGCACTCAAAAACTGTTGTGTGAATTGAATTGGATAGACGGTGGGTGCTCAATAAACACTTGCTAAATTGAATCAATATCTAAAGATAACAAGATAACACGCTCCTCTTCCTACGTTGTCCCTAAAGTAGTCTCACCATGTTCATCTTCAGAGGTTTGCTGATTTTCACAAGGTCAACATGTCTGCAGCTGCCTGTGGCCAACGCCACACATACTCATTTCCTGACCTTGGAAGCTACAAAAGGTTCCCACCGAGTGGCTGCATGTTTAATCCTTTGAAGGCTGCAGACAAGTATGTACAAATCCCCTGCAGGGTCTGATGGTTGTTTTCTTCGTAGGTCTTCCCTGGGGGCCAGAATTATGAGTAGTTCTTTTAGGTGCCTACAGTGGGTGGCAAGACATGCCCTTGAGGGAGTAAGAAAGCAACTGGACTTTGTATGATAGCAAAAACAACAACAACAACAATAATAAAGCTTTACACAGTGCTTTAAGGTTTGCAAAGCATTCTCCAGATTTTATCTCCTACAACCTTTGAGGTAGGTGCTTTTATTTTCCCCCTTTTAAAGAAACTGAGGCTGAGAGAGTTTAATTGATTCACTCAGGACCATATTGCTATTAATTGTCTGAGCCAGGACTCAAGTCTTCCTGTTTCCAAATCCAACAGACTATATTCACTATATACCACTTAGCTGCCTTTAGTTAACATTTCTATAGTGTTTTAAGCATTATTCATAAAGCATATTACATATATTTTATATGTGTATAATATCTTTTATACATGTAAATATATATTTTATATAATATAATTATATATAATATATATGATTTTATACACATATGTGTATAATTTGATCCTTACAATAATCTAGTTAAGCAGGTGCTATTTCCTACTTTTGTTCTTACAGATGAGAAAATTTAATCCAAGAAAAGAAGAAAATAATAAAATTAAATAAAATTTAATCCAAGAAAAAGATAACTTGCACTTACATAGCATTTTAAAGATAATCTCCATATATTATCTCATTTGAATCTTTCAATAACCTTGTATGCTAGGTATTATTACCTCTATTTTCCAGGGGAGGGAAAACTGAGACTCATAGAGGCTTGCATGACTGGCTGGTCATCATATGGCTAAGAAGAGGCAGATTTGAGCCGAAGTCTTCCTAAATCTAAATCTATGGCTTTATGTTGTCTCTGGGAAATCTAGACGTGCAATGAATGATACTAATGATGATAGTAGCCAGCAATGACATAGCACTTGAAGATTTACTAAGTGCTATGCTTATGTTACCTTTTCTGATCTCCACAGCAACTCTAGGAGCTAGACACTATTTTTATCCCCATTTTACAGATGGAGTAACTGAGGCTGAGAGAGACTCTAGGGACACACCACTGGTAGGTGTCTAAAGCAGCCTTGGAATTCAGGTCTTCCTGACTCTGGGTCCAACATACTTAACCCACTGCACAAACTTGCTGCCTCTAGAATCAGAAGGGCCTAATGAACTTAGGACTGAAAATGCACATCTGCCCTCTTGGGCCCCAGTTTTAGTAAGAGCCTTAGCTGGCATAACGAGCTAAGTTAGCATCAGTGTGGCATGAAGCATTCTAGGCAAACACAGGGTTGGATTTCTAGTGTGGCAGGGAAATTTGCCGACCCAAATCAGAAGTAAAGCATCATGAGGCAGGCCTTGTCAGCCGCTGGCCTGTAGGAACTTGTTCCTGCCCTCCATGGTGAGCGGGTGCATAGGGAGGGAAGGAGAAAGGAAGAAAGAGCAGAAGAGAACATTTCAGATCCTTTCTTCCCTGACTCAGTCGGGCACTCAGTGCTGCTGGTGAATCAGGGAATGGAGTGCTCTTCACCTTCCAAATGAGTACAGAGAGCTCTTGGTGATGGCAATCACCTTCTCCCACCCCACCACCCCCTCCCGGCACCCAAACACCTTCTACACTTTTATGAGAAAGACACTGAGTGATGAGTAAATCAGTTAATAGCAAGGTGTCTTGTTTTGTTTTTTAGTGGTTTTCTTTGTCGGGCATATCGAAGTCAAAGTCAATAAGCATTTTAAAGCGCTTGCGATGTGTGATTCACTGCATGCGCTAAGTGCTAGGGATGCCAAGAAAGGTAAAAGCAGTCCCTGGCCTCAAGGAGCCTACAATCGAACGGGAACAGGAAGTCTGAGAGCTGTGGTCGCCAAGGGCGCATGAAGGCTGCCTTGGAGGCTTATGCCAGGGAAGGCCCTCGCTCTGCTCCTAGTTGGTGAGATTTTAGCTGAGATTTGAAGGAAGCCGGATGGAAGAGGGAGGATTCCAGGAGGGCTGATGGGAGGCAACACGATGTCGTAGAAACCATCCTGGATCTGGGTTGGGGTTCTTTTGTTCAAACCCTGGCTTTACCCCTTATGTTGTTATTGTTGTTTGCTATGACTCTTTGTGACCCGTCTGGGCTTTTCTTGGCAAAGACAGTGGAGTGGTTTGCCATTTCCTCCTCTAGCTCATTTAACAGATGAGGAAATCGAGACAAACAGAGTTAAGGAGCTTGCTCAGGGTCACACAGCTAGTAAGTGTCTGAGGCTGGATTTGAACACATGAAGGTGATTTTGCCTGACTCCAGGCCTAGCACTCTATTCACTGTACCACCTAGCTGCCTTATACCTTGGTATATAAAAATCTGGCCTTAGACATTTACTATCTGTATAACTCTGGGCAAGTCACTTAACCCTGTTTGCCTCAGTTTCCTCATCCGTAAAATGAGCTAGAAAAGGAAATAGCAAACTACTCCAATAACTTTGCCAAGAAAACACCAAATGGGGTCATGAAGAGTAAGATATAACTGAAACATGACTGAACTTACACCGAACTTATACTAAGTCACTTAATCTTATCTGTTCTTTTTTGTTTGTTTTGGAGGGGGAAGGCAGAGCACTTGGGGTTAAGTGACTTGCCCAAGGTCACACAGCTAGTAAGTATTAAGTATCTGAGGCCACATTTGAACTCAGGTCCTCCTGACTCCAGGACCAGCGCTCTATTCACTGCACCACCTAGCTGCCTCTCTTAATCTTATCTGTAAAATGGGTGTTAGATGAGAAGACCTCTGAAGTCCTTTGTAGCCCTAAATTCATGCTTCTATCAACATACCATTTCTCAGCAAAGATTTAGCTCAGTTGTCTGTGCCTTCCTCATTTGCGGTGGTAGTAAATACTGTGCTCACTTTGGAGTGCCCACTTTGGAACCTTTCTAGGGAGGGAGCATTGGAGACCAGGCCATATAAGGATTAGCTAAATAAAGCTGGCATGTTTAACCTGGAGAAGAAAAGACTTAGTGGCCACTATAGATCACAGAGAACTGGAAAGGACCTTAAAGGTCACCTTATCCAACTTCTCACAGAGAAGGAAAATGGGAGGCCCAGAGGAGTGACTTCTTGTTTAAGGTACAAGCTGAAAAAGGCTTGTTAAGTTGTATTTGGAATAATAGAATTGGGTTCTCTTTGGGGGCAGTGAGTTCACCATCACCAGAGGACTTTAAGTGAAGGCTGATCAGAGATAGTGGATATTCATGCTCACATCTAAGATGGACTAGAACAGAATAATGAGGTCGCTTCTAACACTGAGATTCTATGATTTTATGGTAATTGGTGTTCAAAATGATTGCCCTCTGGCAGGCAAGATCCTGGGATGCCTTCTGAATCATCCAAGGAGGATTTAGCTGCATTTTTTTTAGTTCTCAAGTCTTTGAATGTGGCTCTTCCTTATATGGTATGTTGTATGTAAGAGCTCAAAACTGATCAGAATATTCATTTAGCTCGAACACTCTGTTCCTCAACCATGTTAGATAAGTGGGCATTTACAGGATCTGTGTGTAGACTGTTGATTTTGTGGCTTATATATTAAAAAAAATGAGAGAACAGAAGGAAAGCCAGAAGGAATCACAGACAAACAGGACATAATGTGGGTGCTATTATTATAGTGTTGAAAGTTGTATGTTGAATTTATTATATACTTAAAAAGAAAAGCAAGCTCTTTATAATTGAAATTCTCAGTTTTTTGTACAATCCCCTCCTTCTGTTCTACAGTGTCTGTGGAAATGCTTGTTTCATTTGGTGTTTGTTAAGTTCAGAATAAAATGAAATAAAATGTTAAAAATATATATACTTTGTGGTTCATCCATGGCAAAGATCAGCCCCAAATCATGTTTATGCCCCTGAGAGCCTTTTGCCCTGCCTTCCCCCTTGGTCTGTTTTTGTGTACTTGGGGAATTTTGGAGACTAAACAAAACATGATCAGGACTAATGTATTTTTCTTAAAAGGAGGACCCAGGAATTCTTTTCAGAATAATTACAGTATAACTCATCAGCTTTTTTGGTGGTATCTGGGCCACTCTCTTCTTCCATTATAACTTGGCTCTTTGAGAGCTGAATGCATTATATTCAATACTCAAGTCTTTCCTTCATTCTCATTGTGGTGACAGTGGTGGGGGTGGGGGTGAGGGCTGGTTCTATGACCCTGGGTGCTTCCAAGACTGTGCCAGTTAAGTACAAGCTCTGGCAGGTTCTACCAAGCTGGAGAGGCTTCAAGTACAGGCCTGATGAAGGACTGAGCCTGTCATCAGGGGACCAGCCTACTTAAATTTGGACAAGCTCATCACCAGGTTGGCTACAGTGATGAAAATTTGGCCACAACAACTCTTGGGGACTGTTTACTAGGTTGTTAAGAGTGCTTGTGCTATACATTGGTATGGCAGCATTGTCACTGGACTTGGGATCAGGAAGACCTGGTTTGCCATCCCAGTTCAGATAGTTTACTCATGATGTGAACCAGGCAAGCCTCCTAAACCCTTGGTGCCTCAGTTAACTCATCCGCAAAATGAACGGGCTGCTAAAGTCCCTTTTACCTCTAATTCTGCGACCCCACAGACTATCTAATACCCCCACTGCCGATAAAATCATGGATCCTTAAAGCACTGAAGTAGGTGGATGGAGAAATAGACAAAAGAAAAAAGAAAGAAAGCAGGAGGGTAGTACTAGCAGTACTAGTATCTCTGAATAGAGAAAATGGAATACAAAGGATAATATAGATGTATATTTGGGTATTTCAAAAGCTTTAGTGTAGCACTGACGTTTGGGAAACCCCGCATGTGTGTGTGTGTGTGTGTGTGTGTGTGTGTGTGATGCCATATTATTTATTTTGTTGGCTGTGTCTTTTCTTCCAGACGAGAAGCTCTTAATTAGAAGTGACTCTATCTTCTCTGTTTTGTAGAGTTCTGCAAAGTAGCCAATCCCTGTGCCAGGCCCCCAGTGAGTGTTCCATAAACATTTACTGGTGATGACATAATGATAATAGATGGAAAAAAACCGGTTCTCTCTGGGGAAAGCAATGCGGTCACACAAGTCATGGTAGATGCTGGTGCCATGTGGCCTTGGGCCACCAAGGTGACCAAGTGGCAGCAATTTTGTCTAACAGGGCTTTGGACAAAATATAATTTCAGCATTCAGGTCTAAGGGAGATACGTCCTCAGCCATCATGAGGAATTTCTGCTCCTAGGGCAATCACCACAAACCACACCCAAGAAAAGCCACATGAAACACACTCTCAAGCTGAGGGTTAGGGTGGGACATGAACTGGCAGAGGGACCCTGGGTTTGGGTGGGGAGTAGCAAGACAGAGCAAGGCAGAGGAGTTCATCCCAGCCACCTTGCAGCTCCTTATGTGAATTATTCTTGTCACAGTAGCGATAAGCACTCTTGTTTCTACAGTGGTGAAACACTGCAGGAGCTGTTATGGCCCTCTAAATTTGGTGCCCTCTAAAGTTGGCAGTCTGAGGAAAAGCCCTGATTGCCTCACCCTACTTACAGCCATATGGCAGACTGGACACCCCACACTTTTAATAGGGCTCCAAGTACTTTTTTTTTTGTTGCTTTGAGCCCTGGACTGGAAGTAGTTGCTTTTGCCTCCTGCTATCTCCACTTCTTGCCAAACCATATATATGTATATATTTTTCTTCTCCCAGTTGGGTCTCCACACCACACCCATTTCCACTCAGATTGTGCTCATACTCAGAATAGGAAGGATGTGGGGCCATAATCATTTTTTTCTTCAGAAGTAAGTGAATTGTAATCACATTAATACTAGTGCCTCTGAATACAGAGAGCTGAATGAGAGGAATGATTATTTCTTTATTATATTAATAACTAACTATTGAATTAGGACCAAGGTTTTTCCCCTTTTCTACTTCCTCATCCAGAAAGCAACCAGTGTGGGAAATCTTGGGCAAAGACTTACCCAAGCTAAGATCTAGTCAAAGACAGGTATAGAGATTCCAAATTGAGACGAATGGGTGAATTCCTGCTCATCACGTTTACTCAGGTCTGGGAAAATGTCAGACAGGTGATATGCAAGTTGATAAGTCTTTTTTTTTTTTTTAAAGCAATCGGGGTTAAGTAACTTGCTCAAGGTTACAGGGCCAGGTGTTTCTGGGTGGGTGTTAAGTGTCTGAGCCCGGGATTCGATTCCCTAGGTCATCCTGACACTGGGGCCGGTGCTTTTACTAGCTGTGCTACCTGGCCGCCTCTTGATAAGTCTTTTTGACCAAAACTTGGGTGATCCAAGTCATGTGCCCCCAAGACCCTCATTAGATTGAGCCTGCTTCTCATCCTCTCATTACTTGTTAACTAATCAGAGACAATTGCCACCCTTGGGAACACCCACCCTTCCAAGGGCATATAAACATTGTGTGATCCATGAGGGATCTTTGGCATTCTAGAGAGCCACTGATATCTTTTATTAATAAAATGCTAGCATTATTAATAAAATGATTGTGTCTAACTTTAAAAATATCATAATGCAAAGGATGATAATGCTACTTTACATACATTGTAAATAGATTCTGGCAGCCCTCCATTACAGTATATGCTCCCTGAGGGCAGAGACTGTTTAAAAAAATTGCTTTTTCATTGTATCCCCAAGGTTTTGCACAGTGACTAGTACATAGTAGGTATTCAATAAATGTTTATTGGTTCATTGATTGATTTAAGAAGATTTCATTTCATTGGTGGTAGGTACTTCTTTGAACCCTCACTGACCAACACAGCACCTGGCTCAGAGTAGGCACTTAACATATGTTTATTGACTGACTTCTACCACCAGGACAGATTATAATCCAGCCATATTTTAGAAAATGGGTTTGTGAATTTATGTGGCCAACCTTCTGGTAAGGAATCTCTCTCTGGGGATATAGAATATAGGAGGGAAAGTTACAAGGCCTGTAATGCAGAAGTGTCAAACACAGGGTCCCGCCTCCTGAGTGTAACTTGAATCAAATTAAAATCTAACTAGGGAATATTTAATGAAAAAAAACATTCCCATAGACCATAGATTATGTTAATATGTGGTTTTTTAAGTCAATATGTGACTAGCAGGGGTCCTCATGTACTCTAGTGGCTACCATTTCTACTATATTTGATTTTGATGTGAGTGGTGTGGTGGAGAGGGCATTTTAGTCAGGAGGACCTAAATTCAAATCCCACCTCAGGCACTTAATTGTTGTGTGACCCTGGGCAAGTCACTTAACTTCCATGTGTCTTGTTTTCCTCACGTGCAAAATGGGAGATGAGTTGAACTTGATGGCCTTCAAAGTGTCTGCCAGCCCTGGATTTGAACTCAGAGAATTTCAAGTCCCATTTCCACCACGTGTTCACTGTGTGACCCTGAGATGATTCTAATCTTTAGAACTGGGCAAAATAAGGGGATTGGGTTAGATGACTAACTTAGCCTTGCTCTTAGAGAAGAGACACCCAGTCCAGGCCTGGCTCTAATGGGAAGCCTTTTCAACTAGCTAGAACCTGCCAGTGTTTTATGCTAAGCACCCAAGTGCTTAATAAAATATTTGTTGAATCCAATTGAATTGAATTGTGCTCCCCTGCTGTAGCCTGCAGAAGCCCAAAGGCATCTCTACATGAGGCATTTGAATAGTTCAGTGGTAATAGTAGTTGGCTTTGGAGTTAACTAAACATTTTACACATAATATTTCATTTGATCTTCATAGCCCCGTTTGACTTATAATAGTCCCACGAGTTAGTACTCGTGCCCATTTTAGAGATGAAGAAACTGAGCATCAGAGAGATAAAGTGATTTGCCCAGGGTCACATAGCTAGCAAGTGTCTGGGGCAGAATTTGAACCCAGGGATTGCTGACTCGAAATGCAAAATAGCTTTGTACCCACTCCCCTAACTTGGCACTTGTGAGTGCCTGCTGTGACCTGGGTAGGAAGAGAGCTACCATTTCACACCAGGGCACTCCCCCTTTCTCTAAACTGCTATGTTGTTTCCTTTCCCTTCCTTCCACCCCAATTACTTTTGGCTGTTTCAAAGACAGCAGCATCAAGGAAGACTATTTTCTCTTGGCCCCGCTCCCCTTTTTATGTCTCTGACTATCTTGGACCGGTTTGGGGAAAACCAGTAGGCTCCCATTGAGCAATCCAATTGGACCCCACTTGAGCAGCTGACTTCTCTTGGCGAGTAAGTTAACCCTCATCTCCAGAGAAGCCTCTCACCCTCCTGGTGCCTCTCCTCAGTCTATGTTGCAATCCCGCCACCTGCCTCCGTCAAAGAGCACCTTGTTTTCCCAACTGAATCAACGTCAGCAGTTAGACAGGGAGCACAACCAGGCCCTACTTCATGGGTCCTCTCCTAGGTTCAGGCCTATTATTCCCCTCATTTGGAGTTGAGGAGATATTTGCCTTGTGTGGAGTGATGCTTGTTGCCTCCTGGACACCAGAAGCACAAGGCATGTTAGCTAATTAAACACTGGGTGTGGTTATCCCCAAATAAACATTCTCTGGGCATTGTGAATTCAGATATGCCCCTGTAGTTTTCTTAAAGGTGTAATTATCTCTTGGAAAACCGCTCTCCTTGAAGCTTACCAAAGCCGGCTGGAGCTGGGGTGCTCGGGAAAGGTACATGCGTTTTTTTGAGTCCTGCCCTGTGATTTCATTAGTGCGAGATTAATGTCAGTGTGGGCAGAAACTCCCTTAACCTAGAGAATTACCTGGGGTCCCTGAAAAGTAATGTAACTTGGGCCAGCATCACACAGCCAATTTATTTGAGAGGAAGGATTTGAAACTAAGTCTTTCTGCCTGTAAGGTCAAGGTTTTTGCTTATTTACCTAAAAAGAAATGCAGATAAAATTTAGATTTTTTTGTTTTGGTTTCATTTTAATTCTGTCCCTTTCAGTTACTGTTCCCATGGAACACTGTAGCTAGTTCCTGAGTCTTGGGGTGAATACTCCAATACTTAATACCTGAAGAGATGAGACCTCAAAATCTCTTAAAATATAGTAGTTATGCAGCTGATAAGTTCACAGCTGTCCCTGGTGTTGTAAGCAGAATAAGAAGAGCAAAATGCTAGATTTAATTTGACAACAAAGCCTATGAGACGCCTACTGTGTGTGTCAGTTACTGTACTAGGGGTAGGAGTGAAAATGACAAAACCAAATGAAACTGTTCCTGCCCTCAAGTAGCTTATATTCTGGGAGGGAGGGGCAACATATACATGAATATAAAATACTGATATATCCACAAGAAAACCTAAGTGACTAGCACTGATAATTAGGAGAATGACAGACAGCCTCTTATAGGAGATGGCACCTAGGTGAGAACCTTGAAAGGCTTCCCAGAGGTAGAGGTGAGGAGAAAGCCTGTGCAAAAAATACCAAGGTAGGGGTGGTGGTGGTGTGTACAGGGAAGGCAGGCAGACCGGTTTGATTGGAGCAGAGAGAGCATGAGCAGCAGTCACATGAAATCAGTCTGGAATGATTGGCCAGAGCCAAATGGTGAAAGACTTTAAATGCAAAAGAAAGATGTTTGTATCCAAGAGATAACAGGGAGTTAGTGAAATTTCTTGAGAAAAGGAGAGTAGATGAGTGCTTTGGGAATATCGGCTCCATGGGATTCTGGCTCTTTGATTTCAGTAGGGACACCTCCAGACGGCTCCATCACACATTTGCTAGCAGTTTACTTAGAAAACCTTGAGGACGATTGTCGGAGTGGCCATGGGATTGGCCCTAAGTTTCTCTGAACCTCAGACTCTTCATTGACAAAATGGGGATCGATCTCTCTTTCACAGTATTATTGGAGAAAAAAGCCCTAAAAATCTTTAAGTATTCCATAAATAGAAATTATTAATAACATTGTTATTGTTCCTCTGTGAAAGTCTGTCTCTGATGCCTCCTTGTGGTGTGAAGCAGACCCTGGACTCTCAAAGGCTGTGCTAGTGGGGCTGTCTCCCACAGAAGAGGAAAAATTTTGGGTATGGGCTCTGCCTGCAATGTGCTTATCATCTGTCAACTAAAGACCAACCTTATTAAATTGTGAATGTCTTAGCACAAGAGGAAAAGCCACCAGGTGAGTTTGTGTAAGGCATCTCATTAAGATTGTCCCCTAAGGTGAGGATGGATTGCAATCTGAATTGATGAAAGACCCACATTAATGAAAACATAGATCCCTAATATTTGACCTTAAGTGACTGAGGTCATTACAGCCTCCAGAGAAGCTCTGGAGACTCCAATGACAGTGGAGAAGCATATGGTGGGCAATAATAACTATGTAGGATGTAATCTCATACATGAAGGACCTCAACAGTGAAAGCAAGGGATAGCTGTACATTCCACTGGTATCCTTCTAATGTTAAAAGGGTGAGGAGAAGGCCCACAGCATGGAAGGTGAATGTTCTGGGGAAAACTGTAGAAGGACACAAATCACAAGAAATGGCCAAGCATGAATGTATTGGTGAGTGCCCACATCAGTGAGATCACAGATGCATTGGAGTATTGATATGTCATTGGTTTTTGTGCCATGGACTCCTTGGTCTGCTGAAGTTTATAACTGCTTCTCAGAATTATGTTTTTAAATATGTAAAATAAAAACATATAGAATTACAAAGTAAGCCAATCATATTGAAATATGATTGTCAATATATATAAAAAGCTTTCATGCATATATAAACTATATCTTCATACTGAAATATACATATCTACATATATGGTATCTTTATATATACTATATATCTGCAAATATATACAAAGTATATATGTATATAGTTTATGTAAAACTTCATATACTCATATGAACTTCATATGTATATAAAATATATTTACAAATATATAATGTATATATTTACATATAAATATATGTGAATATATTTATATTTCATAGATATTTATATTTATTTAAAAATTTTAATGTTTATTTTAAATATTCAATATAAATAACATATTATAGATTATAACAGAAATATTATTTATTGACTACAAACATATAAATAGAAAATTATAAATATATAAAGTATATATGTGTTTATATATACTTATAAAATTCATTGACACCAACTTAGGAACCCTTGCAAAGGGTTCTTACAAAGAAACACCCATTTGGGTGAAGGCAATGTCTCCAGAAGGCCCCTCTTAAAAAGCACATGTTCCCTGGGAAAGGTGTCAAATTAACATGTCTCCAATTATAAACCAATAAGCCCTTCAAACTGGAAGGGACCTTAAAGATGATTTCATATAATTCCTTAATTTAAAGGTGAAAAAGCAGAGACCCAGAGAACCTCAGAGAATTGTTCAAGGTCATGTAGTTTATTTAGCCAGTGAGGGGCAGAGCTGGAACCAGATTTCACGTCCCTTGATACCAACCAAGGTCCTTTTGCTTTTCACAACACAGTGTTAAGTACCTACCTGGGAGCAGAGGGTGGAGTACCAAAGGGAAAAGACTCAGGTTAGGTAAATTCTGATGAACTGGAAGAGGCTGACAGTGCTGGATCTTAGGCAGCTTGGGCCTGGGGCCCCTGGGATACATGTGTATGCACAAAGTCGGGTGGACACTGTGTGGGGGTAGATAGATGCTAAATGGCTATCTGTGTGTATTGGGTTGGGAGGGAGGATCAGAGGCAATGGGAGAGGGGAATCTGGAAGCAGCTTCTCTTGCCTCCCACTTTTGGCCTGAATCAGCCCTGCCATTGGGCTGGCAGCCTTCACTGGACTGGGCCAACTCGGCCAGGGTGGCATAAGCTTGCCCTCCACTTTTCTGCAGCTTTTCCTTCCTATCGGCAGCAGCAGTCACAGCCCCTGGACTGCCAGTTGTTTTCTTGTTTGCTTTCTTGGAATGCCACGGTCAGGAAAGTGCCAGGCAGAGCTGTGCTGCTGCTGGAGCACCCCTGTGGGAGAGGAATTTCCTCGGGGGCACAAAATCCTCATTAATGGCTGACAGACAGCTCTGGGAAAGCTTGAAAGGTGGCACCTGGGCCCGGCTTGCCAGTGTGCTTGGCAGGCAGCCTCCCTCCAGGCAGCTCTTCTCTCTTCCCACTTCTCCTCTTCAGCCCAGGCCCCTGTGGATCCTCTCCCTTTCCATCCCACATTTGCACAGGGCATTCACCCAAATGGGAGTGAGGCAGAAGCCCACAAGCCTACACCTGGACACTTATGGGTCTCTCTTCTTGGGCTGGTGGAAGGAACATTGGAAGGAGGGTCAGAAACCCTGGGTCTCCACTCCCTGTGTGACCTTGGGCAAGAGGTAAAGCTTCCCTGGGCCTTGGCTGCCTTGTGTGAGACAGTGACTGAGGAGGACCAGGGAGAGGGACAATAAGCTGCATGGCGCCATGTCGAGGGAGCCAAATCTGCACTCACAAGGAGGCCTCCCATCCTGCTTTCCAACACTCGCTGTTTTCAGTGACCACAAAAAAGTCATTTACTCTCAAAGCCTCAGGTTCCTCATTTATTTATTATTGTTCAGTTGTGTTCCACTCTCATGACCCTGTCTGGGGTTTTCTTGGCAAAGATACACAAGTAGTTTGACATTGCCTTCTCCAGTTCATTTTATACATGAAGAAATGGAGGCAAATAGGATTAAGTGACTTGCCCAGGGTCACACAGCTAGTAAGTGTCTGAGGCCAGATTTGAATCAGAAAGATGAGTGCTCTATTCACTGTACCATCTAGCTGCCCCCTTCCTCTTTTATAAAAGAAAGATGATCACACCAGCTCCACCTACCTCAAAGGGTAAGTTCCAGAAGAGTGCCTTGGGAGCTTTAAAACACTAAAGAAATATGAGCATGAGTGACATCAGAATTGGGCATGCCAATAGTCGAAGGGATAGCTCCTAAAGTAGCAGCAAAGAAATTGATGTCAATCAACAAGCATTTTTTAATTATTTTGTGGAAAGCAGTATGCTAAGTTCTGGTGATAGAAAGAAACCCCACCCCAATAGTCCCTGACTCCAAGGGGCTTTTCTTTCTAATGTCGGACAACACATCAATATATATGTATATCCATCCATCCATCCACCATCCATCCACCATCTATCTATCTATCATCTATCTATCTAATCTGTTTCTTTCCATCATCTATCATATATATCTATCTCTGTCATATCTATCTCCCTTTCTATCTTTTCCTCCTCCTCCTTGTCCTCCTTCTTCTCCTTCTCTTCCTCCTTTTCCTCCTCCTCCTCTTCCTTTTCCTCTTCCTCCTCTCTCTCCTTCTTCAAGCTTCTGCTCAAGCTCCACTTCCTACATGAGGCATTTTTGCAGTTGCCCCAGCTGTGAACATGTGCCCCCTCTAAGGTTATGTTGGGGGGCGGTGTTAGCCCCATTGTAACAAAGAGGCAGAGGCAAGCAAAACAAATTTCCTCATTGGCCATGCCCCTAAAATATGTCTTAGTCTGCATCCTGAGTTAATCACCTCCATGGCAGGAGGTGGGTCACTCTTCACCAGTAGTCCCCTGGACTCATGGTTGGACGATGTATCTAAGTAAGTTTACTTTGTATCTACTTGTATGTATCTTGTGTGAGGGGAGGGAGGGAGGGAGGAGGAAGAAAAGAGAGAGAGAGAGAGAGAGAGAGAGAGAGAGAGAGAGAGAGAGAGAGGAGAGAAAAGAGAGAAAGAAGGAAGTTGGGGGTTCTAGGAGGTGGAGGGGAGAATCCAGGGCATTCCAGGCATGTGAAACAGCCAGTACAAAACTCACAGACATGGAGAGAGGAATGGTCTGTGACAACAATAGTCCTGTAGAGCTGGGCAGTAGAGTGTATGGAAGGGAGTAATATATAATAAAACTAGAAAGGTAGGTTACCCAAAGGTTTTAAAGAGCTTTAAAAACCAACTAAAGGAGTTTCTATTTGATCTGGAAGTACTAAAAAGCCACTGGAATTGAGTGGGAAGGGTATGTGTGACATGAGTAGACATGTGCTTTAGGAAAATCACTTCAACAGCTGTGGAAGATGAATTAGAGGGGAGAGAGACTTGAGGCATGGAGGCCAATTAGGAGAGTTCTATAGTGTTTCAGGCAAGAGGACCTGACCTAGGGTGGTAGCCATGTGAGAAGAAAGAAGGCGATATATATGAGAGAGGTTATGAAAAAAGAATGACAAGATTTAGCCAATCAGTGGATCTATGAGAGTGAGGAATAGAAGATGATGCCAAGTTGTGAACCCATGTGACTGGAAGGAGGGGAGTGCCCTTAACAGTAATAGAGAAATTCAGAAGAGGGGGTATTGGAATGGGGTGGGGCAGAGCCAAGATGGTGGAGAAAAGGCAGGGACTCACATGAGTGAGTCCAAACAACTTTAAAATCTGCCTCAAACCAATTTCTGGAGTGGCACAAAAGGATGGGATGAAACAATTTTTCATCCCAAGACAACTTAGAAAATTGGCAGGAAAGGTCTATTATACCAGGGTGAGAGTGGAGCACGGCTCAGCACAAACTGTGCCCCAACAAACCAGGAGCAGACTTTGAGGACAATTGACTCAGCAGCAGCAGTAGCTGCTTGCAGAGCCCACAGATGGTAAAGGGGTCAGACATCTGGTCAGAAGGAGATAACAGGGGTAACTCTGCTGACACTGGGGGGTGGGACTCCTTTGCATTGCCCATATATGGATCCTGGTCTCAGTCCTGGTTGCATTCTCAGGGTGAGAAGGAGCACTAGCACACCAGAACTTGCAGCTGCAGAAGAGTAGGGACTCTGGTCATAGCTCCTGGGAAAGAAAGAGTGCTTGTGGATCAGAGGATCAGATCATGGATCAGAGCACAGACCAAGAAAGTAGTAGACATACCTCTCCTTAGATCATACCACCTTAGAAGAACTAAAAGCTTACAGACCTCCAGAACTAGCTCTAAAAACAGCTACACGAAAAACCTGAAGCTTGGGATGGTGCCCCCTCCATCCTGGGCGCAGTACCCAACTTTAATATAAAGTTAAAAGTCAAGAAAGAGACTGGGAAAATGAGTAAACAACAAAAGAGATCCTGACCATAGAAAGTTACTATGGTTACAGAGAAGATCAAAACACAAACTCAGAAGAAGACAACAAAGTCAAAACTACTATAAGCAAAACTTCAACCAAAAATGTGACTTAGTTTCAGTCCCAAAAAGAATTCCTAGAAGAGCTCAAAAAGGATTTAAAAAATCATATAAGAGAGGCAGAGAAAAAATTAGGGAAAACATTGCAATGATGCAAGAAAATCATGAAAAAAGAATCAACACTTGACTGTTGACTCCTTTATGAGGCACAAATAATATTGAAGAAAATAATACTTTAAAAAACAGAATAGGCCAATTGGCAAAAGAAACACAAAAATCCAATGAAGAAAAGAACTCCTTAAAAAGTGGAATTGGCCAAATGGAAAAAGGAGGTACAAAAGTTTACTGAAGAAAATAATTCTTTAAAAAATAAAATGGGACAAGTGGAAGCTAATTACTCCATGAGATGTCAAGAAGCAATAAAACAACATTTAAAAAAATAAAAAAATAGAAGAAAATGTAAAATATCTCTTTGGAAAAATAACTGACCTGGAAAATAAATCAAGGAGAGATAATTTAAGAATTATTGGACAATATGAAAGTCATGATAAAAATTTAAAAAAGAGTCTAGACACCACCATTCAAGAAATCATAAAGGAAAACTGCCCTTATATCCTAGAACCAGAGAGTAAAATAGAGATTGAAAGAATCCACCAATCACCTCCTGAAAGAAATCCCCAAATGAAAACTCCAAGGAATATTATAGCAAAATTCCAGAACTTCCAGGTCAAGGAGAAAATATTGCAAGCAGCCAGAAAGAAACAATTCAGGTATCATGCAGCTTCAGTTAGGATAACACAAGATTTAGCAGCTTATGAATTAAAGGACTAGAGGGCTTGGAATATGATAGTCTGGAGGGCAAAAGAGTTAGATTTACAATCAAGAATTACCTACCCAGCAAAACTAAGTAAAATCCTTCAAGGACAAACATGTATATTCAATAAAATAGAAGACTTTCAAGCATTCCTGATGGAAAAACCAGAGCTGAATCGAAAATTTGACTTTCAAATACAAGACTGGAGAGAATGTAAACAGGAAAGAGAAATCATAAGGGATTCAGTAAGGTTAAACTGTTTACATTCCTACTCGGGAAGATGATACTTGTAAATCCTAAGAACTTTCTCATTATTAGGGCAGTTAGAAAGAATGTACATAGACAGAAACATGGGTGTGAGTTGAATATGATGGGATGATTGCCTCAAAAAAAATTAAGGGGTAAGAAAGAGGTATGCACTGGGAGAAGAGGCATGAAAGAGCTTTTACAATGCAGGGGAAGATGGGGTGAGGGGGAGAGCACTTGAACCTTACTGTCATTAGAATTGGCTCAAAGATGGAGTAACATACACATTCAGTTGGGTATTGAAATCTATCTTACCCTACAGGAAAGTAGGGGAGGAACGGGATAAAAAAGGGGGGAGAGATGATAGAAAGGAGAACAGATTAGGGGAGGTGGTAGTCAGAAGCAAAACACTTTTGAGGAGGGACAGAATGAAAGGGAAGAGAGTAGAATAATCAAGGGGAAAAATAGAAGAGAGGGAAATAGCAATCATAACTGAAAAAAATTTACAGCAAGTTTCTCTTATAAAGGTCTCCTCAAATATATAGAGAATTGAGTTAAGTTTATAAGAAATAAGAGCTATTCTCCAACTAATAAATGGTCAAAGAATATGAACAATTTTCAGATGAAGTAATCAAAGCCATCTATAGTCATCAAAAGAATTCTCTAAATCACTATTTATTAGAGAAATGCAAATTGAAACAACTCTGAGATACTACCTCATACCTATCAGATTAGATAATATGACAGAAAAGGAAAATGACAAATGTTGGAGGGGATGTGGGAAAATTGAGACACTAATGCACTGTTGGTGGAATTGTGAACTGATTCAACCATTCTGTAGAATAATTTGGAACTATGCCCAAAGGGCAATACCCTTTGACCCAGCAATTCTGCTACTACATTTATATCCCAAAGAGATTAAAAAAAAAAAAGAACAGATAGGAAAAGGACCTATATGTACAAAAACATGTATAGCAGCTCTTTATGTGGTGGCAAAGAATTGGAAATTGGGGTGATGCCCATCAACTGAGGAATGACTGAATTAGTCACAGTACACGATTGTGATGGAGTTCCATTGTGTTATAAGAAATGATGAGCAGGATGCTCTCAGAAAAACCTGAAAAGGACTTATATGAACTGATGCAAAGTGAAATGAGCAAAACCAGCGGAACATTCTACATAGGAACAGATATATGATGATCAACTGTGAATGATTTAGGTGTTCTCAGCAATACAATGATCCAAGAAAATTCTGCAGGACTTATGATGAAAACGTGCTATCCATCTCCAGAGAAAGAACTGATGGATTCTGAATGCAGATTGAATCATACTTTTTTTTTACTTAATTTTTTTTGTTTGTGCGTGTGTGTTTTCTTTCCCAACATGACTAATATGGAAATATGTTTTACATGACTTCACATGTAAAACCTATATCAATTGCTTGGATTCTCAATGAGGGGGGAATGTGGGGAAGAGGAAGAGACTTTGGAACTCAAAATTTTAATAAATGAATGTTAAAATTGTTTTAATATGTCATTGGGGGAAAATAAAATACTAAATAAATAGTGTGTGTGGTGAGAAGATAATGAGTTCTGTTTTGGACATGTTGAGATTGAGATATTACAGGACGTCTAGTTTGAAGTGGACAATAGTTTGTGATGAAACACTGGGGCTCAGGAGAGATTCCAGGGTTGGTTATATAGAGTTGAGAGTCATCTACATAAGGAGAGTAATTAAACCCATGGGAGCTAATGAAATCACCAAGTAAGAGAATATGGGGGTGGGGGTGGGGGAAGAAGAGGATCCAGGATGGAGCCTTGTGGTACACTCATGATATGTGGGCTTGAAATTGATAAAATATAGTGAAGGGTATTGAGGGGTGGTCTTATAGGTAGGAAGGAAACCAAGAGAGAGCCATGACATGGAAAATGTATCTTGGAAGAGAAGATGATCAGTGGTGTCAAATGCTACAGAAGTCAAGAAGGCATAGAATGGTATAGTATATAAAGTGGTGAACTTGGAAGGAAGACCTGGTTTTTAAATCCTGTCTCATTTACTTTCTAGCTGTGTGACCCTGAGCAAAGCACTTAATCTCAGCTTCTTAGCTTCATCTCCCACATTAATAAAAATGAAGGACCTAAGTCCCTGCCATTTCTAAGTCCATATATGGTCCAATGATAAATATGAGGATGGAGCAAGGGCCAATTGATTTGACACTTCAGAGATCATTGATAATGTTGGAGACAGAAGATTCAGGTCAGTAATTAGCTTGGAAGCCATACTGCAGAAGGCTTTAGAAAAGAGAGGAAATAAAGTGCAGGCACCAAATGTAGATGAGTTTTTCAAAGAATTTACTTGAAGAGAGGAAAGATGTAAGATGATCACTAGGCAGGGGTGGTAGGACCTAGTCGGGGTTTTTTTTTTTTGCTTTTTGTAGGGCAATTTGGGGTTAAGGACTTGCCCAAGGTCACACGGCTAGTTTTTGTGTTTAGTGTCTGAGGCCGGATTTGAACTCAGTTCCTCCTGACTCCAGGGCCAGTGCTCTATTCACTGCATCATCCCTGAACAGAATCCAGGGTTTTCTAAGAATGAGGGAGACAGGTATGTTTTTAGGCAACAGGAAAGGAACTATTAGATAGTGAGAGATTGAAGATTAGAAGGGCAAGGTGAAAGAAGGACAATATTTTGCAGGAGATGGGGTGGGTAGAATCAAGGGTACATGTAAAGCTGACTTTGGCAAGGCTACAGGTCACTTCTTCAATAGAGATTGAATTAAAGCTGAAGATAGTCAGGAGTAGGATTATGTCACAAGAAGTAAAGATAATGAGAAGAGGAGAAGAGTGGGGTGGTTGACTTTTTTTTCCCCCTCCTTATGTAGTATGAAACAAGATCCTCAGCTGAAAAGTTGGAGAAAGTGATGGTATAGGAAATTAGAGAATAAAAGATTTGGAACAGGTGCTGTGGTGAGATAGAGAATCAACTAGGGAGAAGTATAAGGATTTCCTTGCTGCTGTAACGGCCTGGTTGAGACTAGATAGCATACATTTGTAGTGGATCCAATGAACATGGTTTCTTGATTTTATTCAAGTCTGTTCAATAGAGTATAAGTAAAAAGAAAGGAAGCATATATAGTGATAGTCATCCAGGGTTGAGGTCTACAAAGCTTGAGTGGTGGTCTGACAAGGAGATTAGGTCCTCAGTTGTAGAGAATAGTATTGAATTGGGCTCATTCAGCAAGGGTTTGAGATTGGGAGTGGGAGGAGAATGTAATCAGAACAAAGATTCTACATAACATAGCCTGGGAAAATACTGGAAGTAGAATAGGGGTGGTGTTGGAGGTATGGAATGAGACGTTAGAAGGGTTGGGTGGAAGTGGATGAGAATAAGGGAGCAGACAACAGGGATTGGGGAAAGGGGTTTGTTCTTTGGCAGTCAGAGGATCTCCATCCCTAGGATGGGCAGAGTAAATGGGGACTAGAGTACACTAACCACTGGGGAATGACTCCAGGGAAGGCTTCAGTGAATAGGAGGAGTTTTCTGATGAAGATGGAAGATTAGAAGGTTAAAAATTTCTCCTGTATCTTGACCTTCAAAGTCAACAGTTGTTGTTGTGCCTCCCGGTATCTGGAGACCAGACAAAAGCAAGTGTAAATGAGACTTGGTGGTGGTATGTCCTAGGAACAGAAAAACCTGATTTTTAAAAATGCAGAGAAGAACTCAAACAGTTGGGGCCAGTCAGTCTAGGGCCAAATAGCCCTCTGACCTCAGAAGGTCCTGAGGGCATTACAATGGTAGTCTAATAACTGATGTTCATAATGATGACCCTGAGTCATGAAGAAAAGACTAAATTGTGCTCAGTCTACCCTGGTTGAGAAGGCAGTGAAGGGTATGTAATGTATTTCAGCAAGATTTCTAACTAAAATGATTAAAATAAAAAAGTCTGAATGCTCAAGAAGCAATCCCTCAGCTATTTAGAAAACTCACTGATTTATGAGTACAAGGACTCATTGATAAAATGGAGTCCACGTCCTAAGAAGATTCATTCCATGAAGTGAGGCTGTTTAGTCTGGAGAAGGGAAGACTTAGGGGTGTTGTGATAGCTTCCTACAAGTATTGGCTGCCTCGGGTAGAACAGGGATTAGGTTTATTCTTGGCCTCAGAGTGTTGAACCAGAGGTAGTGGGTGGAAGCCACAGAGAGGTACATGTACTTTAATATAAGGAAATCTTTGCAGCAGTTAGAGCTATTCGCAGAGGAATTAGGCAGCCTCGGGAGGCAGCAGGTTCTCCCCTCATAGGAGGCTTTTAAAGAGAAATTGGATAGCAGCCCCTGGGCATTGCTGCATAGGGGGTTTTCAAATAGGAATGGTCTGGATTCGATCTCTGAGGTCCCTTCCAATTTATATTCTGCGACTACCATCATTCCCCAGGGCTTCGAGAAAACTGAGGTTTTATATCACTTGATCTACATGGTATCTTTTTTTGGGAAGGGAGAATCACTTTTCCCAATTTAGAACCACTTTGATTTGAGATATTATGATAATCTTCTCTCAGAGAAAAAGTGAAATATTTCCACTGTTTTCAGTATAGTACATGCTTGCTTGTTTCTTAGGGAGGTCGGATTGTGTAGTGGAAAGATTACTTGGCTTGGGGTCAGGAAGACCTGAGTTCAAACCCTGCCTTTTGCACTTAGAGTAATGTGCCCCTTGCCAAGCCACTTAACTTCTTGGGATTTCAGTTTCTTCAACAGTAGAATGGGGATAATCATTGTAATGCCTACTGAAGTAGGAGGAAAATCTTAACCCCTTTCTCAGGGAGAGGAATAACCCATTCCCTGAGACTTGGTTGGCTCAGACTATTAATGTCACTTTCTCTTCTCCTAAGTACAATGCAGCTGGGAGGGGCTGGAGGGGCTTTCTCATGCTTGGCTGGTAGATCACCGAGGATCCTTATTGAATATTCTTCTGCTGTGGCCAAGGAGATCTTTTGTTAAATGTATGTTAATAGTCCGAGTGTCTCATTTTGTTACAGTATCAAACCTAAACTACCAAGAGTTAGATCCAGCCCACGTATGTGTTATACCTTACACGATAGTTGTGGGGAGGTGGGAGTAATGGAAAGAGGGCTGGATTTTTAAGTCAGAAGATGTGAATTCAAACTCAGTTCTCTCACTTACTTAGCATGAATTTGAGCAAGACCCACCACACTGTGGGTCTCAGTTTCCTCCTTTCTAAAGTTAAAGGTTGGACTAGATCTTTAATTTTTCTCTTCCTTCTATCTCCTCTTTCTCTGTTTCTGTTTCTCCTCTTATCTCTCTTTCCTTTCACTCTGCCTTTCTCTTTCACTCTGTCTGTTTCTATCTCTGTGTCTCTCTTCCTCTCTCCCTCTTCCCAACACCTCCCACAATGACCATTCTTTCCTAGTCTGAGAGAGACTTTTTTTTTTTTTACTTTCTCATTGCTTTTACTGAGCAGTCCTTATCTCAGACAGGACTCGTTCTGTGTTGAAGTCTTGAGTAACCTGGGGGAGCTATGAGTACATATCATTAAAATCTCTTTGGCTCCTTTCAAGTCTGAGTCTGGGAAAAGAGAACCTCTCTTTCTTTCCCTTTCTCTGTGTCTTGGCCAACCATAGTCCAGTTTGGCTGATGTTAAATCCACACAAGGGACCTAACTCTCATTATCTGTGACACCTTGGCCAGATCTTTTAACCACTCAGCCTCAGTTTCCTTAGCAGTAAAAAGGATGATAATAGTTGCTTTATTTACCCCACAGAATTGTAAGGAAAGTAATTTGGAGACCATAAAGCACCATACAGAAGTAGCCTATTATTGCTAGATTTCATGGAAATACTCAGTAATGGAAAATGTGTTTCTTTCTGAGCTACCTTTATTCTTTTCTGCTATGTTTTGTTTTTTAAACATAATGACCCTGAGGACATTTGCATAGAATTCATATTAGGAAGCAGCTTTCCATACCCACTTCCCTTTATGATCACAGGCTTATTTTTCAGACATGTGGGACAGCCTGGAGGGAAAGATGAGGCTTAAAAAATACCTGTTGGCCATTTATGTTGGGTTTATGCCACCCCCAACCCTACCCCAGCCAGCAATCATTTGTAGTCAACAAGAATTTACAGGTGACTTGAAGACTGACTGGGTTTTCACGGAACAGACAGGCATTTTCCCAGTGCCTAAAGCATAGCAAGTACTTAGTAAATATTTGTCAAAATGGAAACTAAATGAATTATACGACAATAGATTCTAATTCTGAATATTGCTTTTTGGATTTTCATGGGTTTCCTTTTTTTTTTTAAGAAATGGGTGGAAGGGGAGTATAGATAAAGTCCATTACAACAAGTTAGGCTCAGCACAGATCTCTGCATAACAAAAATATTTCCAACCAAGGGCAGCTAGGTGGCACAGTGAATAGAGCACCAGCCCTGGAGTCAAGAGGACCTGAGTTCAAATCCAAACTGACACTTGACACATGACACACTTCCTAGTTGTGTGACCTTGGGCAAGTCACTTAATCCCACTTGCCTTGCCTTCTCCCTTCCCCCCCCGCAAATATTTTGAACCCCTAGTTAATGAATTTTTTAAAAAATTAGTTCAACAAAACAAGAATTTTATATCATATTTTTATCATTATATCATAATATGTCAAGCAATGGGCAAAGTGCTGGATATACAAAGTCAAAATGAAAATGTGCTATTAGTGATACAAAGTTCAGTTCAGATTTGTAACTGCCTTCATGTTGGTTATAATAGGATAATACACAAGCATAGGTAATTATAATATAAAATAATTGCATCAGGAAGGTGCAATGTGCCGTGTAAATTGGGGGTGGTGGTAGTGGGGAGTTCATTACTGAACCAGGCATCAAGGGCATCTTCCCAGAAGAGGTGTCAATTCAGTTGGGCATTGTAAAGGATGGGTAGGGTAGGGAAGGGAAATCTGGGTTTCAAAAAAAAAAGAATCCTAAAGATCCCTGTTCAGTCAGTCAACTGATCAATCAACATGAATTTCTTAAGCACCTATCTGTCTGGTACTGTGCTAGGTATTGGGGTTACAAAGACGGGAGGCAAACAGTCCCTGCCATCAAGGAGCTTACATTCTAGCAGAGGAGAAAACTTGTATATGTACAAATAAGTACAAGGATATACAGAAGACGCGTGAAATTAATATGGAGCAGTTCTGGGAGGGAGGGCACAAGCAGTTAGGTGGATCAGGAAAGGCTTCACGTAGAAAATTGCCCTAGGCAGTCTCTCTGTTTGCCTCACCCTGACTTTGAACCGAGGTGATAGGGTGGGCTAAACCTTGCTAAAATGGTCGTAAGAGGACGGTTTTTGTTTGTAAAATAGATTTCCCTTAACCAGAGTCTTTGGGAGGACTGTTAGCTCAGGAGTAACAGGATGTGAGAACAGTGACTCATAGAGATAATATTTCACAACCATCCCTACCATACAAAAAAGAAGATACCCCCGTTCTACCCAAGGTTGTCAGCCTGGAACTGTCTGGTAAAAAGGCCTTATCATTGATGGCCTGGTCACCGAATTCCTGCATTTAGTCTCACAGAGATCCTGGGACTCTTTCCTGGCAAGGCAGAAAAAAAAAACTCTCTCTGGTCTGGTCTACTTGCATTGTGTCGTCTTATTTTGGGCAAAGGTGGGGTACTTCTGCTAATACCTGATCAGTCTCACTTCATTACTTTTTCATTTCTATTTGCAGATTAAGATACCACTTTTGGTGTTAACACACAGAAATATTGTTGGTTTCTCTCCCTCTGTACAGAGGAAGGCTTTCTTTCCCCCTCCCCCCCCCCACTAAGGTCTCCAACCCAACAGGGTCATCTCCTGTTATCGGGGCCTGAGTCACAGTCCTGCACAGGCCTGCCTCCTGCCACAACTGTGATGGGACCTGAGATTACATGGGCTGATTACCTCTCCTTCTCTGAGCTCCATAAAGGTCTCTTTGTTGAGATCTCCTGCCCAAATTCTAGCCTGGCCACTCCCTCCTCTTCCCCCACTCTCCTACACACAGGCTTTGAACCTTGCCATCACACCATGTGTCTCATTCTTTAAACCTATGTGCCATTTCTCTAATCTCTAGGAGGTTATCTTTAATATTAATAGGAAATAGCTGATAGTTTAATTGTTATAATCCCTGAATGGCTCAACTTTGGGTCTAATTGCTGATAAAGGCTGATGTATTAACTGCAATCAGCAAATCATCGCACTTTCTTCACATTCTTGTGTTGCAATGTAAATGATTGTAGGACTAAACTCACCTGAAGACCATCCACAGGAAGGAGCAGAAACTCCAGAAGTAAGGGACCAAAGTACTCAAGTTAGCCTTGCAATATTTCATATGCAGACATGTACTCTCCAACTATTTTCTCTAAGTAATAGGGATGCTATTATTTGATTTTCAAAGAATTCCAACAAGGGGAGTTTTGAGAAAATTACTCTTCACATAATAGGAAGGACTGAGTGACCAGGGCTTTGTCCAGGACACCAACATTTAGAGGGAGCTGATATCACTTGCTGTCCTAGTACAGAAACAACTAAGGTTTTTGTTATTGCTGCTATTGCCTGTTTTTGAGCAAACCTCTGATTTTAGTAGTACAGGGAGTTTTCATTAAGGAGCTTTCTCTACCAATGCATTTTAGTACTTTCTCTGCCACTCACAACTCAAAGAGTAGACTAATATATTGGAAGTCTAAATGAATCGTCTGGGGTCATGTGGCCAATATGAGACTTGAGAGAATATCTCTCTGACCGTTATATCTACTTTCCTTGATGCCTCTCAGCATCTAAAAACCAAGAGTTATTGTTTAAGATGGTCAGCTGCACTCCTATTCTGCTTGGCTTTACCCTGCCTCTCCACAACGGAATTTGTCTTAAAAAGTAGATTTGGAGATGCTTTCAGCCACCTTTTTTGCTTTGTCCCTGGCACCAAAATTGCTAGTTATAACTCTTGAAAATATTGTTCATCCTTGTCATTGATGACCTGGTCACTGAGTTCCTGCATTTAGTCTCACAGAGATCCTGAGCCTCTTTTCTGGCAAGGCAGAGAAAACACTCTCTCTGGTCTGGTCTACTTGCATTGTGTCATCTTATTTTTGGCAAAGGTGGGGCACTTCTGCTAAGACCTGATCAGTCTCACTTCATTACTTCTTCATTTCTATTTGCAGATTAAGGTACCACCTTTGGTGTTAACACACAGAAATATTAAATGTATTGCAAAATAATTGACCTGTCTGCTCAGGAAAAAAAAAATAATTTCATCAGTACTCATACACTAATGAATCATCCAAAAACCAGAAGATTTCATCCAATTCTGCCAAGGGATCTGAGGCTCCAAAGGAATAGTTTTCCTGGTTCTCTACCATCATCCCATGGGCCCTTCTTTCCTCTGGTTTGCTTTTAGATCCACTGAGGGGTGGCATTTTGCTCCAAGCTGGAAGCCTCTTTCCAGGGACTCTCACTCTTATCTTCCTTGGCTATACCATCATCATCTATAGATTAAGTCATTATCTCTATTTTTTTTTGGAGGGCGACTGGGGATAAGTGACTTGCCCAAAGTCATATGGCTAGTAAGTGTGTCAAGTGTCTGAGGCTGGATTTGAACGCAGGTCCTCCTAACTCCAGGGCTGGTGCTCTATTCACTGTGCCACCTAGCCATCCCATAAGTCATCTCTACACAGATGACCTTCAAGTCTATACACCCAGCCCTAGTTTTACTCCTGACCTCCAGACCCATATCACTAATTGCCTGCTACCCATTACCACTTGGATCTTCACCCCAAACTCCAAAACAGAGCAGCATCTCTTCCCTTGGACCCAGTCTTTCTCCAAACTTCCCCGTATCACCATCTTTTCTTGGTTCATCTCTTTTACACTTTTCTATCCCTCTTCCTTTATTCCTTAAGTACTTTCTCATTAATTTTGTTTACTTGATTTTTTTAGGCTTTCCCTCTTTCAATTCATATTCTCCATCCCTTGGGCTCATTCTGTGTCTACTCAGTCTCCTATCATATCCATACAAGGCTTTGGGAATGCTCACACTTGAGGATCAGGAAATGGATCCTAACAGCCCCAAATTATGATATCTGATTCAAATATCAAATTCCTAACAGCCCCAAATTATGATATATGATATGCCTTAAACCTACAGATTATTATCTTTCCCCACATCTAAGTCTGATAAACTTCTATCTTCCACTCTTAGGTAAGCAAATAGCTCTGAACAAATACTATATGGTGATGCTCCACATATGAAGTTAGTTAAGAGTTGGAGTTCAGCCATTCCCTAATTGATTAATTGTCAAAAGATATGAACAGGCAGTTTTCAAAAGAAGACATCAAAGCTATCTATAGTCATATGAAAAAAATGCTCCAAATCACTTTTTATTAGAGAAATGCAAATTAAAATAAATCCTAGGTACCACCTCATACCTCTCAGAAATGACAAATGCTGGAGGGTGTGTGGGAAAAAAAGGTACACTAGTGAATTGTTGGTGGATCCAAACTGATCCAACCATTCTGGAGAACAATTTGGAACTACATCCAAAGGGTTATAAATTTGTGCACACCTTCTGACACCAACAATAACACTATTAGGTCTATACATCAAAGAAAAAAGAAAAGGGTCCATATGTAAAAAAAATATATATATATATATATATTTTGTAAAAGGGCCTATATGTAAAAATATAGCAGCTTTTTTGAGGTGGCAAAGAGTTAGAAATTGAGGGGGTGTCCATTGATCGAGGAATAGCCAAATAGGTTGTGGCACATTATTGTTATGGAATACTATTGTGCTATAAGAAATGAAAAGGGGGCGGTTTCAGGAAGACTTATATTAACTGAAGTGAAGTGAAGTGAGCAGAACCAAGAGAACATTGTACACAGTAAGCACAATATTGTAAGGATAATCAACTGTGAAAGACCTGTTTATCTCATCCCTACTATGTGCCAGGCACTGTGTTAAGTACTTTAAAATATTTGATTTTTACAACAATGCTGAGAAGGAGGTGCTTTTATTATTCCCATGTTACAGCTGAGGAAGTGGAGGCAAACATAGGTGAAGTGATTTGCACAGGGTCAAGCAAGGAGTAGCCATCTGATGCTGGATTTGAACTCAGTTCTTCTTGACTCCAGATCCAGCACTCTATCTACTACTTTACTCCTCTGACCAAGTGCTCTTTCCACCAGTCAATAAAGTGAGGAACTATAGATGTAGAATACTGCATGCTGTCAGACTAAGTCATTTTGTCAATGGTTTTGCTTAATTGTTTTTTTTTCCTTTCTTACAAATGTGGTTTCAGTGAGGAGAAGAAATAAATTGAGGAATGAGCTGGCCCATTGTAAGTATTTAATAGTTGCTCATTTGTTGACTGGTATAGAAGAAAAAAAAAGGATTAATGAATCTTTAAAAATACTTAAAAAAGACAACTCTATTTAGATAAAATATTGGAGAGAGAAGCTTGTGTTTCTCCGTGTGTTTCTGTATATATAGAGGCAAGAGATCCTGAGGAGCTGACTTGATGTTTTTTGTAATTAATGATATTGTTGCCAAAGAATAATTTTTTCTGGAAAGTCTACCAAAATCTTTCTAACTCCACAGCAGGGGATCAAAGAGCCTTGGTTAATAGCACCCAAGATACTGCCCAGTTCTATTGCAATGATTCTCCCAAGTGTCTCAATCACTTAGCTCATTGAAAGATTTGGTGAACAGTATGTTTTATCTAAATCCTGTCTATAAAAACTCCCCCTCTCTGTGGGCAGTAAAAAAAAATAGGGTTGCGTGTAAAAGACAAAGGCTGGTAGAACACCCAAGCAATGATTATAGATGTCTGTGTTAACTCATAGCAGTCTATGAGGCAGCCTAAGGCTACTAGAGTCATTTAGCTGTTCATCTTGCCAATGCTACACAACAAAGAAATGTTGTTTGACATACAGAAAGTGTAAGTTATCAAACTAGATGGTCTCTGAAGTCCCTTCTAAATCTGGTATTCAATAATTCCATTGCACATGAAAAATCATGTCCTGACAGAGGCAAGTGAAGGAGAAGTGCAATTTTAAGTATAACTTGTGACCTAGGATTCCCCCTAAGACTGGACTTATATGTACCAGGTCAAATCCTGAGGAATGATCCAAGCAGATTTTTTCTTTTAGCTTGTTACGCTCCACCTGAGAGTTTATTTTTGTAAATTATCCAAATAACAGAGTCTGCCTATATTTCCATAAATGTGGGAAACACAGTTCTATACAAGCATTCAAGGTAACAAATGCACTTGGATACAGGTCAGCTATGCTAAAAATACAGAAAACATAAAAGATTCACAGGAATATAAAACAGTTGTAGACATTGAATAAGACAAACACATTTTGGAGCTTCTGAATAGGCAATCTCCTTACCGTTGAAATTTGATTGTTTGAATAATTCACTATAAAACTGGGGGTAAGGAAGTTTAGGTGTCTGTAAGTTCTAAAACTTTTGTCTTCTCTATGACATAGCTTTAACCCTTTTTACCCCTCCATCTAAGGAGATCTATGGTGATCTTCTAATTTCTCTAAGTAGCTCAAGAATTTTCTGCCCCCCAAATGTCTTTAGCCTTTCAAGACTAAATTAGAGGATCACAATGCTTAGGAAATCAGAATTGTCCTTCATCTACTCAGGTGTTTGAGGTTTAAAAATATTGTTCACAAATACCCTATCAGGTCATGTGTATGTACATATATTCTTTTTCCATGTTCTTCTGCAGGAACTGAACAGTTGAGAAAATTTACTTGTAAGAATAGTAAAATGAAGTTTCTGAGGGGAAGAGAGAAGGCACATGCACAGGCTGTCCTCCCACCTCAGGAAACATATCCCTACTCTGCTAGGTGGTGCAGTGGATAGAGTGTTCAGGCTGAAGTAAGGAGCACATGAATTCAAAGCCAACCTCAGACACTTACTAGATGTGTGATCCTGGGTAAATCATTTAACCCAGTCTGCCTCAGTTCCTTATCTATAAAATGAGCTGGAGGAGAATATGGAAAACTACTCTGCTCTTTTTGCCAAGAAAATCTCAAATGGGATCACAGAGGGTCAGACACAACTAAAATATCTCAACAACAATGAAGACGTGGTTTTCAGGACAGCTAGGTAGGATAGTGGATAGAGCACTGGGCTTGGACTCAGGAAGACTCATCTTCCTGAGTGCAGATCTGGGCTCAGATGCTTACTAGCTGTGTGACCCTCTTCCTCGTCTGTAAAATTAGCTGGAGAAGGAAATGGCAAAGCACTCCATTTTTGCCAAGAAAACACCAAATGGGGTCATGTATAGTAGGACATGACTGAAATGACTCTGCTACTCTGCTACGCTCTGGTTTATCCTCTGAACAGAAAAAAAGGGGAGAGGCAAAAAGGTTGAGAGCAGCCTGCTTCTTTCTTCTATAGAATGGTGAAAAGAGGTGATTCTGCAAGCAAAAGTCTGTCTTCCCTGGAATCCCAGCCAATCATCTTGGGGATAGCTATAACTGCTATAGACTAGTGACCTATCTTCTCAATGAAGTATTAATGACTTGCAGATTCTCCATAGGGGAAGAGTTATTCTCTGTAGGTAACCATCCTCTGTAGGAACAGAGGTAGTTAATCAAGTTGACCAAATGAAATCCACCCTCCACCCCCTATCCGCTTTCCTTGAACGAATAGTTGGATCACCATTCTGGTAGCTGGTTAGCATTAAGAAGATACAGAATTGACTTTTTATTCCGCTAGAGGGAGAATGAATAGTTTCATTATGACCTCTCTGAAACTTCCATGTATGCTGGTCTCTTCTATCAAAGAACAGAATTCAATTTAAAACACTAAAGAACATAGGAATAAATGGAGTTTTCCTTAAAATAATAAGCACTATGTAAAACCATCAGCAAGCATTATATGTAATGGGGACAAGCTAGGTTTCCCAGTAAGATCAGGAGTGAAACAAGGATGCCCATTGTCACCATTATTATTCAATATTGTGCTAGAAATATTAGCTTTAGATATAACTGAAGAAAAAGAAATTGAAGGAATTAGAAGAGACAATGAGAATACAAAACTATCACTCTTTGCAGATGATATGATGAGAATTTAGAGATCTAGAGAATTCTAGAGAATTAACTAAAAAACTCTTTGAAATAATGAACAACTTTAGCAAAGCTGCAGGATATAAAATAAACCCACAGAAATCATCAGCATTTCTATATATTACCAACAAAGCCCAGTAGCAAGAGATAGAAAGAGAAATTCCATTTAAAATAACTGTAGACAATATAAAATATTTAGGAGTCTACCTGCCAAGACAAACCCAGGAACTATATGAACACAATTACAAAACACTTTTCACACAAATAAAATAAGATCTAAACAATCGGAAAAATATCAATAGCTCATGGTAAGGCTGAGCTAATATAATAAAGATGACAATTCTACCTAAATTAATTTATGTATTCAATTCCATACCAATCAAACTACCAAAAAATTATTTTATAGAACTAGAAAAATAATAATAAAATTCATCCAGAAGAACAAAAGGTCAAGAATATCAAGGGAATTAATGAAAAAAATGCAAAGGAAGGTGGACTAGCTGTATCAGATCTAAAATTATATTATAAAATAGCAGTCCTCAAAACTATTTGATACTGGCTAAGAGATAGAGTGGTGAATCAGTGAAACAGGTTAAGTACACAAGACACAGTAGTAAATTAATATAGCAACCTACTGCTGATAAACCCAAAGACTCCACCTTCTGAAATAAGAACTCACTATTTGACAAAAACTTCTGGGAAAATTGGAAAGTAGTATGGCAGAAACTAGGCATAGAACAGCATCTCACACCATATAGTAAGGTAAGGTCAAAATGAGTACATGATATAGACATAAAGGGTGATACCATAAGCAAATTAGGAAAGCAAGGAGTAGTTTATCTGCCAGATCTATGGAGCAGGGAAGAATTTATAACCAAATGAGATAGAGAACATTACAAAATATAAAATGGATAATTTTGAATATATTAAATTGAAAAGTTTTTGCACAAAGAGTAGAATTTAGCCTTATACCTAATCACACAAGTACACTTTGTTACATAGAGTTGGTAGGAAAAGTCTCTTCAGTTTTTTTGGCCCCAATATATTACATGTGAAGAACCATTGGCAAATTTTCAGCATTGTTTCCTGGATTAACCTTCACCTTTATCTTAAAGCACTTTTAAGTAAAGATAAAAGGTGTTCCTTTGCTAAAAATGCTTCTGGAATTAGAAATTGTAAAGATGTTAAGTGTAACCACACTTTTGAAACAGAGAATAAAAACATCCTGTTGAGTTCAGCAAATGCCACTGTAGTGCTAACCTCAGCTTCTGGTCCCATACAAAGCTTCCTGGTCTCTCGATTCAGGTAGGGGGTTACAATTGAGGGTGGTCATCTGGCATATCAAAAATTGTCTTCAAAATAGAAAGTGTTTTCAGAATTCTTGCTTCCCTTGTCTTATTGCGAAATGCATCTTCCAAGAAAAAAAAATACGTGTTTGACTGCAATCCCCAAGAGGTTCACAGTGGTACAGTTTCCCAATAACCAGGAAAAACCCATGAATACCCAGGATAGAAAGTGGGCCTGGAAAGTTGAGAAGGTCACTCATGTGGATATATGAGTTACTTCAGCTCCATAAATATGCAAGCATTAGAGGAAAAGCCTGACCCCAGAAAATGAAATTCGTGAACTAGAAAGAATTATTAAGAGTTCTCTGCAGGCAGCTAGGTGTCTCATGGATAGAGTGCTGAGGTTAGAGTCAGGAAGATCTGAGTTCAAATTTGGCCTCAGACACTTACTAGCTGTGTGACCCTGGGCAAATCACTTAATCCTGTTTGCCTCAATTCCTAATCTGTAAAATGAACTGGCAAAGGAAATGGCAAACCACTCCCGTATCTTTGCCAAGAAAATCCCAAATAGTGTCATGGAGAGATGGGCACAACTGAACAAGAGTTTTTCAAAAAAGAACACAAATACCAAGCCTTGGTAAGAGTCTTTTTGGAACATTTGGCAGAAGCAGTATAAGAAAATGTTAAACGAAACAATGAATCTAACTCATCCAAAGAATAAGAAATTGGTGATTAATCTCCATGTTCGGAGTTATCCTCTAGGAGATCAGATGCAAGGCATTCATTTTTCAATATTTGGGCAATGTAACAATTGGAAATAGTTAAAAATTAATTCAGGATTGAAGCAGAGATGTAAAAGTATGTTCAATGCCATTTGCCTAGCAGAAGAGGTCAGTCAATGAGAGTCCCTTGAGCCCTCCTAAAAGATGAGGAAGAGAGTCAGTGGCTATAAGGCGGGCCTTAGTTCTGTTGCCCTGAGGCAAGATGAGTTTATCTTCAAATAGAACAGAACCGACTCAAATAAGCCTCTGGGGCCCAGGAAACATATCTGCCCTTTGGAGGTATTCCAGGAATTACTCTCCTTGTGTGGCAGCCCACTGGGAAAGCAGCTTGAATTGAGGTGAAGTCAGTTGTGATGTATCTGGGTAACACAGCTTCTTACCTCAAGCATCATATGTATTGTCACTGTGTTTGAATCACCTTCTCTCCATGGCATAAGAGTCAATATACTAGAATCACACAATGTCAGAAAAGACCTCTGAGGTCTAGTTAAACCTATTCCTGAATCACAAATCCATTCAATAATTTACAAAAATCTTCAGTGGTTCCCTCTGTTTAAAGCCCTCCACCATTTGGCTTCCACCTACCTTTCTAGGCTTACTATTTCATATATCTTCCCTTCATATACTCTCTTCTAGTCAAACTGGTCCACCAGCAGTTCCCATTATACAATAGTTCATTGCTCATAGCTGTTCCTTTGCACACATGGTCTTCTGTGTCTGAGATGTTCTCCCTTCTCTCCTCAGCCTCTTAAAATTCCAAGCTTCCTTCAAAGCATAGCTGAGGTGTCACCTCTTACACAAAACCTGTTCTAATCACCCATGTTATTGATAATTTTTCACTTTTGAAATGACTTTGTTTATATTTACTTGCGCACATGTTGTAGCCTTTGTGTAGAAGGAATTCTTTCATTTTTTTCTATTACATGCCTAATGCCTAACATAGTGTCTTTTAATAAATAAGCTAAATTCAAATGTTTTAAATTAATTAAAGACCAGGAAAGTGGTGATCTAGTCTTTGCTAGTAAGTGGGAACCCATTATCTTTAAAGGGAACACATTCCACTTTTGGATAGCTCTTAATGTTAAGACATTTTTCTTTATGTTACCTTTGCTAAATGGACATCTTGATTTCTAAAAAAGGGAGAAAAAAATGACATTCTTGTAAGGAAAACTGATAAAGTCAACTTGAAGAGAAGCACAACTTCTTAGATAAAATGTTGAGGAGAAACACAGATTGTTCTGAAGACCCTGAGAAAAAACTGCCCCTCAGATAAATGCACTAAGGGGACCTATGTGGAGGTAGGGCATTATGGTCTATCAGCTTTTATGCATGTGATTATTTTTGGAGTTTTATAAGTTATGACTGACAAAACTATAAAAAGAAATAACTGCTTAGAGATGTTTGGTAATTTCAGTCAAGCCTGACTCGTTGTGACCCCATTCGGGATTTTCTTGGCAAAGATACTGGAGTGGTTTGCCCATTTCCTTCTTCAACTCATTTTATTTTTGAGTGTCCTGTCATGAGGTAGAGAGAGGTTGCTGCTTTATGAGGTCCCAGTTTGAGGCATTAAAAAAAACAAAAAGAAGTCATCGGAAGAATGGAAAAAGAGAAAGTTGAGGCCAGGATACATCAAACCAACAGTTTGCTGAAAGCTGACTGAAGCCTCACAGGCAGCTCATGGGAAGAGACATGAGTCCTGTTGCAGTGTGAAAAGCTTTTTGGGTTTATTATTCTCTAGTGTCATCTAAAGCCTGAGACAGGGGAAACTTCTCAGGATTGCTGTGTTATCCTCTATTTTTCTCTCTAGTTTGAGGGGGAGAAATAGAGGGATGAAAAATTAGCTTCACATCTGCTTTGCTGTGAGAAGAGGCTTGGCTTTGCTGAGAGCTGATTGGACAAAGCAAAGTTCCCTGCTGTCGGGAGAGTTGGTTGGCGAAAGGTTGTATGGGCCTATTGCAGTCTTCATCTTATTATTATCATATGGAAAAGGGAATGGTCATCTCTACCAACTGCTACACACAGGTCAGGCAAACTAGCCTAGCTGAAGCATCCAGGTACCCTAAGGGAAAGACAGGAGGCAGTATGTGCCAAGCAAGTCAAACCTTGACCAGTATCTCCCCTCAGACCTTGGTGGAGATAGCCCAGGACACAAGTCTTGGGAACTGTGATGTTTCTAGAGCAATGCCCTCAGCCATTATCCTGGAAGGCATATGTTTTGAGCTACCTTTGAGATCATATATCCCATCATCACCCCCATTCTACATAAACCAAGGCACAGGTGGCAGTGACTTTCTCAGGGTCATAAAGGCTGTAAATGGCAGTGTTGGAACTTGAACCCAAGCCTTCTGCCTCTAGATCCAGTGCTCTTGGAGCTAAGTGAAGAGTAGAGAAAAATCAGCAAATACTCTGGAAAGTATTAGCAAAGTAGTAGCAAAAGCCCATTTTGGCATATCTATTCAGGTCGATTTCTCTAGCCTGAATTCTATGCCAATGTAAGCTCAGTATTTAGTCGTATCTCTTGATGAACACCTGGAGACCACCTTCACAGATTCCCAGGTGCCCCCTTACCTATGAAGGCAGAGACAGACCTGACCTTAGACTAGGAAGACCTTGCCTCTGACACATACAGGCTGACCCTGGGCAAGTCACAACCTCTCAGAGCCCTAGGCAACCCTCTTAGATTGTAAACTGCAGAGAGTACCCTTACCCCATAAAACAAACAAGTGAAAATGGCCAAAGCTCTCGAGTCAGCCCCAAATCCATAACTCATTTTACGAATGGCTTGTCTTGTTCCCCTTTGCCCTGGCCTTTCTTTAATGAAACAAAACATTTTCTGTTCTCAGAATCAGCCATCGCTGTCTTTTATCAGAAAGAGAGAAGACCACAAATGTGTGACTCCTGAGCCCGATGTGTGCTTGTGGTTGTGTGATCAGAAATCCTGTGTCAGCTTCCAGAGCCCTCCAGAGAGGCCACCTCCCCTCTCCTGATACCTGCCTCCCAGATTCTTCTCTCACACATCCTTCCTTCTGACTTACACATTGAGCACCAGGTTGTTACCTTTAGGGAGCTGATTGGAAGTGCGTGCTTGAAGGACTAAGATTCTACTTGTTTTCCCTCTTTTTCCAATACCCAGACAGCTCATCCTGGTTTTGCCATTATGTGGTATAGGGAGGGAAAACAGTGATGGATTTGGAATCTGAGCATCTGGATTAGAATCCTGACTTTACTACAATTTCTACCTGTGGGAACTTGGACAAGTCATTCCAGGCCTTTGTTTCTTCATCTATAAAACCTGATCATAATATTGTTATCAATCTATGATCCTAAAACAGTTTAAATCACTAAGCCTAGGTTTCCTCAGTTTTAAAATGAAGTGTAGGACTAGCCCATCTCAAAGGTCCCCTCCTGCTTTGACAGTATGTAACTATTTTTAAAAGGCAGCACTGAACCAGGTAGAGGTTGAGGGAAAAACATATGCTCACCCTGGGGTTAGAGGATTATTAGACAGATAGAAAGAATACTTGTCCAACTTCACAGGGTTATTGTAAGGATCAAATCAGATACTGGAAAGTGCTTTGTAAACCTTAAGGCACTATAGAAACATGAGCTATAATTATATAAGGTGTTTTGTTAACTGTAAAGCCATATGTAAATACATTGCTATTGTTATTTATTATATTCTTGAGTTGCTATGGCCAAATAATTCATCACCTAGTGTGCCAACCCACAGACACAGGAATGGTACTTGAAGCCTTTCCTGTCTGGTAGAGTTTGCCAGAGCTTATACTCCCCTGGCAGAATCTTTGGGACCCCATGGTTGCTTCCCCAGCACAATGAGACTCTGTAATAGGATTTACTTGATTCACACATAAACGGTGAGAGTAATCAATGAAAACCCAAATTTGGGGGTTTGCATGCTATATTGTTTTTGTTATTAAAGTAATGTTTTATTAATACTCTTTTTTTTATACTGGTCTCCCTTCCCAATCACTCACCTACCCTCTGCCCTCAATAGAACTCTTCCTTGGTAACAAAGAAATACCACTAAACAAAACCATGTATAACAACGAATGCCTTATTTCACACCTATCATCACCCTCCACCTCTGCCAAATGGAGAAAGGCATGTCAGTCTTTCTCTGAAATTTAACATGTTATTGTAACAAATGTCCCATTTAACTTGAGAATCCCTTCCTACCCTCTCCTGGAGGAGGAAGGTTTGGCTGGTGAGGCTAGTAGAAAGAATAAGTAGACCATTCCCTGCTGGCAGAACAATTCTCTCCTAAGGGTGCTGAGACGGATCCCTTAGGCATGCATAGACAATCAGATTCCAGGACTTATGTTAGATACTTATCTCTATGGGCTGAAGGGTGGGGGCTGAAGTAGAGAAGCTGCAAATTATTAATCTAGTCTAAGGAGTAGCTGATCATCTATCTGAGCCCCAGTTACACAAGCACTGCTGACCTTGAGTGTGACTCCAGCTCAGTCCCTTCAGCTGACAATGGGTGGGGGTCTGTGGCTTAGCTGTCTGGATGACCCAGCCAGCCTGTGGTGACTGGGGTTCTTATAATAGAAGGCAGTGCAATTGGGAAGTCCAGCAGAATACTTGTGGTCAGTGTCATTGGCAGACTGGGGGATTATGGACATGAGAGGATTGGGACATTATTTTGCTTCCTGGTTGACTAGTGTAAGCTCTTAGTTTGTGGTTTTCCATTTTGCACAAAAGAAAAAAAAATCAGCAGTTATCCTCATCTAGAGATCTTTGAGGGCAAAGGAATAACTTAGCATTGTAGAGAGGGGCAGGGTCCATTTAGGACGTACCACATGGCCCAAGTTGTATGGTGTGCTATGTGTAATGACAATTATTCAAATATAACCCAAACCCCCAATCCAGTATTTCCTCTGTCAACAGAACAGGCAGGAAACATAAAGCAGGAATAATTAAATTCAGGAATCATTTAATTAGGCCAGAATCCAAAGCAAATAACAAGGGAAAATTGAGCAGAAAAAGCAAACATACATGCATGTGTACAATCTCCCTCTGACTTCCTTGCTGGTGAGAGAGACATTTCCCCAGCAGCTAAAACCCCTGCTTTTAGGAAGGGTCTCATAACTGTTAGGACTCCACTCAGATCACTATGTCCTGGCAACCATCTTTTCCTTTCCACTCTACCTACAAAGCCCATTAGCTGCTGTGGCTCACTATTATCTTCTATGATGTATTCTTCCTCTGCAAGATATATTATTGCCCTTTTAAGAGACTGTCTGGGACCAAAATGACTGGGGATGGGGTAACATATTTTCATCTCTTTTGTTAGTCAATCCTACCATCCCCCTCCCCACACTGACAGTTGTTTGTAAAGAGCTTTCCTGTTTAATTTAGCTCTCCTGCCTACGGTTAAGATTTTTTGCCCTCTTGTATTATTTTGAAAATGATTCGAGACAATGAGTCATTTGAGAGATTCTGTGTCCTTATCTCTCAGTGTTTTGAATAAACAAATTCTGCATCAATCCAAATTATAATAGGGCTCCTTCTTTCCTCAAACCTGCCTAACTGATGACGACAGGCTCAAAAGGCAGGACCCTAAATATTTGTCTTTGTGGATCTGGAAAGGTATAAGCAACAAGTAACAACAGGTAACCTTCAAGAATAAGTGGTTCTTTATTGACCTGACTGCTATTAAACTAGGCTTTTGACAGATGTATTGAATATACATAGCAAATGATTTAGGTTTTCCATTTTGTTTGGCTGACTTGATTTCACCCTTGAAAGGCTGGTTCCTTGAAATCTGGGTACCTGAATGCAGACCCCCACCCTCTCTGTACTTCTTGGTGAAGGGAATGGGGCCCTCACTGCTCTGGATAAGAAAGCCAAATCTGAACATCTCCAGGCCAATCAGTTTCATCTGTAAAATGTGACATGCCCCATCAGAAGTGGAGAGTTAAAGATTTAAACAGATAATTGCAGAAGTGACTATCAGAAGATCTGACAGAATTGCATAATTTACCTTGCACAATTATTGAACCTACCAGCAGAAACATCTAGTTGGGGTAGTTCTTCTCAGGACCCTCATTCCCCACCCTTTCCTTTATTGTTCTTGGCCAATTTACTTTTTTTCCTTCTGAAATATTTCTAGCATTCTGTAGGCAAAGCTCCTAAATCTAAATATTTCTCACATGGGTCTAGGCAGGAAATTAAAGCTGCAAGCAGAATGATTGATGGCTGAAAGGCAGAGTGATAACTTGCCTTGGAGAATGGGGCTTTTCTTCTAGGATGCCAGTGTCTGGGGGTGGAGATCTTGAGGAGAGGGCATGCTTCCTCTCTTCTTTTCCAGAATGACTTCTTTATGTCATGCCCAATTGGGGTGAGGGTTGGTTTCTCTATGTGATGGACCACCTCTTCTCTTGGCAGCAAAGAGTTAGATATTAAGAACACTTTCTATACCACCTCTCCCCTCCCCTCCCTGAATTTGTTCCAGGAAAATTGATAGCGAGGTCTTTTTTCAAACAAAGGGTGCAGTGAGTAAATGAATCCTTCAGTATATTGAATCTGATTTTATCTAAAGGGTAAAATTTAGTTACAATCTTCATAATGAAGAATTAATAGTTCCTTATTTCAGCTCTTCTAGTTAGGCTGTGTGTGTCCCGCTTGTGTGTTTGGAAGTCTCAAGGACAGAATGAATGTCAACAATGTGGGGGGTAGAGAGGAGAGAAGATAGGGATAGGGTTTATTTGGGCCAAGACTGTTCCTTGGGCTGAGGTGTTGAAAGCCACAAGCCTTAGTTACAAGAAGGGTTTGGAAGGGGATAATGCAGAATGTTGTAACTAACAAACAACCGAGCAGCCCTTTCCCTTGAAATCTTTCCCTTAAAGGTGGCATTATCCAAGTTGCTTTCAAAACAAGACTGGGGTGATTTTGAAAACTCTGGGGAAACAACAACAGTGAAGTTTTGCTTTAATTTTCTGGAAGCACAAGAAGTTCATGGGGAACTCTTAACAACCCACTAACTAGCTGGCACATGCCTGTGAACAGAGAGTCTAAATGGACAAATTCAAGGAAAGTAGGTCCCAAACTCAAGGGAGGCTCAGAGGAAGAATCATGGGCTAGAAGGAATCTTGGCACTGAAGTGATTTAAGGTGATTCACTCATTTCACTCCAAGAGAGTGAAAGGTAGTAACTGGGGCCAGGTTGGGTCACTGAAGATGACATCATTAGTCTGGTGTGCCTTTTCCCCACAGGCCCTTCTTTAGACTCAACTATCTGTTGAGATGTCTCTACACTTAAATTATGTTTGAGATATATTTCTTAAGCATTGACAGTGTAGTGATCGGTGCTGAACACTGTAGGAAATGCCAAGATGAAAAATCTTTGTATACTTGATACTGTAAATTGCCAGTCTCAGGTACTTTTTTTTCTCAAGGACTTGTGTCTTACTTACTGTCTTCCCCTTCATCCTAACCTCTTCCCTCATGCTTAAGAAATTCAGATTTCATGTGAATAACCCTTGGACCACTATGACTTCCCTGTTCATCCTTTTTCTCAAGTCCCATGGCTTATATCTTCCCTCTACCATAGCTACCCACAGAGATGGTCATACTTTAGACATTATCATCATCCATAACGTGTCAGTTCCATGATCAGAAATTCTTTTTTTTATGATGCAGTTTCATATCCTCTATCTCCCTCTACCTCTTCCTAAACCTCTCAGTCATTCTCATTATATACCTGATCCCCACCCCAGTCACTCTGTAACCCCTTTTCTCATAGTCTAAAAGTTCTTAACATTTTTGTGTGTGTATCATAGACCCCTTCGATGCTGGTGAAGCCTATGTCATAATTTTTCTTTAATTCATAACCTAAAGAAATACTAAATTTCAGTTAGAGATTACTGAAAGTAAGTTACAGGTTTTTTCCATCCAAGTTTTTGTACCCATGGTATAAGGACCCCAGGTTAAGAATCCTTTTTCTAAGTCCATTACTCTATTATTCTTTTCACAGCTTCAGCTCTACAGTAGACCAGTTCCATTATACACCATCCTCTCTCCTGGAATCCCTTACCACTTTGTCCTGTTGCCATTCACATCAGCCACATCTCATATCTAGGTTGTTCCCACTTTCTACCTTTTCTGGTATTATTCATGTGATGCTGACCATAACTATACTATCTGAGTGCACTAGAAGTACGTGTTATCTTAGCTCAGTGGGATCCTCAGTGTTGTACATCAATCTTTTTACTCTTCTGTTTTCCTATTAGACTTTCAGAAAAGGTTGTTCTAAACCAGAGATTTCCAAACTTATTTGGCCTGTTGCCCCCTTTCAAAAAAAAAAAGTTACTCAGCACCCCCCTTGGAAATCTACTTTCTTTAACCTTTTAATGGTTTTTAAAAAAATTGTGTCATTTCAAAAAAATATAAAATATATTTTTAAAAATGATACGTCTTAAATGTAATTTAAATGAATTTCCTGTAAATTCATGTGTTTTTTTCCCTGCATCAAAATTTTGATGACACAATTTTGGGTCATGTAACCATATAGTATCATACTGTAAACAAATCATTACATCTGCATATTCCTGCCCATGCACGCTGGACTTCCTGACAATGCAACAGGCTTGCTTGCCAACACTTACTTGTTAAGACCCGTGGGCGGACTTGACCACTGATCATATTTACAACTTGCATTTTGTTTGTTTATTTGGAAATAATGTAATCACTATGACTTTAACTCTGTTACACAACAGATTAAATGTGTATGAATGGTTTTTCAAAATTTTATTTTTATTCAACGTCCCACAATTGTACCAGAGGCTACTACCGCTCCCCTCCAGGGGGTGGTATTGCCTACTTTGGGAACTTATGGTTAAATCTAAACCCCTCCTCAAATGCTCTCTCTCTTTCCTCTCTCTCAGCAGAAGACTCCATTTCCTAGCTGGATGCAATCCTTACTTACAAGGAGGATTTGGGAGTGGGAAAAGGAAGAATGGCATAATTAACACAATGTTGGCCATCATCTTGAGCTCCCACCTATTCTCTGTCTCATACTTCAAACCCCCTCTACAGAACTCCTCATTCTTTCCCACTTTGCTCCAATTTGTGGCAAAGAGATCCTTATTTTTGCCATGGCCAGCATCCTTTATTTAAGCCCTTGGTTTCATTTGCTCTCATTCCCTTCAAGAGCTTGTCCTTTCAATTATTCCCTCTCTTACTCTCACCTTCAATACCTCCCTGTTTACTGTCTCCTTACTGGATGTCCTGGTTTCCTTCATCCTTAAAATGTCTTCACTTGGCCCAGCTATAATCCCAAACAATCTCCATAATAATTCTCATATTCCTTCCCCTCATTCTATTCTTTCCCTTTAGATCAGGCCCTCATCACCCTTTTACCTGTACTTCTTCCAATAGTTTCCTAAAATATCCCCCTGCTTCTAGACTCCCCAGTCCATCCTTCACATACCTACCAACAGTATCTTCCTACAGCATGCGTGTGTTCTCCCTTTCCCCAAATCTTCCAAGGCTCCTTTTTGCCTCTGGAATAAACTGTAATCTCCTGAGTCTGGTACTTAAGGCCCTCTATACTGTATCTCTAACCTACTGTTCCAATTATTTTTCAATATCCCCCCACATACATTCTTAATTTCAGTCAAACTGATCCACTTGCTTTTCCACAAACCCTCAGCATTGCATGTCTCCCTTTGATGCCTTCGAATAGTTTATCTGCTATGTCTAGAATGTTCTTCCTTCTCTTCCTTCTCATCTCTACCTCTTAGAATACTAAGTTTCCCTCAAGGCTCAGATTAGTTACCATTCCCTTCATGGAGTCTTTCTTGGTCCCTCCAGTTATCAGTTTTCTTTCTTCAAATTACCCAGCATTTATTCATCCAAGATAATACATATTCCAATAGAATATAAGCTTCTAGAGAAAAGGGATTATTTTTGCCTTTGCTTTATATTTCTACTGCTTAGCACAGAGCCAAAGATTAAGCTTTGGGGAATTGAGTTGAATAGATTTGACTTGAGGGCTGGACACTAGCTGATGAATTCTTTGACCATAGCAACCCTTGAAACAGATAAAAAGAGAACATCACTCTCAGGACCCTGTGGGTTCCTTCTACTCCCCTGTGGCATTGGTTAGACTGTGAGTGTCTTTAGAGAAACGGAATGTTTTTTTGCCTTCCTTTGTATCTATAGTACCTGACCCATAGTAGACAGTTAATAAATGCTTATTGACTACTAGAGAATTACTAGAGAAAAGAACAGGAACACCATTAGTTTAACAACATTTCTAGTTGTGAGATCCTTGCCCAATTGTAACAAATTGATACCCTCTTGGGGGATCTAAGCCTCTTCCATATTGGAATTGTCAGTAGAAATGAAATGTCAGAAAATATAAAGAACTTGAAACTAAGTAAGAGGAAGTGTGGCAGGTGAAAGACAAAATGATGGGGGAAACACAGGTTTGAGCCTCCAAGCATATTGATTTATTCTCTATTGTAAATAACAATTATTCAATAAATCAGGAGAGATAAGCCTTTATCAGCTTTGGCACTGGACCCTGAGACAGACTTTTAAACATTATAAAGAACTTATCAAATAAGACCAATTAATTAAAAGGAAACAATTAACCAGGATAAAAAAATCAGGTAATCTGATTTCTAATTGGAGTAAAGATCAGGGCCTTTCTAAGTTGGAAGGGAGAGGTGCAATTCCCTGAAACCAGAAAAAGAGGTAGCCTATTCCCCCCAAGTGTCTGTAAACAATCAACATGGAAACAATAACTGATTGACCAGTACAGGACCAGTTTTCAGATAAGACATATGGGTTGCTCGAGATGTACAATTAGGAGAAAACCCCTTGCAACAATTTTCAGATCCAACTGGGTTTCTGGTCAGCATAACCTAGGTCCTTAGTTCAAGGCAGCAGGTAGAGGTGTTCTAGCTTCCCAGCCACATAGGGCCCAGAGCCAGGTTCATACAATACAATAAAGTTTTCTCCCAGTTCCCGCAGAAGCATCACAGGTTCTCTTTGAATAAATGAATACAGAAGTTGGTGGAACTGGTTTCATTGTGCATTCAATGGCAAAAAAGAAACAGTGAGAAGACTTGGGCTGGAGTAATTTACTTGTCATATGACCATCAGCCTCAGTTTCTTTATCTGTAATATGGGAATAGTACTATTTGTACTTCCCTCATTGGATTGTAGTGAGGAAGGTTCTGCATAAACTTGCAGCATGTTCTATAAATGTCAATTGTTATAATTATTATTTTTAGTGTCTGCTCTCATGTCTCAGAAGGTAAATTCCTTGAAGGAAGGAAACACACATTCTCTTCTTCATAGTACTTAAACACATTTTTGTTCATAACATTAAAACATGACAACTGAACCTCCATACCTTGAATATCATGGCAGCAGTGGAAAGAACAGTAGATTTAGGGTTAGAGATCCTGGGTTTGAATCCCCTCTCTGTTACTTACTACTTAGAGGAAGTCCCTTCAATTTCTCTGTGCCTCAGTCTTCTCATCTATAAAAGATTATACCCAAATTACTTTCCAGTTCTAAGTGAATGGAGTTGAACCGAAAGACCCCATGCTTCTGTGCTGAAGATGATCAATCAATCAATCAATTAACAAGTCTTCATTAGACACTACTCTGTTTCAGGTTCTGTGCTAAGTACTGGGAATACAAAAACAGAAATGAAACAATTCCTGTGCTTAAGGAGCTTCCATGCTGGTGAAGAAGACCACAGATACATGTATAGGCATGTGCTGAAAAGATACACAATGATTCTGTGGGGAAAGCACCAATGGGAGGAGGAAGGTTAGGAGAACTTGATGGACCTAAATATAATGAAGTGGGGAAGGGACAGGGGCAGAAGGTGGCACTTTACTTGAGAATTGAAGGAGATTTGGAGATTCTGAGGTGCAGAAATGACGATGGGTATATTCCAAACATGAGAGACACTATCACATAGGAGGAACAATAAGAAGGCTGGACCATAAAGTGAGTCAATGGGAGTACTGCGTAATAAGACTAGAAATGTAAGTTGGAATCAGATACTAAAGACTTGCAAATGACAAAAAAGAAAAATTTGTGTTTGATCTTAGGAGTAACAGGGAGGCACCAGAGTTGGTTGAGTAGGACAGCAACACACAGCTTAGAAAAGTCACATTGGCAGCTGTGTAGAGGAAGGATTGGAGAGGGGAAAGATGAGGCAGGGACGTCAATTAGGATGCCATTGCAATAGTCCAGGCACAGATGATGGGGGGTTGAATATTTTGTTGACTGTGTAAGTAGAGAAAAAGGAACAAATATGGGAGATATAATGGATGTTGAAATGATAGGATCTGCCAACTTATTGGATATGATAAGGACACAAGGATTTTTCTATCCTCAGAGTATTTATCTCCATCAATTTTTTTCCTTTCCTAGTTCTTCCAGTCTAGTATAACACTCACTTTAAAGACAGACATATTGGCTCTGGATCTTGCATTTGTTAACCAGGGAGATCCCAAGGAGCACAGGATGGCCAGACCACGTAGCATCTGCTTCCTGACAAGGCAGGAAGTCTGTTAGGAAAAGGATGCAGTTGGGGTATGTGACAGACCTGACCTTCTCCCTTAGGCCTTAGTGATCCTTCCCAGCTTCCCTAGGAATTTAGCTCTTCTTTGAAATTGATCCAGGGAAACTTAATCTTTTTTTTTTTTTTGCTAATTTCCAAGCTTTTCTGAAGTTTAAACTCCCAACACAGAACCTTTTGCCTTTCTTGGTCCCTGAAAGTACTTGGCTTCCTGGGCTGAGAGCTCTGCAGTATGTAGTATTAGTAGTAATAGTGGTGGGTATTTTTTTGGAGGTGGGAAGGCAGGGCAATTGGGGTTAAGTGACTTGCCAAAGGTCACACGGCTAGTAAGTGTTAAGTGTCCGAGGCTGGATTTGAAGTCAAGTCCTCCTGAATCCAGGGCTAGTGCTCTATTCACTGCGCCACCTAGACACCCCTAGTAGTAATAGTGGTGGTGGTGGTGATGGTGGTAGTAGTAGTAGTAGTAGTAGTAGTAGTAGTAATAGAAGAAGAAGAAGAAGAGGAAGAACAAGAAGAGGGAGGAAAAGAAGGAGGAGAAAAAGGAGCAAAAGGAAAAGGAGGAGAAGGAGGAAGAGGAGGAGGAGAGAAAAATAGAAATATTTGAAGGGTTGCGAAGCACTTTACATACATTATTTCATCTGAGCCTCATAGCAGCCTCACTGGATTAGTAATTCCTATTTTACAAATGAGGAAACTAAAGCTTGAAGAGGTTAATGAACTGTCTCAAGGTCATGCAGGTTCTAAGTGTCGAAGGTAGAACTCGTGCTTAGGTCTCCCTGACTCCTGGGATAGCATTTTATTCACTGCTCCACACTGTCTTGGTGGAATCTGGCACCCTCATGATCCCTCAGGGTCTCACCCCACCATCTGCTGATCTGATATTCCCACACAGGGCTCTAGCTCAAGCTGCTTCATTAACTCACTATTGACAGCTCGTTTTCAGCCATTCAGGAAGCCTTTCGATTGCCTGTAGGCTTCTGAGTATTCATTCATATCCACTCATCCACAGAGGGCACGCAGTGTGGTGCAGTGGAGAGAGAATTGATCTTAGCCTGGGTTTGAGTACTGACACTACTTGGAAGATTTTGGAAAAGTGTCGTTCAGTTGTTTCAGTTATGTCTGACTCTTCCCAACTTCATTTGAGGTTTTCTTGATAAAGATACTAGAGTGATTTGCCATTCCCTTCTCCAGCTCACTTTTACAGATGAAAAAACTGAGGCAGGAAGGGTGAAGAGACTTGCCTGTGGTCACACAGTTAGTGAAAGTATGAGGTGGGATTTAAGATGAGTCTTCCTGACTCCAGGCTCAGCACTCAATCCACCATACCACCTAGGTGCTCTTTAGAAAAGTAGTCACTTCATTAGCTTACCTCAGCCTTAGTTTCCCCCGTTATAAAATGAAGGAGTTGGACTATGGCCTCTGAGGTTTTGAACTCCAATTCCGTGATCTTAGATATGTCTCTTTCTTTAGTGTAAAGGAAGGAAAGGATTAAAACGCTCTTCCACAGACAAAGGTTTTTCCTATCACTTCAAAAATTTAATGTATCCCCTTTGACCCAGCAATACCACTTCTAGGGCTGCATCCCAAAGAGATCACAAAAATGGGAAAAGGACCCACATGTACAAAAATATTTATAGCAGCTCTTTTTGTGGTGGCCAGGAACTGGAAATTGAGGGGATGCCCATCAGTTGGGGAAGGGCTGAATAAGTTGTGGTATATGAATGTAATGGAATACCGTTGTGCTATGAGAAACGCTGAGCAACCGGACTTCAGAAAAACCTGGAAAGACTTCTATGAACTGATGCTGAGGGAAATGAGCAGAAGCAGGAGAACACTGTACACAGTTACAGCCACATTGTGTGATGACTAACTTTGATAGACTTAGCTCTTCTCAAACAATGCAAGACATTTCAAGGCAATTCCAAAAGGCTCATGAAGGAAAATACTATCCACATCCAGAGATAGAACCATGGAGTCTGAATGCAGATAGAAGCATACTATTTGCGCTCTCTCTTTTTGGTTTTTGTTTTGTTTTGTTTCTTTCTTTCTTGTGGTTCATCCCTTTGGTTCTAATTCTTCTTTACAACATGGCTAATGTGAAAATATGTTTAATATGAATGTATACGTAGAGCCTATATCAGATTACATGCCATCTTGGGGGAGGGGAGAGGAAGGCAGAGAAAATTTAAAACCCAAAAGCTTGTGGAACTGAATGTTGAAAACTAAAAATAAATAATTAGAATAAAAAAAAAACACCCACAAAACCCCTTAATCTATCACCACTCCCAAAGCACCTAATAACAAATCCTTCCATCACAGGGTGTCTTCTGATTTGAGTTAGAGCTGGACTGCAAGTGGGTGGAACAGGTGCCACATGTGTTGGCATTTACCTAGGTGACCCCACCTCCATATTGGCTGCCATACCATTCTAGAGAAGCTGACCCACATCTGGGAGCTGCTAATTCTCTAAGATTACAAGCTTCACAGAATATACTTATCTGCATTAGCAGAGGGTTTTTTCCTCATCAGGTTTCCCTATGCCAGTGAAATCATAAGCCCCATTCAATATACTTATGTTTATGATTTCATTGTATACATTATATAAAGAGACATATACATACATGTATATGTTATGTATACAATAGAATATATTTCTTTAGATAGACATAAATATATACATATGTGTATATATAATGTATACAAGAGAATCAGACATAACTACACAGTGTGTGTGATATAGATTTATATATATACATAACAGAATCATAGATGTGTGTGTTTATATTATATGTAGAGAGAAATTGCAATATAATTTATTTCAATCTCCGTGCTTAGAACCTTTTGGCAACCTAGGTACCCCTTCTGGGGGGTCAGTAGTCATTAAATCTAGAATCATTAGTTATTTTTTGGCTGTTCATATATCCATAACAAATGCTATGGAGAATTGAACCATAACTAGGGATTTTTATGTCCAGAGCAAGTCCCATAGACTGGATTTGGGGCACCCTGGCCTGCCATTTTAATTATCTTATTTTAAATTTTGTTTTATTTTAATTTATTAATACAAATTATAATAATTAATTTTTTGAATTAATTGTTTTTGAAAACCAAGTGCCAAACAATGTGGCTTCTAAGTTGTGGAGGTAGTGCAGCTACTTCCTCAGCTTCCTCTAAATTTGTTGCCTGGGGAAAACCCCCAGTTACCATGTCCTAGTTACATATGTGGATAAAACTGTTATTTGTTTTTAGTGTCCTCAGTCCTTAACAAGAAAGAGTTTGGGTCTAACCAGTAAAAGAGCACCCCAGGGAAAGGGCAGGGCTGGGAACTCAGTGGGTGGCAATGATTCCTAACTGCAATCTGAGGTTTGCCATATTTTTTATGGCTTCCATTAAAAAAAATTACTGTTTTGTTTTGGTTTGTTTTTTCTCCCTTTGGAGGGAAGAATTTCAGATGGGGAATGTGCCTTTTTCAACACATTCTGCTTGGAATAGGGAAACAATGGCCAGACTTATGCTTATGATGATCAGTGTGGGGTAGCAGACTGGACACTAGACTTGGAGTCAAAAGATCTGAGTTTGAATCTTATCCCCAACACTTTCTAGTCATATGATCTTGAGCAAATGACTTAACCTCTTGGAGCCTCAGTTTCCCCAACTGTAAAATGGGGATAATAATTCTTATGCTATCTCTCTTACAGGACTGTATTGAGGAAAGAATATTGTAAAATGATATATAAATGCTGAGTAATGCTCATTAGCCTGTCTTTTTTTATTTTATTTTTCTCTAATTTATTTATTTTAGTTTACAACATTCAGTTCCACAAGTTTTTGAATTCCAAATTTTTTCCCCTTCCCTCTCTCTCCCTGCCCCAAGACAGCCTGTAATCTGATATAGGCTCTATATATACAGTCACATTAAATATATTTTCACAATAGTCAAGTTGCAAAGAAGAAATATGACCAATGAAATGAACCATGAGAAAGAAGAAACAAAATGAAAAAGAGATAGTGCAAATAGTATGCTTCGGTCTGTGTTCAGACTCTGCAGTTCTTTGGATGTGGGCAGCCTTTTCCATCAGGAGTCCTTTGGAGCTGTCTTAGCACCTCGCTTTGCTGAGAAGAGCCATCTACCAAAGTTAGTTGTTGCATAATGTTAGCCTGAGTCTTTTAAGCTTTGTTGTTATTGCTTTTTTCTTTCAATCATGTTCAACTCTTGGTGACCCCACTTGGGCTTTTCTTGGTAAAGATACTGGAGTGCTTTGCCATTTCTTTCTCTAGCTCATTTGACAGATGAGGAAACTGAGGCAAACAGGGTTAAGTGACTTGCCCAGGGTCACACAGCTAGTAAGTGTCTGAGGCTGGATTTGAACTCAGGTCTTCCTGTCTCCAGGCTTGGCACTTTATCCACTGAGCCACCTAGCTGCCACCAGATCCATATTGAGATGGATTTTAAGCAAACTTGACAGTAGACACAAAAGGCTCACTCTATACAACCTTGTCTGTCTTTCCTCTTCATCTTTGCACTGGCTGTCTCCCATATATATGGAATGCTCCCCCTCCTTTCCTCCACCTGTTGGAATCCCTGGGTTCTGTCAAGTATCATTTGCTACATAACTTTTCCAATACCCTTGGCAGTTTTTAGAGCTCTCATTCACTACCTCCCCATCCCCTCAGTTATTTTGAATTTATTTTGTATATCTTTATATTTCCTTTTGGGTCCTTATATTGTTTTTCCCCCTTGCTACGACCCCCTCCAACCCTCCTTCCCAACCCCTCCATGTAAAATTCCCAAGAGTACAAACTTTTGTTTGGTCTCTGTATCCCTAGCATTTAGCACAGTGCCTTGCATACAGTTGGCACTTAATAAATGCTTATTGAATTAAATGAGAGTGAGAGACAGAGACAGGGACACAGAGACAGAGAGACACAGAGAGAAACAGAGACAGAGACAGAGAGAGAGAAAGAAGAGATCCACTTTTTTAGTATGTATTGAGATGAATATTCTTCAAATATCAAGCTTTTTCCTGTCTCCTACCTCTGTCTTTGCCCCCCATTTGAGGGATCATTCCATTTACAAATATTCAGTTTTGAGGGTTTAGGGCACACAGCTATTACATAAAGTAAGATGTCCTTGGCTGTGGGAAAGGCCATTGGCTGTCCTTTTCAGATAACTAGAATAATATGTGTGTGAAGATGAATCCTTAGGTGGGCGTATGTATGAGGTGTGTCTATAGTGTAATGGCAGATTTTCCCCTGTGGTTTGTGAAATCAGTTTCATTCCTTGTGTTTGCAATCTATCAAGCTTTTTTTCTTTTTGAGCGCCATCCTATCTGACCATTAGCTCCTAGGTTTGCCCCCACCCTGGAAGTAGGCAGGTAGTTGGCAGAAACTGAAAGTATCAGGTGAAGATGTTATGAGGAACTGGCTCTGACCATCGCACACCTCAACAGGGTTGTCCAGCCTGTCCCAAGAGACAAATGGAGCAAAATAGAGCAGAGGAGAGAACGCTGGGTAAGCAGGGATCCAGAGGCTCAGACTCAAGGGACACGGGGAGGCATACCACCCCAAAACTAAGCATTTGTTATACATTTTGGTCAAATTGGGGTAGGAGGCATCCTGCAGGTATCTGATTATTCGTGTATAAGTATAGTGAATGGATGTTCCCCGGGCAGTCTAGTAAGTCTTCACAGTCCCTACAGGACATTTTTCCAGGTGCGCCAGCTGTTAGGACCTTCCTCATCTAGGATTACCTTTACTCATTTTTCTCTCCTGTTCAAATGTAAATACTTTTTTTTTTTTAAGCAATCGGGGTTAAGTAACTTGCTCAAGGTTACACGGCCAGTTATTTCTGGGTGTGGCGCTGAGTATCTGAACCTAGATTTGATCCCCAGGTCATCCCAACACTGGAGCTGGTGCTCTTACTTGCTGTGCTACCTGGCTGCCCCTCAAATGTAAATACTTTGATGACAATTGTGAAGTTTTTTTTTTCCACTCTTTTTTTGTATCTACAGCATTTAGCACAATGCCTTGGTACATAGTAAGCTCTTAGTAAATGCTCATTGACTGATTGATTAACTAATATTGATGCTATCTCCTTGATAAGGTGTGAATTCCTTGCCCTATTGACACTTTACTGAGAATGATTGATTGATTCAAGGCTAGTTCATAATCTGGGCTTGGATTTGACCTTTAAAGGAAGAGCAGAAGCACAGTGGACAGATGAAAGAGAAGTAAGGCTAGAGGCTGGACAGAGAAAGCAAGCTAGGAGACCTCTGAAAGGAAGACTGAATAGCTACATGGCCCCTTATGGGAGCCGTGTTCTCCAGGGAATCAACCCCAGGGTGCCAACAGTCCCAGGGAACCAGGCAGTCTTACTCATCATAACAGATGAAATCAGCATAATCAATCAATCAAAAAGCATGTGTTAAGTGCCTACTAGTGCCAGTCACTGGCCTAGGCTTTGAGGATACAAAAGCAAGGAATAAAGCAATCCCTAACCATGAAGAGCTTACATTCCAATGGGGGAGAACCTTGAGGTGTTCATGGACAAGCTGGGAACTTCACACGGTGTTGTGGAAGGGGTGGAGAAATGAATTACCTAGATCAGAATACCTGGGCCATGCTGAATGCCCAAACCAATCAGAATCCCAAATCAAGGAGCCTTAAGGGACAGAGTTACAATATGGAGGAACAATTCAGCTATGAAAAATTCAAGAGATTGGGGGAGTGAGGAGGAAAAAGTCTGTTCTCGAGCACCTCTGGGAATCTTCCCCTTGCAGAGGTCTTCAATCCTTTGTTGAGCGGAAAGAGAGATCACTGGAGAGAGAAAAAGAATTGTCTTTGATTATTTAGGAGAAATTCTAGGCAAGTAGATAAGAGTGCCAGACTTTGACTCAGAGAGATCTGAATTCAAATCCTGCCTCAGACACAAGCTTTGTGACCAGCTTCTCTTAGTCTCAGTTTCTTCTTCTATAAATTGGAGATAATAATAGTGCCTACTTCACAGGGTTGTTGTGAAGCAAAAGAGGAGATTGAGGCTGAGAGAAATGAATGACTTGTCTGAGGTCACAGCTAGTAAGTATCTGAGGTAAGATCCGAACTCAGGTCTTTCTGACTCAGTCTGGCACCCAATCCACAAGGCCATCTTGTTGACTAGAAATCATAAATAATCAAGACAATTATTTTTTTTTCTTTTTGGAGGGGGGAAGGTAGGGCAGTTGGGGTTAAGTGACTTGCCCAAAGTCACATGGCTAGTTTTTGTGTTGTGTCTGAGGCCAGATTTGAACTCAAGTCCTCCTGACTCCAGAGCCGGTGCTCTATTCACTGTGCTCCCTGGCCGCCCCAAATCAAGACAATTCTTAAAATACTATATAAATGCTAGTTATTTTTTAAGGCTTAAGTGAGAGTCCTTTGCATTTTTTTTAAAGCAGAGGAAGGAGTAGTCTGGCTAAGTAAAACGTGTCCTATATTAAATATATTGTTAACCTGAGTTCTTTCATGGGAGCTGAGGAGCCCTTTCTGTGTGTGTGTGTGTGTCTATGTGTGTGTGTGTGTCTATGTGTACCTACACAAAAACCAAATTCTGATATTTGTAGGTAAAATTTAAGGTTAGGAAAAAAAATCAAATTCTTAACTTTCCAGGCAAAACCTTGGAAGGTATAAAAAAAAGTGAAAGGGGGAGAAGTGGGAGAGAGAGACAGACAGACAGACAAAGAGGGTCAGAGAGAGAGAGAGAGAGAGAGAGAGAGAGAGAGAGAGAGAGAGAGAGAGAGAAATTGATGAGACATGCTCTCAAGATTCAAGCCAGAGCTACAATTTGGTATCATGAGTTACATATACATGTATATATCAAGGACATGTGTGACCATAAAAGGATGTGGGCCATTATATTGTAGTAATAATGAGAAATATTGTCTTTGAGATATTACAAGAGCCAGAGGAAGAGATATTTGGTGGATTCTGTAGGGCAGTTTAATAGATGAGGATCATATAGGATGAGAAAGTATGGAAGTACTGTGATCTATACCAGTCGAGAGAATGCCTATGCAAGCAAGATCCCAGATCCACAAATATCTCTCTCTGTCTGTCTCTGCCTCTCCTCTCTCTCTGTCCCTCTGACTTTCTCTGTCTCTCTGTCTCTTCTCTGTCTCGCTCTCTCTCTCTCTATGTCTCTCTCTCTGGTTTCCTCCATCTCTCTGTCTCTGCCTCTCCTCTCTCTCTGTCCCTCTGAATTTCTCTGTCTCTCTCTCTAACACATATATCATAGGAACATTGATTTAGAGATATAATAACTGACACTTATCTAGAATTATAGGGTTTGCATACATAAATCATCTCAATAACTCTGTGAAGTATGTGCTATTATGATCCCCATTTTACAGATTAGGCAACAGATTGAAAGAAGTTAAATGACAGGGTCACAGAGCTTAGAAAAGCCTGAGACAGAATTTGAACCCAGGTGTTCCTGGAATCTCTAGGTCGGTTGAATTCTATCCACTGTGACTTGTTGCCTTTCAAGAAAATATTTCATAGAATTTAATTCAATTCAGTTTATCTAACATTTAATAAGTGCCTCCTATGTGGGAGGTATTCTACTAAGTGCTAGTAAAAAAAAACAAAAAACAAAAACAAAACAAATCTCAAAGATAGAATGGTCTTTGCCCTCAAGAAGCTTACATCCAATGTATCTCCCTGTATGTCTGCAGGAAAGAGCTACAAGCATTTTCATTCCTGGAGCAGCCAGCATAGAAATGGCAGCTCCTATGAGTTCATGTCATCTCTCTGAAGGTTTTCTTTCATTTGCATTAACTGTTAATCTCTTTATTCCCTGGTTTCTTTAAATCAAGTCAAGAAGCATTTCTTAAGCACTTGCTATGTGCCAGTCCCTGTGTTAAATTCTAGGAATGCAAATACAAGCAGAAAGGACAGTCCTTGTATTTAAGGGACTTATATCCCAGTGGGGGAGACAACACCTAACAGGGGGCTGGAGGGAGGTCCAGAAATGGTAACTGAGGAGGGTATGGTAGAGAAACTCTGAAAAGTCAGAACAGGAGCCTGAAGACAATGAAGACAGGGTTGGCCTGGTCATTTTTATTAAAATGGAGATCCTGGGAAGAGCTAGCTACTTAAAGGAAGGGGCCAGGGGGGATGGAGAGCACTTCCAGTGTGAGAAGTCCAGGAGTGGGGTGAGCTTCCAGGGTGAGAAAGCCTTGGTGGCATGCTAGAGAAAGCCTGGAGAGTCAGACAGAAGTAGGGCTAGACAGGAGTTCCTTGGGTCTCTTGTCCTAGCATCCATAGTGCTTCTTGGTCCAACTGGGGGATCAGTTCTACTTTGGGTACTGAAAGCCCCAAGGAGAGTAGGTTTGGGGATTTCTCCAGTGTGGCAGCCTTGTACAGAACCCTCTGAGAATGGCCCAGGACGTACCACTCCTGAATAAACTCCACAGACACATTCCCTCTGGCTCCATGGTCCCCTCTTGGATAGATCTGAATACTCTGCAGGCCGAGCTTGAGGTCAGTTGGTAGACAGAGGCTGCAGGAAAGGGCCCCACAGTCCAGGCAGGGAGGTCCGAGTCCAAGCACCACGTTCCTATCATTCGTGGGACTGGTTAAGAGTTGCCTGGTGTTAGTCTCCCAGTCCTTACGGCAGGACGATGATGGTTCGTAGCTAATAAATGTTACAGGTCGAATTAGAGAGTGGGTCTTCCTGACTCCAGATCCAGACAATGCCATACACAGAATGAGGAGATGTTGTGTTTTGAATTCCACTCAGGTACTTCCTAGCTGTGTGACTCTTGGCAAGTCATTTAACATATACATCTGAGCTTCATTTTTCTCATCTGTAAAATGGGGGTAATAATAGCACCCATCCTGTATAGTTGTTGAGAAGCTACTGTATAATCAAGGCTTTTCTGATAGTCTTTCCTCCCATCCACAACATAGGAAAGCTTTAACTCAAAAAGAAAAGCTGTCTCTGAGACGCTGGTTCTGGCTTTTCTAATGCAGCTTCTTGGTCACCCAGGGCAATCAAATGTCCCAGCCATGTGGAGCCCAGGCCTTTTGGACTTGGAGGACCCTGCCTGTCATCCTAGCCTGACCAGATGCCTTTCCATATGGAGATGAGAGAGGCCGGGGTCTCCAACAGAAAGGAGCTAAATGCCACCACATAATCATCCAGCATCCTTGTTGTGTGAGGGTGAATTAAACCTTTCATTAACTGTTCAATGACTTGTGAATGCTTCGTTTTTGTATCTTTGTCACCTAGTACAATAGTTGCATATTGATGATTGTTTATTCAACTTATTTATATAAGTTTTTAGGGCTTTATATAAGTTTTAATTTATATGTTAATAATTTATATGTTTTATGGACTCAAAAAATGCCCTCCTCACAATAACCCTGTGAGGTAAGTAGTGAAGGTATTATTATTATTCCCATTTTACAGATGGTGAAACTGAGTCTCAGATAGGTTAGGTCATTTGCCTCAAGTCACAAAGCTAATAACTTTCTGAGATAGGATTCAAATTCAGGTCTGAACTGACTCCAAGGTTGTAATTCTTTCCACTACCACAAGACCTTTCTACCTTGGTCTAGAGGAAACTAAACATGGTAAAAGTAGATTTGAAGCAATAGGTCCAGTAGTGTGTTGGGACTGGCTCCAATGTGCTCACAAGAACAGATTGCTAAATTTTCGGTGTGAGCATTTACACCTTGGAAATTGGTGAACAGGTATAAATTAGGGTGTAATTTATCATTTTGTTGATTGTTTAGACTTGGAAAAAGTGGTGGAGAAAATGTTAATGCAAATTAAACTAAAAAATGTATTATAGGCATGTTTTGTTCCTTGGTGGGCTGGTGGTTGAACATTTGTCAGTACACCCCTCAATGGTCCCCAACATAGAACTTAATACTGTCAGAATCCTGCTATATAATGAAGTCTAGTTGACAGATAACAAAAGAGAACCTTGTAATTCCTTTTTTCCAACACTTGATGCCTTACCTTGTATAGGAGGCCTCCTATCCTCTCCCCAGCTTCTGGGGCCTTTTCCTCTAAGACCTCGTATATACTTTGCATATATCTCATATATACCGATTCCTGTCCAAGTGGACGGCCCCACTAGAATGTGATGTGCTTGGGGTCTGGGTATGCCTTTTAATTTTCTTTGTAACTGCAAAGCTTAGGTCCCACCACAGTGGTAAGCACCCTAATAAATACTTATAGATTCTTTACATTTGTCAAATACAAGGTTTATTTGTTGTTGTAAATTGTGTATCTACCCAGTTCCACTGATTTAGCTTTCTATTTCTTAGCCTGGTTTTGACCTTATAATATAGTTTAAGATAGGTGGTACTGCTAAGCCTCCTTCCTTTATATTTTTTCCATTGGTTCCTTTGATGTTATTGACTTTTTGATCTTCCAAATGAATTTTGTTACTATTTTTCCTAATTTGGGACTAAAGGCAGTCATTTCTAGGATGAGGGGGAAAGGGAAGAAACAAAGGAAAAAAAGAAATTTATATCATAACTTTATTATCTATCTGAAAGGAATAGCAAGTTCACATAACAGATCTGTGGTTTCATGTGCAATCATCTTTTTAAAATTATATTATGCTATGGAAATGCTTTTTTATTCCATAAATTAAAAATAAAATAAAATGACTGAATGAATGAATACTTATGGATTGATTTATTATTTGACACCCAGCACATTGCCTGTCTTCCTGTTAACTTTAAGTTTCCTCTGAATTTCAATTCATCATCAATATTCAGTTTCAAGTATGACATAGTCTGTTTCCTGGATAGGACTTTGCAGGAATGTCCTATAGCTAGTTTCATGATAGGCTCAGGGAATCAGACTGTGCTGATTTTGAGAAAAAGAATGCAAGGTTTCCCCAATTCCACTTAGTAATCAAATCCAGGGTTGGACAATCTGGAGACTTGGCTTGTAAAACCTAGAGTCTTTGCTCAACTTCTACAGTCCTACTTTGCAAGGGAGTCGGTCCACTCTTGTTGCTGGAGGGCAGTGCAGGGGAAGTGGCTAACCTGCTCCTGGGTCTCACAGAGCTAAGGACAGCTACTGCCATAGAAATCCATTTTCTCTCCCTATACCTCCACCCCACCAGGGTAAAGTACATAGTACAGTACTTGGCACATAGTAGGGGCTTAATAAATGCTATTTTCTTTCCTCCTTTCTCTTGTAACTAAAGTGTATAATGAAGTAAGACAAATTTTTGCATAGTCCTTGTATTTATTCTTCATCCTTATTATGTTACTTCTCTGACAGGAGATGGGTAGTGTGCTTTCTCACTGCGCCTTTGGAATCGTGGTTAGTCATTGCGTTGATCAGAATTCTTTTTTTTTCCATGTAACCTTGAGCAAGTTACTTAACCCCAATTGCTTAAAAAAAAAAATCTTTTTTTTAATGAATTTTTATTTTCATTGAAAATCTTCCTTCATTCTCTCTCCTCCCCAGAAAAAAAGAAAACTAAAATTTTATTTTTTCATTCACTGAAAATCTTTCTTCTTTCCCTCTTTCCCCACCCCTTTTAGGAAAAAAATCCACTAAAATTTTATTTTTTTTCAATCAATGAAAATCTCTCTTCTCTCCCTCCTCCCCCAGCCCATTTCCAAAGAAAGTAACCCTTGTTATAAGTCTATATTAGATGAGCAAAACAAATTCCCCTCTTTGGCCATGTCCAAAAATATGTCTCAATCTCCACTCTGAGTTGATCATCTGTCTGTCTGTGAGGAGGAGGGCAGTATGCTTCATCAAGCGTCCTCTGGAATTGTGGTTGATAAAAGTTCTTAAGTCTTTCAAAGTTGGCTGTCTTTCCAGTGTGGCTGTTATTCTTCTGCTTACTTTATGGGGTGTCACCGAACCTCTTATCATAACAACGGAGAAAACTTGGGTGGGGGGAGATTAAGTGATTCGATCTGGTAAATGGGATCTAGGAAATTGGCATCTGCTATCAAAGGACTTCATTTTTTTACTTCTACCAAGATTATTTTGGATTTCAATATTATTACTGAGCCCTTACAATTACACCTTAAGTTAACAACACCCTGCTTTTGCAGTTATAAAACCACAAGGTTGGAAAGGACCTCAGGGGACAGCTAATCCAAACAGGATAAAAAAAAAAAAGAATATTCTCCATTTCCTTGAAACAACTTTGTGAGGTAGAGTATAAATCATTTCAGTTCCCTAAACCATCTCTCTTTTTCTTTTTTTTTCATCCAACAAGCATTTATTAAGTCCCTACTATTGTGCTGGGGTTATAGAGACCAAATGACAGTCCCTCCTCCCTTCAAGGAGCTCATGTTCTTTTTTTTTTTTTGTATTTATTTATTTATTTTTAGTTTTCAATATTCATTTCCACAAGATTTTGAGTTACAGCTTTTCTCCTCATCTCTCCACTCCCCCCAAGAAGGCAAACATACTGATTATCCCTTCCCCCAGTTTTCCTTCTCTTCTATCCCTCCTTACTCCTTACTTTCTTTTAGGGCAAGATAGATTTCTATACCCCTATATGCCTGTATATCTTATTTCCCGGTTGCATGTAAAAACAATTTTTTTAACATTTATTTTTAAAACTTTGAGTTCCAGATTCTCTCCCTTCTTCCCTCCTTACCCACCTCCACTGAGAAGACAAGCAATTCAATATAGGTTATACATGTGTAGTAATGCAAAACATTTCCATAGTAGTCAAATTGTGAAAGACTAACTATATTTCCTCCATCCTATCCCTCCCCCCAATTATTCTGTTCTCTCCTTTACCCTGTCTCTTTTCAAAAGTGTTTGTTTCTGACTACCCTCTGCCCCAATCTGCTCCCTTCTATCATCCTCCCTACTTTCCTGCACAGTAAGATATCCTCCTTAAACCAAATCCAATGAGCATCTGTTTTTTTCTTTTAAAATTTTTTATTCATGCTCTTTTTTCACATCTGTTTTACTTACCAATGCCCCTCCCCTCTTGCAATAGAAATCTCTCTTCTGACAAGTAATCAGTCAACCAATACAAAGCAATACATTGGTCACCTTTAGATTGTAAGCTCCTAGAGGGCAGGGACTCCGTTTCTTTTTAAATTTTCTGTGCTTAGCACAGTACCTGGCACACAGTATGTACTTAACAAATGTTGATTGATTGATTGATGTCTGCAAATTGATGTATGCCTTATTCCATGCCTATCATCCATCTCCTCAGGGAGTTGGGAAACATGTTCACTGTCAGTTCTCTGAAGCCACAGTTGGTCACCAAAGAGATAGGAATTCTGAAGTCCTTCAGTGTGGTGTTTCTGTTACAGTGGTCATTGTTTAAATTGTTGTCTTTGTTCCACTTAGTGTCTTCCCAAACTTCTCTGAATTCTCATCCATCCACTATTTCCCGTGGTGAAATAATATTTAATTGCATTTATGTACTCCAATCTGTTTCTCCATTCCTATCCATGGACAGTATTTCTTCTTCTTCTTTTTTTTTTTTGCTTTTTGGAGGGCAATTGGGGTTAAGTGACTTGCCCAAGGTCACACAGCTAGTTTTTGTGTTTAGTGTCTGAGGCTGGATCCGAATCCAGGTCCTCCTGACTCCAGGGCCGGCGCTCTATTCACTGAGCCACCTAGCCGCCCCTAATGGACAGTATTTCACTATTACAAATAGGTGAACCTTGGTTTCTTCATCGGTAAAACGAGAGGGTTCAGCTAGATGGTATCTGAAGTTCTTTCCAGCTCTAAAACTTATGACCTTGTGAAATTTTGTCATTCCCATTTTGAATGAGTAATGAATGAATAACAACTCACCGGATAATCGGCTTTTAGGTTTTTGTAAAGTGCGTTCTCGCCAGCGTGTCCTGTGCAGGAGCGCTGCCCCCCAGTGCATTAGAGTAGGAGCTCCCTGAGGGCCAGAGCGCTCCTCTGGTTTTCTTCATATCCCCAGCTCTTGGTATAGTGCCTGCAACATAGTAGGTACTTAACAAATGCTTATTATTATTGCTTTTTGGAGGGGGGAGGCAGGGCAATTGGGTTAAGTGACTTGCCCAAGGTCACATGGCTAGTAAGTATTCTATGTCTGAGGCCAGAATTGAACTCAGGTCCTCCTGACTTCAGGGCTGGTACTCTATTCAGTGCACCGCCTAGACGCCCCTTAACAAATGTTTATTGACTGACTTGCTAACAGCAACCTTGTAAGGACGTACAGCATTATCACCCCCATTTTACAGATGAGGAAATTGAAGTTCTGGAAAGGTGAATGAATTTGCCAATGGTTACACAGTAAAATAATAATCATGCTGATGATAATAATGAAAAAGGCACAGAGAGGCTGTACGGTGTAATATAAAAAGCACGGTTATCAGATGAACAAGACCTGAGTTTGTCTTAACTCCAACATTTAACTGTATGACTAGTCAAGATCCAATGATTTCACCTCCTTCAGCCTCAGTTTTCTTATCTATAAAATGGGGATTAAAAAAACAATAACTTCCTTAAGAGTGAAGAAAATGTATATAAAGCACTTTGCCAACTTTAAAGCCCAAGGTAAATACAAATAGTTATTTATTTGTACCAGACCAGTGATTTTACTAGCCTGGAGAACTGCTTGCTATCAATATAGATCACTCATCACTTTTCCTGAAATTTGTGGTCTTATAGTGTTGCCAGAGACATTTAAAAGTTGAGTGACTTGGGACAGCTAGGTGGTGCAGTGAATAGAGCACCGGCCCTGAAGTCAGGAGAACCTGAGTTCAAATTCAGCCTCAGACACTTAACACTTACTAGCCATGTGACCTTGGGCAAGTCACTTAACCCCAACTGCTCTCCAAAAAGTAGAAAGAAAGAAAGAAGGAAAGAAAGAAAGAAAGAAAAAAAGAAAGAAAGAAAGAAAGAAAGAAAGAAAGAAAGAAAGAAAGAAA
>NW_027186473.1:58250917-58283264 GCF_028583685.1 Petaurus breviceps papuanus
AAAGAAAGAAAGAAAGAAAGAAAGAAAGAAAGAAAGAAAGAAAGAAAGAAAAGGAAAAAAAAAGTTAAGTGACTTGCCCAGGATTACACAGTCAATATATATCAGAAGTGGGATTTGAACTCAGATCTTCCTGGCTCTAAATTCAGTTCTCTTCTATGCCCCACTGCCTCTTCTTGTTTTAAGAGGGCAATAATCATATTTTCACTACCCATGTCAGAGTGTTGTTGTGAGGAAATCACTTTGTTTATCTTAAAGCAGCCACACACCCCCCAACTAAGAAGTGGCATAACCTCTGTGTTTTGATTCTGACTTTTCCATCAAAAAAACATTTATTAAGCACCTACTGTGTGCCAGGCACTGTCCTGGTCTCTGGGGATACAAAAAGGGGCAAAAGGCAGTCCCTGCCCCCAAGGAGCTTACAGTGTGATAGGGGAGACAACACGCAGATAAATGCACAAAAACAAGCAGGATAAAGCAGAAATAATGGTGCGAAGGCACCCGCTTGGAGAGGCGTCAGGGGAGGTTCTTCCTGGAGAATGTGGGATTTTAGTTGGGACTTAAAGGAAGCCAGGGAGGTCGGTAGTCAGAGCAGAGGAGGGAGAGTGTTCCAGGCACGGGGAATTCTGAGAAAGCGCAAAGAATCATAGCAGTACAGATTTAGAGCTGAAAGACCCCTCTAAGATCATCTATTCCGACACCCTCATTTTACAGATGAGGAACCAAGTAAGACGCAGAGAAGTTAAGGGACTGGTCCAAGGTCATACAGGGGATCACTGAAAATGGTGACTGATGGTCAATGGACACATTGGTAGAGACATATTTTTTGTTGGTCAAGGGCTTGACATTACCCCCTTATTGCTTCATATAGATGAACACTCATAGATTCCAACTGTGTATAAAGTTAATCTCACATAACAAACTTCATGAAGAAGAAGAATTTAAAATGGTAAAAAATCTATTCGCATTAGAGGATAGACATACACACACACACATGCACATCTTAAAAATAATTTCAGTTCAGTGACGAGTCGTTGTCTGGTGTGCTTTCTAGGCTACTTTCCTTGTTTTCTTTGCAAACCTTAGCTTCACCACATTTACAAATGATCCCCAAGGAATGGTGGAAGGAAAGGGAAAAGGAAAAATTCTTTGGTTGTAGCTGAGTCTTCCTATGAGTTTTGCTAAGCTAGGATTATGTTTATCACTAAAATGGGAGGTGGTAGAAAAATGTATTTATTTAGCTTTTAAAAAAAACCACCCAAATTATTTAAAAGGATACAAAGTTAAATATTGACAGGAAATCCACCACTGAATTAATGTTTAATCTTGGATAAGTCACTACATTTCTCTGGGCCTCAGTTTCTTTCACTGAAAAAATGCAGTGAAAGAACTAAATCCATCTCTAAACTCCCTTCTGGTTCTAACATTTGTGACTAATCTGAAGAGACAGAAATAAAATACACCCCCCACCCCCAACACACACACACACACACACACACACACATACGCCAAGACACTTCCTTGGCTATGTCTCTCTTCACTGAAGTCATTTCTATATCATTAAAAGATATCTGGATATCTGTTTCTAGACTTTTTTTTTCTTTTCTTGGGCTTCCCAACTCTCTTCCTATATGTCCAAAGGGCATCTGGGATGGGTATATAATTAGTATCATCAACATTTATTGATTACCAACAATGAGGGAAGGAAGGATGGGTGATGAGGAGAAGGTACAAAGACTGTGTCTGGCCTATAGTAAATGGTTCTTGACTTGAATTTACTAACATGCCACCCCATCCTTGGAGATGTTCATATCTTACTGGGGAGTTATTACATACATCTTCATTCAATAAATTAATCAATTAGCAAATAGTTATTGAGTATATACTAAGTGTCAGATATTATAACATATCTGGAGATTCAAGAGAAAACAAGCAAACAACTTTTGCCCTTATGGATCTTACATTCTACTGAATGCATCAGTATTTTAACTCAAGTTCCAAAGCTCATTGGCATGGGACTCTCTCCTCATCAGTGAGAGGAGATGCCTTGGGCCTCTGGAAGGGGAAGGGTGAAGTTGAGGAGAATAGGAGAGATGATAGCACCAGGCTTTTCAAATTTCCTCAGTTTCTAGGGGTCTCTTCTTCAGTCTCTTTGGTCTCTGAAGTTATGAGCTTGGGTATTGGAAGGATGGCAGTAACGTCAGCAGAAAGAGGGGACCTTGGAAGAAGCAAGTAGATTTGAGGAGAGGAGCAGATGATGAGTTCTTTTTTGGGGGGTGTCAAGTAAGAGGGTCTAGAGCAGGATAGAGACCAGGTAGTCATTTGTATAGAAATGATAATTGAACTCACAGTCATTAAGAAGGAGTGTAGACAGGGCAGCTGGGTGGAGCAGTGAATAGAGCACTGGCCCTGGAGTCAGGAGGACCTGAATTCAAAGCCAGCCTCAGACACTTAACACTTACTAGCCATGTGATCTTGGGCAAGTCATTTAACCCCAATTACCTTGATCTCCCCCCTCCAAAAAGAAAAAGAGTGTAGACATAAAAAAGAAGGGAGTCCAGGACAAGGTTTTGGGAGTACACCCATAATTAGGGTATGAGATATGGATGATGACCAGCAAAGATGAAAAATATCAATGAAAGCTTGTTATCTGTCTGCTGAAGGCCATAGGAGCTTTGAGGCCAGTGATTTTTGCCTGCTGTGGACTACCCTTCCCGGGCTTCTCTGATTTCCTCAGAGCTATCAATTATTACAGCCCTGTAATATTCCATCACATTCATGTAACTTGTTCATGAGCATCTATGGTTGTTTCTAGTTCTCTGCCATTACAAAAAAATACTGCTACAAATATTTTGTGGTTTGTGGGATGCCTTTTTCTCATTGACCTCCTTGGACTATATGCTTAAGCAGTGGAATCTCTGGGTCAAAGAATGTGAACACTTTAGCCATTCTTTATCAGTTTCATGTATTTGAAACTACCTACTTTATCTGTTGTAACCACTTCTATCCCTTGTCTTCCTAAGGATTAACCTCCCAGCTATATCTATAAAAGTTACATGACCTGTTTATCTTCTAATTTTTAGGACATGATCTTCAATATTCAGGTCATGTCTGGTTTTAATTAATTATTGTATATATTATAAAAATCTCTTTACATAATTTCCACAAATAAATATAGGAAAACAAATGTCAGAGACAGACACATATCTGAAAGGACTCCTCCCATGCCCCTCAAACTTCCAGCCAAACCAGCCTATTTGCCATTCCACATACATGAAATTCCATTTCCCACGTCTTTACTTTTGCAAAGGTTGTCACCCATTTCTGGAATGTTCTCCCTTCTCACCTCTGCCTTTTGAACCCCTAGATCCCTTCAAGATTCACCTCCAATGCTACTTCTTATAAGAGACCTTATCTGAGTACCTCAGTTGTTAATGGATCCCCTTGGATCTCAAACTTATTTTGTTTTTAATTTATATATATTTTGCATTTATCTGAGTTCATATTTTATCCCCCCAATAAAAAATAACATCCTTGAGGGCAGGAACTCTTTCATTTTTTACTTGGCATTCCCAATGTTTAGCACTGAACCCAACGCATAGTAGGTGTTAATAAGTGTTTGCTGAATTAAATTGGATTGGTTTGAACCAAATTCTACACTTCTAGTCTACTCCATTGCTCACCCAAAGGAAAGAGGTCTGCTTCATCAAAAATAGACTAAATTAGAGACCCTTAAAATGTGGTCTTTCGGAGGTCCCTGAGACTCTTTCAGAAGGTCCTTGAAGTTAGAACCATTTTCATAGTATGACTAAGAGGTTATTTGCCTTCCAAAATACTCCTCACCCTTTTCAGTGTGAGGCCACATTATCTTCATCTACTTTCGATACAATACAGCAGATTGAATATAGAAACAGATTGGAGAATCCAGTTGGCTTCTTTCCATTCAGACATTAAAGAGATTGGCAGAAATATGTAAATCTGTGCCACTCTTCTCACTAATTTTTTTTTTGGAAAATAGGTTTTTTTTCCTTTATAATCTTATTTATGTCAACATGCAAAAAGCTTATTATAAGATTAATATTTTTAAATGTATCCATTCTCTTTTTCTAAATATCAATAGTTATAATCCGCAAAAACAAAAGTTCTTTGGAGTACTCAATAATTATTAAGAGTATAAAGGGCAGGGGAAACTCTTGGAAGGGTGGGTGAAATGAGGGGGCAGAGAAGATAAGGTAACAGGGATAGGGTAAAAAGAAAGATCAAGAAAAACAATAGTGAATAAAAATAAGATGGAAGGAAATTCACAAATAGTAAGTATAACTTTGAGCATGAAGGGGATGTTTATAGCACCTCTCTTTATGGTGGCAAAGAACTGGAAATTGTTGGGATCCCCATCAGTTGGGGATTGACTGAACAAGCTGTGGTATATGGTTGTGATGGAATACTACTGTGCTATAAGAAATGATGAGTTCAATGATCTTAGAAAAACATGAATAGACTTACAAAAAATAATGAAGAATGAAATGAGCAGAACTAAGACAACACTGTATACAATAACAGCAATATTATTTTAAGAACAACTTTGAGTGACTAAATCATTTTGCCTATTATAAATACACAGATTAAAAATAAAGGGCTTAGGAAGAAAGATGCTGTCTGCATCCAAAAAAAGAATTGATAAATAGAAGTATGTATAGAACAATTATACATACGTACATACATACATACATACACACATATACCTATTTGTGTCTAATGGTAGCCATCTCTAGGGAAAGTAGGGGGAGGAAGGGAAGAAAAAAGGAGAAAAAAGAAACTTACATGATAACTGTTGTGTATTTGGAGGGAATAGCAAGTGGTACATGGTAGATTTGCAGCTTCATGATCAATCATTTTTTTTATTCTAGCATGTTATGGAAATGCTTGTTTTGTTCCATGAATTGATAATAAAATAAATTAATTTTTAAAAGAAAAGAAAAATATTCAGAGTAAATACAAAGTAATTTGGGGGGGAGATGGGTTAGAGAGCATTAACAAATGAGTGGATCAAGAAAGGCCTCCTGAAGGAAGTAAAGCTTGGGATGTCTTTGTTGATGTAGATTCCATGCACTCACTCATCAAGTATATAAAGAGTCTGTCTCCTCCTTTATGTATTATGGACCTCTGTGGAAGCTCTCGTGTTGTGGAGGTGAACCTGGGCTTTCACAGGCTGTGAAACACAAGTTCAAAAGGCTTTGTGCCTGAGTTCAAGGATGAACCATCTGTTGATTCAAGACTAGCTTGGGGAGGTTAGTAGAGGCTTCTTACCATGCTGGCTTCAGGGTGGTAAGTTTTCTGTCATAGCAACTTTTAAAGACCATCTACTGAGGGCTCATGTCATACTATAATGTGGTGGAGGGAATCACAGATCTGTGAAGTGTCATGTAATGTATATGTAATAAATACACTGTAAGAAAGTTGGAAAAAATAAAAAAGAGTATAAAGGAGTCCTGAGACCAAAATGTTTGAAAACTGCTGGATCAAAGGATTACAGATTTAGGACTGTTAGGGACCTAGAACCCATCTAATCAAATTCCTTTGTTTTATATATGAGCGACCTGAGGCTCAGTGATGTGACTGCCCAAGTATAACATTTGAAAGATCAATTATTTAAGTTTTTAAAATATTCACATTTCTCATTAGTTATAAGTTTGTAGCATTCATCCTTCTGAAGTTGTTTAAAGAGAAGGATATAACTTTAGGTATATATAACTTGAATGGATACTTTATTATAGTAGGGTGGAATAGTATATATACATACATACATAGTACAGGGGGGGTGGCATTTGGATGGCAATGGTTATAGTGGGTATCTTGCTTTTTAAACTTTTATTGGTATATTTTGTTTTTATATTATTTCAATTTCCCCTTTTATCACTTTCCCACCTCTTCCCAAAGAGCAATTCCTTATAATAGATACTTTTTTCTTTTTGGAGGGGGGAAGGCAGAGCAATTGGGGTTAAGTGACTTGCCCAAAGTCACACAGCTAGTAAGTGCTAAGTATCTGAGGCTGCATTTGAACTCAGACCCTTCTGACTCCAGAGCTGGACCTCTATTCACTGTGCCACCTAGCCACCCCCATAACAGATATTTTAAAGAGGAAAAAGAAAGTGAAAAATCTGCAAAACCAATCAATAAATTAAAAAAAAGCCTAACAATATATGCAATCTTCTACATATGTGGACCCCCAATCTCTGCAAAGGAGATGTTTTTTCATATCCCATCTTTGGAGCCAAGATCATACTTTATAATTCTGTGGCAGGTAATTTGCAGTTAGTTTAATACCAGGGTCATTTGGACAACCCCAGACATAGGGAGATGTAATAATTAATCCACCTCTATTGCTTTACAATGCAATAAAACATGTAGCCCCAAAGCATTTTCCAATCTTGTGGCTTTCTCCTTTTTGCTGGCCTCTGGTTTATATGTGTGTATATGTGTGTTTGTGTGTGTTTTCCTTCCAAGCTTAAACTTTCAGCATTATATAACTGTTCCCTTTGGCTTGTAGTCAATCTTCCAGATTAACTGAGGCTACCCTGAAAGGAGCTGAGAGTTGGCATGGGGGCAAGCCTCGTGACTGGGTACTGCTCCTTGGCCTGGGCTATGTTATTAGGAGGTAAAGGTGTTTGCTGGGGATTAGGAACCAGGGAGTCTGCAGAGTGACCCAACTCTCCATCTGTATGGTCCCAGGCCAGAGTTCTAGTCCCTTTTAGTATTTAGAGAAGACTTATAATTGGAAATTTTGTTATCCACCCCTCCTTGGGCTCTCCTCCACACATGTTATAGGTGCTATTTACAAAGATGCCTACACTGAGAAATGAGATGCCTAAGAGAAAGACTAACTGTCCAGTTCTTCACACTCTCACTTAAATAGTACACTTAGCTTAATTTGGAACTCTTCAATGCAATTCTTAAAGCAAGGTTGGATTTTTGAGTGTATGAGGTTTTAAGGTTACCATCACTTTTTTTCTTTCTGAAGTGGGATGAGTCTAGACTTAGAATTTTATCAGCCTAAGGAATTCCTGTGCAGAAACATTATTCACCGATGCAGATTCATAAGTCATATGCAACGAATAGTTCTAGAGAGTTATTCAGGCTACAGAAAGAATGACTTGCCCTTTCTAGCTAGAATGTGACATAACACAGGACTAGAACCTAGTTCTTCCTGACTCGAAGGTCAATCTTCTATCTACTTTGCCACATTGTTTCTCTATTGGTGATTTAAAAACAAAAAGGGGAAATTTTGGATATTTCTGCAGAATGGGCAGTGATTTACTAGGATCGTGGGATAATAGTTGAGATTGGATTCATCATTTCAAGTTCATTTCCAGACTTTGCTTAGGGAAAAGCAGCAGCATGGTACATTTGAGATAATGCAGAAGAAGATTTGGGTTTAATTCCAACTTTGCTGCTTCCTTACCTGTGTGATTTGGGGCAAGTCATGTAGCTTTTCTGGGCCTCAGTTTCCTTAACTGTAAAATAAGGCAATTGGACTATATGATTTCTAAGGTCCCTCCCAAACTCTAAATATAAGATCCTATGATCCTGAGTGCATTTTCTCCTTAAAACCCAGGTAAATAGCCTTAGGAGATTGCTGGTAGGATTAAGTACCTAAACTTCAAGATCTTTCCTAGAAAAGCCTACAGAAATGAAAAACACTCTGCTCTGTTGGTATGGTACTGTTCTGAAGTCACCTTTAACAAGTTAGGGCCAGATATCTTAATGGACTCCCAGGCATTTGACATACAGTCATTTCCTGAAGCAGCCCAGCCCTAGGGAAATGGGTTGAAGGAGTCAGAGCACAGGGAGGAGGGAGGTGTTGAGAGAGGGTGCATTTTCTGTTGTCCAAAGGAAACATTTTAGGGTTTTGGAGGGGTTCTTGGAGATTTTGGAAAATCAGGAAATGCCAATCAAGGCTGGATTGTGTTGTAAGTGGCTTAGGGGTGGGCTTGACTTTAAACAGAGCCGTCCAAGGACTTTAAACCCCAAGAAGTTTTGCCTTTCCCACAATTTTGGGATACATCAGTTGTAGTCAGGAAAGAATTTGTGAGAAAAAAAAAAACTTGACAAAAATTGATTTCTTTTGATCTGGATTTTATTGGTCTGGATTCTTGATTTCATCAAAGTAGAAAACTTCCAGTGTGAAAATTCCCTCCATCATCTCAGATTGGCTACTCTTCTGTAATTTCTAGCACTTCCTGGGATACTGAGAGGCTGAGAGAATGGCCTGTGGTCTCACAGCTAGTGAGGTGACTGAGGAAGGACTTGAAACAGGTCTTCCTTCCTCTATGGCCATTTTACGAAGCTACCCTTCTGCTCAGCCAGTGTCTCAATCACACAGGTTTAGAAATTTATCTTGGAGTCCTCTTTGACTTCCTGTCAAAATATCAAATCATTTCTTACTTAGAAATATTTCTTTAGCTGAGTCTCTTCCTTTCCATTTCCCTCCCACCACCCCAATTCAGGCTCTTGTTGTCTCTTACCTAATTGTTGCCACAGTCCCCTAATCTCTGAATCGGTCTCCCCACCCAGTGTCTTTCATTTGCAGAGGGTGGTAAGGGGGTAAACGAGGCAATGTATGCAAAATATTTTGCAAACCTAGAAGTACCGGGTGTCCGTTATTGTTTTCTTGCTAATGTACAACCCAGATTGTGCTTCTCCCTCTAATCCCACCCCCAACAAACAACAACAAAATGAACCCATACCAACTCTCACTTTTAAAGACATCTAATCTCCAGACCCTAGCCTCACAATGAAGTCCCTCCATAACCTTTTGCTCATGTACCACCACAATTCCTCTTTGACATGCTCTATGCTCCATCCAAAGTAAACTGAAGGCCATTCCCAAATACACCCTATATTTTTCCACATCATACTTTCTGCCAGGAGTACCTTCCTCCCTATTCCAACCTTCATCCAATTCAACCTGTTGAAATCTTACTACTTATCCTTCAAGCCCATCAGAAAAGGTCACCTTACCTATGGTATCTTCTTTGATAACCCCAATCACATGTGATGAGCTATCTGAACTCACGTAGCCCTTTGTTTATATTTCTTTCATTGTACTTTTTAAGTTCTACCTTGTTGTTTTGTATTTCTTCTTATTAGACTGCATCTTACTTGAGAGCAGAAAATCTCTTTCTTTCCTCAACAATATTTGCTATAGTAGTCATCATTCAGTCATAAGCATTTATGAAATGTCTACTATGTGTAGGGCTCTGTGCTAAGTACTGGGGATATGGTAAAGGCAAAAGACAGTCCCTGCCCTCAAGGAGCTAATAGTATAATGGGGGAGACAACCTGCAAAAAAAAAACCATGTACAGAAATGCACAGGACAAATGAAAAATAATCAATAGAGGTACTAACATTAAAGAGGATTAGGAAAGGCTTCTTGAAGGAGATGGGATTTTTGTTGGGATTTGAAGGAAGGGAGAGAAGGGAGGAGGTAGATGAGGAGGGAGAGAATTCCAGGCATGGAGAACAGCCAGGGAAAAGACCCAAGTCAGGAAGAACAAAAAAGAGGCCAATATCTTTGGTTGGAAGAGGATGGGGTAGGAGATAAGGACACTAGGGTAAGAAGACTGGAAAGGTAAGATGGTGACAAGTTATGAAGAGTTTTGGAAATCCAAAAAGAGGATTTTATATTTGATCTTGGAGATAATAGGGAGCCACCAGAGTTTAATTAAATAGGGTACTCAGAAAGTGTTTGTTGTATGAATGAATGAATGAATGAAATTATTTTTGACTTCTCACCCCCACATGGAATTAATCACCAAGTCTTATTGATTGTTTCTTCAAAATGTTTTCTTATCCAATGCCCTAGTTCAGAGCTTTATCATCATTTTATTGTTGGACTATAACAGTAGCTTCCTAACTGATCTCTCTGCCTCTAGTTTCTCATCACTTTGGTCATTAATCAATCATCAACAGTTAACAAACAGTTCCTATATGCCAGGCACTATGCTAGGAGTTGGAGATAAAAAGATCACGTTATTCCTCTGTTCATGTCTTTCATTGACCATAGGACTCCTTATGATGGCATCCAAGGTATTCCATCAACTGGCTCCTTGTTGTCTTTCCAATCTTATTCTCAATTACTCAATCACCTTCCCCACCTCTCTTCTTTCTGCTTCTTCCCTACAAATCACTCCACTCACTGGCCTTTCTTTGACTCTTGCTCTCCTAGAATATACTTCCCTCTTCTCAGGCTCCCTGCTTCTTAGTGTCAGACAAGCTCCTCCTGTCCATTAGCTCTTCTGACTGTTGACTTTATTAGGCTGGCACCTTTTCTTTAATACCTTCTTCCCTACCTCTTGGTTATTCTTCAGTTGGACTGGATGAGGGTATCAAAATAAATTGATATTTGCTATTTATTAAGTAGTCAGTTAGAAAACATTTATTAAGCACTTACCTACTATGTGCAAAAAAAAAATGGCAAATAACTCAGTATCTCTGCCAAGAAAAACCCAAATGGGGTCATGGAAAATCAGACATGACTGAAACAATTCAACAACAACCATAACCACCACCACTATGGGCATCAGTAGGCATTGTACTAAGTGCTAGGGATACAAAGGAAGGCAAAAAGGATAGTCTCAGCCCTCAAAGTGAATACCTCTTAATGGGGAAAATAATATGAGACCAATGCAATACATATCCAAGCAAGATGATTGGAAAGGAGAGGCTTGATAGTGGGGGGATGAGGAAAGGACTCCTGCAGAAAGTGAGCTTTGAGCTGAGTCTGAGACAGAGATGAGGGGGCAGAGCATTCCAGGCAGAGATGCTAAGAAGAGAGAGGGAGAAATATTTATTTGCAATTTTTATAAAATTATCCTTGGAACAATAGAGATTACTAACAATTAAACATTTGCTAATTATCTCATAATTAACAATGCAAACAATCAATCTGACAAATTCTCCAGTCAATTTGGAAAGAGCCTCTTGCATCTTCACACTTCCTTGTATGGCAGTGGGGTACAATAGAAAGAGCACTAAATGGGGAGTCAGAGGATTTATATCCTTTCTTTCAGAGGTTTATATCCTTTCTCCATCATTTATTAGCCTTTGTGATCTTGAGCAAATCACTTTATTTCTCTAGGCTTTTTTCCTCTATAAAATGAGGAAGTTGGACTGGTTGAATTCTAAGGTCAACAAAATTTGTTAAGTACCTTCTATGTTACTTAATACCTATGTGACCTTAGGTATATAATTTCACTTCTCTAGACCTCAATTTCACCATCTGTAAAACAAAGGGGATTAGACTTTTGTTGTTCTTGTTCAGTCTTTTCAGACATGTCAGACTCTTTGTCACTCCATTTGGGGTTTTCTTGGCAAAAATACTGCAGTGGTTTGCCATTTTCTTCTACAGCTCGTTTTAGAGATGAGGAAATTGAGGCAAACAGGGTCAAGTGACTTTCCCAGAGTCACACAGCTAGGAAGTGTTTGAGGAGGGATTTGAACTCAGGTCTTCCTGACTCCAGACCCAGTGCTCTATCCACTGTGCCACCAGCTACTTCATAAATCTATGATCCTACACCAATCAGTCAGTAACATTTTGTTAAGCACCTCCCATGTGCTGAGTCCAGGGAATCCAAAGAAAGGTGAAAGATAGCTCCTGCCCCCAGGGAGCTCGCAATCTAATGAGAGAAACAAAATGCAAACAGCTATGTACAAAGGGGTTACATCCTGGATAAAATGGAAATAACCAGCAGAGAGAAGGTAGTAGCATTAAGGGGGATCAGGAAAGGCTTCCTGTAGAAGGTGGGATTGTAGTTGAGACTTGAAGGAAGCCAGGGAAACCTGGAGGCAGAGAGAAGATGAGGGAGAGCATTCTGTGAACTGAGACCTTTGTAAGAGATGGCTTCAGTGCACTGCCAACAGAACTTTATGTTATTGGGATGACTATTTCACATGTTATGTTCTATATATATGGCATCATAACCTTTCTCACCCACTGATTCACTCTGAATTTCTCCCCAAAGCCACAATCCCACCTTTATGTTTGAGATGCCTTCAGATGGGAAGCTAACAATCACCCCTCCTGATTGCTATTGAAATCTCTCTCCATTTCAGACAAATCCCTTTACCTGGGCAGATTCCTCCCTTCTAGGAACCTCTTTGTCAAAACCTCTTGCCTATTGATGACCAGAAGGGCATCTCCAAATTTGTGTCCTTGCCTTACAAATTCTAGGGGTAGCCTGAGGATAAGGCAAGAAAAAAGAGGTTCAGGGAGCCCTGGAGCAAAAAGGAAATGCAGGAATTTGGCATATCTTTAGATCTGGACAGGTACCCAGTTGCATCATTTCCCCTACTGGCATTTGGGCCAAATCGGGAAGTGTCAGTCACATTGTGAGGTTGGGTTACATCATGCATGTTCACTTGTAATACATGCACTGTTAACATAAACTGACAAGAAGGCTCTAGCATTCTGCTTATCTGGATGCCATCCTTGCTGAGTAAAGGGTCATTATGAGAATTATTCACACAGAATTATAGCAGTTGGAAGCCTTCAGATTAGTTATTACATCACCTTTAGTTTAGTCACTCGGCACAGCTTGTTCCTTAAATGAACCCCTCCCCTCTTTCTCTCCTTCCCTTCAACCAGCAATCTCAACCTCCAGTCTCTCTCTCTCTCTCTCTCTCTCTCTCTCTCAATCTCTCTCCTCCACTCCCTCCTCTCTCTTCCTCTCTCTTTGTCTTTCTCTCTGTGCCAACCAAGAATAAGAGAGCTCCATTACGTCAAATACGACTCTCTCTACTCTTCTGTTCTAGGAGATCTTTCCTGAGATCAGAGCAATGACTGATTAGTGATATATTGGTCACCAGTATATGTCCAGATCTCTGGAGAACTTGGGATGTTTTGGAATCACACCCATTCCTGCAATAGTTCCATCTCCAAACTTTGGCATCAATTTTACAGACAAAGCCATTGAATCACCTTGTTCAGTTTCAGCCCCATCATGGGGATTCTCTTTGTAAAGGCGATGTAATAGAGATTCATGTCTCCAGTGGAAGCAAATGGTCTTTAGGGTCCACAGACCCACTAAAACATTCATTGTCCTGCTCATGTTTTCCAACCTCCATCTTCACTCCAGGCACACCCATCTTCTCCTCCTGCTCCTCAGATGACAAGTCTATGCCTGCCAGCCAAACAAACCCAGAGTTCATCTGCACACATAGATTCCCATGAAAAATTAATGAAAATGATAATAGGAACTGTGGGAACTAGGAGGGAATAGATAATGTAATTAACAAGGCATGTGTCCAAAGAGATGTGCTTCATCACTCTTACCATGACACGATACATGAGACATAATACACAATTGACTTCCATGCCAAGGAACTGAGGGAGCTAGAGTAGGGAGCTCAAAGAAGGGATATGGGGAGGGGAGAAGGAAAGTTCATTAACATTTTTACTGACCCATCAGAACAATGTCTTTTGTAGATTCTGGACACACCATTGCATACCATCCTCCACACACCTGGCTGTAATATATAATGCTCCAGAGAGCACATAAGCCCTGGCACCATATTTGGACAAGACTGATGTAAGAAGTTAAGATCTTCCAAATGTGGTCATTAAAAGCCCTTTCCACAAAAGTAGTCACTTGTTCTCTCTCAGTTTTTAAGGGATCAGCTGTTCCATTGGTCTTTATAGAATAATCCAAACTTAAGAGCTGGAGGTCACTTAGCCTAAAGTCCCATTTTACAGATGAGAAAACAAAGCAGTGAAGTGATTTGTCCAAGGTCATACATTTACTTTATAGCATAATTAGGATTAGATTCCTGGGACATCTGAATACTGATTCTATGATCTTTCCACCATTCAGTATTTCTTTAACAGTAATTCCTCAATAAGTCATCCCCAAACATTTTTATCATCAAAGAAATTGGTGGATGTCCATTTCCGTGATTTATAGGCATGATCTGGAGACTGAGATATAGTAAACTTTTTATAGTAAGTATTTTATACAGATATAGTAAGCTTTGGCTTATGGGCATGGTTTTTTGTCTTTTTACCAAACAACATTAAATCCAAAAGATTAACAGGCATTGTGAGATGGACAAAAAAATAGTCTTTTCTTCCCTGTTGAACCTCATGCTGTCCTGTACCCATGTCATTTTATTTCAGGGGGAAGAAGGGTCCATGTCCACATTTAGGATTAACTGAATTCTGTAGGTCTTTTGAGTTTCTTCCAATTTAATTCAATACAGCATTTATTAAGTACCTACTATATGCAAGTCATACAGTAAGAGAAAGTAAATATGATAACAAACTCAGATTTCCAAGAGTTTGCAACATATTTCTTTCTGTTTGTTGTTTTTTGTTTCTTTTATTATGTTTTGTGGCAATGTATTTGAACAAATTCAACAAACATTTAATGAACAACTGTATATGGGTATAGGGATACAAAAGTTAAAAACGATACAGTTCTGTCCCTCAAAGAATTTTCAATTACATAGAAACAGGGCTAGGTGGTGCAGTGAACTAAACAGAGGTCTTTGGAGTCCAAAAGATCAGAATTCAAATTCTGCCTCAGATATTTACTTAGCTATGTGACCCTAAGCAGGCCACTTCACTTCACTATGTGCCTCAGTTTCCTGATCTATAAAATGGGAATTATAATGTCACCCACCTCACAGAGTTGTCATGAGAATCAGATGAGTTAACATAGGTAAAATGCTTTGCAAACCATAAAGTACAACATAAATGCTGTTTTTTTTAGGTTGTTGCTATTATTATTATTAGTGTATATGTATGTGCACACTAATAATTGTGTATATAGCACTGGACTTGGAATCAGGAAGACCTTAATTCAAATCCTGCCTCATTTACTTGCTAGCTGTGTGATTCTGGACAAGTCACTTAAGTTTTCTCAATCTCAGTTTACTTATAAAAATGGGGAGGATACTGATACCACCTATCTCACAGCAGTTTTGTGAGGATCAAATAAGAAAATCTATGAAGTACCCTATAAACCTTTAGGCACTGTGTAAATGTTATTATTACTATAAGATGAGTAAGGAGAAATTGGGGCAAAGCCCTTTTGTGGGGGTGGCTTGTCAGGGATGCTTTGAAGTCTCTTGGCTCTAGGGTCATCCTCCCAGCCCACATTGCAAATGGGAAAACCACATGGGCAACAGTGTCAAAGTCAGACCAAGGGCAGGAAGACAAATTAGAAAGCTGTTAACTGATCAGGACAAGAAAAGGTAGAAGATTGAGTTATGTGGTTGCAGCAAGAATGAACGACCAGGGACAGAGGAGAAATGGCAGCAAGGGATGATGAGTAGAACTTGGAGGGAGAAAAAGGGAAGAATGAAAGGATTATTAGAGCCTGGGGGATTGGGAGGATAGTATTATAATGAAAATAATGAAAGGAGTGTGTGTGTGTGGGGGGGGGATGATGAATTTGGGTAGAATTAGAGGTCGGGTCATAGATCCAGGTCATGGCCATCTAATCCAACCCTTCCCTTTACAGATAAAGAGACTGAGATCTAGAGATGTGAAGTACCTTGCCCAAGGCCACTCAGGTAGTAAATGGGATTTGAACACAGGTCCTAGGACTCCAAACCCATCACTCTTTCAACTGAACTATGTTGTTTCCCTAGTTTACAGGTTAAGGTGATCTCAGCCTCATGAAACTCAAATTAAAAAAACACACATTTTGCATAAGATACTGTGCTAGGCACTGGAAATAGAGAATCAAAAAGTGAAAAACAGTATCTGCCCTCAAGGAACTGACATTCTATATTTGTATTTTTACAGATGAGGAAACTGAGGCCCAGAGAAATGAAGGAACTTGGATATAGTAAATTAGGACCAGGGCTCACAAAATCTAAGTCAAGTCTTTGGTGACTATTTGGATGAATATGGGACTACCAATGAAAATGGGTGGTCTTCAGCTCTAACTTTGATGTAAATGGTGCCCAAGTGGAGAAAAGTCAGGCAATATTGGAGCTGGGAAAGTGTCATTTCCCTGGGTGATGCTTTACCTTTCTCCTGACCCTCCCCCAGAAATCTTGATTAATGTGATGAGTTCCTCTGAGCTGTACTTGTTTTATCTCCTAGTTGATATGAAGGTCCCAATTTCTGGGGGAAGTGCCAAATTGTTTATTTAACACAAGCAAGTCTAAACAGGATTCAATCTACCCACAGTAAGAAAAAGTCCTAATCTAATTTCCTAGGCATTTAAGCTAGACTCCCCTCTGTTAGGAAGGAAGATGGTTGGCATTTGTGAGATGCAAAGGGCATAGAACCCAGAAGCTCCCTTTCAGGACCTTTATGGCCCAGTCCTAGTCTGACTAATTTATCAAGTGCAAGTCATTTCATCTTTCTTTTGAGGGTAGAGGTTGTCTTTCTTTTTCTTTGTTGTCTTCCTTATTCTCTTTCTCACCTTTCTTTTTTGTTTCCTTTCTTTTTCCTCTCCCCTTCCTTCCTTCCTTCCTTCCTTTCTCTCTTTCTTTTCTTCCTTTCTTTCCTCCCTCCCTTTCTTTTCTTCCCTCCTTTTCCCTTTCCTTCCTCCCTTCTTCCCTCCCTTCCTCCCTTCCTTCCTCTCCCTCCCTCCCTCCCTCCCTCCCTCCCTCCCTTCCTTCCTCCCTACCTTCCTTCCTTCCTCCCTCCTAAGTACACGGCAACAGATATTTTTCAATGAATTGACTTGAACTGTACTGAAGAAGGTGGAACTAGTGAAAGTCCTACATCCTTTCACCTGTAACATTGACTGGCTGCTTGTAGAGGGTCGCGCTTAGCACCACAAAGGCCTCTGCCCAAGTTCTCCTGACAGAGCTGCTTATGTGACTAACCAGGGACAAGTTCCTTCTCAGTGCTCCAGGCATCTAAGACTACAAATTATGGAGTTACCCAATAGCATCTGTGGAATGATTTTCCATACCAGGAATTTCTTACACATATGAAGTCTCAGGCCCAAATAAACAGGCTAATAAATACTAAACAGATATAATGGGAGTCTGCCTTCAGGGTGACTCAAAGAATTACTCAAAAATCTTTTCTTTTTCAGCCATCATAATGTCAGGAATTAGAATATCTTTCCTCTGAATTTACAAGAGGTCCCAATTATCTAAAATCTGGGTGGGGGACAATAATGAATATGGGTGGAAATAACGATACATGAAAAGTGAGAGGAACTTGGGTCAGTACCTTTGTGTGACAATTGTTCATTACATGATCTTGAAGTAATTCATTAAACTTCTCCAGGCCTTAGCTTCTTCATCTGTAAAATGGGGAGAGGGAGAGGGGAAAGACTTCTTTGTCTCTGGAATCCTATCTGGCTCTAAATCTATAATCTTATGACTAACACCCCAGCAACAGGCATTGATAGCAATTGATAATGAAGACCCCACCAGGAATAAATCTCCAAATAGTTTCTTCCGGAGCTTTGGATGGAAGCTGAGAAAAGTACAAAGTGACTACTTCACCATTTTTGCCGAGAGCCAGCACAGCTAGATAGCCAAGGAAGACAAGGGCGTGAAACTAAGGGAAGTGAGGGTGTTTGAAGACGAATGACTCAGGGCTGGCCCTCCCTGTTAAAGGAGGATGCCAAATCCCTGTGTCCCTTCACTCTTAAGAGTTCCTGAGCCAGTGAGGGGTCAAAACAGCCTGTCAGAAAAAACTGGGGGGTGGGGGGAGGCTTTCAAACTCAGTTCACCTCCTTCAGATCGTTTCTTCAGAGATGCAGAGGAGGCATGCAGATGTAGTCTTCCCCACCCCCACCCCCATTGACACTGAAGCTGAAGAGAAACCCAATCTGAGAGAAAAAGCAGGATTTCTCGGGGTGTTCTCTCTCTCTGTTTATTCACGTGGCATCTTACTCTAGCATCCCCTGGGTAATAAAAGGGTTGGAACAAGTCAAAACTTTTCTTTTCTCAGACCGTGAAAGGGTGTGATGGGGATCTTAGCCCCTTTGAAGAAGGGCTAAAATGTTCTAAAGCTGGAGAAAGGATAAAGGAGTGCTTGGGAGGTGGGACAAAGCTTCATCTGGTTTTGCCCTTAGTGCCGTGAAAACCATTAGCAGCCACAGCCAACATTTTTGAGGTTTGTAAAGGGCTTTACAGAGATCGCCTCCTTTTTTCCTCACAAAAGCCCTCTGAGGCAGGTGTTATTATTAATCTCCATTTTACAGGTGGAGCACTTGAGGCTGAAAGACATTAAAGGCCTTGCCCACAGTCACATAGGTAGTAAGTGCCTGAAGCAGAATTTGAACTCAGCCCAGCGTTCCAAGTCCAGTGCTTTCTTCACCCTGCTGTCTCAGCAACAGTCACAGAAGCTGAGACCCCAGCCTTGCTTCCCATTCTGCAGCCTCTAAAACAAAACATTTGATTCCTTTGTCTCCTTTTCTGTTGAAGAGTACTTTTGAATGGAGAAAAAGAGTTAGACCAAATGGCCACCAGGTGGCATGCTAGACCTTGAGAAATGAATATTTCTGAGCTCCTTTGTCCTATTTTCTGTTGAGAGATGACTTATTTCTTGGATAGGTCATCCAAACCCAGGAGAAATGATAGGAATGAGCTGAAGGTATTTCATATACCATGTTATTCTAGCCCCGGAAAGCTCCTAAGCCCGGGCTGAATATTCATTTCACTACTCATGGCGGAGGTTAACCCATTCATTGTCCTAGACTTCAACAAAATGAAACTTAAAAAAATTTTCCAAGTACTTTTACCATTTCCACTATTTTTGAAGTTTCATTGATGAGTTGTGGGAAAATGTTCCTTTCAAACAGCTTCCTTCATAATCCTGCTTAGCTTCTGTATCTTGGTTCTTGTAGACAAGCCAATGTGTTCCTCTCCTAATTGGAACAATCATTCTTCCCATGATTGGAGGGTCAGTCTTAAGCTCCATTTCTAGGACTTGGCTTTTCCTTAGGAAGCTGTTCGGGGCTGTTTTTAATTCTGAAAGAGTTGCATCATCTAAAATAGATGCAGTAATAACTGAGCACTGTACTTCTCCATGATGCATACTTATCTTGGTAGAAAATGTCGAAATGACTCCTGGGGAATTGTTTAAACCACTATTTTCAGGAAGCAATTTCATGAGGTTGGTCATGAAGGGGGAAAACTTCTGTTTTGCTATCATGTCAATCAGGGCTTTTATCTTAATTCAATGCTTTATATGGGGATTCATAATAGAGTCAATCATTTTGGAATCCTTCAAAAGTTTTTTTACTTTGAGTAACTCCTTTTCTATCATGTCCAGTTTATTCAGCTTAGATGCAGTAGAATAAAGAGGAATGGCATATTGGTCTTCTAGACAAGATTCTGGAATTGGAGGCCTAACGAGTTTAGCAAATGATCTGCCCCCCGAAGGGGTTTTGTGGGATACGGAGATCCTAACCCAAATTGACTACTAGGAGACCTCTCAAAGTGAAGGTAGAAAGTCTTATTAGAATCTCTTGAGAAGCGGGCAGTCCAGTCTCTGGTACTACACCAAGAGAGAGGAGGCCAAGGTACAGAAGCAGAAAGTGGGTTAAATAAGCAAGGGTTACCAGCCCCTCCCAAACATTAACCTAATTATTACTTATGAGGCTCTAATTTTGCTAGATAACATACATAATACATGAGGTCTACTACGCAAGCGCAGTAACAACCTCAGAATACTGAACCCCCTTCAGTCCAACCTAGATGTGTCCTTATCTGGGCCTGAGCGTCCCAAGGCTGCTGTCTGCTTTCTGATTGGTCAAACCACCTGCTGCTGCCAGCTCCTTTTATCTACATTATTTCATTTTTAGTATTATCTAGGAGTTCTCTGGGAACTCAAACTTCTTCCCAAGGCTACTATCTGGTACTTTTTATCAGTAGTCTTATTTCAGCAATTCTTGCAGTTCTTTAGAAACTTAACCCTTTGCTACCTCTCAACTACCATGCCTTTCCCCAAACTAAAAACACCTCTAATTTGGTCTCAATAGTTAATTCAATCAATGGTATTAATACTCAACTTACATTACCTTGAAATACACAATGACTTACATATACATGGGGAAACAATACTGAACTTAGTTACAAAATACAAGGAATTAATAAGAATGTGTATATGATATTCAGAATGGGGAAACTTCACTGCAAGTCATTCCACACAGGGTGAAGCAGGATGCCTTATGGAGCATCCTGGATACATCGGGTGCTGCCTTCTTCTCCTGTGCTCACTGCAGGTCCATGAAACTGTTTAAAGCAAGAGGCAGTGAGAAGCACTTTACATTGAAACTCCAAGACCTGGGGGTCAGAATTCAACCTCTGCCACCTGTGTGACTTTGGAGAAGTCACCTCTTTGGGCCTGTTTCCTCACTTGTAATGTACATATATATGTATCTATATATTATCTCTATCTCTCTAGATATATCTATACACATAGTATACATATATATGTATATAAATATGTGTATATATATATATATATATACATACACGTATACATGCACGGGGTGTAGGGTGTGTTGAGGCAGGACTAGCATCTCTGGTATGAAGGCTACTGAGTCCTTTTCAGGATGCTTTCCACCTTTGGTGTCCACCTGTTCTACCTAACTCTCACCTGTGACTCCAAGAAGCTGCAGCATGCACAGCAGCCACACCCCAATAATCCATTTCTGCAGACAGGCCAAACCAGGTTGAGGATAACTGAGGGGTCTCAAACCCTTGGTGAGTTAGAGGGATGTCTACTTCAAACATGTAAAGACTTGCCCTGGTGGAATGGGTGAATGAGAACACTATGTTCCAATGGTCATGAAGGGAGCTGAAGCTGGAGCTGTGGAGCTCTTAGAGCTTGAATAGACATGGAAGACGCCAAGGTCATCCACTGCATTTTGAGCCATCACCAGTCGTCTTGATTCTATCCTGCCACTGGACTCTCATGACTCTGGATGTGAGTGGATGTGAGAGTGAGGCCTATGACTTCACACAATTCTGGCTCAATTAAATCCAATTTACACACAAATCAAAAAACACCACCCATATCATTTTACCATTTTTACCTATCTCAAAGTCTTGTGGTGACAAGCAAGTGATGAAACAGCAGGTGCAGATACCCTGGGAGCTGTAGTCATAACCTTGCACACAGTCATCATGGGCCCAAGGGTCGTCCTCTCACTGGAAACAGCAGTGGAATTCAGCAGTCCCCTGGGTATGTGAGCATCCTTTTAAGGATCACACTGCTCACCTCCTGGTGTGAGGAAGGGGCTAGAAAAGGTGCCCTAAAAATTGTCTGCTCATCCAAACCTGGCCTGATTACTGTGGCAGGTGGGGATCTCACCCTGTGGTTCAAATACAAAAATATGTACACAAATGTCTGCAAGATGATTCCACTCACCATTGGCATATGGAATAAATATGCACACACTTATAGGATAACACAAAATCCAGCAGAACTGAAAAACAAACTTTGCTTTTTAAAGCAATCGGGGTTAAGTAACTTGTTCAAGGTTACACGGCCAGGTGTTTCTGGGTGGGTGCTAAGTGTCTGAGCCCGGGATTCGATCTCCAGGTCATCCCAACACTGGGGCTAGTGCTCTTACTCGCCTGGCCGCCCCAACAAACAGCTCTTGTTGCAAGAGAACTCAGCAGGTATGGCATCCAAATAGAAGCCCTGAGTAAAATAAGACTGGTAAGTGAAGGCCAGCTTTCTGAAGTTGGAGCCAGAAATACTTTTTTCTGGAGTGGTCACAGTGAAGTGAAGTGCTGATGTAGGTTTTGCAATCAAAACTAATCTAGTCAACAAGCTTATATGCCTACCAAAAAGAGTGAATGATAGGATCATGACAAAATGATTGCTGCTTGCAGGAAAATGTCACACCACCATCATCAGTACCTGTGCACTATCATGAACCTTGATGAGGTAAAAAGAAAAAATTTATGAAGACCTGGAGACCCTTTTTATCAGTGTGCCAAAAGAGGACAAGTTTATAATTCTGGGTGACTTAAATGCTACAGTAGGTTCAGGCTACCAGACTTGGCAGGGAGTTCTAGGGAGGAATTTGGAAGCAGGAACAGCTACTGAAGGACGGCCCATTTCATGACCTTCTCGTTACCGATATTGTCTTCTGCTTACCTAAACACAATAAAACTTCATGAATGCAGCCTCATAGCAAACACAGGCATTTAATAGACTATGTGATTATAAGGAGAAGAGACAGACAGGATGTAAGAGTGATGAAGGCAATGTGTGGCACAGAGTGCTGGACTGATCATAGACTTATCCTCTCCAAGCTAAATATTTGCATTCAACAAAAGCAGTGGCCCCAAGGCAAAATGACTACCAGAAGAATTAATGTCAATAGATTAGAGCTCTTCTCTGAGAGGGAACAGTTTGTTCTTAACTTTGAGGGACAGTTGAACAACACACAGTTGAAAACAGTTGAGCAGAAAAGGAGTGGGCAGCTTTCAGAGATTTGGTGTATTTTAGAGATTTGCTCATTTGGGTCAGAACACTCAAAACCATCAAGATTGGTTTGAAGAAAATGATGGGGAAATTCAGAAGCCACTAGATGAAAAATGAGAACTCCACAGGGTTTACCAGCAGGATAGTTCATTCTTCTCTAAGAAGGCAGCTTTTAATTCCATTAAAAGTAAAGTACAAGAGAAGCTTAGAGAGAAGTAGGATTCTTGGCACAGGAAAAAGGCAGATGAAATTCAGTTTTATGCTGATAGTAACAGTCCAGGTACTTTTATGATGCCTTGAAGGCTATTCATGGGCCAAAGACCTAAGGTACCTCTCAATTATTCAGTGCTTATAGGGCCACATTGATTAGTGATAAGGACATAATCCTAGAGAGATGGGCTGAACACTTTCATAGTGTTCTCAACAGACCATTGTCAATCAATGCTGAAGCCATTGACCATTTATCTCAAGTTGAAGTGGATCCCTCCCTAGCTGAAGTTCCAACTGAAGAAGAGGTTTTGAATACCATTAGGCTCCTTTCATGTGGCAAAGCACCTGGTGCTGATTGTATTCCAGCTGAGATTTACAAGGCAGGGGGTCCATTGCCATACAGAAGCTGAATGAAAATTTCCAGGTAATTTGGCAAAGAAGAGGTTATTCCCCAGGAGTTCAAGGATGCTTCCACTGTCCATCTCTATAAAGGTAAAGGAAATAGATTATCCTGTGACAATCACAGTGGGGTCTCTCTTAGTCATTGTTGGCAAGATTCTTTTCAGAGTCCTCTTTAATAAGTTGATCCTTCACCTAAAAGATGGTCATCTACCTGGGAGCCAGTGTAGCTTCAGAAAGGGCCAAGGAATGGTCGATATGGTGTTTGCTGCCAGGAGAAATGCCAGAAGCAGAACAGAGGTCTGTACTAAACATTAGTATATCTGAACAAGGCCTTTGATAGTGTCAGTCATGAGGGCTTATGGGAAATTATGTCAAAATTTGGTTGCCCAGAGAAGTTCATCAGTATTGTACGTCAATTTCATGATGGCATGCTTGCCTTGGTTCTAGATAATGGGCAATGCTCTCATGCTTACCTAGTCACCAATGGAGTGAAACAAGGCTGTGTCCTCGCTTCCATGTTTTTTAGCAAGATATTTTTAACCATGTTGTCAAATGCCTTCAATGTGGACAAACACGGCATCATGGTTAGCTATTGCACGGAGGGTAAAATCTTCAACTTGAAAAGGCTACAAGCCAAAACCAAAGTGGAAGGAGTCTTGGTGCATGATTTTCTGTTTGCAGATGATTGTGCCTCACTGCAGCCTCTGAAGCTGAGATGCAGCAAAGTATGAATCAATTCTCTGATGCTTGTGCTCATTTTGGCCTGACAGTTAACACCAAGAAAACACAGGTGCTCCATCAGTCACCACCACACCATCCATGTGTGGAACCATAAGTTACAGCAAATACAGAAGTTCTGAATGCTGTGCATAAGTTCAATTGCCTTGGAAGTGTACTTTCTAGGGATATACACATTGACAATGAGGTTGACACATGTATTGCTAGAGCAAACAGTGTTTGGGAGACTGAAGGAAAGTGTGTAGAAAAGAGAATAGCCTGACTACCAAACTGAAGGTCTACAGAGTTGTGCTGACCCCATTGTTGTATATCTGTGAAATCTGGACAGCACACCAGCGCCATGTCAGGAAACTGAATCACTTCCATTTGAATTGTCTTAGGGAGATTCTGAAGATCACCTGGCAGGATAAGGTACCAGACATTGAGGACCTTTCCCAAACTAAACTACCAAACATTCAGACTACTTCAGAGGGCACAATTCCTATGGACTGAGCACGTTGTTCAGATGCAAAATGTACACTTGTCAAAAAGGCTTTTTTATAGAGATCTCATACAGGGCAAGGGTTCACATGGTGATCAGAAGAAGCAATACAGAGACATGCTTAAGGTCTCTCTTAAGGACTTTGGAATTGATTTGTGGCATGGGAGACACTGGCACGGGACCGCTCAGCATGGTGTGCCCACATCAGCAAAACAGAATTGAAGTAGCTCAAAAGAAACATGAGATGTGCAGACTTAGAGAATGCACAACAAATGTTCACAATGACCCTTTGTGACCTACCTGTGGTAGAACATTCTGACCTTGTACTGGTCTGTTCAGTCATAGTTGGATGCATTGGAACTTGACACTAGCATAGTGATGTCATTTTGTCCCTCTTCGAAAATGAAGGAAAACAATCAACCAACCACACACACACACACACACATATGTTATAGATATATATGCATAAAATAATATTTGTAGAACTCTTTGTAAACCTTAAAGCACTATATAAACACTAACAATTAAATAGAGGGGTCTATATAGGATGACCTCTAAAGTCCCTTCCAGCACTAAATCTACAAACCTATTGGACCCAACCCACTATGACATATACATCTGATTCCATTTTAATTGTTTCAGATGTACATATCTACCCGAATAATAATCTATAATAATAGATTATTCCGTAGCCAGGATTCCTGCCTTTAGGGGTCTTCCACAGACCCATAGTTGGAGTGCACCTCCTCATCACCTCTTCTCTTTCACAAGGCCTTTCTTCATCCCCCAAGTATTAGTGGTAACCCCTTTGGATGACTCCGGAGGAGGGACTGAGGCTGATGACTTTGTGCTGCTTTGCCTCACTTAAATACAATTTAAGGCAAGTCAAGATATCACCTTCATGATGTCATTGATCCTCTTCAAGAGGAAGGATGAACAACAACAAGAATGTATCCTCAAATTACTTTGGATTTACTTTTTAATCTGTAGAGAAAGTTAGCTCTATTGTATGCAAAGAATGTTTCCTTTTCTTTAATTTGGTATCCCAGGACCCACATAGGGCACACAGTAGGTACTTGTTGAATGAGATTAGTGAAAACAAGGCTATAGCTAAGCCTTTCATTTATAGGAAACTATCTTTACCAACTTCCAGCAACCTTTCAAAATTAATTCTTTAATTTTCAGTCATTTTGATAAAAATCATTTAGATTATCTCCCTAAAATTATAATTAGAAAGACTGCTAAATTATTTCACCTCCTATAGGAAAAATTATGCTCCTTTTAGAAAACTATTCAAAATGAGGTGAGTGGTTTTCTTTTTTTTTCCTTTTAAAAAATTTATTTACTTTTAGCTTACAACATGAAGTTCCACAAGCTTTTGAGTTTTAAATTTTCTTTCCCTCCTTTCCCTCCCCCCTCCCCAAGATGGTGTGCAATCTGATATAAGCTCTACATATACATTTGCATTAAATATAAAAATATATTTTCAAAGAGTGAATCCACACAGCTCAGTGTGCTTCCCCCCCATGTACAGAATACACTGATCTGGAAAGAACTGAGGTATATGCTTTTCATTGTTGGGTGTTTTTGCCAATACAATGTTTGGATTCTTGAGTTTGTTCTTATCTGGAATCACGTTGACACAGGAATGAATGCTCTGAATTTTGGAGGGATTTGTCTCTCTGCGTGTTATTGTGTTATTTGTTAGCAAGCATCTCTTTTACTTGATACCATTTCACTGATTTTCCTCAGCACATAAAATACTTTATAAGTAGAGTATGCTTCCTTCTGGAAAAATCATGGTCAAACTGGTGACTCAACGTACTCACTGCTGACATGTGATCAAGCAAATCTCAGAGAAATCTACTATGTGTGTTTTGGTCAATTTACACAAAGATTAGGAAATTGAAAACAACGATAATTCAGTATGCAATTTGTTGTGGATAACATACTGTATAGGAACTGAAAAATCAATAATTCAGATGATATTTGTTCTGGGGGAAAAGCCATCAAGCACTCTGTTCTACCACACCTTCCTGTGGAACCTTGCATGCTAGTCAAATACTCTGGCTAACTGGCATCTTCTTTTCTCTTAATTTATTTTTTTAAATGCTTTATTAAATTCTGATTTAAATCATTCATTTCCACCAGATTTTGAATTACAAATTTTCTCCCCGTTTTCCCCCTACCAACTGCCCCAAAATAGCAGTCCCACAGGATATCCCCTCCTCCAATCTGCTCTCTCCCATAATTTCTCCCATACCCCTTTCGACTTTTCCAGTGGATCTCTATGCCCCAGTGCCTGTATATCTTATTTCCCAATTACATGTAAAATAGTATTAATAATAGTATATATATATATATATACATATATATATTTGAATATTTTATTTTAAAACTTTGAATTCCAGATTCATTCCCTTCCTCCCTTGTCACCCACCCCTACTGGAAGGATAAGCAGTTCAGTATAGGTTGTACATGTGTGGCTAATACAAAACAATTACATAGTAGATATATTGTAAAAGACTGACTATATTTCCCTGCCTCCTATCCCACCTCCCACTTATTCTACCTCCCACTTATTCTATTCTCTGCTTTGATCCTGTCCCTTTTCAAAAGTAGGTGCTTCCAACTTCCCTCCCCCCAACCTGCCCTCACTTCCATCATCCCCCCTCTCATCCCCTTCCCCTGGAGAGTGAGATACCCTATTTAGTGTGTATTTCATTCCTTCCTCAAGCCAAATTCAATGGGAATAAGGTTGACCCATTCCTTTTTGCCTTCCTATTCTTCCCCTCCATTGTAATCATTTTCCCTTCCTTTTCTATATGAGATAGTTTACCTCATTCTGTCTCTCCCCATCTCCTCTCATTACATTCCTCTCTCACTCAATCTCACTTAATCTCACTCTCTCACTTAATCTCACCTTTTAAGTATTGTCCCTTCCTGTAAAATTGATGTATACTTGTAAACATATATACACACATTCACATATGTATTCATATGCTCATATACCCTTATATACAGACATATATATATTTCTATTCCCTTCAACTACTGAGCAAAGTTTCATAAGTTACAATTATTGTTTTTCCATGTAGGAATGTTAATAGTTCAACTTTGATAAGTTCCTTATGATTTCTTTTCCCTGTTTACCTTCTCATGCTTCTTGTATCTGAATGTCAAATTTTCTATTCAGCTCTGGTTTTTTCAGCAAGAATGCTTGAAAGTCCTCTATTCCACTGAATTACCATATTTTTCCCTGAAACATGATACTCAGTTTTGCTGGGTAGGTGACTCTTGGTTTTAATCCCAGCTCCTTTGACCTCCAGAATATCATATTCCAAGCCCTTCGATCCCTCAGTGAAGAAGCTGCCAGATCCTGGGTTGTCCTGACTGTGTTTCCACAATATTCAAATTGTTTCTTCCTGGATGCTTGTAATATTCTCTTCTTAATCTGGGAATTCTGGAACTTGGCTATAATATTCCTAGGAGTTTTCTTTTTGGGATCCTTTTCAGGTGGTGATTGGTGGATTCTTTCAACCTTTATTTTGCCCTCTGGTTCTAAAACATCAGGGCAGTTTTCTTTGAGAACTTCCTGGAGGATGATTTCTAGGTTCTTACTTTGATCATGGCTTTCAGGTTGTCCAATAATTTTTAAATTATCTCTCCTGGATCTATTTTCCAGGTCAGTGGTTTTTCCCATGAGATATTTCACATTGCCTTCTATTCTTTCATTTGTTTGGATCTGTTTAACAGCATCTTGATTTCTCATAAAGTCATTAGCTTCCATTTGCTCCAATCTAATTCTGAAGCAATGATTCTCCTCATCAAGCTTTTGAGAGTCTTTTTCCATATGGCAAATTCAGCTTTTTATGGCATTCTTCTCCTCATTGCCTTTTTGAGCCTCTTTTGCCATTTGAGTTAGTCTGTTTTTAAGGTGTTATTTTCCTCAGTCAGGCTATTGACTCTCATTTCATAATTTTCTTGCATCATTCTCATTTCTCTTCCCAATTTTTCCTCCACTTCTCCCATCTGCTTCTTAAGGTCCTCTATGGCCTATAACCAGCTCATATTTTTCTTTGAAGTTTTTGGTGCAGGAGTTCTGACTTCACTGTCTTCCTCCTGCTCCATGCTTTGCTCCTTTTTGTCCCCAAAATAGGAGTCTAATGTTGGAATCTTCTGTTTGCTTTGTTTCCTTTCCCTGGTCATGTTGCCCCTCAGTCACTTGACCCCTGGGCTTTTTGCCACAGTAGTACTCTGCCACCAGACAGGGGAGCTTTTGTCCCAAACCCTGGGGTTTTCTCAGCTGCCAGAGGTATTAGATGGGTGCCCTCTCTGAGGTCTCCACATGCTCTGGCAAGCTGGACACACACTCCAGGACCTCCACCCTAGACTGCAATCGAGATCCAAGCAGGTTAAAGCAAGAGCGATTACCCCTCAGACTGATGCTTAGTCCCCCTACACTCTGCAGGCCAGGAGCTGAAGCTGCCACAAGGCGCTTGCTGGCTGTACCTGTGCTCAGCGGCTTCTCACCCTGGGGGCAAAAGCCATGCACTCCCACTTACTGGATCCAAAAGTCCAGACTACACTGACCTTCGCATCTGTGTGTTAATAAATCTGGAAATGTCCACAGCTGCTGCTGATCTGGAGTCCCTCCAGTCTGCGGCTGGTCAGAGCCGCCCTGCGGCTAAAGCCTCGGTGTGGGGCTAGGCTCAGCTCCAAACGCATTGTGCTGGCCAATTCCAGCTGGCCTGCTGGGCTGTCCTCAGTGGGAGGTTAGCTGCTCTGTGTCATTTTGTGGGTTCTGCAGCTCCAAAGTTTTTCAGAGTTCCCTTTTTACATGGATTGGGGAAGATGGAAGCAGGAGCAGCAGGGAGGTCCTGCTTTTACTCCGCCATCTTGACTCTGCCTCCGAGTGATTTTCTCGAATGTTTTAATCTTCTATTTTATTTTTTCCTTAATAGCATTCCCCCCTATTTACATGTAAATACAGTTTTCAACATTCATTTTTGTAAAATTTTTCTCCTTCCCTCCCTCCCCTCCCCACTTCCCAAGACAGCAAGGAATCTGTTATAGATTATACATGTACAATCATGTTAAACATATTTCCACATTAGTCATGTTGTAAAAGAAGAATCAGAACAAAAGGGAAAAACCACAAGAAACAGAAAAGAACAACAAAAGTGAAAATAGTATGCTTTGATTTGCATTCGGACTCCATATGTGGTTAGCATTTTTTATCACAAGTCTTTTGGAATTGTCTTAGGTCATTATATTGCTGAGAGGAGCTAAGTCTATCATGCTTGATCATTGAACAAAGTTGCTATTGCTGTATATAATGTTCTCCTGGTTCTGTTCACTTCACTCAGCATCAGTTCATGTAAGTCTTTCTAGGTTTTTCTGAATTCTTCCTGCTCACTATTTCTTATAGCACAATAGTATTCTATTACATTCATATACCACAACTTCTTCAGCCACTCCCCATTTGATGGGCATCCCATCAATTTCCAGTTCTCTGCCGCCACAAAAAGAACTGCTATAAATAGTTGTTCTCTCTCTCTCTCTCTCTCTCTCTCTCTCTCTCTCTCTATACACACACACACACATATATATTTTCAAGGCAGACATTTCTGTTTCTCTTCCATCAAGGGTCGCCCAGGTCTAGCTGAATTATTAAGATATCTACCTTTCCCTTCAGGGATAGATTTATAGGACATGCTTTATTCTTTAGGAAGCCTCTGGGCTTCCAACAGGCCATTTCCAGAACACTGGGGTAGTTGTGGGGGTGGGAGCGGAGGTAGAGAATGACCTTGGCTCTAATAATCCTTGAACCTTCTCACAAATCCTGCAGGGCTGAAATTATTGACTCTGCAGTTCTCCTTGGTAATGCTTGATGGATGACCTTTTTTACTATACCTGTCAGTTTTATTTAGCGCATCAAACCCTTTAGCACAGCACACAAGAAGGAGGAATTAATGTATTCTTTTTTCCCTTGGGAAGTCTGTATTTTATCTCCAGTTATAAGACCTCACAACCTTATTTCTACTCTTGAGTTTATCTTAATCTCAAAACCCAGAGGGATGGGGAGAAAGGGGAAGTAGGCAGTCAGGTTGGAGAAAACAGAAGCTATCAGGATGACAGTATCATCATTTAGACCCAGAAGGGTCCTCAGGGGCCATCTACTCCACCTCCACTTCCCTCCATTTCAGAGATGAAGAAACCGAGACTCAGAGGGACTAAATAATTTGCCCAAGATTATGCAGATAGGCAAACTAAATTATTTTTGGTCAGTTTCCTGATGTCAGAAAGCCAGTGGTGATCTTACATTGCTCTGAGAGCTCTGTGGATTGAGGCATCCATCCATCCATCCCTCGGATCCCAGGTAGGTGTTACAGGGCATGAGAAGGGAATCACCGGGTGGTAGGGCAAGAGCAGGACCAAGAGGAAAATCAAACTGGCTAGTCAGCTGTCCTACTTCAGGCCTTGTGCCATCTGCTGGTCATGGGAGTTAGAGCATGTATTTAAACAATCCCAGAACTTCCCAAGTTGGAAAGGACCTTCTAGGCATGTCTAGCGCAGGGGTTCTTGGCACATTTTCTATATCTTACTGCCCACCTGTAAGGGTTATGGGATTTAAAGATCTCCCATGCCCCATGGACGTGCTGACATAGCAGAGCAAGAAAAAAAAAAAGTCGTAATAGTCTTCCGGTTGGTGGTGGGTGGGTGTTGCTTTTTTTTTTTTTTTTTTTGAGTTAGGACTCCGGCTGAGCACTGCCAGGGGCCGGAGCTGCTGGGAGCGCTCTTCCAGGACACTGGGTGGTTGCTGTGAGTGGGGAGAGGAGGACCTTTGCCTGAGGTAGCCTGTTCTGTTTTAAAGGCTTGAGAATGTGGGTGCTTTTTACTTTATCTACCTGTGTCAATATCATAACTACTCTGATGGCTTTCACTTTCTGGTTTTGGGACTCAGTCTTTTGGTATCTTAATAAATTTTCTAGTTTATTTCCCCAAATGGCAAACCTGATGTATTTTGTGATGGATAATTATATCAGCATATTTGTAATCTCTATAGGCATTGTGAATATGGCATTGCTGATACATTTGGCGACCAGGATGGGATCACAAAATGTCAGGCCTCTATTTGGAAGCAGTGGATGGGAGGATTTGCCTTATTCCTCTCTAGCCAGAGAATGGGCTAAAAGCACAGGGCCCTGTGAAAACTGGGAACCAAGGCTAAGAGAGGGAGAACCTGGAGATTTGGAAAGATGTTTGAAAGCAATACCCATAGAACCAGGCAAAGAACTGGCAGGAGTGTGCAGGAGAGGCTGGGTGCTGCTAACAAGTTATCGCCTTATGTGTAAAAGTAGGGATAAGCTGCTGAAGGAAAGAGCTAGGATGGCTAGGGAGTCAGCTGGTTTGCCTGAGGATTCTTCTGTGTCACAGCACTCAGAAAAGCAAACTGGAGGGACCCATGTGGTCCAGGAGCAAGCTACTGTTCATGTAGCTAAAAGGAAGCAAAAAACTAGCAGAAGAAATGTGCATGCAGCTTTTGTACAGGCTGGGCAGAGTTGCCCTGACAGCTTCCAGGAGAATGTGTGTGAGGAGAATGGAACAAGGTTAGATGAGGAGTCTCCTAATGTAGAAGCTCTCCCCATACGAAGAAGAAGGCAGGAGAACCACCGAGGCAAAACAGAGTCCAGGGAGATAATTGAGGATTTCACTCAACAGGAGATCACTGATATATTGAGTAGATTTACCCAAAGAATGGGGGAGTCTTTAGTGTCTTGGATAGTAAGAATCACTGATGAAGGCGCAGGAGGAATAACACTGGACAATGAGGACTGTTTAAAATTCATAAGTATCAGTCAGAATCCTTTTGTACACCAGGCTTTTAGGGATCACCATATGCAAGGAGGAAATAACAAAACGAATCTTCTAGCTTTAGCTGCAGAAGGTTGCAAAAAGCAATATCCAACTGAATCTATGTGGCCTAGGGGAGACAGACCCTGGTACTCACTTAGAGACTGTATGAGAAAGTTAAAGGAGGAGGTAATGAAAACTGCTATCCTGATTGGAGATGCAAATGCATATTATGATA
>NW_027186473.1:58288264-58305939 GCF_028583685.1 Petaurus breviceps papuanus
AGTACCCAGGTCAGTTTCTTTTGTAAGTAACTAGAAGTTCAATATAAAATGAATTCAATTTAATTCTGCTTGCTTCTTGGCTTGTTGTGTGCTAGGCACCTGGGTAGGTAGGTGCTTAGGGAGCTATAAAAATTAAATAAGACAGAACTCAGATTTGTAATCAATTCATTTCAACAAACATCTGCCAAACACATCCCCTACAGTGCACAGCACACTCTTGTAGGCATTGTGGGAGGTATAGCCATGGTGAAAGTTTGGGAAGAGTCCAAGGAATCAGTGCAAGGGACGCAGAAGGAGTAGTTAGAGAGACCAAGAGGTGAAACCACAAGGAGGCATTGTCAATGAATTTGAACAAGGACAAAATGACAATCCAGAAAGAGGATGAGCTCAGCATTGTCAAAAACTGCACAGCTTAAGACCAATGAAAGATGAGAAAACATCATCAGATTGGATGGTTGAGTGACCTGAAATGTGACCCTGTAGAGAGTGATGGGTATGAATTAGAAACCAAATTGCATTGGGGCAAATAAAACAGAGATGAGGAGGGGGAGACAACAGGTATAGACATTAAAACTGGACTGTATTTGAAAAAGTGATTGGAAGGTATTAAAACTCAGAACTCAAATTGTTGAGCATTGTTCTCTCCTAACATCTAAAATTCACTCATTTATGGAAAGGTTTGAAAAAGACATTGTCTTTGATCATTTAACTAACTGGACATGAAGACACTAGTTTGTGGGTGTATTTTTGGGGGGCAGAGGGAGGGCAGGATTCATTCATCTTTCATTTCACCATTTAAAAAAATATATTATTCAATATTATGCCTCCATTCTCCCCTGCCCTATATCTCGAGTTTGAAGGCTGAAATATGTTGGGGAGAGCTTTAAGAAATCTTTCAAGGGGTGGCCAGGTGGCTCAGCAAGTAAGAGCACCGGCTCCAGTGTCAGGATGACCTGGATCGAATCCCAGGCTCAGATACTCAGCACCACACCCAGAAATAACTGGCCGTGTAACCTTGAGCTGTGTAACCTTAAAAAAAAAAAAAAATCTTTCAAGAATTTCTGACCAAAGGGTGGCTAGGTGGCACAGTGAATAGAGCACTGGCCCTGGAGTCAGGAGGACCTGAGTTCAAATCTGGCCTCAGACACTTAACATACACTAGCTGTGTGACCTTTGCCAAGTCACTTAACCCCAATTGCCCTCCAAAAAGCAAAAAAAACAAAAGAATTTCTGACAAAGTCACAATGGATTCTACATGCTATGGGATTCTGGACTCAGAATCTTGTGGCCCTGAACTCATGCTGGGGGATTTTTTCCACTGGATTAGAATTTAAGGCAAAATAAGCAAGATGAAGGGAGAAAGGCATAAGGGATCATCAGGGAAATCACTCAGAAAAATATGCATAAATTGGCCATTTGTAGGAACAATTGAATTACCAGTGGGCTCCACTGGAATCCATGCAATCTCAGGAAATTGAGAAGGGTGCTTCCCTCTTCCCACCAACTCACATGGTGGGTTTATACTCATAGACAGGCACAGGTGGGTTGTAGTCTATATATCTGAAGGGAGGATTTAGAACAATAATAGCAGAGATCCATTGCAATAATGTAGTGAAGGAAAGAACTCTTCCAGTTCCATAGGGGTCTTTGAACATAATTGTCTATCAGAGGGCTAGAGTCAAACAATCATTGATTTTTATTTCCCTTTATTTAAAAAAAAATATTTCTTTATTCTGAATTTAGCAAACCCCAAAATGGAACATTTCCACATACAAAATAGAGCAGAAAAAAGAGGATTATATGCAAAATCATTAATCTCATACAAATGGTTTGCTTTTTTTGAAAGTACATAATCAATTCAACATGTTTCAAAGCTGTCTTGTTTGTCTAGATTTCCATCTGTTTTTTTTTTTCTGTGCGTTTAAAAAATGCTTCAGGAGTCAAAAGCTTTTGAATGCTTATCTTGGATGAAATAGCATATCCTAGAAACTCCAAGTTGGGGTTCTTCATGACCTCACTTTGGGTTTTCTTGGCAAAAATACTGGAGTGGTTTGCCATTTTCTTCTTCGGTTCATTTTTTTTTTTAAAGCAATTGGGGTTAAGTAACTTGCTCAAGGTTACATGGCCAGTTATCTTGTATGGGTGTTAAGTATCTGAGGCCAGAACCAATCCCGGGTCTCCTGACTCCAGGGTCGGTGCTTTTACCCACTGCACTACCTGGCCACCCTCAGTTCATTTTACAAATGAGGAAACTGAGACAAACAGGATTAAGTGACTTGCCCAGGCTCATACAGGCAGTAAGTGATTGAGGTTGGATTTAAAAGCAATTACATTGAATTATATCTATCAAAGATTTTTTTAAAGCCAAAGTCATGAACCCCAGATTAAGAACTAAGTAGAAATGAAAGTAGATGAAGATCTTTAAAAGGCAGTGTTTACAGATTTTTAAGCTGGAGAAATAGCTTGGTGCAGTGAAAGGTGTACTGCCTATAGAATCAGAGGATGTGCGTTCAAATCCCATTTCTGAGGCTTGCTTCTTGCATGGACTTTAGGCATGTACCTTCATCTCTCTGGGCCTCAGTTTCCTCATCTGTAAAAGGGATCTAGACTAAATAGACTCTGAGGTCCCTTCCAGTTCTAAATCGATTATCTTAGTTATTTATCTCAGAACACTTACAACATATAGTGAAGGTGATGAAAAAAAGTATGCTTTTGGCTGACAGCAGATTGAATAAAGGTGACCCTGGATTTTTCTTTCTTGACTATTTGTTTAAACCTTTCTCTTTAAAAATTCCTCCAGTGGGCTGATGCAGAACCAGTGAAATTAAAACACGTTTCACCCACCTGACTCAACCAGATCTCTGAGTTTATGATTGACCAATTGACCAAACCTAGCCTGCTTATTGAATGCCCTGGTTCTCCAGTGCACCCCAACACAGAGAAATGGATTGGTAGGGAAAGCTCTGTAATGGGACAAAGGCCAACAGACCATCCTGTCTGGGAAGTCCTTCCCTGTCTCATGGCTAATCTCAGGTGGATTCTTTCCAAGCTGAGTCAGAGATTTTTGTTGGTAAGTCTGGAACTACAAGGGACCAGGTACCTTTACAATGTTAAATAGGGTAAATGATTAACTCCTGATTCGACCGTTTGATTTGGGATTGCTGAATCAGTGTCTGCTTCCTTTACAACAGCTAGAATGATGAGCTGTGAATGAACTGTGAATGTTGGGTTGATTTGGAGGGCTTCTTTCTAACCATCCTTAAAGTTAAAATGAGAGATGTGTGGTATGATGAGCAAGCTTTGGAGTCACAAGGACCTGAGTTCCAGCCCTGACTCTGTGACCCAGGGCAAATCACTTAACATCTTTGAGTCCCCAAGTAACTCTCAAAGACTTGGTGGAGTTCCTTATACAAATGTAATCACAGGGGCAATAGAAAAAAAAAGGTGAAATTATAACATAATAAACTGCTGTATTTCTTGATTTTCAATGATTCTGTTTTGGTGGAGGAATGCAAGGGGTGATAAGGAAAAGGTGAGTTCAGGAAAAGAAACATATGTATAAATACATTCTGTAATGTAAAAGTATATACACACATGCAAATTTATATTCACACATATGTACAAATATATGTGCTATATACATACATATGTTCATGTAAACTTTGCCTTAGATGATTTTTTTGCCACTTAATAGTATTTTATTTTTTTTTCCAATTACATGTAAAGATAGTTTGCAGCATTCACTTTTATAAGATTTTGAGTTCCAAATTTTTTTCTCCCTCCCTTTTTCCCTTAACCCCTCCTCACATTGGCAAGCAATCTGATATGGGCTATACTTATACATATTATATATATTTATATACATATTAAACATATTTCCACATTAGTCATGTTGTGAAAGAAGAATCAGAACAAAAGGAGAAAAACTACAAGAAAAAAAAAAGAGAGAGAAAATGATATGCTTCCATTTGCATAGAGACTCCATAGTTCTTTCTCTGGATATGGTTAGCATTTTCCATCATGAGTCTTTTGGAATTGTAGATTTGGATCATTGAATTGCTGAGAAGAGTTAAGTCTATCAAAGATGATCATTGCACAATGTTGCTGTTACTGTGTACAATGCTCCCCTCATTTAGGTGATAATTTTAAATCAATTCTGATAAAGGCCATATGTGTCTAACTCTGAGATGGGCAATTAGTATTATTAGCAATTCATGAGAGAAAGGATGGTACATTGGGAAGAAATGCTGGGTGTGGAGTGAGAGAATCTGGATGCAAATTCCAGCTCTGGTGCTTGTCACTTGTATGACCATGTGTAGTAATTAACCTCTCTGGGCCTTGATTTTCTCTTTAGAAAAAAAAAAAAGGAGGAGGTTGAACAAGATGACTTTCACTATCCCTTCCAGCATTAAAATTTTAGATTTAAATTAAAAAGCTTTAGAAACTGAGAAGTAAAGGCCTGACTAATAAAGTTCCTTGGAGAAGGTTACTTCACCTCTGCATCTCAATTTCCCCAGCTGTAAGGTGAAAGGTTAGATTAACTAGTTAGTTGAAGGGATTAGCCTAGCTGATCTCTAAGGTTTATTCCAATTTTGATGGCCTGTTTCCATAAGAGATTATTGTTGTTTGGCTGCTTTTCAGTCATGTCTGACTCTTTGTGACCCCATTTGGAGATTTGTTGGCAAAGATATTGGAGGGGTTTGCCATTCCCTTCTCCAGCTCATTTTATCAATGAGGAAATGGAAGTAAATAGGGTTAAGTGACTTGCCCGGGGTCACAGAGCTAGGAAGTGTCTGAGGCCATATTTGAACCAGGAAGAGAAGTCTTCCTGACTCCAGGCCTTGCACTCTAACCACTGCACCACCACCTATCTGCCTTTCCATAAGGTACCTGAATTGAATTCAGCAGGTCCAGCCTTCTACTAATAGCTCGCTTTGCAAGTCAAAATGTACTTGCCAATGGTATCAAAACAGAGAAGAAAGGCATCAAAGAGGATTTTACAGTGTAGTTGGGAAAGATCATTAGAGCTTTCCTTCTGACTTGGGAAAATTAGAGTCCGGAAAGCAGAAGGAAAAATACAGAAATGAGACTGAAGATGGAGTATATATACCAAGAGTTCTGGGCTGCTTAGTGCTTAAGGTTATGTAGTGGCAAGCACCCCAGTGTCCCCAGGATGCCTGCTCACACAGGTTCTTGGATCTGCTTTGATAAAGGAAAGCAACTCAAAATGGGTTAACAAGCTTACTTTAATCAGTCAGACATATATCGTTTACCTTGTTCAGGGGAAAAAGGTCAGCACCCCGAACTTCAAAGCATACAGGCAGAATTATCAAGACAGAAACAGATCAAGTAGACAGATTTCCAAACTGTCCAACCATTACATCCATACCCAGTCAACATCTGGGTTTTTTAAAGCCGGGGGACTCTCAACAACGGCTTCCCAGAATTCAGATCAAATCACAGGACACTTCTCAAAGTGAGTCCCAAAACAAAGCTACACATCAGGGCTTATATAGCCTTCTCCTGGCTCAGAGAATGTAACAACCTTATTGACTCACTGGCCAATCAAGAAGTATCTACTGAAAAACAAGCGTCCCTCCCCAGGCTTCAGGTACATTTTAGCCTAGGGGCAGGGAAGATCTTCCAAATTTGCATTCCCATTACAGGTTAGTACCTATTTCAATTTATTTCATTATTGTCCCCAGTACTTAAACAAAGAGGGGCAGCTATATAGTAGAGTGGATAGAACACTGCGCTTGAAACAGGTAGACTCATCTTTCTGAGTTCAAGTCCAGCCTCAGACACTTACTAGCTATGTGACCCTGGGCAAGTCACTTAACCCTGTTTGCCTCAGTTTCCTCATTTGTAAAAGGAGCTGGAGAAGGAAATGTCAAACCCCTCATATCTTTGCCAAGAAAACCACCAAAAAGAGGTCACAAAGAGTCAGACATGACTGAAACAAATGAACAACAAACTAAACAAAGATGCCAGCTGTTTTTAGCAGTGGCATTTTCTTAAATAGATAACTGAAAAGAGCCTCTCATAGAGAGTTCTGGGAGCTACCTGGAAGTACCTGTTTGTTAAATTTTCAGTGTGAGCATTTACAATTCAGAAATCAGCAAAGGCTACAAATCAGGGCTTGATTTGTTGTTCTGTTGATTGTTTAGACTTAAGACTATAGTGGAAAAAGTGTTAATAATGTAGATTAAATTTAAGAGTGTGTCCAGCATACATTTCTCCTGCCTAGAAAGCTGATTGTTAAATATTTAACAGCACACCCTTTAGTTATAGCTATTGTTCTCCTATCTTATATTTATGATAGTGAATTTTTAAACCCAACTGTAAAGACTTTGTATTTATTCATATTAAATTTCATCATATTTTATTCTGCCCAGCAACCTAACCTGTCAAGATCTTTGTGAATTCTGCCTATTTTATTCAAGTGTCAGCCATCCTTCCTCATTTTGTGTTACCTACGGATTTAATGACCATATCACATATGCCTTTATTCAAGTCATTGATGAAAATATCGAATAGCACAAGGCCAAGAACAGATCACTGGGGTTCTCTACTAAAAATATTTAAATTGATGTCAAATGACTCTTCTTTGGGTCTGGTCATTTTACATATGAGTAAAGTGAGGGTTTAGTCTCATTTAACCAGTTCTAAAACTAACCAATCATATTGCTATCTAGCTCACATATCCCTCTATTCCATAAGAATTTCATGAAAGACTTTATCAGATCAGATCTGGAGAAGCTATACTTTACATATTTCCCACATCTTCCAAATGAAATTTGGTTAGTTCAGCATGGCCTGTCATTGATGAAATTACTCTTTGTGATCACTGCTTTCTTTTCTAGGTATCATTTTATTTAATGATATGTTCTTGAATTTCACCAGAAATGCCAGTCCAGCCCATTGGTCTATAGTTTACAGATTTCTTTTTCTTCTCTCTTTTGAAAATCAGGACATTTGACCTTCTCCAATCCTGCAGTATAGTTGCCTTTCTACACAATCATTCTTTTCTTTAAAAATTTTTATTGCTATCTTTTGTTTCCATTTTACCTGTATTTCTGAAAATATTTCTTCTTTCTCCCCTACCTAGTTAGCCTTCTTATTTAGCAAAATTAGAAAAAAAATTAAAATATTTCAGCAAAATCAAATAGCACATGAATCAAAATCCATGGCTTAATATAGTACCTGGCACATAGCAGGCTCTTAATAAATGTTTTGGGGCCATTGGGTGGTACAGTGGATATAGTTCCAGGCCTGGAGTCAGAAGACTCATTTTTCTGAATTCAAATCTGGCCACAGACATACCTGTGTGACCTTGGGCAAGTCACTTAGCCCTGTTTACCTTAGTTTTCTCATCTGTAAAATGAGCTGGGAAAGGAAATAGCAATCCAGTCCTGTAATCTATGCCAAGAAAACCCCAAACGGGGTCACAAAGAGTCAGATATGACTAAAACAACTGAACAACAATAAGCATACGTTGATTAATTGATCTAAACCGACTGGGTTTGCAACATTCTGTTCTTATAGTCCCCAACCTCTGGTTCTCACTTTTTTTTCCTAGGATTACTTTTCTACCTGACTCAAGGGCAGAGATGCTGAGACTTTCTTGACACCAACCTTAGAGTGATTTATGGCCTGGGACCAGTGGCCAATTGAATTTCCCTAGCACAGTGCAGTGGAGGACATCCATCACTAATCATGATTCAGTCTGCTGTCTATCCTGATACTGCTATCTAGAGAAGACTGGGATAGACAGTAATCAATACTGGCAGCTGACAGAACAAGGGAATGGTGTCTGACACAGACCATCAGCTGTCTCTGACCTAGAGAGGTTCTTCTACCAAGGAAGTCCTGCACAATTGAGTTCAGCTAGAGGAAGATGAGGCCAAGGTAGGCACCTAATAATTCCTTTCTGCCTTTAATGGTTGTAAGGAAAATAGCTTGATCATCACAAAAGCTCCCAGTGTGCTTGGACTTGCAGTGAAAATACTATAGAATAGGGAAACTAGTAAGGCTTTCAAAATGAGCATGGCTCATAGAGTGCTTAGATATCAATTTGTACAACCTTGTACATCTTCTATATGATAAGACTGGGGCCAGAGAAGTAGAGACCCATCCAAAATGACAAAAGTTCTGTAAAGTCAATACATTAATACGTCAAAGATCTAAAAGGGAGCGTGGTACAATGAGAGAAACAGTAGATTTGGAGGCAGAGATCCTGCCTCCCTTGTGTGGCCTTGGCTCTAGTCCCTATAAAGTGAGTAGATTGGACTCGATAGAGCTGGAAGGGACCTTGTTGTGCATCCTTCATTTTCAAAGCGGGTCAATGACATTACTGGGAGATGTCTTGTCTTGTGGGTGAGTAGGATTTAAGTGAGGCAGAGTTGCACAGTCATCAGCCTCACTCTCTCTTGAGTCACAAGAGTCCAGTGGTGAGACAAAAGCCAGAATGACTAGTAATGGCTCAGGCGACCCTGACATCTTCAAGGTCTGACCAAGCTCCAAGCAATCCTTAGCTCCTGCTTCAGCCACCATCATGGCCATTGGAGTAAATTGTTCTCATCTACTTATTCTTCTGGGAGAAATCTCCACATTCTTGGGGTAGACATCCCCCTGACTCATGGACAAGTTTGAAGCCTGTCGGTTACCCTCCCCCTTGACTTAGCCTGTCTGCTGAGATGGTACCAGAGTGTGGCCTCTGTTCATGCAGCAGCTTTTTGGAATCGTGCGTGAGAGTTGGAGAAGGTGGACACCAATGATGGATGAGCAGCTCTGCAAAGGGCTCAGCAAGCTCTCACTTGAGAGGTACAAGTCCTCCCTGAGCACTCCATACACCCCAGAAGAGACCTTGAAGTCTAGATGATCCTGTGATTCTATGACTACAATCTCTGAGGGAATAGCCTCCACAAAGGAAAATGGCAGCCCATTATCAACCACTTGGTAGATGCATCTTACAGACTTTCATGAAGCTCAGAATGGCTGAAGTGCCTTAGGATCACAGATTTGGAGCTAGAGGGGCCGGTCGAGGTCATCTGGTCCCATCTCCTAATTTTACTGATGGATGAGAGGTCACAGAGGTAGAAAGTGGTAGATCTGAGATTTCCGAGGTGTATTCAGAAAATACACATAGCTAGCGATGAAGGCAGCCTCCTTCGGACTAAGGTTCTACATCAAGGTTTTATCCCACTTAGTCTTCAGGCTCTATTTCCCAGGACCATGCTGGAAGAGAAACAAGACATGATCTGAGAAAGCTTAAGGCTTGTTCTAGGCGATGAAGTCATCCAATTTGTCTGAAGAAGAGGGTGTGTGTAGGGTAGCGACATGAGATAAAACTGGAGAGGTAGGTTGGGGCTGGGTGGTAGAGAGCCTCAAATACTGTGCCAACACACCCTAGTTCAGGCCCTCATTACATCTCTCCTAGACTATGGCAGTGCTTTCCTGATTACTCTGCTAGCATCAAGTCTCCCCCTGCTCCAAATACAACCTACCAAAGTGATTTTCCTGAAGCTCAGGTTTGCCCTTGTCTTTCCCCTGCTCGGCAGCTTTCTATTACTCTGGGATCTAATATAAACCCCAGCTTTTGGCGTCGAAAGCCCTTCCCAGCCAGGTTCCAACCTATCTCTCCAGCCTTATTACACATTGCATGTGCAGGACAGTTCAGCTAAACAGGCCTTCTTCCTGTCCCATAGGTGGGGCCCTTCCTCATCTTCCTTTGTGCTTTTGTACTGTTCTGTCCCCACTACCTGAAATGCACTCCCTCCTCACCTCCACCTTTTAGGATGGTTTGTTTCATTCAGGGTTCCATTTGAGCATCATCTATATAAAGCTTTTCCCAATTCTGTCAGTTATTAGTGCCTTGCTCCCTAGATCACTTGTATGTGTTTTATACATGCCAACACACACACACACACTTTTACATAAATCGGTATGTATGCATGGGTGTATGTATATACATATGTGTTGTACACACACACACACACAGGTTGTCTCTCTAGCTAGACTGTAAAAAGGACATCTTGCTTTTGTCTTTTTAATCCCAGCACCAGGTTCTGGCATTTAGGGATAGGGGTTTAGAACTGTGATTTCAATGTTTTGAGGAACTCCTAGGTAAGGAAAATTCCTCTACCAGTGCATGTCACCACTTTTTCTAAAATATATAACCCTGGAGAGCTGCCTGGAATACTGAGAGGTTAAATGACTTACCCAGGGTCTCAGAGACAGCATGTGTCAGATTGGGACTTGAACATATATTCTCCTGGCTTTGAGGCTGGCACTTTCCATCCACTAAGCCTCCCTACCTCAGATAGCACCTAGGAGGTCATTAATAAATGCTTATTGAATGGTTGAATCTGAGGAGTTTGAGATTTATTTTATGGGCATGTGATTCTTTAGTAAATAAGAATGAGAGTCTCAAATATTAATGAAAGTTGCTCCTGATGACAGTGAGCCAGGATCCGAAAGGTTATAGAATTCCATTCTTCCTCCTATTTAGTATAAAGATGGGAGAGAATGGAGGGCTGCAAGAATGTTGCTTTGGTGTCCAGGGTTTTTTGTTTGCTTTTTAAACATAGATGAGTGTTATTCATCAGAGGGCACAGGATTTTATAGTAAACTGTAAGCACAGTGAGGGTAAGAACTGTCCTATTCTTATTGTGTATCTTCAGGGCCTAGCATAATGTCCAGCTTTTAACAGGTAGCTAATAATAAACAGTGGGTTAATTTGGAGAACAATTTCACAGTTTTAACCCTATGTCCGTGCTCACAGGATTAGTTCCTGCCATTTTCTTTCTTCTTTTAAAAAAAATCTATTTATTTATTTTAGTTTACAACATTTAGTTCCACAAGCTTTTGAGCTCCAAGTTTTCTCCCCCTTCCTCTCCTTCTGCCATTTCCTCAAAACCTCATCATTCAATATTTCATCTCTTACCATTCAGGGGCCTGGTGGGTTTAATGTATCATGTTCTGGGCATGTTCCAGTTAGCTCACATATCAACTTCTTTTTGAAATACAATTTGAAGCACCTAGGAATATATCAAGGATATATTGAATCCACCCACAAGAAATATGTTGGAAGGGGAAACTGCCACAGCATTTCTCCAATACACACTGATCTCAAAGTCCCCTGTGTCCTATTTGATGGATCAATGAATTGAGCCTCTGACTTTAAAATAAGAGAATCTGGGTTAAAATTCCATTTTTCATATTTACTTCCTACGTGACCTTGGGTAAGTCCCTAAACCTCATTGTGCCTCAGTTTCTTTCTCTGTAAAATGAGGGGGTTGGACTAGATTGACCTCTAAGGTCACTTTCATCTGTGGCTCTGATTCCTGATGCTGTTACCTCTCCAGGTCTGGGTGCATTCCCAAGATTTGGTCTGATTTTGAGGATGGGTACTTTTCCTTGTTTGGAACATAGTCCTGACTTGGCAATATTCATCCTGAGGGGCTTCATGAAGGCCTTCTCCCTTTGAAGAAAGATATTGATATTGAAACTGGTGAGCTGGCCCCTCAGCCAGTGTTTTGGGGGCATGAAGCACGGGAGAGAGCAGAAGCCAAGATGAACCAGAAATCGTTTCCTTTCCTAGGACGTGTTTCCTTCCTTCTGATCTGAAGCACTTGTCTGCCTGCCCGTCTTTGCTCATGGGCCCTGCCTCTTTGCTGGCCAGTATCTTGTAAAGGTCCATGTTGTCCTGCTTTTCTGGTGAGGTAATCATAAATAGATGGCCCCTGCCAGGCAAGTGGTATCAGCGAGAAGCAGAGCACTTTGCAAATATTAATAAGTGATAAGAAGTGGATGTATTGCTATGAATAAATCAGGAGGAACTTTCTGTGTCAGTAGCTTAATTGCTCCCTTCCCTCCTCTCATCAAAGTTAGGGGTAAGGGATTTGCCTCCCTCTTCTTTTAGGCATTATCTTACCATCTTTCCTGCCACCATTGGCACAGATGGTGGAAACCAGCTGACTTCATTTCTAACCAGTTTACATAATCTAGCCCTATTGCAGGGATGAGACCAGTGGGTTTGTTTTTTTCCAGTGAGGCTTGCTGGTTAACCATGACCTGATTTCTGAGGATTCGTGTTCACCACATGGTCAGTCAGGCCTCCTGAGAGTCCCCATTTTTTCATCTAAAGACAAGGAAGGCAAGGTAGTTAGTTGGCCGGGTAGGGTAAGTGTTGCTATTTCTGGAGTCTCTGCTAAAAGTATTGCTGTTGTAAGAACAGGTCCTCTAGGCCAGCAGTTTTCAAAATGTGGTCAGGGGACTTCTGGACTCCCTGATACCTTCACAACAGGTCCACAAGGCCAAATCTATTTTTATGATAGACATTTTAATTTCTTTTTTAAATAACATTTTCTTTTTTCCCCCAAATTATGTGTAATTTTTTTAACATTCATTTTTTTTAAAGTTTTGAGTTCTAAATTCTATCCCTCCCTCCCTGCCGACCTCCCTCCCTGAGATAATAAGCAATCAGATATAGGCTATACATGTGCAATCATGTAAAACATTTAATTTCTAATATGTTAAATATCAATAGATATACATAAACAAAAACTCTTCGTGAAGGGGAATCCTCAGTAATTTTTAAGACTCTAAAGGAAACCAAAAAGTTTGAGAGCTGCTTGCTCAAAGCAATTCTTTGCTTTATTTGTTTTAAAATTTTTATTTATTTTTATTCTGAACAACAAGTATTCTAAACGCCAAACAAAATGCATATTTCCATATACAAAGTAAAACAGTAAAAGAGGCTTATACATGAAACTTTACATTTCTGTTACAGTTTGCTTTTCCTTTTAGTATAAAATAAATTTGACATATAACTTTCAAAGTTGACTTGTTTATCTCTATTTCCTTCTGGCTTTCCTTTTGTTCTCTTCTGTGCATTTCTAATGTGTTTCAATAAAAAATATTTTTTCTTCTTTTTTAAAATTTTCAATTTAAAAATTTTATTATTTATTTTAACATTTTTTAAAACAAATTTTGAATTTCAAACTCTCTTCCTCCATCTCTTCCCCTGCCCATTGAGAAGATATGTTATATCATCTCAATCATACCCATGAAATCATACAAAACATATTTCATATTAGCCATGTCACAAAAAAAAGCAAGAAAAGGGGCGGCTAGGTGGCACAGTGAGTAAAGTGCCCGCCTCAGAGTCAGGAGGACCTGGGTTTGGATCTGGCTTCAGACATTTAACACACACATACACACAAAAAACAACTATCCATGTAACCTTGGGCAAGTTACTTAACCCCAATTTCCCTCCAAAAGGCAAAAAAAAAAAAGCAAGAAAAACAAAATGAGAAAATTATACTTCAATTTGTACTCGGAGTTCATCATTTCTATATCTGGAGGTGGATAGCATTGTTTATTATGAATCCTTCAAAATTGTCTTGGAGCATTGTATTAATAAGAATAATTAAGTTAATTGTTCTTTCTTTATTATTACTATACTATTTACTGTTACTAACCTCCCCTTTTGTTCCTTTCCCATTAGAAAAAAAAATAGCCCAGAACAAACCCCTTATAACAAATTCACGTGGACAACCCCTCTCCCCAACTGCACAATTACCATCCATGAAAACATATTTCTCATTCTCTCTTACCTGTATGTCTGGAGGTGGTAGTATGCTTTATCACTGATCCTATAGTATCGGGTTTAATTGTTATTTTTTACAATATTATTGTATAAATTATTTTCTAGGTTCTGCTCACTTCTCTCTGAATCAGTGCACAGGTTTCTCTGAAATCATTCATTTCATCATTTCTTAGCATGTATTAAAATTTCTGTTACATTCATATATGATCTCACCTGCAGAATTGACAAACCATCCTGCCTGAAACAGACAGAAACCCTGAGGAAGAGACAGGAGGTAGCATATACCAGGCAAGTCAAACCTTTCCTCAGACCTAGATAGAAGTGGTCCGGGCCCTAAATCTGTGAGCAGTACCCCCCAGACCACCAGTCCTGCTTAAGGCTCAGGCTCCACCATCATAGTACAGCACAGTAATTGCTATGGAGAAGTGGTCAGCCATTCATACTAACTACCACCTATGGGGCAGAAAAACTGGCTTAACTTAAGCAGTAAGGTACCCTGAGAGACAGGAGTTGGTGTACGCCAGACAAGTCAAATCACCATTACCACCTCAACCTCTGCCTCCCCTAAAACCATGATGAAGACAGTGCAGGACCCTGAACCCAACAGCTTTGGAATAGCAGTACCCTCCAGACCACAGGTCCTATTTCAATCTCAGTCCTTGTAACCATAATTAAAGGAGATATGACTGTGGAGAAAAGGTCTGCCTTCCTTGCCACCACCAATACCTACTTCTAACCACCTGGCAGGTATACCCAACAACCCTTGCAGTGGTGCCACCTTTCCCCATAGCCACCAATTCCAAACCACCAAAGTCCTTGACACTTTCAAATGATTCAAATCAGAAACAGATAAGATTTTATTGATGGAAATGGCATGAAAGACGATGTTTTGTTATATGCTTTACCACTACTCTCTAAGCAACCTCAGTTAGTTAGCAAACACATTTATCCAAGCAGTAGAGGAGCTCTTTCATTGGGAGTAAGATAAACCTTCTGCTTGACCGAGGAGAGAATGGTCTCACTGGGAAAGCCTGTTCTTAGCAATCTCCAGGCTTGTAGGCACTGGGAGTCAAGGGCATGTTGAGGCCTGGCTTCCCTACTTGTCTCTAGCTACAGAGAGCTATCTTATCTACCATTCACAAGTTTGCTGCCCCCTCCTGATCTGCCTTCTGAAGTCTTTCCAAACTTACTCTACGTCTTGGACTTGACGTTTCTTGGACAATCAGGGGTCACATCTGTCTCTGCTTTCTCAGCAGTCAACATCACAGGGCTGCCTTCTGGAAACTGCTCCAGCTTGGTGTGGGAGTGGGCTTATGATTATTTTAAATATTGTCCAAAAATACAGACTGATTATTCTTATTTTTTTAACTTCCCATCTCGAAGTTGGCATTCTAGTTATAGAATGATACAGTTGAAAGAGCACTGGGTTTGGGATCAAAGGTCCTGGGTTTGAATCTCAGCTCTGTCACAAGCTAACACAATTATAGACAAAACCATTGATCTCTCTGGGAGTCATCTGCTAAGTGAGGAATGATAGATTTAGAGCTAAAAGGGACCTTAGGGGATATCTAGTTCACCTTCTTCATTTTTCACTTGAAGAACTAAGGCCAAGAGAGTTTAAGTGATTTACGCAGAATGGGAGAGCTAGTTAGTGTCTGACATGAGACTTCCTTACTCTAAATCCAGACTTCAGAGGCAACAAGAAGTAGTGGAGAGAACAGTGATTATGGAGTCTGAAGATCTTCCCTGCCTGCTACTTACTACTTGCCTAATCTTAAATACTTAGGATTCTTTAGGCCTCAGTTCCTCATCTGTAAAATAGACAGGTGAGATTAATAGATAACATCTGAAGTTTCTTCACGTACTATAGGAGCTAAGATCCGAATGGAAGTCTAAACTTGATCAATAACATCAGGCCATTGTGTGGTCACAGACCAAACACTTAGAAATCCCAGTCCCTAGCTAAATGATCCTTGGGCCCACAGCCAGCAGAGACCACAGCGGCTTCATTGGCCTGATGAGTTTGCTACAAAAAGGCTCAACTAGTACATTCTTTGCACTTTGAGGCATTTGGGGTTTCGTAAAATGTCTGTGTGGTTAAATTTTTTTCTAGTCAGTCATCTAAAAACCTACACGATGTTCCTTCTGCAAACTCAGGCCCAAACCCTTCTGCATGCCTGCTATTTTACAAGCCTATTTTTTGCAGGATTTTCCTGGGAGGAAGGGAGAGAGTGCGCTTTTCTATTCACTATTAAGTCTAAATTGTGGTGCATCTGTCAGGGTTAGGGATCCATTATAGTTAAATAAATGCTATTGGTGTTATAATTAGTAACAATAATAATAGCTGTATTTCAGTAGAATTGGTTTCCTTTGTAATCTTATTATTTATTTAAATAAATTATTCTGAAAAGAGTTCCCTAGGTTTCACCAGACTAGGTCCATGACATAAAAAAAAGGTTAATAATCTCTGCCAAAGATTGTCATTACAAAATTATTTCAGTCTTCTGGGAGGTTCACCCACCCCATCATACACTACATTTAAGCTCTTGCAACATCTGGGCTTAATAATAATAGCCAGCTGGCAAAGAATTGGAAATTAAGGGGGTGCCCATCAGTTGGGGAATGGCTGAACAATTTGTGGTATATGCATGTTATGGAATACTATTGTTCTATAAGAAACGAGGAGCAGGTAGTCTTCATATTTACCTGGAGAGGATTAAAAGAACTGATGCTGAGTGAGAAGAGTAGAACCAGGAGAAATTTGTACACAATTACAGACACAACGTATGTGTGATGATCAACTTTGATAGACTGGACTCTTCTCAGCAATGCAGTGATATAAGTCAATCCCAAAAGACGTATGATGGAGAGAAAAATGTGCATCCAGAGAAAGAACTAGAAAGAACTAAGTTTATATCCAGGTGGAAGCAAAATACCTGATCTTTTTCGTTCTCTTATTTGGTTTTATGTCCTCTTTACCATTTTTCATTCCAGCTGGTACAATCCGTCCTTATAACCTGACCAATGTATAATGTGAAAGTATTTACAGATCCTATACTTGACTATAAGCTGCCATGGGGGGGAGGGGAGGGAGGGGGACAAAATGTGAAATTCAAGGAATTGTGGAATTGAATCCTGTAAACTAAAAGGAAACAAATTAATAAAGAAAAAAAAGGAAAAAAATAATAATAGCTAGCATTTATATAGTGCTTTTAAATTTTCTGAAGCACTTTACAAATATCTCATATCTTTACAACAACTCTGAGAGATAGGTACTATTATTATGCCCATTTTGCAGATGAGGAAACTGAGGCAGACAATTGTTTAAAAGACTCTCCCAGGGTCATGCTGCTAGTAAGTGTCTGAGGTCAGATTTGAAATGAAGGTTTTCTGACTCTAGATTTAGTACTCTAACCATCATGGCACCTGGCTTGCCGGACCATAGTACACCAGGCTGAAGGGCAGAACAAAGATCGCTTAAATACAAATGTGGTAGAAATGAAAGAAAGCAAGAGGTCCCCTGGGAGTTCCTGAAGAGTGTGATTTCTTAAAAATCACCATTTGCTTTTACTTAGACTTTCCTATTTTTCAGAGTTTGCAGCATTTCCCCAGTCATGTCATTTCCTTTCACAACCTGCCTCTGGGGTCAGGACAGGGGAAGTTTTTAGAGAACTTCCCCTTCAGTGAGAAAGAGTATAAATTACAGAGAGCTTCCTCATGGCCTCATAGCAAGTCTGTGCAGGAAATGGAATCCTTGTCTTCTCTCTCTTATCTAGCCCTGTTCCCACTACACAACCCTGCCCATGCGTGTAGCAGAAAGTTACACTATATTATGTGAGGCTCGTGATTGGGTAGGTCTGAGGCATGAGTCAACAGGCTCAAGATTAGTGCCTGTGAAGCAAAAGTCACTATGGTAGATGTGATTTTTTTCCCTCCATTGCCTCCTAAAGTGTAGCAGCAAGCACCCCAAGCATCCTCAGGGTTTGCTACCACCACAGGTTCTTGGATCTGCTTTAATAAAGGAAAGCAACTCAAAATGGGTTAACAAGCTTACTTTAATCAG
>NW_027186473.1:58310939-58342323 GCF_028583685.1 Petaurus breviceps papuanus
TTTTGGTGCAGGAGTTCTGACTTCACTGTCTTCCTCCTATTCCATGCTTTGCTCCTTTTTGTCCCCAAAATAGGAGCCCAGTGTTGGAATCTTCTGTCTGCTTTGTTTCCTTTGCCTGGTCATGTCGCCCCTCAATCACTTGACTCCTGGGCTTTTTGCCACAGTAGTACTCTGCCACCAGACAGGGAGCTTTCGTCCCAAATTTCATCCCTGGGGTTTTCTCAGCTGCCAGAGGTATTAGATGGGTGCCCTCTCTGAGGTCTCCACATGCTCTGGCAAGCTGGACACAAACCCCAGGACCTCCACCCTAGACTGCAATCCAGATCCAAGCAGGTTAAAACAAGAGCAATTATCCCTCAGGTTTGGTCCCCCTACACTCTGCAGGCCAGGAGCTGAAGCTGCCCTGTGGTGCTGGCTGGCTCTGCCAGCGGCTTAGTGTCTTTTTGCCCCGGGGGCAAAAGCCATGGACTCCCACTTACTGGGTTCCAAAGTCCAGACTGCACTGAGCTCTCACTTTTTCCTTTGCATCTATGTGTTGATAAATCTGGAAACGGCCACAGCTGCTGCTTATCTGGAGTCCCTCTTGCCTGCGGCTGGTCAGGCCTGCCCTGGGGCCTTGGCATGGGGTTGGGCTCGGCTCCCAGAGCACTGCACTGGCCGATTCCTGCCAGCCTGCTGGGTTGTCCTCAGTGGGAGGTTAGCTTCTCTGTGTCATTTTGTGGGTTCTGCAGCTCCAAAGTTTGTTTAAAGTTTCCTTTTTACATGGATCGGGGAAGGTGGAAGCCGGAACAGCGGGGAGGTCCTTTTTCTACTCTGCCATCTTCCTCTTGAAATTCTTGACATTTGTCCCTCAATATTAATTTAGTTACTATTTTTCTACCTATATGAAATGATCCTTTCTTAGTTTGACACTGAGTAAGTAAGTTAATCTTGGTAATATTTCATTTTTAATTGTATTGTATTGACCTACCCATGAATAATTAATATTTCAGCAATCATGTAGTTCTCTTTTTTACAGTGTTTCGTAGTTGGATTCATATAGTTCCAGGTGTGTCTTGGTAGATAGACTCCCAGATATTTTCTTCATTTTGTTTTGCTATAATTTGCATAAATGGGTTTCTTTACAATTAGCTGTGTGTTCATTGTGGAATTGATTATTTGGTGGGAAAGGGGTCAAGCCTTGGATATAGAGCTTAGGGTCCTCCTCCTTCTCCCAATTTAGTGAAACTTCTATCAGAAACTAGATGGAACCTGATCATATCTCCTAGATGAGCAAAATTTAAGGGAGCAGGCAGATATCCTTCTAGCCCTTTCTATGATGAGAACTGAGTGGTGACTTTTGGCCCCTATTTCCTGCTTTCCTTCCTGACAGGAATTAGTCTCCCTTGGAAAAGGGTGGGGAGAGAAGAGTTAGAGATATCTATTCTGCCTCCCATTAAGCCATGCAAAAACAGCCTTTGCCACACATAGTGCCTTTCAGTACATGAGGGGTCTCTAGAGGCAACAGGAGTTGATAATTGGTTGGGAGAGAGAGAGCAGAGAGAAGGAGAGGAGAGGACAGGAGAGGAGAGGACAGGAGAGGAGAGGAGAGGAGAGAGACAGAGACAGAGACAGAGACAGAGAGCAGAGTCAGGATGACTTTAAGGTCATGAACCTGGGAAGATAGATGCATACCATCATAGATTTAGAGCTAGAAGGGACAGTAAGGCCCTGAGTTTACCTAATTCAAGAACCTCATTTTACAAGTAATGAGGCTGAAGTCTAGATCACTTTCCTGTGATCACTTAAGTAGTGAGTGTCAGAGTCAGAACTTGAACCCAGATTCTCTGACTCCAAATCCAGAGTTCTTCCCATGTGTACCATGCTGAAGTGCTGACTAATACATGGATGAATGTCAAACTGGAGGTAAAAGGCTCTCTTATTCAGCATTTTCATCATTGACTTAGATAAAAGGAAGAGGAAAGAAATCAACATTTATTAAGTATCTACTATGTGCACAGTGCTGGGCACTTTATAAATATCTCATTTGATCCTTACAACAATCCTGGGAGGTAAGTGCTAGTATGAGCTCTATTTTTTCAGATGGAGAAAATGCAAAAAAGAGTTCAAGTGATCTGCCCAGGGTCACACAGCTACTAAATGTCCAAGGTTGGATTTGAACCCAGCTCTCTATCCATTACACCACTTAGCTGCCTTCTAATTATAATGAAATAAAAGAAATAATTACCAGTTTTCTTCAGCTGACACAAAGCTGAGTCTCAAAGAGTCCCTAAGGAAACTGCAGCCCCATCCCACTCAAACACCAGAATCTTAAGAGTATTTCTGTCTGTGAAGGTACTTTCCCCCTGTTGTCCCTTTATCCCAGATTCTGTGGAGATTGCGTCTTTACAAGCTTATACAAAGCAACCCAGACTTTGCTGACCAGGGAATGGTAGACAATATATTGGGTGACAGAATCAGGATATAAAAAGACTTTGCTTCAGTGATGAGCCAAATTTAAGAAGATGAAACTGATTAGGCATAAACGTAAAGTCCTGCACTTAGGCAAAAATAGCCCCTACCCAAGAAGAGAAATCTTTTCCCATGAAAGACTTGGGTAAAAAAGACTGAGAGGTTTAAGTTGACTGGAAATTTACGATGAATCAACAGTATGATGTGACTATTTAAAATATGCACATTATGTAAGGCTGCTTACATAGAAAGATAACATCTGGAAGAAGTAAGATGGCAAGGCCACCATACCCTATGTTGGTCTGCTCACCTATGGCCCCACAGTATAAAAGAGATTGAAAAATTGGAGCATATCCTAGGATCTAAGGCTGTGCAGATTCAATATTTTACAGATGGAGACAATGAGGTTTAGAGAGGGGAGAGGGGAGGTGATTTGTTCAAGGCCACACAGGTAGGAAGGAGCAAAGTTGAGCTTGGAAACCAATTCTTTTGATTTCAAAGTCAGTCCTTTCTACTGTACCATTCTCCCTCACGCTTAGAACAGAGTGATTTGGATGGTGAAAAGACTAAAAATCCCAGCATATGGGGAATGGTGGAAGAAATCAGTGAAATTTAACCCTGATAACAGAAATAAGGAATAAATGGTCACTGTCTTTGAATGTATGATATACTAGTAGTCCATGTTTATGCACCATTTTAAAATTTTTCAAGCACATTTGGATACATCACCTCATTTGATCTATACAACAACCGTGTGCGGTACGGAACTATAATTTGCTTTCTTTTACAGATGAGAAAACTGAGGCTTAGAAATTACTTGCAGAAACATAATTCCAATCCAAATTTTCTTTCGATTCAGGATTCTTTCCATTACAAAAGAAAAAGTGATTAGATTTATTCTCTGCAAGACCAAAAGAAATTGAGACAAATGCATAGAAAGTACAGAAAGAAAGAGTTTTAGCTCAATATAAGGAAGAATTCTAATACTGCAACACTGACAAATGCAGTGAGTCCCCCGTTACCAAAAGCATTCAAACAGAGGCTACATGATCATCTATCAGGAATGTTGTCTACAAAAAGATTTCTGCAAGGGATAGGAGTTCAGATGAGATGATCTCTAATGTACCTTCTTAAGATTTTATGATTTTATATACTGAAAGGAAAAATCCTTGTGATGAGATGTTGCCTTCTTGTTCAGACACACCCTGCGTTTTCCAAATTAACCTTAGCTCTCTTTAAATACAAGGGTTCCTTTTCTTATTGTGTGGGTTAGATCTTGCTTTTATGGGAGGGTAATATTACTTAGTCCCTTAAGAGTGCTTTAAGCCAAGAAGTATCCTTAGAGATTAGACTCCAGGGAGCTCAAAGCCCTTAACATAATTGCTTCTAAAAATAACTTTTTTTGGAAAATGCAGCCTAATTGAATACTCTCAAAGAGGCCCTAAAGGAAAATGCAGCCCCATCCTCTTCAAGCACGGTAATCTTAAGAGTGTTTGTCTGTGTGAAGGTACTAACCCTGTTATCCCCTTATCCTGGATTCTGTGGGGAATGCATCTCTACAAGCTTATATAAAGTGGCCCTGACCTTGCTGACCAGGAGAGAATTGGAGGTTTATTCTTTGGTTAACATGATTTGCTTAGTTCTTTAGCCTCTGATCACTTATAGTTCAAATCTTTGAAACTGTGAATTCTATCTTGCCTCCTGTTTACTATTAAAAGGAAGTATGCTTGGGGCAGCTAGGTGGCTCAGAGAATAGAGCATTAGTCTTGGAGTAAGAAGGACCTGAGTTCAAATCTGACCTCAGACACTTAACACACTTACTAGCCATATGACTTTGGGCAAGTCACAACCCCAATTGCTCTCCAAAAAGCAAAAAAAAAAAAAAAAGAGTATGCAAGAGGACAAATTGTGTGCCTAATGTCATTATTAGGAGCTAAAAAGTCTGTCAGTACACAGAGCCAGGTGGGCCCTCCTCTTTTGTGTTTAATCGTTTGATTTTGGGGGATTTCTTTCTTTACATTGAGAAAAAAAATCTATCAGGATGAATGGAAGACCTGAAAGCAAGAATCCTGGAGTGGGGTTGTTTCTATAAATGAGAATGGCTTTGAATGGAAAAACCAGTAAGCCCAGTGCTTACAGCAAATAGTTAACCATTGGGGCAAGGGGATGTGGAGGGAGAAAAGGGGAACATTCAATCACTATCTTGAAAAGATAAAACATCTTGAACTTTGCCCCCTGCTTGTTCCAGTGATTTGCGTACTTTCAGGCCTTGCCTGGGTAGGGATGTGCCAGAGGCAGCTTAAACCAGTTCCTGAGAGCTGACTGACAAATTTTTAGTCTGAGCATTTATACCTTGGAAATCAACAAATACTACAAATCAGGGTTTGATTTATTGTTCTGTTGATTTTCCAGACTTAAGAAAATGATAGAGAAAATAATCAGATTAAATTTTAAAGTGTATCATTAGTAAAACAAATTTTCCTTGAGAAAATATTATTAGACATATACTAACACATCCCTATTTCAGTATCACAATGAATCAATTTCATACCTACAATGTTTCAGGAACTACTTTGGTCACTGTCTTCAAAGGGAAACAGAACCAGAAGGTCAGTAGCATCATGAAAAACCCAGTTCAGTCCAAAATGACTGGATTACTCATGTCAAACTTGCATGTATTACAGTATTACAGTATACATATATAGTACTGTGGTATTACAGTAAAAATGTCACCGATCATCCTGGTAGTGAGTGACAAAGCACAGATTTGAACCCAGATCACCAGCTTCAAATCCAGAGACTCCTTCCACTGAACCATGCTTCAGTACTGACTATGGTCCAGACTGTGATTTCATCAATATAAGAGAATTCCAAGTTGGAGAAACTGTCTTCACAAAAGCCAATCAACAGCTCATCTGTGACTTTTGACTTTGGAGAACAGTCCTGGCAGGCAGCAGGATTTGCTGAGGAGGAGAGAGCTAAGTTCTTATTCCTTGGGTTAACATGATCTGCTCAGTTATTTAGCATCTGGTCACTTTTGGTTCTTAGGGACTGGAATATTTCAGAGGCAAAACTCAGCATGGCTTCAAATTCTGCTCTGATCTTTACAAACTGTGTGACAATGAATGTCATGCCATTTTCCTGAACCTCAGTTTCCCCAGCTGTAAAGTGGGAATAATGAAAATGCTGATTATTTTTCTTCAGACTCAGATGAGATATTCTATGTAAAATACTTTATAAATTTTAAAGCACGATATAAATGTCTGCTATTTTTATTGTACCAGCCCTACAAACAAGAAGCAAGTATCTGGTGGAGAGAGGTCTTGCACCCATGAAAGCACAGATCCCTGATGTATTGGCATATGTGTGTATGTATATTGGTATATGCATACATATACACATCTAATATTTTCTCTGTAACACCCGGCGTGTTTGCTACCGCTCTGCACTGGGTTTACCATGGTGCTCTGGGGTATCTGGCAGAGTCACAGGGGAGAATCTAGAATAGCTTCTATGCAGGTAGATTTTCTTTCTTTAAAAATGTAGGTTCCCCCCGCCCCACTCTGCAATAACTTCCTTTTTCACATTCGTTCTGAAGCTGTGACCCTGCCACATCCATGTGGGTCCCAGTGTTCTTCTCTATGAAATGGATCATAGAGAGTATCATTTGAAACCAAAGGTTTCTGCTGGGTCTGATGTCCTATGGCTCTAAATTAGATTGCATTTCTGTTGTTGCTTGTAACTTCTCTTTGGGAGAAAGCGCCATCTGCCGGGCAATTCAAATTTTATTATTGGAGCTGTCAGAGATAATCCATTGAGAACTGAAGAGACAGAAAGGCAGAGAAAGATAGAGATGGACAGACATGGAGAGAGAGAGAGGAAAAGGGAGAGAGAAGAGAGGGGAGAGAGGAGAGAGAATCAGAGAGAGAGACAGACAGATAGAGAGAGAGGAAAAGGGAGAGAGAGACGAAAGAAGGAAAGGGAGAGAGGAGAGAGACAGGATGGCAGAAAGAGATAGACAGAGAGAATACAGATAGCCAGAGAGAAGAGAAGTAAGATAGACAAAAGATGAGACAAAGTAAGGGAGAGAGAACAGAGACAGAGTGAGAGACTGAGTGGGGAAAGAGAGACAGACAGGGGGAGGGGAGAAAGACAGAGAGGGAACCCCCTAGAATTCATGGGGGACCTTCCCCTCACATCCCATGGATGATTTATGGGAGGACAGGTCTCATAGGACAAGAAGCTGGGGATGGTATGCTGCAATCTCTACCCATGGATGAAGTTCCTACCTCAGTGAGATCTCAGATCCTTCAAAAGAATTCCTGAATATGTGGACTTACTTTACATTCTAGGTTTGCCATTTCAAGAATCTAGTATTTTTAGTTGTCATATTCTTCTTCTATGTTTAAAACATCTTCCAAGGAAAGTGGTTTAATCCCTTATTCATTTTAAGGAAAAAATGCAGGCAACCCAAATCCCAGTGTAGAGTAGGTAGTTTATTAAATGATATATTAAATCACCACAGAAGAATAGGTCCTAATTTTCAAATTCCAAATCCTTGCAGTGTTCTTCTACATTTTTGTCCATATCTAGGTATCTGAGTGCCTCTTCTTTTTTACTGAACCTGTGATTGCGTAGATGTGGTAGTGTGCTCCCAGCAGGGAAACTCCCTCTACCAATGTAAAACAGCCCTTACTCTGGAACTGGAGCTTGAGAAAGGTATCTAGAACACAAAGAGATAAAATGTCCTGCCCAGTGTCACACAGTCACTGTACTGAAACCAAGGATTCCTGCCTCAAAGGAAGCTCTCCATTTACTCTTTCCCATCTGCCTCTCACTTGGCATACAGTAGATGCTTAATAAATGAATTAAATCTATCATCAAAGGCTAAGTGTGGTTTCACACATACAGAGGGTCCTTGATGAAAATTGCTGTTGTTGATAGTGATGATAGAAGAGCATCCTTCAGCATCTTGCCCGCATAATGATTGCATCCAGTCATGTGCTGAATACTCCCTTGTTCTTTCATCGCATGAAGTGAACATCTATTAAATACCTACTATGGACAAGATGAGAGACAGTGTGGTTTCATGGCTAGAGAGCTGGCCTCAGAAGGAAGAAAACTTGGGTTCAAGTTATATTTCTTACACACACTGGCTGTGTGAACCATGGGCAACCTCTCAGTGCTCTAGGCAACTTTCCAAGACTGGAAGTTGCACGTAAGTTTCCAACTTGCATTGATAGAGATATTTTCCTTATCTGAAAGCTCCTGGTGCCATTGAAATCAATTTCAGTTGCTATCTCTATGTACCAGGAATTGTGCTAAGCACAGGTGACAGAAAGTTTCTGGCCTTCAAAGACTTTGTGTTCTACCTGGGGAACCACATATACACAGATTAGTCAATGCACATAATATACAACATAATTTTGGGGAGCAGAACAACAGCAATAAACTTGGGGGTCTCACAACTCAGTTGAGAAGAAGAGGATAAAGCCTTTCCTCGCTCCACCTAGTTGTAATCTTATAGATTCTTGATTCTTGCAAAGCAAGCCACTTCTTTCATGTATTCAGAGCCTGATACCCATTTTGTGGATCAGATCACCTTCTCTTCCTTTCTTTCTTTGACTCAGAGCATAACTAGGGTGGAGTCACTAGGGTCTCCTCCCAGGATGCTAAAATTCAGAGGAAACTGGCATTTACAGTCCTTCAGTAGCATAATACCTAGTAAATAAGAATAATTAGTTAAAATAAGAGGCTACCAGATGATGTGTTTCCCTCCTTCCCCACCAAGATGACCCAGTTGTACTTTGTTCCCTATCCTCAGTGATGACCCTTTAGCAATGGCCTCATGGTGTCTTCCTCATGGGATAGTATGCTAGAGCCTTTCCCCCTCTCCAACAGAATTTGTCTTCATAAGTTGATGTCGTGGTGCTTTTTTTGTGCTTCTCAGACAAACACTGCTGATCGCAGTTCTGTTCTGGCTCCCCACCTTTGGCTATTTAACTGTTGTTTCCACAAATCCAAGTGGCCTTTGATTCTGGCAAAAGGCTTGGTTGGAGGTATAGGTTAATACCTGAAATGAGACTTAGGGAAATGGTATAGATTTCAACAATCCATAGCCTAGGTCTGAAACCTATTTAACGATGGGAAAGTCACTTAATCTCTTCCATTCTCAGTTTCCTCATCTTTAAAATGGATATGATATTTGTGTGATAATGCCTTCCCCCCAGGATAATCATAGGGGAAAGTTCTATGTGTAAAAATATTCATTATTATTAAGGACGACTAGAAGTTGACTCTTTTGAGTACAATAAATTCTTATTTAAAATAGATTTTAATTGAATCTTTTATTTTTACTTCACCTAGAGATTTTCCAATGTAATCACCCTTCCAAAAACAATTTAATAATAAAGGGGAAAAAGAGGAAAAAATTTTTCAGCAAAGTTAATCAATATATCAAAAACCCTGACAGTGTCTGCAGCATTTCATTGTCACAGCTCCCTTCCTCTGGAAAAGGTGGGAGGTGCCTTTTCCTATCTCTTCTTTAGGGCCGAGCTTTGTTGTTTTAGTTTTGCAGCATTCACTTTCACTTGTTTTGTTCTTGTTTTTCTTCCCATTTCCATCGTTGTTGTCTTTGTGTTGTTGCTTTCCTAGTTATCCTTCATTTTTCATTAGTTGATCTAAGTCTTCCCACATTTTTTGGAATTTTTCAGTCACCATATAATTTCTTGAAGCATAGTAATATTCTAATTTCAGTCATGTACTATAATTTAGTTAGTCTTTCTCCAAACAGTGGTCAGTATTTGTTTCTAGGACTATGATACTTAATTTTATTTTTTTGCTTTTTGGAGGGGGGAAAGCAGGGCAATTGGGGTTAAGTGACTTACCCAAGGTCACACAGCTAGTAAGTGTTAAATATCTAAGGGTAGATTTGAACTCAGGTTCTCCTGACTCCAGGACCAGTGCTCTATTCACGGTGCCACCTAGCCGCTCCAACAATACTTAATTTTCATTGAAAAAATATCAAATTTTTTTTTCTCCTCCCATTTCCCTTCCTCCCCAGTAAAAAGAAAAAGAAAACAAAAGCCCTTTTAACAAATATGCACAGTCAAGCAAAATAAATTCCTATAACATCCATGTCTAAAAACGTGCATCTCATTCTGCACATTTAGTAGGACTGTGATACCTTCTTTCAAACTTTCAGTGGCTCTCAGCTCATCTTCAGCAGAGAATACTTGGCAAGTCTCAGTTCAGAGCTTAATGTAAAACTTGGGCCATCCTTCCACACTGCATTGCAATTCACCCCATGCTAGTTGAATGCATCTCATTGCCTATGTGCTATGCGTATGTTGTGTGGAAGAGCCATAGATTCTACTTCCCTTCTCCCCAAATATTGATCCTGGTCAAAGGCTGAATGAACATAATACAGCTCAACAGCAACTTGGCTCAGGTATACTTCTAACCAAAGCTCAGACATGTTTTGTTGCTTTAAACTTCTTTGGCAAGAAAGTCTAGAGGATGTGTTTGTGATCATGTGCCTTAGAATAATTTTATTGTGACCACTTTAAAGGCTTTTTAAATGAATTCATTTTTATTTGGGATCAGGAAAAATGTGAAAGCTCTTGATTGCTTACCTGTGAGAATAGGGATGACGAACCAAGGAACAGAGGTTCTGCCTTACTCTCAGCTCTTTCTTAAAATACAACAAGCAGACAAATAAAGTCTCCTTAAGAGAGGGGTTGAGCTAACCTTCACTCCCAAGAGGATAAAAGAAAAAGAAGCCTTCAAGAAGACAGCCTGGACAAAGAACCATGGACAAAATGTCTGGGCATGGTCTTACCAAGTGGTAGTGGAGGCTGGCAAATTGACATGGGGCTATAGGGAGAAAGTATGTCTCTCCCCAATAGGAGTCGATTTATTTGCTCCATGTTATTGCAGCTCTGTCAGTAAATGAAAATAAAAATCCCCAGGAAATCTGGTACTCTCCAACAGAAAATCCCCTGCCTCTTCTCCCTGGGTCCTTCATCAAGCCCTGAGAGGACCAAATGAAAGCGATCACATGTGACCTCTGGGAGAGGAACGCATGGAATCCAATACCAGTTTGGCTTTAAACTCTTGACCGAATTGCAGATGTAACTTCATTAAGAGAACTAATGAGGTCCTGAAGAATTGATTTTTTTTGTGTAGCAAATCCTGTTTTATATTCATGTAGGGAACTTCTCTTTAAAAAGCCCATTGTGATTGAGAGGGTCTGGGGAAGTGCGGTATCCAAGTAGTGATGATTTTTGCCCAACTATCTTACAGAGTTGTTGTTTCATTTCCTAAGGGGGAAAAAAACCACCTTTTTTTTTTTTCCTATCAACAAGCATTTATTTTCTCTGCCTCTTAGCTCCCCACCATTGAAAACAAAAAGTAAAAGAAAATCCTTGTAACAAATGTGTGTAGTCAAATAAAATAAATTCTTATATTGACAATGTCCAGAAATATGCCTCATTCCCTATACTGAGCCCATCAGTTCTTGGGCAGGCACATTTCTTCATAAATCCTCTGGAATTGTGTGTGGTCATTGAACTGATAAAAGTTCGAAGTCTTTCAAAGTCTTTACAATGTTGTTATCATATAAATTGTTCTTCTAGTTCTTCTCACTTCACTATGCATCAGTTCAAAAAACTTCCCAGGTTTCTCTGAAACCATGCCTTTCATTATTTCTTGTAGCACAGTAGTATTCTATTACATTGATATACCATACTTTGCTCAACCATTTGTTAAGATCATTTCACATGGGCTGGGAGGCAGGGTGGTGCAGCAGGAAGAATCCTGGATTTGAAATCAGAGGAACAGAAGTCCCAAATGTCTTTTTCCAGTTTATCTTGAGACAAATCATTTCCCTTCTAAGTGCCCCTATTTCTTCATTTCTAAAATAAAGGGTTGGAACAGATTATCTTTACAGCCCCAACTCTAAATTCTTTGAATTTCTACTCTTAATGGCAGAGTAGACAAGACTTGGGTTGGGGAATGGGGGTCAAGACTCTAACTCTCAGAAGACAAGTTCAGTCTGAATCATAAAAGAAAGAGCGTACAGACTGTGGCCTAAAGGAAAAGGTCATACTGAAGGAGAGTAAGAAGGAAAGGAAGCTGTCAGGAAAATGGCATCAAGACCAAAGACCTCAAATGTCTTTAAATGCTAGAACCTTTGGGCTAGAGAGCCCCCTTAAAGATTCTACTTACTTGACCTTGGGGGTGACCTTGGGAAATCACTTAACCTCTTGAAGCCTCAGCATCATTATCTGTAAATAAGAGGGTTGGACCAGATGGCTTCTTACATCCACTCCAACTCAAAATGGATGATCCTATGATGTAGAATGCTAGTTGAGGAGATATTGGATATAATCTACAGAAGCACATTTCACATCTCTGTCCCAAAACAGGACTGCTTCCTGTCTCAGAGAAGCAGGTCCCTGGTACCAGATGCCCTGTACTACACTGCACTGCAGGGTTAGCTCTGGATGAGAGCCCAGGTTCCAAGACTAGCCAAGAACCACTGACCAAAAACATCACGGGATTGAGAGCGTCTGGCAAGCAACACTGGCGACTAGTATTTGTTGAGAATGAAAAAGGAACTCAGTGACCTCTTTCTCGTCAGCCTCCCAGTTAGCACCAGAAGCACTCCAGCCACCATAAGGGTTGATTTCTTACAAAGGATCTCATGCTTGCTTAAACTCATCTGTGGGCTCTTATCTAGATGACGAAGACAGCTGCTGGATGCTGGCTCTGGTTAGAGGCACAAGGCTTATCTAAAATGACAGCAGGCCTCCTATGTCTCACAGGGATAATTGCATTTGGTGTTCTCCTTTTTGCTTAGCTTTGAGCAGTGGAAAGTTTCATTTTTCTTCTGTTCTTGGTATGGTACCAAAAGCTGTTTATTGTTCTCCATCTGTTCTCCCTCCTTCTTTTCCCTTCCCCTCCCTATCTGTCAGTCTCTCTTTACTTTTATCTTTTCTCTCTTTTGGTCTTTGTCTCTCTGTCTCTCTATCTCTATCACTGTCTTTATTTCTGTATCTTTCTGTTTCTATTTCTTTCTTCCTACTTCCCTCGCTTTCTCTTTTTTCTACTCCATTTCTCAGCTAAGAGGGGAGATAAAAAGAAGACAAGGAGGGATTAATTGGTTCTTGTAGAACAAGAAAGAGAGAGGAGAGAGAGAGAGAAAGAGAAGAAGGAGAAGAAGAAGAGAGGGAGAGTGGAAGGAAGGAAAGGGAAGGGAAGGGAAGGAAGGAAGGAAAGAAGGAAGGAAGGAAGGAAGGAAGGAAGGAAGGAAGGAAGGAAGGAAGGACTGGTCTGGATTTCCCCCAAGACAAAGCATATTTCATTTCTAGTGAGCTCTAAAACATTCACTGGAAAAGGAAATGGCATTATCTTTGCCAAGAAAACCCCAAATGGGGTCAACAAAGAGTCAGACATGACTGAAAACAGCAATTATAACATTCATTAGATGCTTAGTATGTTATATGAACAATATTGTATGATATCTTCTCTGTGGAAAATCCAAAAATGAATGACAATGTAATTATATCTCTTAAGTTCTAATAATTAATGTATTACTTGTATTGTTATGGCAATATCAAAAATTGGCATAGTGGCTAAAATAGTTTAGGTAGTGTGTAACACAGCACGAAACTAGGTGCTGTCAATTACTATGAACATAATGTTATTCAAATTCATTTCCTTCTTTTTATCCATATAACTACTGACCTGGGCAACTAGGGAAGAGGGATGTAAGGCGGAGGATACCATCAGATCTCAGGTACAGAAGGGAGTGAGTACGGTTGAGACTATAGGTGGGTCAGAGGTCAAAGTCCATCATTCTGGTCATCCAGCAAGGGAAGGAGAGTTCAAAATTGTCCCTTTGGAGAGACTACCCCTAGTCTTGGCATGTCCTGATTTGCCTGATTTTTCTCCCTATCTCCTCCTTGAATTGTGAGACATTTGAGCTCCTGTTACCACAATAGGGCTGCTCAATAAGCCAGCAAAGGTCATAAGTTTTATAGAGAGAGGGAAGAATCTTATTCAAGTGGGCCTGTTTGGGTTTCAATTCATCAAACAAGCAAGAAAGGGCAAAAAGAGGAGGCGTTTTCATAACAGAGTCTGCCCACTTCAAATAAGTCTGAGGAATCTCAGAAAGGCTTTGGAGACTATCACAGTCTCTGAGCCCATTGATTTTACCACATTGTCTCCAGTATCTGGTGCAGGACTATACAGGTTTAATAAATGATTGTTGAGTTAAAACAAATTTTGATGACAAAAGGAGAGAAAGACCCAGGACCAAAGGTAGCAATTTTTCTCTCACTCCCTGACCACAAACATCCTCTCCCTTGGATTCACTCTATTTCCCTCATCATACTCCGTCATTATAAAATATAGTCTGGGGTATTAAAGAGAGAGGTCTCTTAAAGACACCAGGACAAATGCCTTGCCTCACTGCTTCAGGGGGCATCTCCTATGATCTATACAAGGCATCTCCTTTGCCCCATGCCCCAAAGCTGCCATCCTCCTTACTACACTGAAAGTCAGTAGCTTTCAGAGAAAATTATCTTTGTCAGTCATTTAGAACTTGGGTTCAAATTCTGTCTCTCCTATGTAGGATCCAAGAGTCATATAATCAGAGGTAGAAGGGAGCTCAGAAGTCATTTAATTCAATAGGTATGTATAGGCTGTCCCCTCATTAGGTTGTGTTCCTCAAGGGCAGAGACTTTCTTTTGGCCTTTCTGTGTAGCTTCAGAACTTAGCATGGTGCCTGGCATACAGTGGGTGCTTAATAAATGCTTATTGACTGACTGAATGATTCCTTGAAAATATATAAGTACAGTCAAAGTGAAATTTGAATTCAGGTCTTCTGGCTATAAAAGCTTGTGTTCTTTGCAATGTGCCATTATAACTTTGTGACTTTGCCCCATTTACTCTCTGGACCTGAGTTTTCTACTTGCAAAATGAGAGGGGTGTGTTAGATGATTTCTAAGATCTCTGGTGCAGCTAGATCGAGCAGTGGAGAAGGCACCAGGCCTGGAGTTAGGAAGACCTGAGTTCAAATCTGACCTCAGATACCACAGGCATGTCACTTAACCCTGTTTGCCTAGTCTCCTCATCTGTAAAAGGATCTGGAGAAGGAAATGACAAGCCTCTCCAGTATCTTTGCCACGAAAACCCCAAATGGAGTCACAAAGAGTTGGACACAAATGAACAACAAAGATCATTCTAGCTCTAAATTTCATGATGCTATCATTTTGTACCTAGCATCATTATACCAATGATGCTTTCGTACTCTGCTAAGTGCTATGAATCTATGTATGAACTCATATTAATATCTTGATTTTAAATTATTATTTCATATTCCAAATTCATAAAACAGAGTTTCACCCATGGCAGAAGGAAGAACAGCTGCCAGAGGGTTGTTTCCCTCATATTCAGATGGCAAATTACTCCTACTCTCATACCTACTAGCTCCTACCCCATACCTCCCTCCCTCAGACTTCCACAGTCTTACAAGAATATAAAGGAGGTGGTTTGGAAGAGGGTAAGGCGAATGCAATATAACATGCGCAGAAGTCCCAAGGTGTGGCCCCAGTATGAACGAACCATTTACTTCCATACCTTAATGTACAGGTCTACAGGCTGGTTGGTGGTTGTTGTCCTTCATTCTCAGAGGATCAAAATGACATCACGATGCTAGAAGCAAGTTTCAGTGTGTCCAAATGTGACTGATTGATTAGACCAATGTGAGCTCAGAATGCTCTACCATAGGTCGGGCACAAATAACCCATGTGAACATTTGGGGTGAATTCTCTAAATTTGTGCATCTTGCATTTCTTTAGAGCTACTTCAATTCTGCTTTGCTCATAGAGCACAGCACCTTCTTTGATGTGGGCATGCCATGCTGAGTGGTCTGTTCTTAACAGAGACCTTGAGAGTGTCCTTGTATCGCTTCTTCTGACCACCATGTGAATGCTTGCCTTGTGTGAGTTCAATAGTCTTTTTGGAGAGTGTACATTTTGCATTTGAGCAACATGATCAGACCACTGGAGCTGTGCTCTCTCAAGCAGAGTCTGAATGCTTGGCAGTTTAGTTCGAGTAAGGACCTCAGTGTCTGGTACCTTATCCTGCCAGGTGATCTTCAGAATCTCCCTAAGACAGTTCAAATGGAAGAGATTCAGTTTCCTGGAATGGCACGTGTAGACTGTCCAGGTTTCACAGGCATACAGCAATGAGGTCAGCACCACAGCTCTGTAGACCTTCAGTCTGGTGGTCAGTCCAATACCTCTCCTATCCCATACTTTCCTTTGGAGCCTCCCAAACACTGAGCTGGCTCTGGCAATGCATGTGTCAACCTCATTAGCAATGGGTACATCCCTGGAAAGTACACTATCAACTTACCCACAAAATCCAAAACTTGTCCATTTGCTGTAACTGATGTTTCCACGTATGGATGGTTTTCTTGGTGTTGACTGTTAAGCCAAAATTAGCACAAGCAGCAGATCCATACTTTGTTAAATCTCAGCTTCAGAGGCCACATTTAGTACACGATCATCTGCAAATAGAGGTCATCAAAGCTATGTTCCAAAGGTCAAATCTGGCCTGCTGTCTATTTTTGTATGGTCTTCAAGTTAAAAATGGTTTTTACATCTTAAATAGAATAAAATTTTATTTCAAAATGTAATGCTTTATTTTAAAAACTGTAAAAACCATTCTTAACACATGGTCTGTACAAAAACATGTGATGTTTCTGATTTGTCAGAGTGCTAATCTCTGCTAATGTTATCGTTGTGGGTGCTCCATCCCCCTACATCTGCTTATCTTTGTAGACCCTTTAATGAATTTCTGTGGCCCCAACACCCTATCTGGTGACCCATCTTTGGGTAGAGAACTTATCTACCCTTGACTATGCACATGCATGGTCCATCAGCAGATCTGTAATCCAGATCTTTCCAACATGGTAGCACCTGTCAAAGTTTGTACTCATCTGGCGTTTGAGAATTCTGAGTCACCTCGACACGGATGCTAAAGCTGGCCTTTAGTGATAGATCATCAAACCACCACAATTTCAAATGAGTATTTATAGATGGGCCCAGAAAGGAGATGGGATCATCCATCATGCCACAGACTTTCCTTTTTTTTTTTTGATTGAGGATGACATGGATAGATTTATCTACCAGGTTGAAGTCATTATGTTGTTACAGGACTGGGATAGGGACCAGACTGTGTTGTTCCTGAGACCCTTTAGATAAGCAAACTTGCCCTATCAATGCAGGTTGGTGCCTTCTCTGGACTACCATTTGTGGGAGAAAAATGTATGTGCATACATTTTTTAAGTTTAATCTGAGTTATTAACACTTTGAACAATCTCAATATGGCAGCTAGGTGCATAAAGCACTGGGCTAAGACTCCTCTTCCAGGTTCAAATCTGACCTCAGACACTTAACAGCTGTGTGGCCCTTGGCAAATCACTTAGCCCTGTTTTCCTCAGTTTCCTCATGAGCTAGGGAAGGAAATAGCAAACCACTCTGGCATCTTTGCCAAGAAAACCCTCAAAATGGGGCCACAAAAAGTCAGATGTGACTGAAACGATTGAACAATTTACATTGTTAAAGCCATTGTGTATATTGTTTACTTGGTTCTGCTTACCTCTGGCCTCTGTGCTGGACATCCTCCATGACAAGGACAAAGCCTTTGCAAACATATGTCTGTCCCATTTCTCATAGAGTTGTTTTAGTCAGTAGAGTGCTGGACTTGGAATTGGGATGACCAGAGTTCAGAGACTGCTTCAACTGTGGAACCCTGCATAAATCACCTGACCCTTCTCAGCCTTAATTTCCTCAGCTGTAAAATAGGGTAATAGCAACACATCTCACAGAGTTGTAAGTCTCAACAGTGTAAAACAGAGTTTTAAAAACCTTAAAGCACTATATAGGTCTTAGTTTTCTAATGATCATTCAGTCAAGTCTGACTCTTTGTGACCCCATTTAGGGTTTTCTTGGCAAAGATACAGGAATAATTTGTCCATTTCCTTTTCCAGCTAATTTGACAGATGAGGAAACTGAGGCAGACAGGATTAAGTGATTAGCCTGGGGTCATACAACTACTAAGTGTCTGAGGACAGATTTGAACTCACAAAGGTGAGTCTTCCTGACTCTAGACTCTGCACTCTATCCACTAAGCCACCTAGTTGCTCTCTTTCTATTTACCCAGCTAGAATCATCATGAATATTATTTTCCTGGTTCTATTTATGTTACTCTGCCCCAGTTCATGTGAGCCTTCTCATGCTTCTCTCAATTCTTCATATTCATCATGGCAGAATGGTATTATGGTTTTTAATGGGGTCAAAACAAGTACATTTGGCTCAAATTCAGGAATTGACTTTGCATCACAAGAGTTTTGGCAATTGATATGAAACACCATTAGAGACCCACTGGAAGGAAGAAATAAGAAACAATTCCCTCATTGCGGTTTCTATTGCTCAGGATATGATGTCAGCTTTCTTCATGGGTGTGTATATATTTGAGGGGCAGCTTGATATGGAATGGAAAGGTAATAGTGGTAAAGCAAACCTCATTTCTTTGTTACAAATATTTGCTGAGGGCACTTGTATATCTGTCGTAAAGACACTGGAATGGCTACGTGGGTCAGACTGAGTTAGAAACTATTGCCATTTTCTCTCTCTACCCTTTTATTGTCCTGCCCTATATTACAGTTTCATCAAGGTGAATTGGCAAACATATTCTTACGCGAAGAAAAGGAGGGATTTCATCCTATCCTATTTGGCATTGGCTTCCAAATGTGTAAGTGAAAGGGATCACTGACTGGAAGGATGTTAGTTAATGGTTAACTTGAGACCTTGGTACTAAGAGGACTGAAGACTCAAGGAAAAGAGCTACAAGTTATCAGGAAAGACCTCTGAGAATTCAGGCAGAATGGAAGAGAGAGCTTCAATGTGATCTGGCTGGGAAACCGAGAACTTTGAAACTGAAAGCCAGGATTTTCAAGAGCGGCATCAAAACTTGCCAAAGTGTTAGGTACATGTGAAGTTAACCATTTGCTACTTCAAGAAGTGATTGTCCATTATGCTTAAGACATGGCACCGGGAAACATCCTCTGCCTTCATGGAGCATCAAGATTTGTCTAACTTGCTTCAAGTGCTCAAGCACCTTCTTATGCTTATAGAGAGGGAAAGCATGAAGAAGCCCCTCTCTTTATGTGACTTGTTCTGTCGATGGATCACAAGAAGGCCTCCAAATGAGAAATGTTTTATCAAGCTATATTTGATAAATCTTACTTATCTTAGAGTTGTAAGAGTCGTAGACTTTCCCTATTGTAACTCTGAAACACAAAGTCAAAACCTTCCTGAGAATGGGAGTTGGAGTCCTTGTCCCTTATCATTCAAGGAAATGTGGCACAAGATATCTCCATTTAGAAAATTCTGTATTTATCTATCTGAAAGTCAGGAGATCTGGGTTCTAGTTCTCACACCCCTAATAACTAACTTTGTGATCTGGGAAGTCATTTTCCTTCCATAGCCACCCCCTAGCTAGTATTCTGTGACTGTGAATCCAATATCAACGGTAGGGTATTCATCTCCATCAATAAGGAAAAAAATCCCATACCTACAAAGGGTTTTTGTTGCTATTTGTTTTTTTTTTTTTTAGCAAAGGTGTTACCATTGAGCCTGCAGAAGAGGAGCTTAAATAATAGTATTTTTATTCAACTACAAAAAAACCCCACATTTATTTTATCCATCTGTTATATGACACAGTACATAGAGCACCAGGCCTAGACTCAGGAAGACCTGAGTTCAAATCCAGCCTCAGGAACTTACTATATGTGTGACCCTGGGCAAGTCACTTAACCTTGTTTGTCTCAGTTTCCTCATCTATAAAATGAGCTGGTAAAAGAAATGGCAAACCACTACAGTGTCTTTGCCAAGAAAACCCCAAATGGGGTCATGAAGAGTTAGTTGGACATGACTAAAAAATGACCGAACAACAAAAATCAGTCAACTATATTACATTAAATATAAAAGAATAATAGCAGGAGAAAGTCACTTGACCCGTCAAAAAGAACCAATAAGAACACAATGATGATGCTTCTGTAGATGATGGTGATGTCAAGTAAGAGAGTGATGTAAAGAGCCACCCTTGGAGCCAGGAAGACCCAGGTTCAAGTCCCATTTCAGACACATAGCGGCTGCAAACCCTGGACAAGTCATTTGATGTCTCAGAGCCTTGGATAACTTTCTAAGACTTTAAGTTTCAGAGAAAATATTGATCTGCATTGGCAAAGGGGGTTTCCTGAAATCACAGGTCTGGTATAATAATAATAATAACAACAGCTGATATTTACATAATTCTTTGAGCTTTGCAAGGTACTTTACCTAGGTTATCTCATTCATTCCTCATATCAGCTATGTGCTATTATTATTTCTACTTTTAAAATGAGTAAATTGAGGCTAAGAGGTTAGGTGACTTGTCCAGGGTCACATAGCTAGTAACTGTCTGCGGTAGGACTAGAAATAATCCTTCCTGACATCAAGTTCAGAATTCTGTCCACTAGGCTAGGATGTTCTATTAGAATTCTATTCAACTGCACTACTCTCCTTCCTGTCATTTTCTTGTTATTGTTGTTCAGTTACTTACTCTTCATGACCCCATTTGGGGTTTTCTTGGCAAAGATACTGGAGTCATTTGACATTTCCTTCTCCAGTTCATTTTACAGATGAGGAAACTGAGGCAAACAGGGTTAAGTGACTTGCCCAGGATCACACATCTAGTAAGTGTCTGAGGCCAGATTTGAACTCAAGAAGATGGTCTTTCTGACTTCAGGCACAACACTCTATCCACCTCACCACTTAGCTGTTCATTTTCTCAGCTATTTTCAAATGGGGCTAAAAAATAATAAAAAAATCTTTTGGCAAATACTCTGTGCCCCAACAACAAAACTTTAGTCTTTGACCTCTGAGTTAAGCAGAGCTGGGCCTGTGGTTCCAGAGAATGACTGGGGTTAAAAGGATAAAGAAACCACAGCAGCAAACTGCGAGGGTCTCTTTTACTTGGTTGCTTCTTTACCCTAAAGAACCCTCTTGCATCGTGAGACTGTGGTTGAAGTTGGGCCTTCTCAGCCCAGTCATTGAACATGGTTTCTGCAATAATGTAATGATATCAAATAAGAGGTTTCCCAGTCCCTTCACTGCAATCATGGTTTACCAAAGGCTATGACAAATGGCATGAAAGGTAATCAGAAGCTGTCTGATGGAAAGATATGAAGTCAAATTTTCCCCAGTGACTAATATTCTCTGAGAGTTGATTCTGGGGCCTTGTTAGAGCCATGATAGGAAAGTCCTTTGTGAGAAGGAAGAAAACTTTCTAAGGCCATCAAGACTCCCAGAGGAGCCCTTTTGATAGTGGTGAATGTGTCCCTCCCACCAGCCCAGATCTACCATGAATAGGGCCCATAGGCAGAAAACTGTACAAGGGGGTATTGCCTAATGGGGGAGGAGGGAGGAATGAGGTGGAGAGAATGCATAGATAGCTATAGCTTATCAGGAGTTAGGTCTAATATATATTTTGGAAAGTCTTGTGAAGTCTTTCTATTTTCTCTTTTGCCAGTGGCAGCTAGGTGATTCAGTAGATAAAGTTCTGGGCCTTAGAGTCATGGAGACTCATCTTGAGTTCAAATCCATCCTCAGACACTCACTAGCTGTGTGACCTTAGGCAAGTCACTTAACCCTGTTTGCCTCAGTTTCCTCATCTGTAAAATGAACTGGAGAAGGAAATGACAAACCATTCCAGTATCTTTGCCAAGAAAACCCCAAAGGGGGTCAAAAGCAGCAAATAACAGGACCACTCTTCCTCTTCTTTTGGCCTGACATCCTCAAGCAGTAACATTATTCTGATTTAGAGACCTCAGAGCTCCTGCACCCCATGTTCCAACCCAATATTGTAGCTTGTGGCTGTTCCACATGCATGAGATTCAATTTCCTGTTCCCTTTTCTTTATACAGACTGTCCCCTATGCCTGGACTGCCCTCCCTCCTCACCTCAGCTTTTTGGATCCCCTAGTTACATTCAAAGCTCAGTCAAGCGCCATTTCTAAATGATTTCTTTCCTGAGTCTCCCAATTCTTATCTCTCACTTATCCAGAAGTTATATTGCATTGACTTTCTATCTACTTATCTGCAAATGTGCTTCACCCTCCCCTCAGAAGGAAATAAACTTCTTGAGGGCAGGGACTATTTTTATTTTTGTGTAGCCCCAGAACCCAAAGACTTCCACATAGAAGGTGCTAAATGTATAAATGCCTGTCAAAATATTTCTGTCGAGATATTTCTGAGGTTATCTAATCCAACCCATTTTACAGATGAAGAAACTGTTCAGTGCAGTTAATTTACTTTTTTTCAGATCACAGAGCTAGTAAGTGACTGAAATGGAATTTTCACTTGTATCTAGGCCTCTTTCCATTACACCATGCTCCTTTTGGCATTTGTAAGAGTATAACTGATCACCCAGAAACACAACTTCTGGCTTTTTCTCCCCTCCCACCATGAACCAACATAGTGGCATGTGCACATTACCTCTCCCCAATCCATTTAGTCTTGGGTGTGCTCAGTTCTGTTACCATAAGAAGTATACCAAGACACAACAATACCACAGATTTCCTCCTTTCCATGCTGTCCCAGCAGACTCTTGGATTGTGTGCACAGTTTACCTTTGTCTAATTTCATCAGCATTGAGATTTCTGTGTTTTGTGGTCCCTCTACTAGGCCTTCCAACCAAGGTGATAATTAGGATCATTTTCAGAGATGTAAAGACACTTGTCAATGAGAAGCAAGGATATGAGTCTGGCTGGCTAGGAATAGCAATTAATAATGATCGCAACAATAGAACAAATACAACAAATGTCTTATGGTTAAGCCCAGCAGTTTCTTGCCCTCACAGAGCTTCTGTTCTATTACTACAATACTACTAACAATGAGGCACATTTCCATAACACTTTAAGGCAAGAAGTACAAATATTGTTGATCAAATTTCATAGTTATGCATCCTATGGCTCATGAAGATGAAGTCACTTGCCTAGGGTAACCCAGCTAATTAGCTGGGGAGCTGGGGCTGTGGTTAATACTGGACTAAGAAAGGGGCTTCTTTTCAGCTGAGAACCTCCTGGCCAAAGATTCTAAAGGCCATTGGTGTCCATCCTTTGAGTGGTTCAGTCTCCCAGCTACTTTTTGTCTGTGTGGTGGGTTTCATCTATTCTCTCATCCCTTTCTCTCTTTGATCTTCACCCTTTCCATTTCATAGAGCTGAGGGAAATGGAAGGCATGAGAACCAACCCTTTCCAATGCAGTGAATCAGACTGGCTTCCAATTATGAATAATGTGGAGTTTCTTTGAGATTGTGTGATATTCTTTTAAGGGCTTTCCTGTCCTTTCATCTTTCACAATGATTTTTACCCAAAAAAAGTGTGAGCCATCTTTAATTTGAGGGTAAAGATAATTTGCTTAATTTGTTTTAATGCCAATACTTTATGAGATCTTGGGAGGGATGAAGTGAAAGAGTTTTTTTTTTTTCTTTTAGTATTTTTCCCCCTGGTTATCTTTATTTGTGTATTTTGGCCTGCACAAAAGCTCACTGTCTTCTTCACATGTACTTTTTAGTTAAACAGATTTCATTTGGAATAAATGTGCCCTTTGGCTGACTGGTAAAAGTAAACACATCAGTGGGGGCTCTGGAATTATGGTTTTGGCCCCCAAACACCTTGAACCTTGGAGAGCTTTTCTTGGAGCCCACAAGCAAGGAGGGTGTCTCAGGTGCTACCTTTACAAATACATACTTTTGTTTAATGTTGGCCAGTAACCTCGTTCCGTGCAGACCCAGTATTTGGATATTTAATTAAAAAAAAATAAGTAGACAGAAGTTGGAGCAGTGGTACTTTTCTTTAAAATGGATTTACAATTATTCTTTTTAACTAGGAAAACTCCCCGAGCACACCTTAAAATAGGTTGACTTTATAAAAGCTGAATTCAGAGATGCAGAAGTATCTATGAACAAAACACAGCTGGTTTTGTTTTTTTAGAAATACACCTATGGCATAAAGCAGGGTAAACCTGCAAAACAGGTTAAATAATAGCATGGCAGAGTAGATATATTTGGAGTCAGGAAGACCTGAATTCAATTCCTATATCCTTAGACTTATTAGATTTCCCTAGGCCTGGTGTGCTTTCCTTTCTCACCACTGCCTCCTGGGAGAATCTCACCTTACACAGGTAGCTTTTACTGAGGTTCCTTAACTCAAACCCCTTCCCTTAGTGGATTATGTCCAATTTATCCTGCATAGAGCTTGTTTGCATGGTTTTTTGCAACTATATTTAATTTGCTTTATTGATTTTTAAAATATTTAAAATTTTTATTTATTTTATTTAATAATTTAATTTTTAAATATTTGATTATCTTTTGCCTTTCTTCATATATCAAGTACTTAGCACAATAACTAAGACACAGGAAAAACACAGAAAACAATAAATGCTTATTGACTGACTAGCTGGGTGACCCTGGACAAGTCATTGGGTTTATCCAATCCTCTGTTTCCTAATGTGTAAAACAGGGATAATAATACCTGTGTGCTTAACTTAGGGCTGCCACAAGCCTCTAGTGACAAAATATATAAAGTTCTTTCCCAATTTTAAGGTAGTATGTAAAAACCAGTTATTATTAGTAGCAAATTATTACTAAACACAGGCAACTATATGGAACAATTAATAGAGTGCTAGACCTGGAGTTAGGAAGACCTGAGTGTAAATCCAGCTTCAGAACCTTACTAGTTGTGTGACCCTGGACAAGTCACTTATCCTCTATCTGTCTCAATTTCCTTATCTACAAAATAAAAATAATAATAGCATCTCCCTTCCTTGGCAACTGTCAGCATCAAATTAGATAATATTTATAGAGTAGCTGTAAACCTTAAAGTTCTATATAAATGCAAGATCATTACTACTATTGGTACTGATGTGACCATGACTACTTAATGTTTCTGCCACTAAGCTGTCAAAGCCACTTGACCTATCCAATGAATGGTTGTCCCCTACCCCTTTACCCTGGCCTGAGGGCAGCAAGTCATTTTTACAGAAATGATAAAGAAACACTGACAACATTTTTCTTTCATAGTAACCCAAAGACTTCAGACTAAGAAAGTTTTGAAATATTATCTTAGTATTTGGGGAAGGGGAAGAGGAGTCTTTAATATGCTTCCACACTTTGACATCCTCATGTGAGCTATTCCTCCCAACTTTGAGTCAGGGCAGATTGGATAAACGTGCCCCATCAGTGGTTTTTTCATTAAGAATGCTTGTAAGTCCTCTATTCCACTAAATGACCATATTTTTCCCTGAAACATGATACTCAGTTTTGCTGCATAGATGATTCTTGGTTTTAATCCCAGCTCCATTGAACTCTGGACTATCATATTCCAAGCCCTTTGATCCCTCAGTGTAGAAGCTACCAGATCCTGAGTTATCCTGATTGTGTTTCTACAATATTCAAATTGTTTCTTCCTGGCTGATATATTTTATTGATAAAATTGTTGAACAGCATTGGGTCAAACATAGCATTGGACCTAGAGTCCCTACTGCAAAATGTTCGTTCCAATCTGGTTTTTCCTACTCTGCAGCTTGCTGTTGGGCCATTTCTACTTTTGGGCTGCCTCTCTAATGACCACCCCCACCCAGTCCCAGTTAAACTGGTGGATGCTCAGACATTGCAAACTAACTTTGTTAATCCTCTGACACAAAATGTAGAAAGTAAAGTTGCTGCCAAAAGAGGATCATAGATTTCAAAACAAAATAGCAATCACTTTTTAAAATTATCTCCTTTGAGGGGGCGGAGTCAAGATGGCAGAGTAGAAGCAGGACCTCCGCAGGGCTCCTGCTTCCACCTTCCCCAATCCATGTAAAAAGGGGACTCTGAACAAACTTTGGAGCTGCAGAACCCACAAAATGACACAGAGAAACTAACCTCCCCCTGAGGACAGCCCGGCAGGCCGGCAGGAATACAGCGCAGTGCTCTGGGAGCCAAGCCCAGGCCTGCGTGAGCCGGAGGTTTTAACCCCAGGGCAGGTCTGACCAGCCGAGGCTGGAGGGACTCCAGATCACCAGCAGCTGTGGCCATTGCCAGATGTTTTAACACAGGACAAAGTAAGAGGTCAGTGCAGTGTGGACTTTGGGACCAGTAGTTGGGAGTGTGTGGCTTTTGCCCCCAGGGCGAGAAGCCGCTGAGGAGCCACTGGATGCCACATGGCAGCTACAGCTCCTGGCCTGCAGACTGTAGGGGGACAAAGCAACCAGTCTGAGGACTAATTGCTCTTGCTTTAACCTGCTTGGATCTGGATTACAGTCCAGGGTGGAGGTCCTGGGGTGTGTGACCAGCTTGCCAGAGTGCGTGGAGGCCTCAGAGAGGACACCCATCTAATACCTCTGGCAGCTGAGAAAACCCCAGGGTTTGGGACAAAAGCTCCCCTTTCTGGTGGCAGAGTACTACTGTGGCAAAAAGCCCAGAGGTCAAGTGACTGAGGGGCAACATGACCAGGCAAAGGAAACAAAGCAGACAGAAGATTCCAACATTAGACTCCAATTTTGGGGACAAAAAGGAGCAAAGCATGGAACAGGAGGAAGACAGTGAAGTCAGAACTCCTGCACCAAAAGCTTCAAAGGAAAATATGAGCTGGTTACAGGCCATAGAGGACCTTAAGAAGCAGATAAGAGAAGTGGAGGAAAAATTGTGAAGAGAAATGAGAACAGAACGATGCAAGAAAATTATGAAATGAGAGTCAACAGCCTGACTGAGGAAAATAACACCTTAAAAAACAGACTAACTCAATTGGCAAAAGGGGCTCAAAAAGGCAATGAGGAGAGGAATGCCTTAAAAAGCCGAATTTACTAGATGGAAAAAGAATCTCAAAAGCTCAATGAGGAGAATCATTCCCTCAGATTTAGAATGGAGCAAAGGGAAGCTAGTGACTTTAAGAGAAATCAAAATGCTGTTAAACAGATCCAAACAAATGAAAGAATAGAAGGCAATGTGAAATATCTCATGGGAAAAACCACTGACCTGGAAAATAGATCCAGGAGAGATAATTTAAAAATTATTGGACTACCTGAAAGCCATGATCAAAGAAAGAACCTAGAAATCATCCTCCAAGAAATTCTCAAGGAAAATTTCCCCCCTGATATTTTAGAACCAGAAGGCAAAATAAAGGTTGAAAGAATCCACCAATCATCTCCTGAAAAAGATCCCAAAAAGAAAACTCCTAGGAATATTATAGCCAGGTTCAGGAATTCCCAAATCAAGGAGAGAATATTACGAGCAGCCAGGAAGAAACAATTTGAATATTGTGGAAATACAATCAGTATAACCCAGGATCTGGCAGCTTCTACACTGAGGGATCAAAGCTCCTGGGATATGATATTCTGGAGGGCAGAGGAGCTGGGATTAAAACCAAGAATCACCTACCCAACAAAATTGAGTATTATGTTTCAGGGGAAAATATGGTCATTTAGTGGAATAGAGGACTTTCAAGCATTCTTTTTTTTTTAAGCAATCAGGGTTAAGTAACTTGCTCAAGGTTACACGGCCAGTTATTTCTGGGTGTAGTGCTGAGTGTCTGAGCCCGGGATTAGATCTCCAGGTCGTCCCAACACTGGAGCCGGTGCTCTTACTCGCTGAGCCACCTGGCCACCCCTAAGCAATTGGGGTTAAGTAACTTGCTCAAGGTTACACGGCCAGGTGTTTCTGGGTGGATTTCAAGCATTCTTAATGAAAAAAACCAGAGTTGAATAGAAAATTTGACATTCAGATACAAGAAGCAAGAGAAGCTTGAGAAGGTAAACAGGGAAAAGAAATCATAAGCCACTTATCAAAGTTGAACTATTAACATTCCTACATGGAAAAACTATAATTGTAACTGATGAAACTTTTCTAAGTATGAAAATAGTTGAAGGGAATATATATATATATATCAGAGGGTATATGGGTGTATGAATAAGTATGTGAATTTGTGTATATATGTTTACAGGTATACATAGATAGAGGGCACAGGACCAATTTAATAGGAAAGGATGATACTTAAAGGGGGGAATTAAGAGGTGAGAGAGGAATATAATGAGAGGAGGTGGAGAGAGACAGAATGGGGTAAACTATCTCATATAGAAGAGGCAAGGGAAAATGGTTACAATGGAGGGGAGGAATAGGAAGGCAAAAGGGAATGGGTCAACCTTATTCTCATTGAATCTGGCTCAGAGAGGGAATGACATACACACTAAATAGGGTATCTCACCCTACAGGAGAGTAGGGGGAAGGGGATGAGAGGGGGGATGATGGAAGAGAGGGCAGGCTGGGGAGGAGGGAAGTTGGAAGCACTCACTTTTGAAAAGGGACAGGATCAAAGCAGAGAATAGAACAAGTGGTGGTGGGATAGGAGGGAGGGAAATATAGTCAGTCCTTTACAATATATCTACTATGTTAATGTTTTGCATTAGCTACACATGTACAATCTATATTGAACTGCTTATCTTCCCAGTAAGGGTGGGTGACAAGGAAGGAAGGGAATGAATCTGAAATTAAAAGTTTTAAAATCAAATGTTTAAAATTAAATATATATGCTATTATTATTATTAATACTATCTTACATGTAATTGGGAAAGAAGATATACAGGCACTGGGGCATAGAGATCCATCATGCCCTACTGGAAAAGTCTAAGGGGGTATGGGAGAAGATATGGGAGAGAGCAGATTGGAGGAGGGGATATCCTGTGGGACTGCTATTTTGGGGTGGTGGGTAGGGGAAAACAGGGAGAAAATTTGTAACTCAAAATCTGGCAGAAATTAATGATGTAAATCAGAAGTTAATAAAGCATTTGAAAAATGAAAAAAAAGAAAATTATCTCCTTCATTAGTATTAACAGTGAAGGACTGATTTATCTGTGGTTGTCAAGTTGTCATCCTTCCCCTACCTCCAGAATGGTACAGGCTCAGTAGCTTTATTCTGAGTCTCAAATTGAATTTCCCCATCTTTCCTGCTCACTTCTTCCCCTGGTAGGGGAGGGGCTCTTTAAAATCTCTATTTAAATTAAACATCAATTGACACCCTCCTTTGATCTGGTACACATTGGAGCCTGAATTGCCATTGCCATGGTAACCATCTCCAAAGGGAAAATAGCTTTCTCTAGTTTCCACAGAAACCACTCCCTGCTGAGACAGGTGCCTGGAATGGAAGTGAGGTGAATAGCAATGAAGGCTGAAGGGAGGAGTCTGAGGTAGGGATGGGTGGATGCAAGGGAGAGAGAGCAAGAGTCTTGGCAGCACCCATGCATTTTATCAAATACTCCTGTATTGATCTAAAAATACACCCCCACCCTCGCACACATACACACACCCTCAAATGTAGTTGGGCTTTTTTTTTTCTTTTCCCTCTCCCCTAGCATCATTTTAGCACTTTCTGGCAAGATAAATTTCTCTCTCTCTCTGTCTCTCTGTCTCTGTGTCTGTCTCTGTCTCTGTCTCTCTGTCTCTCTCTCCTGTGATTTGGAAATGGTCCAGATTAACCAGGAACTAAGAACAAGCTCCCCCACACAGTAAGACTTAACTCTATAAAAATCACTTTGCATAAGTCAGTGGAAAAAGAGTCTCAGCCTCATTCTGTTTCATTTTTCTCTCTTTCTTCTTCATTCCTTCCTCTCCTCTTCCCTCCCCTTCTTCCTCTCTTCTCTCCTTCCTTCTTTTCCTTCCTTCCTTCTCCTTTCTTCTTTTCTTCCTTCCTTCTTTCCTTCTCCTTCCTTCCTTCTTTTCCTCTCTTCCTTCCTTCTTCCCTCCCTTCCCTTTGCACATGTATGTATCTTTGTATTCCTAGTACCTAGCACAGCACCTACGTTGAACCAAATTGAATTGAAGGTAGTTGTTTCTTGCTTTGACTGAGAAAATGGCTTTTAGGACAAGATGAATTTTATACTCATGGCATTTAGGAAAGGGCAAAAGATGGGTGACTTCTGAATGTCTGTGGGCCTCTGTCCCTTCAGTCCATGGTGGTTTGTTTCGTCATTGATTTTTGCTTTCAGACAAACTCTGTGATATCCTCTGGGGGGGGAGGAAGGGGGCTGGCGTTTCTGCACCAAAGAAGCATGTGGGCTGCTGACTTCATGTTGTTATCTTTGTGCGACTCTGTGTCTGCTCTTGGAGTGGGGAGGGGACACACAGTCTGACATGATTACTGAGTCTGGCAGCTGCGTTGGGGGCACATGAGGAGCACACAGAGTCAGCTGCACAGAAGTGAGTGCCTTTCCGATGGCAGCCAGGGTTTGCCTTCTCTCTGATTGAGAAGTGCTCTCGTCACCTTGTAATCACCAGTGGCTGGGGGAGGAGGGCACAGACATCACCCACGCCAACTCTACATGTAAGTATTCTAGACCTCTTTTACTGAGGGCTAATTGAGGTTTCAAGCTCCAGCATTCACTGAATCTGCAGGGCAATTGGAGCCCCAGGGGGCCCCAGTGACAACAGCCGCCTTCACTATTGTCATGGTCCTCAATGTAAAGGCTGGAGAGAGAGAAAGCAAGTGCAGTCTGGGGTTTTCCACAACCCATAGTTCCCACCATCAATACTCCTTCTTTAGGGGTGCGTGCATTGCCTCAATTATGAGACAAAAAGTCAGGAGGCTACAAGATGGGGGCGTGGCCACCGTTGCTCTCCTCTGCCTCACAGGGAGGAGAACTCTCTGTACAGGCTAGAAGTTGTCTTTGATTTCTCTCGGTGTCTGTGGACATAACAACATATAAAAAGACAATAACTGGGCTAGAATGCTTTCTAGAAACAGTGAGACTGGATTGCGCCTTTTGATGAAAGAAGACATTTGATAGGAGGAGAAATCAGCCTTGAACAATGAGGGTGTTTTTACTCACTGAAAAGTGCCCTCCCTGAGTTAGGATGATGTCTGTCTGTTCTGCAGCAGAAGTACCAAGTAGTTTGGGGTCTAGTCCAAGGGTGTGTGAACGGAGGCGCCACAGACTTTGCTGAGAACGGGTGGGTGGGGCTCCATTTTGTGCTCAGGATCGTACCATCTGACTGGCTGTTAGAGAAACAGGCATCTTCTGTCATTTTTTCTCCACTCTTCTGACATCCTGCCTCCCAGGGGGACATATCCCAGGCTTCCTGGGCAATGGGCAGAACTCCGAGGAAGTAAGTCCAATTACTGAACAAATTTTTTTTTTGGAGAGAGCATTTGAGACTGACTACTGTTCAATAAATGCCTACTTCTCTCCACCCCACTACTGCACTCTCCTCCAAAAAAAACCTCCTTGAGGGTGATTTCTCCCCACCCTTTTACCCTCTTTAAGTGTGAATTTTGTAGCTTGGCCTGCTTTTCATGTTTTCTTGTTGAAAGGACTGCCATGCTGTGTAAGTGTCTCTCAACTAATATTACAACTTTTCATTATTTTAAAAGATGTTTCTTGTTCTTGAGTAGGCAGCATGATGTAGTAAAAACATAAATGTATTTGGAGCTGCAAAGCCTGGCTTTGAATGCCAGCTCTGCTATTTACTCCCTGTGACCTTGGGTAGGTTACATTTCCTTTTCAGGCTTCAATTCCTTTATCTGTAGAATAAAGGGGTAGGACTAAATCAAGGTGGTTTTTTGTTTAGTTGGCTTTTTTTAAACCTTTTATGTGTCATTGTAATGTAATGCCAAAAGAAAGGCAACTTCCCAGGTTCAAAATACCAGCATAGGTGCTCTCTATTTTATTCAGTGACAAACCAAGAACAGAGAAGATCAAAACATGACATCATTCAAAATACAGCATTTACTAAGCATGATTAAATAATCTCCAAGGCCTACCCCACCCCAGGACTTTCCAATC
>NW_027186473.1:58342723-58368005 GCF_028583685.1 Petaurus breviceps papuanus
CTCTCTCCACGAGGTGCTGCTTCCAAAAAGATCTTCCGCCTCTCTCTCTTGTCTCTCCAAATCTACATCACCAGCTCCTCCCAGTTCAGGACTTTCTTTTCACATCAAAAAGTCCATCCCACAGGTGGGATTAACAAGCTCTGGGTTTCAATACAATCAATTTGAAAACCAAGCCCAATACAGGGGAATCTCCACATTCCATTACTATCACAGTCATAGAGACCTTTGGCAATATGGGGAAACCTGTGGGCCCCTCAGAATAATAGCTTAAAAAATCATAATTAAAGGACATGATTTCAGTTAGAGGTTAATGGAAATAAAATTTTTCCCCATCCATTTCACTACCCCCTCTATCCACAGACCTCTTGGTAGTCCATGGAAATTAGGTCAAGAACCCCTAGACTGGATGATTTTAAAGGACTGTGAGCTCTAGGTGAAGCAGCATGATTTGAGGAAAGATCATTGAATTTGAGGTGAGGGTATCTGGAGTCAGAAGGCCTGGGTTCAAACTCCACCTTTTTTCACCTGCTACCCGTGTGTCCACAGACTTACCTGCTTACCTTCTCTGGGCCTCAGTGCCTTCTTCTATAAAGTGAGGAGGCTGGACTCTATGGCCCCTAAGGTCACTCCCATAGCTCCAGGGATATGATTATATGGCTATAACAAAAGCAATCTGAAAACTGGTCCAGAAAGAACTGAATATATAATGGATAGGCAAAATTGATGCAAAGACTATGTAATTGTATTTATATTCCTACTACTTCATAAATATTGATATGGCCCTGAGGACAATTGTGGTCAAGGTTATTGACATTAAAAAAAAAAACGGGGGGGGGGGGTGCAGATAGGTGGTGCAGTGAATAGAGCACTGGCTCCGGAGTTAGGAGGACCTGAGTTCAAATCCAGAACACTCGCTTGCTGTGTGACCTTGGGCAAGTCACTTAAACCTAGTTGTCCTGCCTTCCCCCCTCCAAAAAACAAAAAATATTAAAAAAAAAACAACCAAAAACCTAGGGGATTACTTCCATATGAATATATACCTGTATCTATACAATATGTGTGTATATACAGGCATACACACACACACACACACACACACATACACACACACGGAGTTGTTCTCATACTGTCTCTCTTCCCCCTTAGAATGTGAACTCCTTAAGAGCAGAGATGGTACTCTGGCCTTTCTTTGTATTTTCAGAGCTTAACCCAATGCCTGGAACATAGGAAATGCTTAGTAAATGCTTGATGATGATGATAATGACGGGAAAATATTAACTTACTTGTAGCTGTGAACCTAAAAATTGTGGTTCTCATTGCTGAGCTACAATTTCCTAAGGAAGTCTTGGTCTTCTATATTAAATATGGAGCTTTTCAGATTTTCTAATAATATTTCTACTGATTTTTTTATAGAAAGTTTTCTGAAGTCTCTTTACTAGTAAAGGGCTATATGTTCCTACCCATGAATCTCCACTACCTTTCTTCTCTCTGGAGTACGTAGCACTAGGAAATTCTGTCATGTTATAACTGTCCAGCTACAAAATGTATTGGCCAATGGAGACTATGGCAGTAAGGATGAGACCACAGAACAGCTATTTCTTTACCTTACATCATGTGATCATAGAGATATAGATTCTCTGGCTTTCTTCAAAGTACAGCAAAGGACCAAGACACACATAAGACTTTTCTAGATCAGATATAGTACCTGGTACATGGTAGACACTCAATGTTTATTCCCTATCCCCTATTAATTCCTCTACTGATTAGCATACCCTCTCTCTCCTGAAATTACTTTGTATTATCTAATATATACCTAGTTATGTATTTGTTGCATCCCCTAGTTAGAATGTAAGCCTTTTGGAGGGGAGTCAAGATGGTGGGGGCTGGCTGGGATCATGGCACAGGAAAAGTGTAATCAGGTGTGGGCCTTAGAGACTATGGTGGTGGCAATAGCAGAAGCAATAGTAGTTATGGGCACCATGGGCTCACAGAACACAGGAATGGTAAGAGAGCTTAATACTTGGTTAGAAAGAGATTCCTGGGGAATTCTTGTATTAACATTGGGCACAGAAATGGGTGCCATTTGGTAGCTCCATTACCAGTTCTGGGTGGTAGGTTCTAGGATGGAGAGAAATAATTGTGGTCATTAAGGAGCAGGGGCCCTGTCTCAGTAAGGCTGAGCAGTCCTCTCTCCAGATCACACCACCTTGAAAATACCAACAATTTATAGGCCGTAAGACCTACCCGTGAAAGCAATAGGGCATAAAAGTCAGAAAATCAGAATAGATATCCCCACCACCACCATCCAGAATTGAGCAGAACCTAATTCTAACATAAAGTCCAAATTCAAGAAATTGGCTGGGAAAATGCCAAACAACAAAAAAACAGCCTGAACATAAAAAACTACAATGAAAACTCAAAATACAAATTCAGAAGGAGACAATGACTTGAAAACATCCACAAGTAAAGCCTCAAAGAAAAAAAAAATGCAGATTGGACACAACCCCAACAAGATTTCCTAGAAAACCTAAAGGAAGTGATTCCTGGGGCGGAGCCAAGATGGTGGAGTAGAAGCACGACCCTCCCACAGCTCCAGCTTCCACCCTCCCCAATCCATGTAAAAAGGGGACTCTAAACAAACTTTGGAGCTGCAGAACCCACAAAATGACAGAGAAGCTAACCTCCCGCTGAGAACAGCCCGGCAGGCCGGCAGGAATCGGCCAGCGCAGCGCTCTGGGAGCCGAGCCCAGCCCCACTCTGAGGCTTTAGCCCCAGGGAGGGCCTGACCAGCCGCCAGCCAGAGGGACTCCAGATCAGCAGCAGCTGTGGCCATTTCCAGATTTATCAACACATAGATGCGAAGGACAAGGTGAGAGGCCAGTGCATTCTGGACTTTGGGACCCAGTAAGTGGGAGTGCATGGCTTTTAACCCTGGGGCGAGAAACCGCTGAGACGCCGGCACAGCCTGCCAGCGCCACTTGGCGGCTTCAGCTCCTGGCCTGCAGAGTGTAGGGGGACCAAGCACCAGTCTGAGGGGTCATCGTTCTTGCTTTAACCTGCTTGGATCTGGATTGCAGTCTAGGGTGGAGGTCCTGGGGTGTGTGTCCAGCTTGCCAGAGCGTGTGGAGACCTCAGAGAGGGCACCATCTAATGCCTCCGGCAGCTGAGAAAACCCCAGCGTTTGGGACGAAAACTCCCCTGTCTGGTGGCAGAGTCCTACTGTGGCAAAAAGCCCAAAAGTCAAATCATTGAGTGGCAAAATGAGCAGGCAAAGGAAACAAAGCAGACAGAAGATTCCCACATTACATTCCTATTTTGGGGATAAGAAGGAGCAAGGCATGGAACAGGAGGAAATCAGTGAAGTCAGAACTCCTGCACCAAAAGCTTCAAAGGAAAATACAAGCTGGTTACAGGCCATAGAGGACCTTAAGAAGCAGATAAGAGAAGTGGAGGAAAAATTGGGAAGAGAAATGAGAACAATGCAAGAAAATTATGAAATGAGAGTCAACAGCCTGACTGAAGAAAATAACACCTTAAAAAACAGACTGACTCAAATGGCAAAGGAGACTCAAAAAGGCAACGAGGAGAAGAATGCCTTAAAAAGTCGAATTTGCCAGATGGAAAAAGAATCTCAAAAGCTCACTGAGGAGAATCATTGCTTCAGAATTAGATTGGAGCAAATGGAAGCTAATGACTTTATGAGAAATCAAGATGCTGTTAAACAGATCCAAACAAATGAAAGAATAGAAGGCAATGTGAAATATCTCATGGGAAAAACCACTGACCTGGAAAATAGATCCAGGAGAGATAATTTAAAAATTATTGGACTGCCTGAGAGCCATGACCAAAGTAAGAGCCTGGAAAGCATCCTCCAGGAAGTTCTCAAAGAAAACTGCCCTGATGTTTTAGAACGAGAGGGCAAAATAGAGGTTGAAAGAATCCACCGATCACCTCCTGAAAAAGATCCCAAAAAGAAAACTCCTAGGAGTATTATAGCCAGGTTCCAGAATTCCAAGATTAAGGAGAGAATATTACAAGCAGCCAGGAAGAAACAATTTGAATATTGTGGAAACACAATCAGGATAACCCAGGATCTGGCAGCTTCTACACTGAGGGATCGAAGGTCCTGAAATGTGATATTCCGGAGGTCGAGGGAGCTGGGATTAAAACCAAGAGTCACCTACCCAGCAAAACTGAGTATCCTGTTTCAGGGGAAAATATGGTCATTCAGTGGAATACAGGACTTTCAAGCATTCTTGCTGAAAAAACCAGAGCTGAATAGAAAATTTGACATTCAGATACAAGAAGCAAGAGAAGCATGAGAAGGTAAACAGGGAAAAGAAATAATAAGGAACTTATCAAAGTTGAACTATTTTTTTTTTTAAGCAATTGGGGTTGAATGGCTTGCTCGGGGTTGCACGGCCAGTTGTTGTTTCTGGGTGTGGTGCTGGGTGTCTGGGCCCGGATTTGATCTGGGTCGTCCCGGCACTGAGGCCGGTGCTCTTGCTTGCTGAGCCACTTGGCCAAAGTTGAACTATTAACATTCCTACATGGAAAAACAATAATTGTAACTTATGAAACTTTTCTCAGTAGTTGAAGGGATTAGAAATATATATATATGTCTTTATATGAGGGTATGCAGAATACATATGTGAATGTGTGTATATATGTTTACAGGTATACATAGATAGAGGGCACGGGACCAATTTAACAGGAAGGGATGATACTTAAAAGGTGAAATTAAGAGGTGAGAGGGATATAATGAGAGGAGATGGGGAGAGACAGAGTGGGGCAACTATCTCATACAGAAGAGGCAAGGGAAAATGGTTACAATGGAGAGGAAGAATAGGAAGGCAAAAGGGAATGGGTCAACCTTATTCCTATTGAATCTGGCTTGAGGAGGGAGGGAAATACACACTAAATAGGGGATCTCACCCTCCAGGAGAATGGGGGGGAGGGGATGTGAGGGGGGATGATGGAAGGGAGGGCAGGCTGGGGGGGAGGGAAGTTGGAAGCACCCACTTTTGAAAAGGGACAGGATCAAAGTAGAGAATAGAACAAGTGGGATGTGGGATAGGAGGGAGGGAAATATAGTCAGTTTTTTACAATATATCTGCTATGTTATTGTTTTGCATTAGCCACACATGTACAACCTATACCGAACTGCTTATCTTCCCAGTAAGGGTGGGTGATAAGGGAGGAAGGGAATGAATCTGGAATTCAAAGTTTTAAAATCAAATGTTTAAATATATATATACTATTATCAATATTGTTTTACATGTAATTGGGAAATATAGAGATCCACCATGCCCTACTGGAAAAGTTGAAACGGGTATGGGAGAAAATATGGGAGAGAGCAGATCAGAGGTGGGGATATCCTGTGGGACTGCTGTTTTGGGGGGATGGGTGGGGGAAAAACGGGGAGAAAATTTGTAACTCAAAATCTGGTGGAAACGAACGATGTAAATCAGAAGTTAATAAAGCATTAAAAAAAGGAAGTGATTCCTTAAAAAGAGCAACTTTTAAAAAATAGATAAAAGCAATAAAAGAAAAATTGGTGAAAGAAATTGTAGTGATACAAGAAAATTATGAAAAGAAAATTAATAGCTTGGTAAAAGAGGTACAAAACCTCATTGAGGAACAATAATTGCTTGAAAATTAGAATTGGGGTAGTGGAAGCTAATGAATCCACAAGACATCAAGAAACCATAAAAACAAAGTCAAACAAATGAAAAATTAGAAGAAAAAGTAAAATATCTCATTGGAAAAACAACTGACCTCGAAAAAGATCAAGGAGAGATAATTTAAGAATTATTGGACTACCTGAAAGCCATGGTAAAAAACAAAAACAAAACAAAAAACTAGACACCATATTTCAAGAAATTATAAAGTAAAACTGCCCAGATATTTTAGAACCAGGCAAAATAGAAACGGAAACAATCCATAAGTCACCTCTTGAAAGAGGTACCCAAAAGAAAACACTCAAGAATATTATAGCCAAATTCCAGAGCTCCCAGGTCAAAGAGAAAATATTGCAAGCAACCAGAAAGAAATTATCTAAATACCATGGAGAGAAAGTCAAAATCACACAAAATTTAGCAGCTACCATAATAAGGGAGTAGAGGATTTGGAATATGATATTCTGGAGGCAAAGGGACTAGTATTAAGACCAAGAATAAACTATCTAGCAAAGCTGAGTGTAATCCTACAGATGAAAAAAAGTATATTAAATGAAATAGAGAATTTTCAAGAATTCCTGATGAAATTATTATTTTCATCTAATCCTGATTGAAAATTTGACATTCAAATAAAAGACTTAAAAGGAAAGGTAAATCATAAGGGAATAAACAAGGTTAAACTGTTTATATTTTTATATGAGAAGATGATACACATAACACCTAAGAACTTTATCCTTATTAGGACAATTGGAAGGAGTCTACATAGAGGGAATGAGTGTATATCTATTATGTTGGGATAATCTTGAAAAAAGAATGAGAGAGCAAGAAAGAGGGATATACTGGGAGAAGAGGAAAGGGAGAGAAAGAATGGGGAAATTATCTCACATAAAAGAGCACAAGGAAGAGTTTTTATAATAGAGGGGGAAATGAGTGGAAGCAGTCAATGTTTGAAACTCACACTCATGAGAAATGGTCAAGGGGAAAATATAGACAGGCAGTTGGTGCAGAAATCCATCTTCTCTAATAGGGGAGTAAGTGAGGAAGGGGCTAAGAGAAAGGAGTGAGATGATATAAGGTAGGGCAGATCAAGGGAGGCAGTGGTCAGAAGCAAAACAGACTTTTTGGAAGGAACAGGATTTAAAAAAGAAAATGATAAACAGAAGAAATAGGATGGAGGGAAACACACAGTTATCAATCATAACTGTGAATGTGAATGGGATGAACTTATCCATAAAATGGAAGCAGACATCAAAATGTATTAGAAACCAAAATTCAACATTATATTGTTTATGAGACACCCTTGAAATAAAGGATGTATATTAAAAATAAGCAGCTGGAGCAGAATCTATTATGCTTTAGCTGAAGTAAAAAAAGAAGTGATAGAAATCATGATCTCAGACAAAGCAAAAGCAAAAATAGACCAAATTAAGAGTGATAATCAGGGAAATTACATTTTGATAAAAAGTAGCAGAGACAACAACATAATATCAATACTAAACATATATGCACCAAATGGCATACTATGCAAATTCTTGAGGAAAACTTAAATGAGTTATGGAGGAAACAGTCAGACTATGCAAGTGGGGAACCTCAACTTTCTCTTCTCAGAATTAGATAAATTTAAACATAAAATAAGGAAGAATTTAGTTAGAAGGTGAATAGGATTTTTTTTTAAAGTTAGACATCATAGATCTCTGGATAATATTGAATGAGAATAGAAATGACTATACTTTTTTCTCAACTGTACATAACATCTTCATAAAAAATGACCAGGTTAGGGAATAAAAACCTCATAAATTCAGAAAAGCAGATACTTAAAATACATTCCTTTCAGACCATAAGGCAATAAAAATCACATTCAGTAAAGGACTTTTGAGACATAAACTAAAATTAATTGGAAACCAAAGAATCTAATCCTAAAGAATGAATGGATTAAATAACCACATCATAGGGGGGAAAGATCAATAATTTCATTAAAGATAATGACAACAATAAAACACATACCAAAATTTTGGGGAAGTAGCCAAAGCAGTATTTAAGGAAAATTTATGTTTCTAAATACTTGTGTCAAAAAAAGAAAGATCATCTCAGTAAATTGGGCATGCAACTAAAAAAATCCTAAAATTAACCAAACAAATTAAAAACCTCCAATTAAACACCAAAATTGAAATCCTGAAAAATCAAAGGGGAGATTAATAAAATTGAAATAAAAAAATTGGACCAACCAATAAAAGTAAAAGCTAATTTTATGACAAAAAAACAATAAAATAGATAAATCATTGTCTAATTCAATTTTTTTTAAATGAAAGAAAACCAAATCACCAGTATCAAAAATGAAATGGGGAAATGCACAGCCAATGAAGATGAAAATAAAGCAATTACTAAATTGTCCAATTATCTGTCAGTAAAACTGACAATCTAAATGAATGGATGAAAATTTAAAAAAAAATATGTTTTCCTGGTTATCAGAGGAGGAAATAGAATACTAAAATTATCCTGTCTTAGAAAAAAGAATCAAATAAATCATAAATAAGCTCTCTAAGGGGAAAAAATCCAGGACCACATGAATTTACAAGCAAATTCTGCCAAACATATAAGGAACAATTAATTTCAATATTATATAAATTACTTGAAAAAATAGGTAATTTTATAACACAAATATGGTTATAATACTTAAACCAGGGGGAAAGACAGAGAAAGAAAACTATAGACTAATTCCCCTAATGAATATTGATGCAAAAAATTTAAATAAAACACTAACAAGGAAATTACAGCAATATATAACAAAGCTCATACACTATGACTAGGCTAGGTTTATACAAGGAATGCTGGCTATTTCAATATTAGGAAAATTATAAGCATAATTGAATGTATTAATAACAAAACCAACAAAAAGCACATCATTATATTAGTAGATGCAGAAAAAGCTTTTGACAAAATACAATACCCATTCCTATTAAAAACACTAGAAAACATAGAATAAATAGAGCTTTTCTTAAAATGATAAGTAGTATCCATCTAAAATGAAGAGTAAGCATTATTTGTAATGGGGATAAACTAGGAGCCTTTCCAATAAAATCACGGTAAAACAAAACTATCCATTGTCATCATTCACCAAAGGACTCATGATGTAAAATGCTGTCTACTTTCAGAGAACTGATAGACTCAGAGTGTAGCTTGAAGTGTAGCTTTTTCTTTTAAAATTTTTTCTTCCTTTTCTTTCTCAGAACATTGCTATGCAGAAATGTTTTACATGATTACATATGGATAACAGGTTTCATTTTTCTTGCTTTCTTAATGAGAGGGAGAGAATTCAGAACTAAAAATGAAAATTATTTTTTTTTCCAAAAAGAATGTAAGCTCCTCGAAGGCAGGAACCATTTCATTTTTGTCTTTGTAAACCTAGCACTCAGCATAGTACCTTGCATGTAGTAGACAGTTAACACATACTTAACAAATTGTTGAATTTAATTGAAAAGAATATTTAGTGTAAGAAACTTTGGTCTAGCTAATAAGAGCAAAAACCTAAAGGCCTTAAGATTCTTTCTGAAGGCTTCTTTTGTTAAAAATAAAAAGATCAGTTAACAAACATTTATTTTCTCTCTTCTACTTCCTTCCTATGGGGGGAGGAGGGAAGGGAGAGGGAGAAAAGGAAAGGGAAAAAAAAAAACTTGGAAAAATATACAAAGTCAAGCAAGACAAATTCCTTCTTTGACCATGTCTACATCTTGATTCTGTCACCCCTCTGACGGGAGGTCTCATTCATCATAGGCTAGAGCCTTATTAGGGCACCTGGGATCATAGGATTTAGAACTAGAAATTTTACAGATGAGGAAAGTATGGGTCAGTAGGTTAGTTGACTTGTCCACGGTCCTTTGAGTAGTAGGTGACAGAGCTGGATTTCCAGAGCCAATATTCTTTCCATTTTATCACCTTGTCTCTCCTGCCCTCTTTTCCCTAATTAAGAAACAGATAATACCAAAACTGAGAAGAGAAAGAGCTTTGCAGATGAGTTTAAAATTTTTTTTTCTAATTCATTTAATCAAGTGCTTACTATGTATCCGGCACTGTGCTAAGCACTGGGGATGCAAAAAGAGGCAAAAAACAGTCCCTGCACTCAAGAAGCTTACAATCTAATGAGAGAGCCAACATGTAAACAAATATATGTGAAACAAGCTATACGCAGGACAAACAGGAAGTAACCAAAATGGGGAAAGCATTGGGGAAGACTTCCTGTAGAAGGTGGGATTTTAGTTCTTCAGACTTAAAGAAAGTCAGAGAGGTGAATAGTCAGAGTGGAGGAGGAAGAGCATTCCAATATAGGGACCTCCAGAGAGAGCCCAGAGCTGAAAAATGGATTTTCTTGTTTGTGGAACAGCCAGAAGGCTAGTGCTGCTGGATCAAATTCAATTCCATGAATATTTGTTAAGCATCTGTACAACACAAGGACCTTTCCTATACACTGGAAACAAAAATATGAAAAAGAATACAATCTCTGACTTCATGGAGCTTGTGAATTAGTGAGTCATGGAGTGGAATAAGTGCTGGATTTGGAGTCTGAAGATCAAATACGAAATGGATGAATGCACAGCCAATGAAGATGAAATTAAAGCAATTATTAAATTGTCCAATTAAACGAGTAGATGAAAATTTACAAGATCTGGGTTGGAATCCCTTCTCTGGGAGTTGGATGGCACAGTGGATAGAGCACTGAATCTAGAATGAGGAAGACATGAGTCTGAATTTGGCCTCAGACACTAACTAGTTATGTGACCCTGGAGAAATCACTTAACCACTGTCTGCCTTAGTTTCCTCTTCTGTAAAATGGGGATAATTATAGGACTTACCCTCCATAATTGGGTCAACTGAGATAATCTTCATAAAGTGTTTTGAAAATGTGCAGTATATAAATGCTAATTATTATTATTATTATTAACATTTCTGCCCCTAAGTGGACTTAATTTCACTATATTTCAGTTTCATTGTCTTTTTAAAATAAGGGATTTGGCTTAAGTGACCTCTTAGTTTCCTTCTGTCTCTACATCCTATTATCCTGTGATCTAGTAAGGTATTTACAGTCAAGAAACTGTGTATAGAATAAAATCAGGGGTGGGGAATCTGCGACCTAGAGGCTGAGGCCATAGGTTCCCCACCCTGATAGACAACTGATCCCTATAACCTTGCCCCAGGAAGCCGATGGGTGATAAAATATACCATCTCTATTAACAAAGATAATGCACTCTGACGTAAGGCTTTGTGGCCAAAATTTTATTAGAGGTAGGAATTATAGAGGAGGTTTAGGTAGATGTTTCATGACATCTATTTCATCCTCTCTGAACCTCAACAGGGCACTATTTCCTACCTCTGACAGGATCACAGGTAGATAGAGATGGTGGTACTCTTGTATCTTTCAGAGTAATTCCCTACCCAGTGACATGCAACTTTTTTGCTCCCACATCAGCAGGTTTTGCTCACCCCAATACTATGGTAGTGTTCCTCTCAAACAGGCTTGAGTCCTCATGGTATAGCCATTAGATTGTAAGCTCTCTGAGGGTGGGGCTGTCTTTTGCCTCTTTTTATATCTCCAGTGCTTAGCACAGCACCTGACACACAGTAGTTGCTTAATAAATATTGACTTTTAATTCAGGAAGGTCTGGTGCTTCAGTTTCAGAATTGGAACCCAATGAGACGCTCACAAATTATCTAATAGTTAATGGAAGGAAGTTTACTTGACCATAGCACAGAAGGGATTCTCAGCAAAGATACAATATTGATTAAGTTGGGAATAGCTTCTTTGCCTCTATTGGTCATGCTGGTGTTCAGAAGCCTGAGGAAGGAACTCCTAAGTCTTCCTAGTCTGGCTTTTGTACTTAGGCCACCATTCAATGGCCCAAGTGTTAGTCCCCTAAGCCAGTTGTCTCAAGGACAGTTTCAATACCTGTAAAGGAAAAATTAACCTAGTCTATACTTTCATAGCAGATGTTCCTACCATACCTGGTCTAATCCTCCAAATGATAATACCTAGGACAGCAATAATGAAGTCTTCAACTCTTACTAAACCATTCCTGAGAAAACCTTAACTTCTCCTGACTACTTCTATCCTCAGACAAACATTGTTAAAAGTTTTTGTTCCTAGAAGATTCATTCATTCATGGAGGTGTAGCTGTCAACTAGCCTTCTTTCCTGGTGGCTCAGTTTCAGTGACCATAGGCTCTAAATATAAGGGCCAAATGGGCACAGAAAGGCCTGGGTTGATATGTTGCTGGTGCCAACCTTCCATGGCATCAGGCCAGTAGCAGATGGGAAACTAGGTGCCCATGAAAAAACCTTCTATGCCCGTGTCTATTCTGCTGCCCCCTCCTTGGCAGCTTATAGAAGTCGAAAGAACAGGTGCCAGCTCCCCACAGATCTTTGTTTAGATGGAGAAGGAAAACATTTCAAAACTTTTTCAAAGGGACCAGGATTTTAGCAGGCCCAGTGAAGGTCACTGCAAGCAGTTAACCAGCTTTCTGATTTGATCCAAATGTTGACAGACAGAAATGTGTTTCTTAGAGGAGCAGAAGCAGACTCAGACCTTGTTGAAAGGGGCAGATGGTGATTTTGGGGCCAGATTTTTCCACCTAGATACCATCAGCCTCCCAGCAGAGCTTAATTTCAGAATTTCAACTTATGGCATGGAAAAACATGGTTAGATTCCTTTATTATGAATTGCATGCCATTGATTCCCAGCCAGTGTCTTTGGCCTCAGCTATAAGTTGATCCTGGCAAAGGCCATGGTATACCAGCCCAGCATGTGGTGTGGTTCTGAATATGAACATTGGCTTTCTAAATCTTATTCTCCAAATATCAAATCATACCTCAAGACTCCAGGGCTCTTGACCACAAATGACCAGATTCTGTTACTTGTGTTTAGTACTTTTGAATTTCCTTTTCAGGCATTGAGTCCTGTATAACATTTGCCTTCCATTGCTCCTGTTTGAATTTTAAATTTTCTTTCTGCCAGATACCTAAAGCAGCTGTTAAATGCCCTCAGCTCTCTGTCCGAAGGACCCAGAATACCATATTCTTCCCATTTTTTATTAGAGCCACAAAGGTTATATTTGGAGATACCTGAAAAGAAGGACTGTCTTCTAAAGTTAACCCAAGTCAAGTTGTAACATCGCTACTAGCAACCCTGGTGTGCTGATGTCAGCTTCACTTGCCTGGCTTGTGGACAAAGGTGGGCCTAGATTTTAGGGGAAGGATGTGAGGCTTCAGAAGAGGCCTTCTGAAGGCGAATAGAAGAGAGAGAGGGCATGGTGATCAGGAAAGGGCCAACCAGTCAGCTTGTCCCTCCTAGGGGCTGCCCTGATTTGGGGACTAGGTCTACAGCTCCATCCTTTTGTGCATGGCCAGAACCATGTGCGGGTGGTAGCACAATGAAATGGACTGAAAAGCAGGCTGGCTAGGGAGGCAGTGATTGGTGGAGCAGTGTACAGTACTGGATTGGAACCCAAAGTGCGCTGGATTCCTAGGAAAAGGCACAATTATTTTCATAGCACATGGACTCTGTGTCCTCTGCAGTAAGTGAAACAGCCAGGTGACACAGTGGATAGAGTGCTGAGCCTGGAATCAGGAAGACCTGAGTTCAGATTTAGCCTCTGATGTGACGATTCTTTGAAAGCACAGTTTTTCAATTCCTTTTAAGCCTAAAAGGGCAAGAAGGAAAGAATAAGAGGGAAGCCCTCTTGGCCAATATGAATGAATATCTTGTTAAGCCATAACTTTGTTTTCTCCCTCATCACCCAGTCCCCAGCATCTTCCATCCCAAAGCTTTGGTGTATCTCATGTTTAACAATTTTTCCTAGGATTCTGTTTTGAAATGTCCATTTCCCACATTCCATTTTGAATTGTAGCCTCCAGGTGCTTTTAATACTGAATGTGGTGTCATGTGCCAAAGTTCATTCAAAAAGGGAATGAATTCATTGTAGGAATGAATGCTTAAAGTGGCCAAGATCACAAGATTTAGAGCAAGAAATAAAAACAGTAACAAAGAAACTAGCACCATTCCTAAAAGTCTGCAGAGCATTTGACATCAATTGTTCCTTCTGAGCCCCACATCAACCCAGTCAGCTAGAGCTACAGATATTGTTACCCTCCTTTAAGAGATGGGAAAAGCGAAAGTCAGACAGTTTAAGTGACATGTCCCTAGGCACACAGCTAGTGCTACAAGCAAGATTTGAGACCAGGTCTACCTGGCTCCAAGTGAATACCTTAGAGATTACCTGGCACACACGCACACGCACACTCACATACACACATGCACGTGCATACACATAAGCATGCACACATACCCATGCACACACACACCCCATCATTTTCCAATGAGGAAACTGAAGGTCAGAGAGGAAAAGAGACTTTCCTTAGCTGTGATCACACTGTAAATCTGGTGCCAATTGCCCTCCCTCCCTGAACCATCTTGACAGAGCAATAAAGCTCCCACACTATCCCACACAGTAGTAAAGATGTACTTAAGGCTATTTTGTGGACTTAACCAATCAGAGGATTATACTGAAATCCCCCAGTACTTACACTATTCTCTAATTTGATAACATAGAATATAACATTAGGGTAAAAGGTTTTTAGAACTTAGTCTAAAAGTAGGGCTCAAATGACCAATGTTTTAGCTAGAAAACAGGTAATGAAAGATACTTCTTCCCAATAAAGAGATGGGGGAGGGGCACTACAGGTACAAAGTGGTAGATGTGTTGCCGGTTGCAGTTGCCTGCTTGATTAGGACTTCCTCCATTATAAAAGGGGATTTATTGGAGGAGAGGGTATATTAGAAAATGATTGTAGTGTCAGAAAAAAAAGGTATAGGTATTTTTAAACATCAGGACTTGGTTAATTAAGTCATTGAAAATGATCATCTTAGGGATCATTTCTATAGTATTATGGCAAGTCTAGATTTCCATTGTCCTACTTCATCCAGGACTTCTCAATTTGGAATGATCTTGGCAACACTACCATTTTGAATCAAGATAGTGGTTTACAAGTAATTCTCTCATCCATTTAAACTCATTTAATGTTGGTTGCTATATAAAGGGCTCATTGAATCCAGGCAAGTCCATTTTCTCCCTGGCTTCAGGCAATTCCCATGGATTTCTAAAATGTGGCCACAAAGTCCTTTCCAGTTCTAGGTCTGTGATTCTATGCCTTATTCAACAAAGTGGTATTCGTATTGGCAGAGTGAGGGATTCAAATCCAGAACAAGCCAATTCCTCTGTCTGAGTCTTAGACTCCCCATATTTATCTATGAAGTCTAAGAGACTTAGTATTGGTAGAGAGAGCTTGCTATGCTGATGACACCACAGATCCTTCATGTATATCTGTAAGATCTAATTTCCTATTTTAAAAAATTCTGTAACAATGAGGACCTTCTGCTACCTCAGTAAATGTACCCCACTGTTTTTCTCTAATGCAGAGTTATGTTACTCATCAAGGCAGGCTGTATTAAATTCCTCGAACAAGTAGTGAGTGTCTCTGGGCTTGGCATCAATGGTACATTGCAAATGGGAGCAATGAGATTCTCCCCCACCCCACCATGTCATCTATTCTTATATTGTTAAAATATTTTCAGTTTTAACCTCTAGCCAAACAGATCACAACACAATTGTAACCATAGTTTCTGCCAAGTTCTGGTGGAGTCACCCACTGAAGCAATCCATTGTTCACAGTTTGCCAATAAGAATAGCAAAAACCTCCAAACAAATAGTTTATTGAAAAAAGAAAAACCACATGGCATTAGTCATAGACCACTCAGAAATCCCATGTAAAGAAGTCTCAAATACAAATAACAGCTAGGATTTACATCGCACTTTAAGGTTTGCCTAGTGCTTTACATATATTATCTCATTTGATCCTTACAACAATCCTGTGAGGTAGGAGCTATTATTGCTCCCATTTTACAAATAAGGACACTGAGGCAGACAAAAGTTATGTCACTTGATCAGGGTGGAATTCAAACTCAGGTCTCCCTGACTCCAAGTCCCATGTTCTATCCACTGCACCACCTAGCTGGCCATGTTTCATGCAGAACAGGCAAGGGAAGAGAAGCACAATACAAAGGAATGATCATGATTTTGTGTCCTTGCTCAATTTTTAAGATTTTTTTTTTCACCTTTAGAGCCTGCACTAAAAGTCACCCATGTCCAGGTGCATTTTAACAATTTCTGTTAAATTTTAGGATTTGTACAGAAGCTTTTTCTTTGCTATAATTTACTTTGGTTCTATGTTCTGAGCACTTTCTTGGGGGAAAAGAAACTGCTGGATTTTCAAAAGGCATTGAATGAGGATGGCACCTTCCCACTGAAAGGAGATAGAAACAGTAGTCAGTTCAGGGTGACTCAGAAGGCAAGTGCTTTGGACTATTGCCCCAGAAGGGTTACACTTGGCTGTAGGTTTAAGGTCCACACAACCACCACTTCTCTCTTGCCTTTTCATGGATCAGAAATATTTAAAATGTGAAGATTTTTGTTATAAATAAAGACCTTCTCCAATGCCTCCTTGGGTGTAGGAGGTGACCCTTGCTACTTGAAAATTATGCCATCGGAGCACAAGGTCTAACAGATCCTATCAAGTTGGAAAATCTTTGAATAGGGGGCCAGTCATCTCTGCATCTGTTGCCTGAGGACCAACCTAGATTAATTTGGGAGAGGCTTATCATGATTTTAGCCACAGGGAAATGATTTTTTAGTCACAGGAACTCCCAAAGATCATTTTTCTACTAAGGTATAGAAAGGTTGTGATTTGATGAAGGTAGGATTTATACCAAGAAGATCACAGATCCTTTCAAATATTGAAATATGTTCATTAATCATAAATTTGTAAGGATATGTTCTACAGGGTTCTTCTGGCCTTTTGGTGAGATTACATTTGTAATCTGTGTCTTTTCATAGCCAGCTCTTTGTTTTCTGCAACCATTCAAAAATAATAGCTAGCATTTTTATAGTACTTTAAAGTTTACAACAATAACTCTGTGAAGTAGGTGCTATTATTATTATTCCCATTTTACAGATTAGGACACTGAGGCTAAACGAGGTTAAGTGGCTTGGTCAGGGTCACAGAGTTAATAAATGTTTGAGAAAGGATTTGAACTCAGGTCTTCCTTAACTCCAAGTCAAATATTCTATCCCGTGTACCACTCTATTCACATAATATAGGCAGCTAGGTGGATAGTTGATTGAATCATCCTAGGAAGATTCTGAAGGTCACCTGCCAAGATAAACTACCAGACACTGAGGTCCTTTCTGGAACTAAACTGTCAAGCATTCAAACTCTGCTTCAGAGAGCACAACTCCAATGGGTTGGTCACATCATTCAAATGCAGAACGTACCCTTGCCAAAAAGACTATTTTATAGAGAACTCACACAGGGCAAGCATTCACATGGTGGTCAGAAGAAGTGATACAAGGACACTCTCAACGTCTCTCTTAAGAATTTTGGAATTGATTGTGTGACATGGAAGACAGTGGCACAGGACCACTCAGTATGGCACATCCTCACCAGAGAAAGTGCTGTGCTCAATGAGCAAAGTAGAATTGAAGTAGCTCAAAAGAAATGCAAGATGTGCAAATTCAGATAATCCACCCCAAATGTTCACGTGGGCTATTTGTGTCCAACATGCAGTAGAGTATTCCGAGCTGATCAGCCATAGCTGGACACACTGTCACTTGACTCGGCCATAGTGATGTCATTTTGCTCCCCTTTGAGAATGAAGAATAACAACCAACTATCCACCTAGTAGGTCTTCTTCAAGAATGAAGGACAACCACCAACTAACTATTCACATAGCTGCCCATGTCATATATAGGATAGGTCAACTTTATTCCATCTCACAGAAAAAAGCAGAAAACAACAATAAGAAAGGATTCAAATTAGCCCATAAATAATTGATTAAATTTTACTCCATCTCCAATAGCATGCACACTTCCCCAGAGCCCTATTGCTTCCTGATGAATAATACTAGTGTGTGATTTGGACACTCTCCCCCAACCCAGAAAGGAAATAAAACAACTGGAAATTGTCTTACTAGTAACTATAGAACCATAACTCTTAACATTTTAATGAGTTTCTCTTTCACCCAGAGACCCAGAATAACAAGCAGCCTTATGGTACTAGCTTGAAAGCCTGAACTCCCTTCAGAAGAAATATTCACTTGGGGTTGGTAGTAAGGCAAACTTCTTCCCATTGGACCTATAGCACCTGAATAACTCACCAAAATGGTGAAACTCAAAATCCAGATCTTTTGTTTCTCCATATCCTGACTTTAGTCCTTTGATGCTCCCTTGAATGTGAGGGTGATCATGCAATCCTCATTTTACTCCAAGAGGCTAGCTCTGCCCAGGGATTTGCCTTCTCTTTCCAGAAAGTTAGGTCCCAGAACTCCAAAGTTTGAGGTTGCTAATGAGTCAGTTTTGAGACTGGTGCTGTCTGGGAACTTCTCTCACCAGAAGAATGGATTCTGCGTTATGAAGCTCAGGAAATACTCCCCTCCCACCAGTCTATCCAGGAAGCTTGGATCCAAGAATTGTCAGTAGTACTCCAGAACCCTGGGCTTAAAGCTACTCCCACCACCTGGACTATCTGGTTTCCCTTTCTATGGCTGCTGTTTATTTAGAAGCATTACTCTCTGCCATTGCTAGGTCCAGTTACTCAGAATAGGAACTCACCTTTCCAGCTATGTGGGTGAGATCACATACCTCTCTGTTATTTCATCTGCCCCAAGATAGCTATTAGAGGCATTTGTTGAGGGCCAGCAGGAAGTACTGGCCACCCACTGCCCGCCCACCACATACAAATGGAGAAATACTCTTAATATGCTGCTCCCTCATCATCTCTCTGTTGAAAAAGGAAAATGTGGTAGTTGTTCCATCATTTCAATCATGTCCAACTCTTCAGTTTTCTTGGAAAAGATACTGGAATATCCTGATGTGGAGGGGAGGGCATATATCTATGATGAAGAAATCCTTTTATAGGGCATTATCTAAGAGTGACTCCTATAACAGTCCAAATCAACTCAACTGATCTACACTGAACTGAGGAGTCAAATAAACATGAAGTCAAAATCTCAAACAAAGGCTCATTTCCCTGTAATCTTATCAAGTTGATCAGCTAGTTCCTTTGATTACCCCCTTATACTACAATAATTATAATATAGCACAAAATATGACAAGATTAGAGTTTCAACTCTGCTTGTTTTTTCTGCTTACTTTATGACAAGGTGAGATCCCCTTTTAAAATAGGCAAGTATTTTGAAGGTAACTCCTAGGGCAGGGGGTCTTTCCTTTTTTTTTTTTAATGGACCTCTTCAGAATCTTGAAAAGTCTTTGGGTGTCTTCTCAAAGTATTTTTAAAAATTCATTAAATAAAATGTATAAGATTACAAAGGAAATGAATTATATTGAAATATAAGTTTAAAATATATATATATATATATATATATATTTTTAGTTATATGTTTATATATTTTTTTTTTTTATTTATTTTTCTTCTTTTTTTTTTTTTTTTTTTTTTCAGCACTAAGGGAAAGCAGCAATAACCTGCTGTCTTTGGAAATTCTATATAGTTGCTAGGCTTGCTTTCCAAAGGTACTCTCAATCTGCCTTCCTATGTACAGAGACATGGAAAAAAAAAAAGGCCAGCCAAGTGGAAGGAGAAAAGGAGAAAGAAGTAACCTGATTATGTACAAATTAGATAATCAGGTCCTTTGTAACTGAAAATGTTCTCTAGCATCTTTCTTCCATAGCCATTTACTAAATTACTAGCTTTCTAAAATAAGGTCTATTTGCTCAATATAGCAGCTCTTTTAGTGATGGTAAAGAATTAGAAACAAAGAGGATGATCCCCAGGTCTGGTCTTGGGTCCACCCAATGTTTGTGTTTTGGGTTCGCCAAGACTGAGTATTGATGTTTGCATCTCAATCCACCTTAATTCTAATGTTTATGCTTACTGATATATATCAATGGACCTCTCCTAGGAACTGCCCAATTTACAAAAGCTTACCTGCTATTGCTTAAGTGGGTACTCTTCTCTGAAACCCTTATATAATATAAATCTCTCAGCCATAAGGATGGAGCCTTCTTCCAGCTTTCCTCTTCTACCAATAATACTAATAAATTTCTTTCTAAAACAAAAGAACAAAAAACAAAACAAAGAGGGTGATTGGGTAATGACTGAACAAATTATGGCATATGAATATGTTGGAATACTATTGTGCCATAAGAATTGATTAAAGGGAAAGTTTCAGAGAAACATGGGATGATGTGTATGAACTGACGTAGAATGAAGTGAGCAGAACCAGAAGAGCAATTTATATACCCACAACATTGTAAAGGCAAACTTGGAAAGACTTAAGAAAGCTGATTTGCTGATGACCTACTATGACTCCAGAGGGCTAATGATAATGTTGTAGGCTACTTATCTCCTAATAGAGAGATGGTAGATTCAAGGTGCCAAATGACATGCACATTTTGGGGAAATGCTCAGTATGGAAATTTGTTTTACTTGACTATGCTTATTTTTTATGGAGCTTTTCTTTTGCTTTTTTTTTTTCTTTCTCTTCTAAATTGGAGGAAGTGGGAGGGAGAGAAAATAGATTCTTGTTATTAAAAAATAAAATGAAATGACAAAATGAAGTCTATTTGATGCTGTTTAAAGATGAAAAGGGATTTTTAAAATTAGAAACTACTGTGGTAAAAATAAAATAATAGATATTATTTATTAAACTTTGGTTATTAAAAAACTACTTATAATAACATCATATTAGAGTTTATTGGATTTTTTAAAAGTTCTTGAGTACCCATTAAAAATATATAAAAGAATATCTCATGAGATGTGTGTTATATGTTGTAGAGAAAATTAGTTTCCTTAAAAAAATTTTTTTGTGTGCTAATAAGCACATGGAAACCACTGCAGGCTGTAGTTCAATTTGACCCTGTCTTCCAAGCAGGTACTGGTACTTGAAATAAATGAGCTCTAATGAACCATCTTAATTGGTTGCCTCAGGCAACCTGATCACCCTGAAGTCACATATCATGTAAAAAATTCATTCTGGTTGTTTGTTTTTTCATCTTCTAAATCTGTCACTTATTCATCTGAAAGATGATGGGACTGCTGGGTCCTACGGCTAAAGAAATCGCCACATCATGGCTTCCTTATTTTTATTTGTTGTGGATGATGTAGTGTGTGTGTGTGTGTGTGTGTGTGTGTGTGTGCATGTTATGAACATGGTCCAAATTGGACTTTACTTTTGAGACAGAACTCCCATTGTATCTGTCACTTTCTGATGATTCAGAACATCATTAAAAGAAAAAAAAAACATTACTTAAAACTTGTTAAATGGAAGAGAAACCTTGAGGTTGCTATGAAATAGCAGCTAAGAAGATTATGGTAGAGACCTAACAAAGCCCAACTGCTTTGTGGGTTTGTTTGTTTATTTTTCATTCAATGAGTTGATACAGTTTATTTTGACTCAGTAGACAGAACCCAACAAATACTTCCTGTAGAGCAGCATATTCTCTCAACACAGCTATGCAAAAATATCTGATAGAGGCATTGTGGTCAATCACACTTGTCACACTCATAGTATGTGACATTTTTTTGTCAAATGTTTACAGACTAGACAGCAAGGGTGTAGGCATGAACCTTAATACTCTCTTACCACTTTGTCCATTGGATTTGACCTGGTTTTTGTTACCATTTGTTGGAGCCTTTATTTACATTACTGGAGCCATCGGGCATGAGTGTTGTTGTCCTGGTTCTGTGGACTTTACTCTGCATCACTTTAAACAAATCTTTCCTGGAATTATTAGTATTTGTTGCTCCTTAGAACAGGAGAGCCCATTTCATTCCCATGCCACATTTTGTTCTGTCATTCCCCAGTCACTGAGCAGACAACTTGTTTCTAGATTTTTGCTCTTACAAATAATGCTGTGAGGAATATTTCTGCCCATATGAGCCGTTCCTCCTTGCCCTTGACCTTGGGTATGAAGCTAGTAGTGAGAATGCTTGGTCAAAGGGTCAAAGTAATTTAGTAACTGTAAAAATGAGCTGATACTTAAGGCTACAACTGTGAACTATTAAAGTGAAGTCACTTTTTGAACTGGACGTATTTTGGAGGCAAGTTTGTATTGACAATTCTGTACAGGTAGGAACCCACTATATAGAAAAGTCTAAGTACAGTCTCCTGCTATTAAAAGCATTAACTGCACTGAGACTTTTGGGACACCCTAGATTTAAGTGGCACCTGTATCTACATAGAAATACAAGGGATGAAGGAAATTTTTGCCTCAAACATAGAATAGTGTCACAGATTTAGAGCTAGAAAAGACCTCAGAGGCCATTTATCCCAACCTGCACATTTTATAGATTGGAAATTTGAGATCCAGAGATTTGAAGGGAATTACCCAAGGTCAAACAGATAGAAAGTAGCTGAGCTAGAGTTCAAACCCAGGGCTCTCAGTTGGAAGAAGGGTCCAGTATTGTCTCCCCTGCACCATCCAGCTTATGTGTAGAAGGTTTATGCAATGTAAACTTATGTATGGTAGTGAGAGATGTGAACTAGCAATGACCATTTTGTCCCCATCTATAAAACAGATGGCGGCAGCACGGTGGGAGAACTAATGAAAGCTGCAGCTGGGGGGAGGGTTGGTACAATTCTGTCCACTGCTCAGGAAAATATAGGCTGGGCTGAATGACTCACTTGTTGTGATTAACAGTATTATGCTTTCATAAAAAGAAGACAAACCAAGGGATGGTTTTCACCCCAACACAATAACAACAGATCATTCATCCGAAGTAAAACAAGGAAAATACAATTATTACCTGCCTCCTTTCTTGGCACAAGAGAAGAAGGGGGGGAATTTTAATAATATCTTAGTATTTTTAAACAACAGCTGTTCAGAACATAGAGTCTAATATAATTATTATCTTGAACTTTCCTTTTCAATTGTATAGCGGTAGGGAGAGGGATAAAGAAGGTCCATATTGACTAGCTATAAGGCAGCTGCTCTCCAGGTCTTCTTATCACCCAGAAAAAGCAAGTAGTTTAGCATAAAGCTGATTCTCTTTCTCTCTCTGTCTGTCTGTCTCTCTCTGTATATCTGTCTGTCTCTCTCACCTTTTGCTTTTTATGCAATTGGTATTTTCCTATGACTGACCCCTTCCCCCATTCATGAACCCAAACTTTTAACAAAAGAAAACATCTAAGCCAAACTAAGCAACATCGAAATCTTGTCTGACAGTGTATGACATACATTGGAGCTGCAGTCTCTTACTTTTCTACTGAGAGAAGCGAGCTGTTTCCTGTTATTTGAAACTGAGACGGATCATTAAGATTTATGAGAGTCTGGCTGCCTTTTAGAATTTGTTTTTGTTTATATTATCATAGTATATGTTGACTAGGAAAAAACTGCCTACCTTAAAATCCTATGTGACTAAAAGTTGATTTTGTGTGTGTGTGTTTAGTAACCTATGGTCACTCAGTCAATGAGTATGAGAGTCAGAATTCAAACCCAGGACTTGTGATACCTAGAAGTGCTCTTTCCATCATATGATATGATCTCCTCCCACCCTGAAGTATATGGGGTGCTCAAGGAGGACCAGCACCTCTTGCCCAAGTCCTCGCCAAGCCCTGTTCATCCACCTTTGGTGTACACCTGATTCACCTAACCCTCATCTGTGGCTCCAAGAAGCTGTAACGTGTGCGGTGGCCACACCTTGGTAAGCCATCTTGGGCAGATGAGAATAAACCAGGTTGAGGGCATCCAGCAGGCCTCAGACCTGTCAGTGAGTTAGGAGGATGTCTACCCTGAACACATGAAGACTTCTACTGGTGCAATGGGTGAATAGAGACAGTTTGTTCCAACAGCTATGCAGGAAGCTGAAGCAGACAATGGAGAATGCTAGAGACACCACAGGTGTCCACTGCATCCTGAGCTAATGTCAGTCATCTTGATTTTTATCCTTACACTGAACTTGGAGATGACTCTAGAAGAGAGAGTCTGACAACTTGGTGCAACTTTGCCGCCTTTAAATTCAATTCACTCAAGAGTTAAGACAGCATCTGTGATATCACTGATATTCTTTTAAAAAAAGGATAAATAACAACAATTATCTCCCTCTTATGAATTAGTCCATTATATTCATATACTATAGTTTGCTTTTTTTTTTCCTCCAAGCAATGTTCATTCACTTTTTTTACAATGAATAGATGTGGAGTAAAAGAATTTTGGTTTTGGACTTTGTCACTTGCTCTAACCTATATGACATTGGGTACTCATGTTTGTTTCTTGTTCAGTCCTTTCAGTTGTATCCAACTCTTTGTGATCCCACTGGGGGTTTGTGGTTTGCTATTTCCTTCTTCAGCTCATTTTCCAGGTGAGGGAACTGAGCCAAACAGGGTTAAGAGACTTGCCCGGGGTCACACAGCTAGTAAGTATCTGAGGCTGGATTTGAACCCATGAAAATGAGTCCTCCTGACTTTAGACCTGGCACTGTAACCACTTTGATACCTAGCTTCCTCCATGGGTGCTGATTTCTCACTTCTAAAATGAAGAGGTTGGGGGCGGCCAGGTAGCACAGCGAGTAAGAGCACCGGCTCCAGTGTTGAGAAGACCTGGAGATCGAATCCCAGGCTCACTTAGCACCCACCCAGAAACACCTGGCCATGAGTAATTGAGCAAATTACTTAACCCCAATTGCTTAGGGGCGGCCAGGTGGCTCAGCGAGTAAGAGCACCCGCTCCAGTGTCGGGATGACCTGGATCAAATCCGGGCTCAGATACTCAGCACCACACCCAGAAATATCTGGCCGAGTAACCTTGAGCAAGTTACTTAACCCCGATTGCTTTAAAAAAAAAAATGAAGAGGTTGGACTGGATGATTTCAGATACCCCTTCCAACTCTAGTGTAGCTCACAGCATTTTGAGCAGGTGTGTCCTGTTACTGAATTGAAGAATTTAAGTGTTTGTCTTGGTAACTACCCATACCTAAAAGGAATCACTAATAAAAGATACCTGATAAGGGTCATCTAGCCTCTGCTTGAAGGAAGAAGGAGGCCACCTCTCAAAGTAGCACATTGAATTTCTGGAAAACTGTAATGCTTAGCAAGCTTTTCTTCACATCTTCACATTTTGCAACTTCCAATTATTTGCTCCTGGTTCTACCTTCTGGGGCCAAATGGATACAGAGCTGGATGGGATGCTAGAGGCCAGTTCCAGCCCAAGCTCTCTACTTACCATTTCCTATACAGACTTTGACCTTTCCCATCTTAATGTCATCATTCCTGTCATTCCATCTCCCTGAAATGCCCTCCTTGCCTCTTTTCTGCCTGTCAAAATCTTATTCATTCTTCGGGCCCAAGGTCAAATGTCATCTCCTCCATGAAGTCTTTTCTGATCATCTCAGATGGGCATTATCTCTCCATCTTCTGAATTCCTAGAATCTTTTGTATGAAACTACCAGATAATTCCATGTATATTCACGTACAGAATGTGGCATCTCTTTTACTCAACTTTAATTTCTCTCATATATATATATATATATATATATATATATATATATATA
>NW_027186473.1:58368105-58373516 GCF_028583685.1 Petaurus breviceps papuanus
ACATTATATATACAAACATATGTGTGTTATATGTATGTGCATATATGTATATTATATGTGTGTATCTATCTATCTATCTATCTATCTATCTATCTATCTATCTATCTATCTATATACAGAGAGAGAGAGAGAGAGAGTCAGTTCTAATAGTGTCCTATAGTGGGCATTCAGTAAATATTTGTTGAATGAATGAATAGCATGGTTCAGGAATCTGGGTCCACCTATCCATACTCTCCTAAACTCAACAATTTTTTTTTTTAAAATTGGTTCTAGAAACACTTGACAGAAGACAGTTGAGGATACCAAATCTATAAGAAAACTTACATTATTTCGCAGAATTATGCTTTTCTAAGTTAACTCAGCTAGTAAGAGGGCATGAGCTGGCCTTGAATCCAGGCCTCCTGACTTCCCAGTCTGGTACTCTTTGCACTAAACCACAATGGTTTTAGCCACCACTAAATCATAAGTATGGTATCATTAGAAAGCAAGACAAATAGAATTGCTTGGAGGATGAATTTTCTCAGCAGTCCCTGGTGTCACATGTGAGAGCTATTTCAATGCTGGATCTGTCCTCAGCAGGCACCAGGATGTTTTATCATCCAACTCTCCTGCCAGACTTGGAGGGGTGCCAATCCATGGGACTCCAGTTTTGAGACTTGGCAGCAACTGTCTCAGACAATGGTTTTCCCTCAATGTGCTGTCATGGGTTTCACCAGAACAGAAGGACTTCTGTTCCCTTCTTCTCCCAGCCTTATGACTCAAAAGCACCCAGGTGACTGACTCCAGGCTCTGGGAATCCACTGTGAGACTCAAGTTTAATAAGGTTTTCTAAGAGAAGGGTACTTTTACCACTGCAACTCTCCCAGCAGATAGGATCCCTTCTAGATGCCATAACTTGACCAGGCCTGGTCAGCAGGCCAGACAAGTGTGTCTGGCAAGGGTCATGCAATCAGTAAGTTCTGGTGAGGCCCTCTTATTTGCTGACTAGAGGTATATCACAGCTTTCCCCTGAATTCTCAGTTTGCATTTCCTGGGAGATGTCAGGCATTTTGGTAACATGCCTATGCTGCTTTGAACTTCCATTATTATTGATTTTACAAAAGCGGTTTGATTTTGACAAACACCAAGGACGTGAGAGTTACTGACTCAGTGCCTCCCCCCACCCCCCAAATAAAAGAGGGAAGGGGACTAGATTTTAAATGTTTTAAAGTATAGGCAGAAAAGATGCTGAGGCATGGGATTAAAGGAAATGAATAAACAAGTTCCATGAAGACTGGCCCTTGCCAAAGTGTCAGAAGTGATGAACATGAATTCATAGAATAATAAAACACACCATAGAAAGTCATTCTTGCCCAATGTATAGATTCATTTTTGAGGGGAAAAAGGGAGAGCACCTCAGCCCATGATTTCCTCAGTGTGGGGAATAATTCCCGGAATCAGTTCCACTTGAGCAATTTAAAGAGACCTTGGGGACACTTAGAGGTTAAGTGACTTACCCATTTCATGGCTGGAAAGAAAGCAGAGGCAGAATTTGAAGCCAGGCCTCCCTGCCTCTGAGGCCAGTGTCCCTTTATCTGCTCTACCAGCAGTTCTCCAAGGGTCTCAGGACCCCTTTTTATTCTGAAAATTATTGAGGAACCCAAAGGGCTTTTACTTACATGGGTTAAAGCTATTAATATTTATTGGATTAGCAATTAAAACTGCTTGGGGTAGCTAAGTGAATAGAGCACCAGCCCTGGAGTGAGGAGGACCTGAGTTCAAATCCAGCCTCAGACATTTAACACTTACTAGCCATGTGACCTTGGGTGAGTCACTTAACCCCAATTGCCCTGCCTTCCCTCCTCCAAAAAGCAAAAAAAAAGATGTAAAAATAAAAATTTAAACTACCTATTAATTTAAAAATAACAATAATAAAACATGTTATCATAAAGAACACATTTTTATGAAAAATAACTTAATTTTCTGAAATAAAAACAATTAGTGAAAAGAGTAGCATTGTTTTACATATTCTTGCAAGTCTCTAATATCTGGCTCAATGGGACACAGCTGGATTCTCAGAGCCACTTCTGCACTCAGCCAACTGCTTTATGTTATTTTGATGGAAATGTCTGAAGAAAATCTAGATATGTAGTTGGAAAAGGGAAGAGAATCTTTTAATATACAGATAATGTCATTGCATTATTATAAAAATAGTATTGACCTCACAGACCTCCTGAAAGGGTCTCAAGAGACCCCCACAGGCCATTGGATCACACTTTAAGAATCACTGCTCTAAATTATGTTGCTTCTCATAATGGCAGAGTTCATTAATAGCAAGTTGGTTTTGTTTGTTTTTTTAAACCAGTAACTTAGTTGAGAAAGACACAGGTATCAATGTCATGGCTGGGTACCTTTTTTAAAAATCTTATTTAATATTTTTCCCAATTACATGTAAAAAATTTTTTGACATTCTTCCTCCCTCCCCAAATTTTGGGTTCTAAATTCTCTCCCTCCCTCCCCCCCACCCTCCACTGAGAAACCAAATAATTTGACATAGGTTGTACATGTGTGGTCATAAAAACACATTTACATATAAGCCATTCTGTGAAAAAAAACATGGACCAAAAAAAACCCCCAAGAAATAAAGTAAAGAAAAAATAACTTTGATCTGCATTCAGGCTCTACCAGTTCTTTCTCTAGAGATGGACAGCACCTTTCATCATAAGTCCTACAGAATTGTCTTAGATCATTGTATTGCTGAAAATAGCTAAGTTATTCATAGTAGAGCATCATACAGTATTGATGTTAATGTGTACAATATTCTCCTGATTTTGCTCATTTCACTTTGCAACAGTTCATATAAGCCTTTCCATGTTTTTCTGAGAGTGTTCTGCTCATCATTTCTTAAAGCACAATAGTATTCCATCACAATCATATACAACTGCTTGTTCAGCTAGCTATTCCCCAACTGATGGACATTCACTTAATTTCCAATTCTTTGCCACCACTAAAAGAATTGCTATAAACATTTTTGTAATCTAGGTCCTTTTCCTTTTTGTTTTGTTTTTTTTATCTTTTTGCGATACAGAAATAGTAGTGGTATTGCTTGATGAAAGGGTATGCATGGTTTTATAGCCCTTTGGATATAGTTGCAAATTGTTCTCCAGAATGGTTGGATCAGTAGACAACTTCACCAATAGTACATTAGTGTTTTATCTTTCCCACATCCCCTCCAACATTTGTCATTTTCCTTTTCTGTCACAGTAGACAATCTGACAGATGTGAGGTAATAGCTCAGAGTTGTTTTAATTTGCATTTCTCTCAATGATCAGTAGTGATCTAGAATCAATCTAGATCAGTAATGATCTAGAACATTTTTTCATGTGACTACAAATTGCTTTGTCCGAAAACTGCCTAATATCCTTTGACCATTTATCAGTTGAAGAATGGCTCTTATTTCTATAAATTTGACTCAGTTTTCTGCATGTTTGAGAAATGAAGTCTCTATTAGAGAAACTTATTGTAAATTTTTTTTCACAGTAATGATTACCAACTATGTATTTCCTTCCATTCTGTTTCCTCCCTTATTATCCTATTCTCTTTCTTCTTTTACTCTGTACATTCTCAAAAGTGTTTTGCTTCTGATTTTTGCCTTTCCCAAACATCCTTCCTTATCAGATCTCCCTGTCCCCCTTCTCTTATCCCCTTTCCTTCTTACTTTCCTGTATGGCAAGGTAGATTTCTACACCCAACTGAGTGTATAAATTATTTCCTCTTTGGGTCAATTCTGATGAGAGTAAGGTTCATGTACTCCCTTCCCTGTTTTCCCCATTTCCCTCTCTTATGTAAAATCTCTTCCAAGGGGCGGGTAGGTGGTTCAGTGAATAGAGCACTGGCCTGGAGTCAGGGGGACCTGAGTTCAAATCTAGCCTCAGACACTTAACAATTATTAGCCATGTGACCTTGGGCAAGTCACTTAACCCCAATTGCTCTGCCTTCCCCCCTCCAAAAAAAGCAAAAAAAAGAAAATCTCTTCCAAGCCTCTTTTATGTCAGACAATTGATCCCATTCTACCTCTCCCTTTCCCCTTCTCCCAATGCATTCTTTCTCATTCCTTAATTTTATTTTTTTAGATAATTTTACCAACACATTCAATTCACACTTCTACTTTCTGTCTATATAAACTAACTGCCCTAATAATGAGAAAGTTCTTAGGAGTTATAAATGACATTTTCCCATGTAGGAATATAAACAGTTTAACCTTATCAAATCCCTTATGATTCCTCTTTCCTGTTTACCTTTTTATGCTTTTTTGCATCTTGTATTTGAAAGTCAAGGTCTTTTAATCAGGAATGCTTGAAAATCCTAGTTTCATTGAATATCTATTTTTCTCCTTGAAGGATTATACTCAGTTTTGCTGGGTAGGTGATTCTTGGCTGTAATCCTAGCTCTTTTGCCTTCCAGAATATCATATTCCAAGCCTTCCAACCTTTAATGTAGAAGCTGCTAAATCCTGTGTTATCCTAACTGTGACTCCACCATACTTGAAATATTTCTTTTTGGCTACTTGTAGTATTTTCTCCTTGACCTGGGAGCTATATTTGGCTGTAATACTCCTAGGAGTTTTCATTTTGGGATATCTTTCAGGAGATGATCAGTGGATTCTTTCCGTTTCTATTTTACCCTCTAGTTCTTAGAATATCAGAACAATTTTCTTTGATGATTTATTAAAAGATGATGTCTAGGCTCTGTTTTCAATCAGGACTTTCAAGTGGTCCAGTAATCTAAAATTATATCCCCTGAATTTATATTCCAGATAGTAAATGTCTGAGCCTAGATTAGAATTCAGATCTTTTTGACTCTAGGTCTGTCACTCTCTCCATTATGTCACCTTGCTGCAAGCCATGAAGTATTTCATAAATGTGAGTTATTATCATTATTAACCACTGCCTAGGCAAATTAATTAGCATAATAATCATGATAGTACATTTATATACTACATTTTTCCATGTTTTTAAAAATTTTTTATTTATTTTATTTTTAATTTATGGAATAAAACAAACATTTCTATAATAGTATAATAAAGGTTCTATATGTGTATATATACATGTGTGTATGCATATATATTTATATATAATACTTTAAGGTTTGTAAAACACTATACACATTAGCTCATTTGAATCTCATAACAACACTGGAAGGTAGCTGCTAATATTATCCCTATTTTACAGATGGGGAAATGTGATAGTAATGGAATGTGGAGATTCCCCTGTATTGGGCTTGGTTTTCAAATTGATTGTATTAAAACCCAGAGCTTGTTAATCCCACCTGTGGGATGGACTTTTTGATGTGAAAAGAAAGTCCTGACTGGGAGGAGCTGGTGACGTAGATTTGGAGAGACACTAGAGAGAGGCGGAAGATCTTTTTGGAAG
>NW_027186473.1:58383516-58386295 GCF_028583685.1 Petaurus breviceps papuanus
ATCTCAGGTAGTGCTTTGGAAAAAAACATGGTCAGTTGACGGTAATTGAAATTAAAACTTGGCTGAAATAATGTTTGTTTCCCTAAATGTGTGTCCCAGAATGATGCATTTTTGTGTTTAAAAGGAACTAAATACAGATTTTTTTTTGCAAAGTTTAATATCCCTGATTTTATTGAAAAATAAATTGAAACCAACAGTAGTATCAAAAGATTGTTTTTAAAAGCAACTCATGGTTTTATTAAAATTTAAAACGTGAAAAAAGAAAAGTGTATATGAAGAGAATTTTAACTTGAGACAGATTAAAAATCAAGGACATTATAAAGGAATATACATTTTGCTAGCTGGTGCTAAGGCATTTGAGGGAATATTTTCATGTAAGAGTCTTCAGAGTATTTTTTCTCACTCCCCTTATTCAGTTGCTCCTCACTGTCCATTCTACAACTATGACATCTCTTGTATCAGTGCCCTTCTCTGCCATCACAAGCCTCTAGCCTCGTTCCAGCCTGCATCATTTCTACTGCAATGGCCCTCCCACCTTGTCTCCTTATATTCTAGTCTCTCCAATTCATCCTCCATGGTGCTGCCTGGCATATAGTATGCATTTGGCACATGCTTGTAGAAGAATTGATTGATTCTTAAAGCACAGATCGGACTTTGTCACTCGCTTCTTCAAAAATCTTCAGTGGCTCTCCAGGGATTTTAGGATAAAATACAAAATTCTCAGGCTGCTATTTAAAGACTTTCATCATCTTTCTCCCACCTACCTTGTGTTGTCTCTGTGACCCCACTTGTGGTTTTCTTGAGAAAGATGCTTCAGTGGTTTGCTATTTTCTTCTCCAGCTCATTTTATAGATAGGAAACTGAGGTAGAACAGGGTTAAGTGACTTGTCCAGGGTCACACAGCTAGTAAGTGTCTGAGGCCAGATTTGAACTCACAAAGATGAGTCTTCCTGACTTCAGGTCTAGAGCTCTGTCTGCTGTGCTACCCAGCTGTCCATCCTACCAACCTAACAATCTTTTTTCATATTACTAAACTTTATATACTCTCCATTACAGGCCCGTTTAATATTCACTGTATACATAGTTCTATCTCCTGTCTCCATTCCTTTGAATAAGGGTTCCCCCATGTTTGGAATGCACCCCTTCCTTAGCTCAGCCTTTTACCTTCCTTCTAAGCACAGTACACATGCTACCTTCCAATGGAAGTGTTTTTTGATCCGCTCAATTTTTAGTTACCTCTACCTCCTCAAATTTGTTTTTATTACTTTGTATGTGTTTTATTTACATATATGTATACAAAGCATATGCAACATAATAACATACATATAAAATATATTATATACGATAAAAACATAAACTGTGTCTTAACTATATATTATATCATATATAATAAAATATATAATGTGTATTACATAATACTATGTCATATATCATAAAATAGATAATATATATTATACATTATCATGTCATTATATATCACATATAATAATAAAACATAAAGCATATATAGCTTATATATATAAATATGTATTTTATATATCTCTATCTATCTGTCTCTATCTCTATCTATCTGATGCCTTCCCCAGCAGAATGTTAAGTTCTCTGTGGACAGGGATGTCTGCATTTTTGTCTTTGTCTCCCCAGTTCTTACCACAGTACCTTAAACACATTAATAAATGTTTGTTGTGGTTTTCATGGCAGCTGTTTCTATTAAAGGCACATTTTTTTTTTAAGAATTCTAGAGTCCCTCCTAGAGATTCATTCAGATAGGTCAAAGAAAAGCAGTATCCAATGGAGTTGGGGATTGATTGGTCTCGAAGTCCCTGTTAAGCCTCACCCCACCTTAAAAAACAAACAAACAAACCATGTAATTGTTTTCATAGGATTCAAAGATATAAGGGACAATGAATGGCATCTTCTAGTTCAACCCTCTGGTTGGAAATGAAGGTCCATCTCAAGGCCATTGTCCATGAAATAACTTGCCCAGTATTACATAGTGCGCAGTAGAGCTGGGACTGAATCCTAGGTCCTTGGATAGTGACTCCAGTGCTTCGTTTCTATTCTCCACTGTAGATTTTTGCCTCCATAAATCAGAAGATTAAGAGGAATACGTGAAAATGAGAAGTAATAAACTTTATCAGACCTTGTTATTGTAACAGAGGCAGAGGCAGAGACAGAAGTAAAAATATCAAGAGAACTAACACAGTTGTGAAATAAAATTAATTGCAAAGAAGATTTCAAAGGCTTTGCTGAATGACAGCACACTTTTTATAGAAGGTTGTATTAGAACTAAGCTTCCAGACTAGTGCTTTAGAACATGATTTAAATGGATTAAAGCATATAAATCAACTTCCTCCTAGGATGAAATAAGCATGCCCCACCCCCACCCCCTTCCCCAAGATCCGCCTTCTACTCATGAAGAACAGAAAGTGTTCTGCAGTTCATAGTCTCTGAGAGCAGCCTGGAACACTGAGAAGCTAAGTCACTTTCCCATGGTCACGGCCAGGTTATACCAGAGGGTGGCTTCCAAGGCTGATTCTCCCTCCACTATGACATACCGCCTCTCGGTACCCTACCCTCCATCTGTCTGTCTGTCTGTCTCCTCTCTCTCTCTGTCTCTACTCTGTCTCTGTCTCTCCTCTCTGTCTCTTTTCTCTTTCTTTCTCTCTGTGTGTCTCTTTTGTCTGTACTCTCTCTCTCTCTCTCTCTCTCTCTCTCTCTCTCTCTCTCTCTCTCTCTCTCTCTCTCTGTCTCTCTGTCTCTCTGTCTCTCTGTCTCT
>NW_027186473.1:58386395-58396176 GCF_028583685.1 Petaurus breviceps papuanus
CACACACACACACACACACACACACACACACACACCGCTTGTTTGTCCATGGTTGCTTGCACACTGTCTCTCCGTTTAGATGGTGAGCCCCTTGAGAACAGGAGCTGTCTTTTGCTTGTCTCTGTATCCCCAGAATTTAGCATAGTGCCTAGGCACTTAATAAATGTTTATTGACTGAAAGATATGTATATACGTAATTTATATATGACATGTGTATAATTTCATCATCAGTTCTGTTGAATTAGGATTGTTCAGTACAATCAAATTTTAGTGGCCCTTTAGTGCTGTTATCATTTGCATTATTCTAGTCATTGCATATACACACACACACACACACATATATATATATATTTTTTTTTTTTTTTAAGCAATTGGGGTTAAGTAACTTGCCCAAGGTTACATGGTCAGTTATTTTGTGTGGGTGTTAAGTATATGAGGCTGGCACCAACCCCAGGTCCTCCTGACTCTGGGGTTGGCACTCTTACTCACTGTGCCACCTAGCCACCCCCATTGCATATTTTTTTTAAAATTCTTCTTTCTTTGTTCTTCATCAGTTCATATGAATCTTCTTGGGCTTCTTGGAATTGTGCAGATTAGTAATTTTTACAGGGAAATAATATTTCAGTTGAATGACTTCTTCAAGTCTTTCTGGAAGGATTTGGTTTGCAGAAGATAAGGCAGTAAATGTAACACTCTTCTAATCTACTAACCACAAAAGAGGAAAGAGACTTCTACTATAGCCTTATGGATTTAGGTTAGTGCTTAAAAAGGGATAGGGTCTGAATCTGACAGGGAAGGAACAGGAAATGAACTCCAGGGCATGAGGATATAGGAAAGAAGGGGCAAGGAAAAGAGCTAGAAACATAAATAAAGACTATAATGGATCAATGCCCTAGAAGAGGAAAGGAAAATAGAGAATTGAATTTGAGGAGAACACAGTAGAAAAGGGGGACAAACAGGAAGTAGGGCTGAGCTCTGTAGGTAAAGAAAGTAATGCCACTACTATGTCTATTTCCAAAGATGATTAGGGAAAAAGGAAAATAACCTATATGTTCTAAAATGTTTATAGCAGGTCTCTTTGGCAAAGAACTGGAAATTACAGGGATGCCCATCAATTGCAGAATGGCTGAACAAGTTGGAGTGCATGGTTATGATGGAATACTACTATGCTATAAGAAATGATGAGCTCAATGATCTTAGAAAAACTTGCAAAGACTTGCATGAAATAATGAAGAGTGAAATGAACAGAACCAAGAGAACATTGCATATAATGACAGCAATATTGTTTTAAGAACAACATTGAGTGAATAAGTCATTTTGGCTTTATAAATATCCAAATTAACTATAAAGGACATATGAAGAAATTTTCTTCTCTGCTTCCAGAGAAAGAACTGATAAAATAAAAGTTTATATATATTTGTGTCTAATGGCAGCCATCTCCAGGGTGGAGGGTAGAGGGAAAGGGAAAAAAGAGGAAAAAAAAAGAAATTTACATGATAACTTTATTATATATTTAAAAAGAAAAGCAAGTTGTACATAATGGATTTACAGTTTCATGTGCAATCATTCTTTATTAAACTGTATTATGGAAATGCTTGTTTTATTCTATAAATTAACAATAAAATAAATGTGTGGGGGGGAAGAGAGTCAGCTGGAGCTGAGAGGACAGACATGTAGCATATTCCAATTGACATAGTCACGACTCACCTATCAGGTCTACTGAGCTAAGGTGCTGGGCATGAAAAAAAGTCACCCTCAAGATGCTTACAATCTAATATTCCTAAAAAGTCTCAATAATGAAGATAGATTATTTTAGGCTTAACATTTGTTTGACTAGAAATGTGTCATTGTAGCACTTTAGCAATGCAAAAGTGGTGGTGGCTGAGAATTTCTTCTTTGAAAATTGTATGTAAAACAAGTAAGTTTGGCTGAGAAAATGTACTCAAATGTATTCTGTTGTTAGACACAGCTCTCATGAGACTTGTGCTGGTTAATAAAGCAGTCTATTTTTGGCATTCAAAAATTGAATTGCCTCATGATTAAGTCTGCAGAGAGCTCTTGAAACTTGCTAACAAGTTTTCAAAAATCTTATGTATTATGTTGGATGGGGTGTGTGAGTGGGGAGGGGGTGCATTACACACAGAAACATCCATTCCCCTGACCCAGTCATAGCTTGTATATTTGGCATCCAATGACCAATCTGCTTGGATTCAGAGGGGCTCAGTGTTAGCTGCCAGACGATGGAGATTAGTTTCCAGGGCATAACTTTGCTGGGGAGCAGAGGTGGGAGGGGGGGGGGGGGGTGGCTAAGGCATGATATATATTGTCAGAGAGAACACCACACTATAATCACTGAAGTATTACAATAAATACTTTTGTCTCTGAACTTTTTAATATATATTTTGGTAGTTACATTTCAACATAATTGGTTCCCTTTGTAATACTATGCATTTTGTTTTATACATTTAAAAACATTATTCTGAAAGATGGTCTAGAGACTTTGCCAGACTCTCTAAGGGGTTCACAATTAAAAAAAAAACCTGTTAAGAACCCTTAAAATAGGGTGTTTTTTAATTGTGAAATTCATTGATTTGAGATTCAGAAGCTTCTTCCCATCTTAACTTAAAATGATGGATTCATGGGGCCAAAAATAACTGAGGTCTCCACGTCTAAGTCCTGGTCTCTAGGTAAGATCACTCTTCAGTTGTTCCATGAATTAATAAGCATTTATAATAAGTGCTGTGTACCATGCTTGGCACTGAGGATACCGAGATAAAAATGAAACAGTCCCTGACCTCATGGAGCTTATGTTTGTTTTTTTGAGGGAGACAACCTCTGCACATGTGTGTATATAAAAAATAAATACAACACAGATGCAGAGTGACTTCAGTGTGTGAGGCATTGGTGGTGAGCGGAAGAGCTGGGAAAGACCCCATGTAGGGTATGACCCTTGAGCTGGACTTTGAAGCAAGTACTCAGAAGAGCTAAGAATCTAATTTTACATGTTCCTATGTTTTACAACTCTCAATAATAGGTGTCCCCAAAAGTTTTAGTGTAGTCTTTAATGTAAAGTTTTAAGGCTATTAAAGGTATTTTTTTTTTAAACAAAACTATTAAAGCTGTATCAAGACTTTTGGCATCCTGTCTAAGAAGAGACAGTTTGGTGAGTGCTGGATTCATATCCCACTTTGCCATTCACCAACTGAATGACTTTGGACAAGTCACTTAACTTTTGTAGCATCAGTTTCATCATCCATTAAATGAGGGGGTTGGACAAGTGGATGTATGTTGTAGATCCAGATCTTGTCATCTCTCGTGCTGTGAATTAGTCTAAATTCATTGTGCTCCAATGGAAACCCCTTCCCTCTTATTTTGTGTTTGTTGGTCACAGACAATTCACAAATATTTGTGATCTTTTATTCCACAAACCCAGTTCCTCCCATTTTCTAGCCTTTTCTGCAAAGGTCATGTCCCAGCCCTTTTGTTTTATCTCTGGACCCTTGCCTACCTTCTCCAAGTCCTCCGTTTTTTGTGAAGGACAGATGTGGTCAGCATTTCCTACGGGAAGTTAGGAGAAGATTCTGGAAAGCTCTCCTCTTGCTTAGGCATACTAAAGAGTCTGTTTCCTTTTTCAAGCCCAGGTGATTCATAGTCGTCTTTGAATATAACCAGAACTGCAGCTCTATTAAAGAAAAAAGCACTTCTAGGGCTTTCTTCTCAAAGGCTAAGCTGTAATCATTGGCATGTTTAAATACTCTTGTGTACCCAGGTCAAGAGATTCTAGCTCCAATTATGTGGTATTAAATTAAATGAACAGGTGAGATTGAGTGACGTCTGTGCAACAACTGGACACATTTCAGTCAGCAGCAGTGTTTGCTTGAGAAGTCCTTGCAGCCTGAGAGTTCAGGAAGAAAAGGGTCAAAACAGAAGCCAGGGTTCCTGCCCTAGGGGAGCTTACAATCTCTTTGGGGAAATAGAACACACACATATCATTCCACCAAGGAGGACAAGGCAGCACAAGGGAGCAGCATCTTAGCAGGCTTCCCTGAAGGAGGTAAGTGATGAGCTAAATTATGTTTTGAAGGGCTTGAGAGAAACCGAGATGAGAGAACACCAGGGTGGCAAAGAAAGGGTCCACAAAACTAAGGATGAAGGAAAGGAGCTAGAGATTCATGGGAATAGAGGGTAGAGGAGGACAGGGGAAAGAACCACAAGACTGAAAAACCTCGAGAAGCTAAAAAATGTGAAAAGCACACAATCCCTTAGATTAAATTAGACTCCTTTTCCTAGGTGCCTTTGTTTAGAATTCTCATGGCTGATTCAAGCATATAAAACCAGGTGGTGGGAAGGAAAACCAGGTTGAAAAAAGGCGTTGTGGGTGGGCACCTGGCTCAGTGAAAATGTTTGTGGGAAGAGGAAAGGAAATGACAGGACCACAGGTCCTAAGGGGTCAGTACTCTCAAGTGCTATGATTGATGCTGACCTATTATTTATTTTAAATTGATTTTTTTCTTGAATACAGTTGTGTCCTGTCTCTTTCCTTTATATATGGAAACCCCCTCCATTCCTGGTAAACCCACTCTTCTTTTTCAGTAATTTTTTTTCAATTTTATTGAGAGTGTTTTGTTTTTACATTATGATTACTTCCATATTACTCACACACACACATACTTTAGGAGAGGTCTCTTGTAAAAAAGTAAAACAAGAAATCATAATCATCCATACAGTGACCTCCCTCATATGGAAGTGCATAGAACAGTCCACCTCTGTAGGAAAACACCCCCCTTTTAGTTTTTAAATTAAAAAAAAATTAACAGAAATCTATTTCTTTCCCTCCTACACCCTCCATGCCATTGGGAAAAGAAAAAAAAGCAAATGTCTTATAACAAACATGCATAATAAAACAAAATAAATTCCATTACTAGCTATGTTACAAAAATTGATGTATCTCACTCTGTATCCTAAATCCTCACAGAGGTGATGGATACTATGTTTCATCATTAGTTCTCTGGAATCACAGATAGTCATTGCATTGTATTGATCATAGTTCTTACTACTGTTAAAATTGTTTGTCTTTACAGTGTTGTTATTATATAAATTATTCTGCTAATTTTGCTCATTCCATTCTTCAGTTTATAAAAGTCATCAAAATTGTTTACTTTACAAATAGCGATGCTAATAGTATAAATTGTTCTTCTGGTTTGCTCATTTCACTCTGCACAAGTTCGTATAAGTCTTTCCATGTCTATTTGAAATCATCTGTTTCCTCATTTCCTGCAGCACTATAGTATTCCATTATATTTATATACTATAATTTTTTTTAGCCATTCCTCAAATGATGTGTATCTCCTTAATTATTTCCTTTTTTTTCCCACTGGCAGGGGGAGGGGGAGAAGAGCTGCTGTAAATGTATAGATGCTGTAGATAGATAGAAATTTTTCATAATTCTTCAATCTTTTCTGGGTATAGGCTAGGCAGTGATACACCTGGATCAAAAGGCACACATTGTTTAGTTAAGTTTTTGTGTTTAATTCCCAATTGCTTCCCAGAAAAATTGGAGCCATTCATATCAATGTATCTGTTTCCCTATAGCTTCTCCAAAATTTATCATTTTTCTTTTTCTATCATCTTTACTACTCTGATGGGTGTGAAATGAAATTTCAGAATTACTTTCATTTGAATTTCTCTTATTAGAATGATTTGTAGCATTTTTTTCATGTGACTATAGATAGTCCTGGTTTCTTCCCTTCATGAATGCCTGTTTCTATCCCTAGACCATTTATGAATTGGAAAATGACTCATTCCTACAAATTTTCATCAGTGTACTCACTGCGTAACCTAAGAACTCTAGCTACCTTTAAACCAAAATTGTCGTGGTCATCCCTGTCCATCTTATGTTTCTGTCATTTGTTTTTACTTCTTAACTCTAGCACCCTATACAGTTACTTATGGAATCCCACTCATTTGATTTTTGACCAATTTTCTGGATACCTTTTTAACATGAGTTTAGAAATCATAAAAGGAAGATATGAATCTCTCTAAGTACTAATATTACTGCCTGAATAAAGTGGCTAAAACAGACTCAGATTACAGGAGAAATCAACAAGAACATTTGTGATTTCAAAAGGTTTGAAATATTTGGATAATTAAATGTCTGCAAGCATTCTGATGCTATCTTCCAAGGAGCTGATAACTTCTTCCACCAAGCTTCTGGTCTCTTGACACCTTAATAAGGATGCTTTCTTCCATCATCAAGGTCACTGGCGAAAATATTAAGTAATGCTTCAGCCTAAAACTGACTCATGTTTGGTGGAACACTCCATCATCAGAATCCTCTACTGAGTCAATGATCCTTTTTTCTTTTTTTGGTTTAATTTGTTTATTTTTAATTTTTAACTTTCGTTTCCACAAGATTTTGAGTTAAAAATTTTCTCCCCATCTTTCTCCTACCCCCACCCCAAAATAGCGATCCTACTGAATGTCTCTTTCCCCAATCTGCTCTCTCTTATATCCTTTCCCATTCCCCTTCTGACTTTCTAGTAGGGCAAGGTGGATTTCTATACCCCAGTGCCTGTATATCTTATTACCCAGTTGCATGCAAATATATATATTTAAACATTTGATTTTAAAACTTTGATTTCCAGATTCTTTCCCTTCTTTCCTCACCACCCATCCCTACTGGGAGGAAAGGCGATTCAATATAGATTATACATGTGTAGTTATACAAAACATTTACATAGTAGATATATTGTGAAAGAATGACTATATTTCCCTCCATCTTATCCCACCCCCACTTATTCTATTTTCTACTTTGATACTGTCCCTTTTCAAAAATGTGTGCTTCTAACTACACTCCTCCCCCATCTGCCCTCCCTTCTATCATCCCCCCTCTTATCACCTTCCCCCCTACTTTCCTGTAGATTAAGATACCCAATTTAGTGTGTATGTTATTCCCTCCTTGAGCCAAATTCAGTGAGAGTAAGGTTGTCCCATTGTCTTTTGCTTTTTTGTTCTTCCCTTTGTAACAGTTTTCTCTTGCCTCTCTTTTTTTTTTTTAATTGAGCAATCAGGGTTAAGTAACTTGCTCAAGGTTACACTGCCAGTTATTTCTGGGTGTGGTTGCTGAGTGTCTGAGCCTGGGATTCGATCTCCAGGTCGTCCCAACACTGGAGCCGGTGCTCTTACTCGCTGAGCCACCTGGCAGCCCCTAAGCAATTGGGGTTAAGTAACTTGCTCAAGGTTACACGGCCAGGTGTTTCTGGGTGGTTGCTAAGTGTCTGAGCCCGGGATTCGATCTCCAGGTTTATCTCAACACTGGAGCCGGTGCTGTTACTCGCTGTGCTACCTGGCCGCCCCTCTTGCCTCTTTTATATGAGGTAATTTACCCTATTCTATCTCTCCCTATCTCCTCTCATTATATTCCTCTCATCTCTTAATTTTTTTTTTAGATATCATGACTTCCTATTCAACTGATCCTGTGCCCTCTGTCTATATATACATGTACACATTATACACACACTCACATATGTATTTATATGCACATATACCCTCCTATATAAACATATACATGTATGTATACATATATATTCCCTTCAACTATCCTCCTACTGAGAAAAGTCTCATGAGTTACAATTATCGTTTTACCATGTAGGAATTTAAATAGTTTAACTTTAATAAGTTCCTTATGATTTCTTTTTCCTGTTTACCTTCTCATGCTTCTCTTGCTTCTTGTATTTGAAAGTCAAATTTTCTATTCAACTCTTGTTTTTTCATCAAGAATGCTTGAAAGTCCTCTATTTCATTGAATAGCCATATTTTCCCCTGAAACATTAAACTCAGTTTTGTTGGGTAGGTGATTCTTGGTTTTAATCCTAGCTCCTTTGACCTCTGGAATATCATATTCCAAGTCCTTCTATCCTTTAATGTAGAAACTGCTAGATCTTGTGTTATCCTGATTGTGTTTCCACAATACTCAAATTTTTTCTTCCTCACTGCTTGTAATATTTTCTCCTTGACCTGGAAACTCTGGAATTTTTCTATAATATTCCTAAGAGATTTGGGGGGGGGGGTTTCAAGAGGTGATCAGTGAATTCTTTCAATTTCTATTTTGGCCTCTGGTTCTAAAATTTCAGGGCAATTTTCCTTGAGAATTTCTTGAAGGATGATTTCTAGATTCTTTTTTTTTTTATTATGGCTTTAAGGTAGTCCAATAATTTTTAAATTATCTCTCCTGGATCTATTTTCCAGGTCAGTGGTTTTTCCAATGAGATATTTCACATTGCCTTCCATTTTTTCATTTGTTTGGATCTGTTTAATAGTATCTTGATTTCTCATAAAGTCACTAGCTTCCATTTGCTCCAATCTAATTTTGAAGGAATTATTCTCTTCAGTAAGTTTTTGAAATTCCTTTTCCATCTAGCAGATTCAGCTTTTTAAGACATTCTTCTCCTCATTGGCTTTTTGGGCCTCTTTTGCCATTTGAGTTAGTCTATTTTTTAAGGTGTTATTTTCTTCAGTCAGGTTGTTGACTCTCTTTTCATGATTTTCTTGCATCATTCTCATTTCTCTTCCCAATTTTTCCTCCACTTCTCTTACTTGATTTTCAAAATTCTTCTTGAGCTCCTCCATGGCCTGTAACCAATTCATATTTTTCTTGGAAACTTTTGATGTAGGAGTTCCAACTTTGTTTTATTCCTCCCATTCCATGCTTTGATCCTTTTTGTCCTCCAAAAATGATTCTGTGGTCTGTTTGTGCCTCCTATGCTTACTCATATTGCCAGTCAATTACTTGACTTTTGAGCTCTTTGCCATGGTAGAACTCTGCTTCCAGAGAGGAGAGCTTTGTCCCAAATCGCTGGGGTTTTTGCAAATGTTGTCAGAGGTCTGAGGAGGGTGCCGTCTCTGCAGCCATCACAAGCTCTGGTACACTGGCATTTTTCACCCCAGGACCAATACCCAAGACCATGATCCAGATCCACGCAGGTCAAAACAAGAGTGATTACCCTCTGAATGGTCACTTTGTCCCCCTAAGATCTGTAGGCCAGGAGCTCCTGAAGCAGCTATGTGGCAGACACTGCAGCTGCTATGCTTCTGCCACCTCTCACCCTGGGGACAGGGGCTGCACCATGCCTTCCTTTCCAATAGAGTTCCTGACTGACATTTCACTTTCTTTTTGACTTTTATGTGTTGAACAGTCTGGAAACCACCACACCTGCTGGTGATTCATTCTCCTGAAGTCTCCTCCAGCCACCACTGCCTCCCTGGGGCCAAAACCATACAGCTCACATGGAACCGAGCTTGGCTCCCAGTGTGCTGCAATGAACCCTTCTTGCCTGCCTTCCAGGCTGCCTTCAGCAGGAGATTTGTTTCTCTCTGTCACTTTGTGGGTTCTGTCGCTCTAAAATTTGTTTATAGTCATATTTTATAGGTATTTGAGGTAGTTGTGGGGGGAAGTCATGGAATTTCCTTCTTCTTCTCTGCCATCTTGGCTCCACCCCACAATGATTCTTTATGTTGTTGAGAATGATGACCCTGGGGTAGGGGGAGGTCCCCAAGACCCTTCCAGAGGGTTTGCAAAGTCTAAGCTATTTTCATAATAATATGAAGGCATTTTCATTTCTAATGCAAAAAATATTAATAGTCATAAAAACCTTTTTGGGGCCCCCCAATAACTTTTAGGAGTATTTAATGGGATCCTGAGGCCAAAACATTAGAGAATCACTGTACTAAACTAGTAACCACCTGCTTAGTGCTATAGTATCAATTCTGGGTGGTTATCTCA
>NW_027186473.1:58396576-58397617 GCF_028583685.1 Petaurus breviceps papuanus
AAAACCAAGCCAATACAGGGGAATCTTTAATTGCCATTACTATCACAACAACTCAGCAATCCATAGCTTATTGATGGCTTGTGTATACAAAAAGGCTGACATTCTGCTTGGCTCCAGATGACAGAGCCAGGAGTAACAGACATTTACAAAAGATTAATTTAGGCTTATTGTCGTTTAGAAAAAATCCCAAACCTTTCTAACCTTTTCTCTCTGAAAGTGGAAAGGGGTGAGGCAGCAGGTTTTTCCTTGGGGTTCTTTAAGCAAAGGTTGGAAATTTACTTTCTGATACGTTACAGTTGGGCTTCTTTTGGGGGCCTGGGCTGGCTAGCTGGCTGCTTGGTCAAGTCCCTTTTGACTAAAATTCTGTGAGTCTGTGATCTTTGGCTCAGTTGCCCATATTTACCCAGAATAATTTAGATAGTTATGGATGCTAATATGTAGGGGTTTATGGTGTAAGGCACATAGAGACAACTGTTAAGAGAACCTATCATTTTTGTCCATAATTTCCAATTTCCTGAAAAATATCCAAGTAAACAAAAGCTAAACCCTGAGCATGGTCTGGCTAGATTAGTCATCTCTTTCCTCCCCTCTCTAGAGCCTTCCTTCTGTCACTGAACAAATCAACCCAGTCTGTAGCATTTATTCTTTTTTTATTAAGTTGTATCACACAGTTGAATCTCACTGTATTTGTGGAGTTTTTTTTAAATCACTAATTGTCTCTCTGTTTAGAGAATATAACTTAAATGTATAATTCTGTGTTTTCCAGTGATGTCTGTTCCATTTCCAGGCTTACCATGTATTACCAGTTTTCCTTTTTCAAACAAGAGAGGGAAGAAAAAGGAAGGTGGAGGTCTTTTTATTTCATCAGTGCACGGAAATTCCTCCTACCAATAACCTTAGAGAGCTTCCTGGTGTACTGTGAAATTAAAAAACTTGACCCTCCTGGCACAGCTAGTGTGGACCAGTCTTGAATTAAGGTTTCTCTAACTCTGTGCCATCTGTCCCCATACCATGGTGCTGAGAGAGAGAGAGAGAGAGAGA
>NW_027186473.1:58397627-58398836 GCF_028583685.1 Petaurus breviceps papuanus
GAGAGAGAGAGAGAGAGAGAGATTTTCAGGCTTTATTCAGTCATGTCAGACTCTTTGTGACCCCATTTAGGACTCTTTTTTTTGGAGGGGGAAGGCAAGGCAATTGGGGTTAAGTGACTTCCCCAAGGTCACACAGCTAGTAAGTGTTGTGTCTGAGGTCATATTTGAACTCAGGTCCTCCTGACTCCAGGGCTGGTGCTCTGTGCCACCTAGCTGCCCCCATTTGAGACTTTCTTAGCAAAGATTCTGGAGTGGTTTGCCATTTCCTTCTCCATCTCATTTGACAGATGAGGAAACTGAGGCAAACAGGGTTAAATGACTTGCCCAGGCTCACACAGCTAACAAGTGTCTGAGGCCAGATTTGAACTCAGGAAGATGCATCTTCCTCTCTCCAGGCCTGCCGCTCTATCCACTATACCACCTCTCACCAATCTACCACAATTTTTCAAAAATTATGTCCAAAGACTTAAAAGTAACTTCAGCTCTTTCTTGAGAAACATAATTTGATAGCCTCTTGGCATTCAAGTGGAGCCTTTAGCTCGTGTCAGTTTCTAAAGAATTGGTAACTTGTGAGCCTTCCCTCCAGACCATCTGAGTGGGCTGTGGAACATTGAATGAACCCAGCTAATTGAAGCTTTAGCTATTTGGAAGGATTAAGTAAAGCTCTGCTGTTATGGATAATTGAAGTTTCAGGTTGCCAAGATTTGGGTGACTAAGATCCATCCTGTTTTGGATCAAGGGAAGACCTTTAATTGGGTGATGACCATTCATTCTCAAAAGGCACATAGTCATTGACAGAATTGAATAATCTGATGGTTTAAAATGTGGAAAGTGGTGATGTCATCTACCCACATTTTTAAAGTACCTAGCTACCTCTGTAATTATTCGATGTATTATTTTTAATAATAGTATTAAGCCAACTACTAGGGGCGCGGTACTCAGGAAAGAAACAGGCCTCAGGGCCGGTTGGTAAGACACACCTTTGTCAGTGAAGCACACTTCTATTTAATGCTGCTATTTTGAATGGAAATGCCTTCCTTTACTAACCTCCACTTCCTCTAAAGCACTTACCTAAGTCATCTTCTATCCCACTTTCTCTACAAAACCTGTGTGGATGAAGTGGCCCAGAGCAAAGCTGTTTCTTCACAAAAGCATAGGTCACCACACACACACACACACACACACACACACACACACACACACACACAC
>NW_027186473.1:58398846-58400855 GCF_028583685.1 Petaurus breviceps papuanus
ACACACACACACACACACACACACACACACACACACACACACACACAAACATGCTCTTCTGACTTCCAATTTAAAAAAGAAAACCATAAGTGAGAAAGACGATAACAAACATGAAAAAAAGAAAATTAAATATTGTCTGTCGTTAGACTGTAAGTTTACAGGAGGAAAGAATTGTGTCTTCTGCCTGGGCTACTGCTGAAGGAGGCAGTGGAGAGTTTAAAATTGGCTTAATCTTTGTGTAGTGTCTTGCTGTTTGTAAAAGGCTTCCTCTTGTCTTTTGGGTTACTTGCAATTCTACTAGATATAATACAACTATATGAAGTAGGTAATAGTATTATACCCATTTTAAAGATGAGAAAACTGAGTCTTATAGAGGGTGAATGACTTACCCACAGTCACACAACTAGCAAGTAAAAAATCTCCTTGAAAGTAATTGGAAAATCACTTTTAATCTTTGAGTCCAGTAGAGACTAGACCTATTTCTGTAGGAAATTTCAAGGTGAGGCAACTCCATCTACTAAAGCAGGTCATTTCTCTCTCTGCATGAAGTCTCAAAGATCTACCTACATTACTGAAAGGTCAAATGATTTGCCCACTGTCATACACCCACACTGTCAGAGATAGAATTTGAACCCACATCTCCCTGGCTCCATGGCTGCTTCTGTCTACCATGCTGTGCTTCCTTTTAGAGTGTGGTATGGAATGGTTAAAAGAACACTTGCATTTAGAATCAGGAGACCCAAATGACTCTTCTTACTAGCTAAGTAATCTTAAGCAAATTAGTTATAATTTTCTTCACCTCCATTTCCTCAATTGTCAAATATAAGGGTAGCTAAGTGGCGCAATGGATGGAGCACTGGGCCTGTAGTCAGGGAGACTCATTTTCATGAGTTCAAATCCAGCTACAAACACTTCCTAGCTGTGTAACCCTGAGCAAGTCACTTAACCCTGTTTGCCTCAGTTTCCTTATCTGTAAAAATGAGTTGGAGGAAAAAATGGCAAATTACTCCAATATATTTGCCAAGAAAACCCCAAATGGGGTCACAGAGAGTTGGACGAGACTGAACAACAAAATCCCACTATACTCTGTCCTTATCAGATCTCATCAGGAGTGTAATATCAAGTTGCAGGCACTGGAGTTTAAGAAGATCATTGATAAGTTAGAGCACATCCAGTGGAGGATAACTGCCTTGAGTCTATGTTATATGAGAATCATTTGATCTAGAATGGTGAAAGACCTCGAGTCCATACTATATGAGCATCATTTGATCTAGAATGGTGAAGGGCCTCCAGTCCGGGTTATATGAGGATCATTTGATGGGGCCAGGTTAGCCTTGGGAAGAGAAGTTTGGGGGGGAGGGAAAGGATAGCTGTCCTTGAGTGTCTGAGCAACTGTGCTCTGGAAGAGGCCCCACAGGGCAGAACCAGTTGTAATGGGTGGACATTGTAAAGAGCCATCGTTAGGCTAGATGTCAGGAAAAACTCCCTAATGATTAGAGCAGCCCCAAAGTGGAGTTGGCCTCCTTGGGAGGTGGTGGGGTCCCATTTCTTGGGGGTCTTCAGGTAGAAGTTGAACAACCACTTGTTGGGTATGTTATAGGGTAGAATCATTTCATGTACGGGTTGGATGAGATGGTCACTGAGGTTCCTTTCAACTGTGACCATGGAGAAATACACTGAAATATTTTAGAAGTGGAAGGGAGCTTAGAGATTATCTAGTTCCACTCCCTTCATTTTATAGATGAAAGAACTGGGGACTAGAGAGGTTAAGAAATTTGCCAAAGGTCACACAGGTAGTAAATAACACATCCAGGATATGAACCCAGGTCTGCTGACTCTAAATCCAGTACTCTCCCTCAGTATGTGGAGAGAGAAAGGGAGACAGATGGGAGGGAATAGAGAGAGAAAAAGAGAGAAGGGGAAACAGAGGGAGAGAGAATAAGAGAGAGATGATGAGAGAGAGAGGATAAGAGAGAGAGAGGAGAAAGAAAGAGAGAGAGAGTGAGAGA
>NW_027186473.1:58400955-58646215 GCF_028583685.1 Petaurus breviceps papuanus
AGAGAGAGAGAGAGAGAGAGTGAGAGAGAGAGAGAGAGAGAGAGAGAGAGAGAGAGAGAGAGAGAGAGAGAGAGAAAGAAAGAGAGAGAGAGAGAGAGAGAGAGAGAGAGAGAGAGAGAGAGAGAGAGAGAGAGAGAGAGAGAGAGAGAGAGAAAGAGAGAGAGAGAGAGAGAGAGAGAGAGAGAGAGAGAGAGAGAGAGAGAGAGAGAGAGAGAGAGAGAGAGAGAGAGAGACAGAGAGACAGAGAGACAGAGAGAAAGAGAGAGAGAGAGGAAGAGAGAAAAAGCAGGGAGAGACACACAGAGAGAAACACAGTAGATGGACAGTGAATTGGGGCCAGACTAAGGTAGATCACATTTGGAAAATTGTATAGTGAGTATAATATCACCAAACAATGACTCACGTATGTGCAACAGCTTCATAAAAGGCACTGTTACAGACAGGTATTACAGAGAAGGTGGTGGACCTGTCATGTACTTAAAGTGAGGGATGACAGGGCATTGAGGCCTCTATGTAGAAATTTTGAAAGAGCCATGGGATGACTTCGAGTGCATTGGGTAAATAAGTTATTAATAGAGGATTTAGGGAAATAGACAAGAATTTCATAAGATGATAACATAGTCAAAGGGTAATATGGTAAGGTCATCCAAACTGATTCAGTTCAACAAATTCAGGAAACTTTCTAATGCCTTCTCTGTGCCTACTACCAACACAAAATCTTTACAGGCATAATTGACTCATCCTTAAAGAACAGATGAAGAAAGATGCAGAGAATGCAACATGTCACTGTTCATATTCTTTGATGACTATTTTAAAAAGGCATTCAGAGCAAAACGTTGTCTTAAAGGATATTCTCTGTCCCCCCATGCAAATGTCAAAAATCATCAGACCTTGAAAGACCCAATAACAGAGGTAGCTCTGTTCTGAATATTATCTATCAAGGCATAAAACAGGAAGGAAAGAAAGAAGCATTATTAAGTGTCTCTTATGTGCCAGGCATTGTGCCAAGCTCTTTAAAATATCATCTCACTTTGTCCTCACAGCAGCCTTGGGAAATAGGTAGTACCTCCATTTTACAGTTTTGGAAATACAGGCAGACAGAGATCAATTGACTTACCCAGGGTCACACAGCTAAAAAGTATCTGAGGCTGGATTTGAACTCAGGTCTTCCTGACTCCAAGTCCAGTGCTTTATCCTATATGCCACCTAAATACAAAGATAAATTATGGACCAATTATTATTAAAGAGATTTATGACCAGAAAAGGAGGGGTAGTGAAGCAAGAGTAAGAAATTAAACAAGAATTAAAGGAATTAAAAATCTTGCCCTGATATCCATGTTATGCTAAGAGATATATAGGATGGCCCCTAATGCTTGGACTCACCACGTTAGAGGCTTTATGAAAGGACAGAGAGAGATAAGAGCCACATAGGAGAAGGAGTCATGGATGGATTGGAATTTGTACCATTGGCAGGAGTACTCATCATGTCTAACACATGCCCTAGCACTTTATAAATGCTTGTAGATATTAATTGGTTTCTTAGCTTTCAGCTCCAATAAAACATATGATGGATAATAGAGGTGAAAAGCACCCAAACAGTCCCTGCCTTCAAGCTGCTTAAATTCTACTGGAAGGACACAGCAATTATACAAATAAGTATGATTCAAGGCAACTTGATGAAGGAGAAAGCATTTGTAACTGGGGGAATCAGGGAAAGCTCCAGGACACAGCTGACCCTTTAGCTGAGCCTTGAAGGAAGAAACATTCTGTATATGGGTAGGGAGCACAATCTAGATATGGTACCAGTGCATGGAGGTGGGAAATGGGATGTTGAGTTAGGAAAGTTAAGATTCCAGTCTGGCTAAAATGTTGCATTTGTAAATGGGAGCAGCATTATTAAATAAGGCTTAAAAATAAATTGGGGCTGCTAAGTGGTACCATAGTACATAGAGCAGTGGACTGGGAAATCAGGAAGACTCATCTTCCCAAGTTCAAATCTGGCCCCAGACACTTAATAACTGTGTGACTGGGCAAGTCACTTAACTCTGTTTGCCTCAGTTTCCTTATCTATAAAATGAGCTGGAGAAGGAAATGGCAAACAACTCCAGTGTCTTTGCCAAGAAAACCCCAAATGGGGTCACAGAGTTGCACGGGACTAAAGTGACTAGGCAACAACAAAAATAAGTTGTAAAGTACTCTAAATTACAGAAAGAAAAAATAGTGAGCCATGGAAGGCTTTTAAGCAGTGGAGTGAGTTGTCAGAACTTTGTCTTAAGGTTATCTGAGCATCTGGGTGGAGTATGGATGTATTATCGGAGTGAGGCTGAAAGCAGGTAAACCAATAAACAAGCTAACAGTTGTCTAAGAAAGGATCAATGAAAACCTTGATGAGGGTTGTAGCCATGTGAATGGAAAGAAAGGGATGAATTCAAGAGAGGTTGGGGAAGTAGAATTGACAATATTTGGCAACTTATCAGATAAGGGATGAGTCAGAGATGAGAGAGAGGAAAGAGTCAAGGATGATTACTGGGGAGTATCATTAGTGCCCTGAAGTATCAAAGAATTGAGACAGTTACAGCCCAGTGGGTGAGTCAGCGCTGCCCTCATTTTTATCTAGAGTGATGGCAGTAAAAAGAGGCTAGAGGAACACAAGGGGTCTTTCTGAGCTCAGTAGGAATTTGAGGGAAAGGTCTGTTTTTATAACATTTCACGATAGAATCATGAGTCTTTTTTTTTTTCAATCTAACATAGATTAGAAAGCAGAATTATCCTTTAACTCAAGGTCTGAAGATCTTGAATGGCCCTTTAGAAAATAAGTGTATGTTCATGATTGTCAAGCATTCCTCTTTTTGCACATAATTAAGATGATTTCTGTACTTCACTTTAGAAATGACAAAATTAGCATGGACTGTATGTATCAGTAGTTTTTTTTCTACTAGTCTTCATGACTTCATGGTATTGCCTAAATATGTATCAATTAATTAATTAACATTTTAAAAACACCTACTAAGTGTCAAACCCTGTGCTGGGTATTTTGTATGATACACAGTCAAAATCAGAAGTCTCTGCAGTTAGATTTTAGAGTGGGTGGGGGAAGAGACAGAATGTACACAAATAATTGGCTACAATAAATCTAAATAAATATAAGAGAAATAAAAGATAATTTGGAGTGATGGAAGCAATAGATGGCTCAGGGGTTCCCAACCTGGAATATATGTACTCCCTTGGGGTATGAGAATGGGTCAAGGGGTATGAAGTATTTGGCAAATAACTCCATCATGCTATAGAAATTAATCTTTATTTTATTTCTTATATGAGCATGCATAGAAAACTTTAGAATTTATTTCCTTTCCTATGGAAAGAAAGCCAAGGGGTACAGGGACTGAAAAAGTTTGGAAAGAGTTTGGGGAGTATAAAGTTATCATGGAAGAGATAGTCCTTGAGATGAAATTCACAGGAATCTAGAGAGGTTAGGGTGAAAAGAGAGACCATTCTAACCATAGGGAACAAAGAGTCCACCTGTGCCCACCATAGAGAAGGGAGACCCTGGGTACATCTTTTCAATACAGAATTCTCAGATTTCTCTTTTTTATCTGGGTGAGCTTCTACAAGCACAGAGAGATAAAGAGCTTGTTTTACTCAATCTGATTTTGGTCTTTGTTATTGAAAATTTAAGGAGCATGCTAGGAGAGAACCGGACATGAGAAGCTACTGAGACTGTCTTCTTGACAGACTAAATTCATGCTGGGTTGCCTGGGCCTTTTCTGTCAGAAAGCAATTGCTGTGAACTTACCTAGGCTAAAAGGCGGTAAGGCTCATATAGAGTGCAGTCTCTCTCTCCACCCCCTGAAGCCTTGCCAAGAAAACAAGCATCCTATCTCGTCTGTCCTGTCCTGTCTGTCTCTCAGACTGTTTATGTATCTCTATGCCTATATGTAGGTTTTGTTTTACTTTGGCACAGATGGGAGAGGTGGCAAGTGTTGGTATTTCATCAGAAAATGGAACCAACAAATATATTGTTGATCAGGCATCAGCCAGCCTCTGAAGTCCTTTCTTCCTTCCAACCCTTAGATCCTCATGATTTGGTGAGTAGTTCTCATGCCTCAAAGGCTTTTCCCCAAACTTCCTTCTTGGATTGAAAACACCCAACTTCTTTATTAACAGTAGAAAGCAAAGGAGGGAGGAGGTACAGGGAGAGGAAGCGTGCCAGTGGCAAGGGGGAAAAAGAATGATGATTTATGTAAGTATATTCCTCCTCTACTTTCCTGAAAAGACTGTAGTTTTGGGAAGTACTGGTTAACTTTTCAACATAGATTGTTTCTTTCTGCTTGACTGAAGCTTGAGGCTGAGCTTTCACTGAACAATCTCTCTCTGTGTCTGTTTCTCTCTCTCTATGTGTTTCCTCTTTTAGTTACACACACACACACACACACACACACACACACACACAAACACACACCCCCTCTTCTTGCTCCCCTACTTCACAATGAAATTCAGTATCTTAAACAAGCAGAGCCCAAAGAGGCTAACCATTGGCCAGCTTCGTCCCCTGATACTGCAGTCCCGCCTCTTTGGCTTGTGCTGACAAGCTGTTTATATTTTTGCAAGGGCCACCCTTTCACTGAGCTGCCTGGGGACTAGAATGGAGCTGCTGGTGTGAGTGTTTGCTGCAGGGAGCTAGCTGCTGAAGCCCCAGAGCAGGAGGAGGCTGGGGCTCCGTCCCTGATGCCCAGCCAGTCACTATGGAAAGCCAGTAAGTAGGCTTCTCAGTGTGTCCTTCCAGCTTTTCTTAGGGTGTTTGGGACATCTTTGCTGCTCATTCATTGTTGTGACTGGGGAGTAGTGGTGGGTTTTCTTTTTGCCAGTTTGTGTGCAAGTCTAAAGGGGTGAGAAATGAGCAAGAGATGTGTCCCCTAGTTGTGTCCAACTAAATTTTGGATGGAAGAGAGCAAGGAAGGGGAAAAAATTGGGGAGCAAATGTGGCATTTGGGAGGGTTGCCCCCTTGGGCTTTTCCAGCGAGGACTTAAAGGACTTCTTCCCTCTTGCCACTTTAACATTTGTTCGCCATGTTAAAAATAGTCAAAGGGATGCTAGCATTTCAAAGGACAAATTACGGTAGACACTAGTCAGAGAGGGATCCATTCAGAAATGTGGGAAAGGGCTGGGACTGGCCTGCAATAAAGTTTTACTGCCCCATAAATGTGCTCAAAGGCTGCCATGGTTGGGCAGGATGGATTTCTGGTAATAAAGGAAGGACTGCTGAGCAATTATAGCAATTGTCCTTGACTACCAGTGTGCTAAGTCAGGAAGCAAAGAGGTTTTTCTTCATGTGAGCTGGGGGATGAGGCCCTGAAAACTGGCTTGGCCAGCTATACTTCAGGTAGCTTTCCAGTGTCCTGATTAATGATTGGGAAGGGAGGGGTGCAAGATAACTTCAGAGATCAAAGGAAAGGGCAGAAGAAAATTGTCTAGAAGGCAAGATTTGATTCTGCTGACATCTCCTCTGATCTCACTGTCCGTTGTCATCTTCATCATCATCATCCTCATCATCCTTTCCGGGCACCTGATTGGCACCAGGGAAAACACCTGCCAGGTCATGTGTGCCACGTGTATGCAGCGAGGAGGTTTGTCTCAACTGGAACTTCAAAGCTAGAGATTAACATCTAAGAGGACTAACTCCAGGCATTGGAATGTGACTGGAATGTCCTGTTCCCAGTTGAATTGAGAAGTGGTCTATAGCAACTTGGTAAAAAGCATTTGGGCCCTTGCAAGGGACCTTGCACATTGGAAGTGAGAATAATTGATTGATTCTCAAAGCATGGTCTGGGGATTCCTGAGGGGTCTCTAGACCCTTTCAGGAGGCCCACAAGGTTAAAATGATTTTCACAATAATAATAAGGTATTTACATGTCTAATACAATAAATGCTGGTAGAGATAACCCACATAAACAAAAGCTCTTTGGGGGTCCTCAATAATCTTGAAAAGGGTCTTAAGTCCCAAAAATTTGAGAAGTGCTGATATAGTAGAACGCTGGCCTCTGGGTTCAGATCTTGACTCAGATACTAACTTGTATGACCATGGGCAAGTTATTCAACCTCAGGGTCCCATTTTCCTTCTCTCAATAACCTCTGAGGTCAATTCAAGTTCTAAATCTATGATCCTTTGATCAGTGTCTAAAAAGTGCTTTTTTGCTCATTCACTCATTCCATTTCTGATCTACCTTCTAACTTGCAAAGGTATAAAGAGAATGAACTCAAGGCCTGCACTGGGGAGTTAAAAAAAGTCTATCAAAGTGAAGTCTGGGATAATCTTTAAGTATGCCTAAAGTGGGATTTTTTTCAATGCATCTTTTATCTAGATTTGTAGGTATTCCTCCATTATTTGTTCCTACTTCATACAAAATCATCGTCTTCTCATAGGTCCTAGGGTAGTTTAGAAGTTTAGGAGTTTAGAAGTTATTAAAATTTGGGGTTTGATTGAAAAGTGACAAGAATATTTTATTGCATAATGACTATACAGGAGGCTGTTTCTACACAAGGTTGCAATGATGTTAGTGGACATTCATGTGGTGCTTAAATGTTTACTAAATACTATACATATATGCATGTATAATATGTGTGTATATGTGTGTGTATGTATATCTACTTCTCTCCCCAAAGCTATGGAGAAACATCTTGAATAACTGACAGGGGATTGGACTTAGAATCTGGGAACACTTTGGTCTGAATACTGAGCTTTTTACCAGTCATCTAATTCTGGGCAGGTCTCTTCTCTCTGGGATTGTTTCCTCCTCCATAAAATGAGGAGATTGAATTCTAAGGACCTCTAAGGTCCCTTTCCAGATTTTATGCTATGATCCTGTGAAGCAGGTTGTATTATTTGTAGATACAAAAACCAAAGGTCTGAGAGATAAATGGAGGTACCCATGGCCATATAGCTCCTAAATACTACATGAAATTATATAGGTAAAGCCCTTTTCAGACTGCTTAAGTGCTGTCCAAGGTGTCCCAAACAGCTTAAGCTTAAATAGTTTAAAAATGAACTAAGACTTTAGGGGAGCTTGCAGAGGCAGAGTTTGAACCCTGATCTCCCTGGACCCCCATGTCCAGCAGACTTTTCCCACCCTTGCATTCTGCCTCTTAGAATCACAACAAAATGTTATATAGCATTGAAACGTTTTCCAAGTGCTTTTTTCTCACAACAGCCCTGAGAAATAGGTTATACAAGTGTTATTAGTTTCCTTTACAAACCTTCAGCCCAGAGAAGCTGTGAGTTGCTCCAAATAACAGAACTAGTAAATACCTCAGGCTAAATTGGAACCCAGATCTCCCAACTTTATGTTCTGCACTCTATTTGCTACAAAGGTGTCCTTGTCGGAGGGGATGAGAGCCTAGAGACACAGCATCTAGATAGCTATGATCTAGTTGGGAAAGGTCTTGAGGGACAAAGGTTAGTTACCCTCCATGTTGTCCACAAAGGAAGGCGACCATGAGAGGAGAAACCAGGGCAAGGATCCCACCTATTATCACTAAACCTCATTCTCCCATCATCCAAGACTTACACTACCTTTTTTCATTCAAGAAACTATGGGGTCCCCACCCCCCATCACTACCATAATCACAATTTCTTCACCTCTTGGGTGCCATCCACCCCTGGCCAATAGCATAAAAAAGGTGTCGGTATATCTGGTTTTGAGGAAGCACATTTCAGATACTTGAATGGTTGATGCTATCTAGTCCTACAGACAGCAATAGGTGTTGCAGATAGTTTAAAGTGTATGGAGTGGATAGGGTACCAGGCCTGAATCCAGGGACAGTACTCTTCCTAAGTTCAAATCTGCCCTCCAGTACTTCCTAACTGTGTGACCCTGGGCAAGTCACTTAATCCTATTTGCCTCAGATCCTGAAATATAAAATGAGATGGAGAAGAAAATGTCAAATGGCCAGTATCTTTGCCGAGAAAATCCCAAATGGAGTCATGGAGAGTTCGACATGACTGAAATGACTGATCAACAACAATGACAAAATTTATTATGGGCCTACTCTGCACGACATCGTGCTAGGCACACACAAAAATAAAGCTGTCTCTGCCTTCAAGGAGGTCACATTTTGGAGACAATGAAGAAATTGTGATGGTAGATTTAATCTTTTTTTTTTAATTCTCTTTGAGCTTTTTTAAAATCATCATTATCTATCTAATAGGTTTGTGAAACTCAAGGGACCAGCACATCTAGATGATATAAATGAAAATGAAAATCTGAATATAGTTGCTGAAGGTGCATACCATCGCATTATGAAACTGGAGTTCCTTCGGCATACAGTTGGCAAATTATATTCCTAGCTTTTCCTAAATTCATTGAGATAGTACTCCTGAGGTGCTGGACCCTGCTGGGAGTTAAGTGGCATGTACATGGGAAGCCAAGAAGAGTTCCCTTGTGCCCACCTGCCAAAGTGTGAAAACCTCGTTTGCTGATATTTCCCATCTTAACCTGTTGAACCAAATTATAAGAAATGGTTGAAGATGGGCAGGCTAGTCAGAGTGACTTGTCCCCTGTAACACTCTGCATAGCACACACACATGTATATGTGTGTTTATGCATATGCACATACATATATGTGTGTACCCACATATGTATATGTTTAAATGTTTACACACACATACACATATGTGCTAGCTAATAGTCCAAAAGAGATAGCATGGATTTCTCTCTAACTGAGACAGGGAGATTCATTTTCTTTCTAGCTGAGTGACTCTAATGAAAGCTGGTCAATGACAGCATTTCTCTTTGGCTTAATTTCTTTATTAGCAAAAGGGAAATTATGCTACCTGACCCAGATGTTCCTTACAGGGATATTGTGAGCACTAATTAAAAATGGCTTAGGAAGAGCTTGGAGGACATCAGAAAAATTCATCTTTACAAAATGCATTTCTCTCAAAGTAGAGCAGGGAGGAGGCTCTGCGGCTGAAGATGGCCGCAGACACCCTCCAGGAGCCTCCTGCTTTTGTGTGCCAAGGTGGCACAGTGTGTTTGTGGAGCTCCTAGCCGCCTGCCACTGGGCAGTAACGACAGCGGTTTCCTCTGATACCCATTTGTATGCTAGAGGATAATTAGCTAACAAAGTCAAGCAGACTCTGCTTCCCAGAGAGGTCCCTTTTCTGAGAGGGCCCAGGGAGCCAGACAGTGAGTAGTTCTTGGTAATTGTAGCAAGTACTGTCAGCGATCAGTTATCGAGGGACTGATTAAAAAGTTTCCTTCCTTGGAAGTCCTCTTTCTTACTGTAAGCCTGCACTGCCCATGAGTACCTTGTTTGGAAAGTGAAAAATAAAATTCAGATTGGCCCTTTTTAAAAAAAATAAGGCTACGAGGGCTGAAAGAGACTAAGAGCATCAAGTGCAAGGATTCATTTTTTAAATGCACTTTAAATTTTCATTATCATCATTATATTTTATTCCAAGGGTGCTTAACCTAGATTTCAGCTTCATAAAGAAACAGCTGGACCATTCTATTTCTAGTCAAGGCAATTTAACAAGTATTTGTTAAAGGCCTATAATGTGTCTAGGAATTGAGCTAAGCACTGGAGACATAAAGAAAGCAAAAACAGTATCTGCCTATCCCCAAGGACCATACAGTCAAATGTGTGTGTGTGGGGGAATAACATGCAAACAACTATGTAGAAATGAAGCAGGGTAAATTGGAGATCATCTCAAAAATACAGAAGCTAGCTGGTGCCACATTGAGCTCAGGACCAGAAAGACTCATCTTCATGAGTTCAAATCCAGCCTCAGACACTTACTAGCTGTGTGACCGTGGGTAAGGCATGTAACCCTTTTTTGCCCAAGTTTCCTTACTTGTAAAATGAGCTAGAGAAGGAAATGGCAAACCACTCTAGTATATTTCCCAAGAAACCCCCTAAGGAGGTCACCAAGAAGAGTTGGACACAACTAAGAAAACACTTACCAACAATCTCAAAGGGAAGGTTCACATATTAAGGCAGAGCAGAAAAAATCTTCTTATAGAAGGTAGGATTTTAGCTAAAGCTGGAAGGAAGCTAACAAGTGAAGATGAGGAGGGAGGGAATTTGGGGCTGAGAATCAAGACAGGATGAACTGCAAGGAGGCCAGAATCCCTGAATTATAGACTATGTGCAAGGCTAGAAAGGTAGGAGTTCTAAATGGCTAGTTTCTGGATGATGGTCTGAGCTATGTGTGGAGGAAGGAGTGCCGAACAGTGTTAGATCCATTTTCCAGGCCACAGATACAAGGCAAGATCTGAAACCAGAAAACAGAACTCACTTAATCTAAATGTTCAGCTATTTTTCCAAAGTTACAGTCAAGCATCTAGGAGTCTGGATGGAGGAACATATATTTAGGTGAGTGATGTCAAACTCAGCTAGAAATGGGGCCACTCAGCTGTACATGAGGATCCCTGTAGGCCACATGTCCACTTAGAAAACCACATATTATAAAGATCTCTCTTCTGATGCATTTTTATTTATTTTGTTAAATGTTTCCCAATTACATTTTTAATAGGGTTTGGCCCACACTCGGCAGTGTTGTGGGCCATATGTGGCCTCTGTCATCATTAAAGAGAAAACTCATTTCCTTTTTTCTTTCTAGCTATAACTTCAATCAAAGGCATGTCATGCAAGGCCCTGAGAAGGCTTGATATTAGCAGAGAAGAGTCTGCTCAGACAGTTGAACACTATCAGCCCATAACAAGTGAGAGGTAGAATAGATTCCTGGCAATGTTGTACACAGGGTCTCCAATATTGTTTAATGAAGAACTGTGAATGACTTAGTTGTTCTCAGAGATACAATGATCCAAGACAATCCCAAAAGACTAATGATAACGCATACTAACTACCTCCAAAGAAAGAACTGATATTGTTTGAATACAGACTGAGGCATGATATTTTTCACTTTCTTTTATTTTTTTCTTTTATTCAAGTCTCCTTGTACAAAATGACTAATATGGAAATGTTCTACATAATTGTACATGTATAACCTATATCTGATTGCTTACCATCTCAGGGAAGGAAAGAATTTAGAAGCCGAAACTTTAAATAAAAATGTTAAAAGATAAAATAAAAGAATAGACTTCTGGTCGTTGCCCTACTTGGAAGCTCTACCTGCTAAGGAAATGCTTTTCCCTTATCTCTGCCTCTGTCCTGCTCAGTTTTTATAAGACCTAGTATTTCCTGGTATTTAGGTCTTAAACCATTAAGTATATTTGCCAAACTATGGATTGCCTTTTCCTCTAGAGTACTGAAGGGAAAATTAAGGGAACATTAAGCCTGGTATTTGTCTGACCACTGCTGTGTAAATAAACTTCAAATACATCAGAAAACATTAACTCCGGGAACACTTGCAGAGGTCTTGTCCTTTCTTCCCACCCCCACAAACTACCCATTCTCTGACATCAGCTCTTAACAATCCTTTGGAACTTGTTTAGAAAATGATAGCCTAATGAGGAACGTGAAGGAAACAGGTTCCTTTAATCCAGAGGTTCCTAATCCATTCAAGGTCACAGAGATAGTTTTACATTTTTAAACAACAAAAAAAAATTGTTTATTCTTAGTTCCTTGAGGAGAAGGAGCTGTCATTTCTTTTCTTCTCTTTCCTTTCCTCTAATTTCCTTTCCTTTCTTGTCTATATCCTCAGCACTTACCACAGTGCCTGCACAGAGTAAGCACCTAATAAATGCTTGTTGAATTGATTTGAATTACATTTTGAGAACTAAATCTGGCCTGATTGCATTCCCTCCTATTCAAAATCCAAGAGTTTCAACTCCACCTTACACTTGGAGATATAATCTACCTGCCTCTTTAAGAAGCTTTATTTGATTGTTTATTTGTTTTTTCCAGGCTCCATTTCATTGAAGTCACTAATCCTTTGGTTTCTCTCTCAATCTCCCAAGATTTTTCAAAGATCACTGACAGGGCCTTGCTTATCCTTTCTGTAGCTTATTTCTACATAGGTGTTTGCATGTTGTCTCCCCCATTAGACTGTTAAGCTCTTTGAGGCCAGGGACTGTCTTTTGCCTTTCTTTATATGCCCAGGTTTTAGTAAACGCTTAATTATTATTGATAGACTGACTGTCTGGGCATTCATCTACCAGTTTCTTTTCTTTTTTATTTTGCTTTTTGGAGGGGGGAGGGCAGGGCAATTGGGGTTAAGTGACTTGCCCAAGGTCACAGGGCTAGTAAGTGTCTGAGGTCGGATTTGAACTCAGGTCCTCCTGACTCCAGGGCCAGTGCTCTAATCACTGCGCCCCTTAGCCACCCTGATATATAAATGTCTTAAAGAAACTGGTAGGGGTGGCTAGGTGGTGCAGTGAATAGGGCACCGGCCCTGCAGTCAGGAGGACCTAGAATTCAAATACGACCTCAGACACTTATTGCTTACTATCCCTGTGACCTTGGGCAAGTCACTTAACACCAATTGCCCTGCCCTCCCCCCTCCAAAAAAAATACATTTATATATCAATATAATGGAGGCAGTGTAGAGTGCAAAGCAGGGCCTGGAGGACCTGAGTGCAAGGTTTGCCTTTGACACATTCTGGTTGTAAGATCCAGAGCAAGTAAGTTACTTCTCAGTACGCAAGATAGTTGTGTTCAACTCAAATAGAAACAGCCCCTGAGGGCAGCTAGGTGGCAGTAGATAGAACACCAGGACTAAAGTCAGGAAAACCTAAGTTCAAATGTGGTCTCAGGTACTTACCAGTTATGTGACCTTGGGCAAGTCCCTTAACTCCAGTTGCCTCCCCCCAAAAAGAAATAGCCCCTAACCATACATGGGATCCCTGCAGACTGCATATTTATTTAGAAAGTCACAGATTAATAATAGTATCTGTTGTATCCTATTTTAAAATTTATTTTGTCACATACTTCCCAATTATATTTTAATTTACTTTGTGAAACACTGGGTGGGTGGGGGAGCTGTTGTCACTGAATGTGGTCCCTATATTTGATACCTCTGCTCTAGGTAACTTTCTAACACTGTATAAGTTTCAGAAAATATGCCAACCTGCATTATTAGCAGAGGATGTCTCCTTACCTGGCAGATCACTATAGCAATGAATTCACGGTCTAGTCTATTTCTTTATTCTCATTCCATTATAAACTCAAGTTCCCTGCTCTCCTTCCCCTTTTTTAAAATTTCTCTCTAGTTTTCCTCCGTTTTCCCCTTCTCCATCCCTGCCAAATCATAAGTATGTATTTGGAAGTGAGGGCTGTGGAGGGTCAGAGAAGAGGTAAGAGAAGGGGAACCCACCATCATACTTGGGGAATGGGTGGGAGGGGAGGGAGAGTGTGTAAATTAGGTGGGAGAGAAGGAAAAACATTCTACATCTTCCCTCTTCACACCAACCCTCCCAACTCTTATCAAAACAGTTGACTCTGGCTCACTCCTTGAAACAACTCTTTCCAGTTTCTTCAATCACTGTGCATAGCATCACAGCTTAGGCTTCTAATTTTTCTTTTTTTGATAAAACTACTTTTTGTTCCACACTGACTTTCTTTACCACTGAGAAATGTTTTTTCTCAACCATTAGCCATTGGAGACTGCCTCCTCCTTAGACTGTGTGTTCCACAGTGCTAAACTACTGTGGAATTGAAGGAAAATAATGACCTCAAACAAGTGTGCCTGCCTTGCTCTTTGAGCACAGGAGGCCTCCAGCTTTCTTCCTTTGCCTACACTGAATGCTTTCAATAGCCCCTTTTTCTCGACACAGTCCATATTATGAGGATACTGTAGCTTGGCTCTGATGCCTTGAAAAAACAGGAATGACTCACTTTTTCTCATGTCTATCAGGTCTGGAAATGAATATCACAAAGTTAACACCATAAGTGCAGATATTTTAAAAAGCTTTTAGCACTCTTTTTAGTTGTTTGAAGAGTGGTCCAAAGAAAAGAACACTGGATTTGAAGTCAGAACACCATGGGCTCCAATTCAGCTTTTGCTTCTTGCTAGTTGTGATCTTGCTTGGGAAAGTAATTTAAGCTCAATGGGCCTCAGTTTCCTTATCTGTAAGGGATTGGAGGAGGTGATTTCTAAGGCCCCTTCCAGCTCTATCCACTGCTCCACTAGCTGCCTATTGCTATGTGAAGTAATGGGCAATATATAGGTAGAGAAGACAGTGTGGACATGCTGGCTATCTTCAAGTAGCTTAAAGGGCAGTGGTGTAGGAGGCTACCAACCGAACTTTTTTATCATTAAAGCAATAATAATAATATTGTCCTCATTATTGTTCAGTCATTCCATTGTGTCTGATTCTTAGTGACCATACACTGTCCATAAGATTTTCTTGGTAAAGATTCTGGAGTGGTTTTCCATTTAACTAGCAACAAAAAAGTGAATATCAAAAAAATTAAATTTAAAAATATTAGCTAGTATTCATATGGTGATTTAAGATGTACAAAGTGCTTTATATATACTATCTCATTTTATCCTCACAACAATCCTTCAAAGTAGCTTCTGTTATCCCTATTTTACAGTTGAGGAAACTGAGGTAGAAGCTGGCTAAGTGACCTGCTCAGAGTCACATAGCTATGTCTGAGGCTAGATTTGAACTCAGTTCTTCCTGATCCCAGGTAAAATGGTCTATTCTCTGCACTCCCTTAGTTCTTTAATATGTGCCACTTTAATAGAAGGAAAGGCTTCCCAAGAGATCCATCCAAAAGGAGTATGAGCTGCCTTGGGAGATAGGATGTCTCCTTTCACTAGAGGTATGCAGACAGGGTCAAGATGGAACGATCATCTGACAGGTAGACTGTGAGGAGATCCTTGTTTAGGCAGGAGTTGGACAAATTGGTCTCTCCCAACTCTGAGAATCTGAGACTGTGAAAGCCTAAGAAGAAATCTGCTAAAGCAATGTAGAGTTTCTGCTTTAACAGACAATTCAAGAAGATTGGAACTCCCATTCCATAAATAGCAGAATCAGATATTGATTCAGATTGCTAAAGATAAAGCTTGGAAGAAAGTGGGTCTAAAGCTCCTAGGAATGAACTCTTGTCTCCACAACAGTCTCTAGGTGATAGAGGATAGAGTATTGGATCTGGGGTCAGAAACACAAGATCTTGAATCCTGCTTCAGGCACTCAATGGCTTTGTGACTCCAAGAAAGTAATTTAATTTCTCACATCCTCAGTTACCTCATCGGTAAAATTGGCATAATAATAGTACTTGCTTCACTGGGTTATTGTGAAGATCAAATGAGATAAAATATGTGAATCACATTTAGCATCTCTTAAAGCTTTCATCATCATTATCATCATCATCATCATCATCATAATTTTTATTTTTGGATTTTCATTAGTGCCACTGTTAACTCATGTTAGCCAGAACAGAAAAGGGTGTTTAAAAAAAAGGGTGAATTTTCAGAATTTTTTTTTTTTTTGGTGACAGCTCCTAAAGAAATCAATGCTACATTAAGGCATTGTTACTGAAGCTGAGAAAGTCTAATCATTTTGGAAAGTGGTTTGGAATTACAAAAGCAAAACCACCAGTCTGTTCAATGTCCTTTGTCTCAGTGAATGGGCATGGGACATATAAAGTTCAGTGACACAGAGGCCCTATATAAAACAAAATATTGGCCTTCTTCATGGTAGCCAACACAGGAAACTAAACAGGTATCCATCAACTAAGATACAAATAAAAAAAAAAAGTTCTACATATATGTAATTTGCCAGAAGAAATTATAAATATGAAGCATTCAGAAAAATATAGGAAATTTTCTATAAAATAAAGAAAGCAGAAATGTCATTAAATTTGTACATACCGTTTGATCCATCAGTACCCTTACTGGGTGCATACCCTCAGGAGATCAAAGACAGAGGAAAAGGTTCCATGTGTACAAAAATATTAATAGCAGAACTTTTTGTGGTAGCAAAAAAACTGGAAAGAAAATAGGTGCCTATTAGTTAGGAAATGACTATAAATTGTGGCATGTGAATTGTGTTGCATTATAAGACACAAAAATGAGAAGAATTGGGGCGGCTAGGTGGCGCAGTGAATAGAGCACCGGCCCTGGAGTCAGGAGGACCTGAGTTCAAATCCGGCTCAGACACTTAACACAAATACTAGCCGTGTGACCTTGGGCAAAAGTCACAACCCCAATTGCCCTCCAAAAAGCAACAACAACAAAAAAATAAGAATGTTAGCCTATGTTCCACATAGGCCTATGTGTAAGTCAGTGATGGTCATGACAGCCATTGCCTAATAAATACAGCTTCTTATTCCCCTCCAAACCAAAACGGGTCATTTACTTTCCCCTGGGAACTCAACCTACTGTGTGACCTCTGAACCAGACCATGGGAATCACCATGTGTAGCTTGGCATTGGGGAAACTAGTTCCTGTTTTCACTGCTAAGCAAATGTGGGGGGTGGGAAGGAGAGGGGGTCCCCATTCTGACTTCCAAGGCTAGACTGGGGATAATGTGTTCCTGGAATCCTGAGTCAGACAATGGAAGGCATTTTTTCCCATAACAATTTGATTATATATGGTGGTTGGGTTCTATTGTTTTGGGTACACAGCACTATTGATACATTGATTAGTTTGGCTTTTGTGGGCTGGTGTAGGAGTCTAATGGCCATCTATAGCTTTTATTTATGGGAAAATGCCTTTTGAATGACAGATATCTTACAAATGAGTTTTTGGAGCACAAATAGTTTGTGAATTGGGAAATACCTGTCCTAAGGCCCTCATTTTATTACATTAACCTCATGTTAACAGAATAGATGAGACTTTAGCCTTATGATAAACAATCCAATATAACTATTCTTTGCATAGATTAAGAACTGGAAGGGACCTTAATGACCATCTAGTCTGATCCCTTCATTTTATAGCTGAAAGAAAACTGAGGCCCAGCAAGATAAAGTAGCTTGCCCAAAGGCACAAGGCAGAGTGCCCTAGTCCAGGGTTCTTTAAATTATGTCATGCTTGGCACAGAACCCACCACATAGTAGGTCTTAATAAACATTTATTGATGGACTGATCTTGCTGCTGAAGATGCAAAAATCGTAGAATTTCAGGGTTTGAGGGATCTCAGAGGTCTCCTGTCTGACTTGTACCTACACAAGAACTCCTAAGACATACTCAACAAGTGACCATCCTGAATCTGTTTAAACAGAAAGCGGCAACTCACAACCTCCTGGGGCAATTCATTCTGCTTTTGCCTAACGCTAAGTCTTAGAAGGTTGTTCCTTACATTGAGTCAACATCTGCCTCTCCTCTACCCAGCTAGGTGACACAGTAGATAGAGAACACTTGACCAGGAATCAGGAAGACTTGAGTTCAAATCCTGTCTTAGGCAGGTACTAGCTGTGGGACCCTGGGCAAGCTATTTGACCTTTCTCTGTGAGAGTTTCATCTTGTTGGGGTTTTTGTGTGTGTGTATGCCTGAATCATCATTGGTAATATACTCCAAGCTGCTTATACCCATTGTACACCTTTCCATTCACTGGTGTGTCACTCACACATCTTATTTCTTTGGATATAGTAGCATTCCATGATTCACAGCTTCATAGTATCAGTGGGCTATGTGTTAGGGAAAAGAAAATTTTTTGTGTTCCAATTTTATAAGTTATTTTCTTTTTTTGTGAAGGTAAATTTTTTTATCTGAAACTCTTTTTTAAGTAAATTAATTAATTTACTTTTCATTTTCAACATTTACTTCCATAAGATTTTGAATTTTAAATTTTCTCCCCCTCCCTCCCTTGCCCCTACCCAAGACAGCATGCAATCTAATATAGACTTTACATATACATTTGGGTTTTAACACATTTTCATATTAGTCATGTTGTAAAGAGGAATGAGAACCAATGGGAGGAACCACAAGAAAGAAACAAAACAACAACAACAGAGAAAATAGTCTGCTTCGATCTGCATTCAGACTCCAAAGTTCTTTCTCTGGATGTAGATAGCACTTTCCGTACTGAGTCTTTTAGAATTGTCTTAGATCATTGCATTGCTGAGAGGAGCTAAGTCTATCAAAGTTGGTCATCACACAATGTTGCTGTTACTGTGTACAATGTTCTCCTGGTTCTGCTCACTTTATTCAGCATCAGTTCATTTAAGTCTTTCCAGGTTTTTCTGAAATCTGCCTGCTTATCATTCCTTATAGCACAATATACATTCATATACCACAGCTTGTTCACTCATTCCCCAATTGATGGACATCACCTCAATTTTCAATTCTTGGCCACCATAAAAAGAGCTGCTATAAATACTTTTGTACATGTGGGTCCTTTTCCCATTTTTATGATCTGTTTGGGATACAGACCTAGAAATGGTATTGCTGGGTCAAAGGGTATGCACATTTTTATAGCCCTTTGGGTATAGCTGCAAATTGCTCTTCAGAATGGTTGGATCAGTTCACAACACCACCAACAATGCATTAATGTTCCATTTTCTCTAACATTTAATGTTTTCCTGTTTTGTCATGTTAGCCAATTTGATAGGTGTGTTGTGGTACCTCAGAGTTGTTTTGATTTATCTTTCTCTAATCAGTAGTGATTTAGAGCATTTTTCATATGACTATAAATATCTTTAATTTCTTCATCTGAAAACTGCCTGTTCATATCCTTTAACCATTTATCAATTGGGGAATGACTTGTATTCTTAAAATTTGACTCAGCCCTCTGGTTGGTTGGTTGTTGTCTTTTGTTCTCAAAGAGGACCAAAATGACATCACTATGCTGGAGCTGAGTTTCAATGTGTCCAGCTGTGACAGATCAGACCAATACAAGCTCAGAATGCTCTACCACAGGTTGGGCACAAATAGTCCATGTGAATATTTGGGGTGAAAACTCCAATTTGCGCATCCTGAATTTCCTCTGAGTGGTCTCAATTCTGAATTGCTCATTGAGCACAGAACCTTCTCTGATGTGGGCATGCCATGCTGAGTTGTCCTGTGCCAGTGTCTCCCATGTCACACAATCAATTCCAAAGTTCTTAAGAGAGACCTTGAGAGTGTCCTTGTATCACTTCTTCTGATCACCATGTGAACATTTGCCCTGTGTGAGTTCTCCACAAAATAGTCTTTTTGGCAAGCGTACATTTTTCATTCAAACAATGTGGCCAGCCCATCGGAGTTGTGCTGTCTGAAAGCAGAGTTTGAATGCTCGGCAGTTTACTTTGAGTAAGGACCTCAGTGTCTGGTATCTTATCCTGCCAGGTGATATTCAGGATCTTCCTAAGACAATTCAAGTGGAAGGGATTCAGTTTCCTGGCATGACACTAGTAGACTGTCCAGGTTTCACAGGCATACAACACCATGGCTCTGTAGACCTTCAGTTTGGTAGTCAGTCTACTAACCTCTTCTCTCCCATACTTTCCTTGAGTCTACCAAACACTGAGCTAGCTCTGGAAATTATCAATGTGTACATCCCTGGAAGGTACACTACCAAGGTAAGTGAACTTATCCACAGCATTCAAAATTTCTCCATTTATTGTAACTAATCGTTCCATGTATGGATGGTATGGTGGTGGCTGATGGAGCACTTGTGTTTTCTTGGTGTTAATTGTTAAGGCCAAAATTAGCACAAGCAGCAGAGAACTGATCTTTACTTTGTTACATCTCAGCTTCAGAGGCTGCATTGAGGGCACAATCACCTGCCAACAGAAAATCATGCACCAACTCTCCCTACACTTTGGTCTTGGCTTGTAGCCTTTTCAAGTTGAAGAATTTACCATCAGTGCAATGCCTGATCTTGATGCTTCATTCATCCTTAATTGAAAGCATTTGAAAACATGACTGAAAACATTAAGCTAAAAAGCATGGGGGCAACATTCAGCTCTCTACATATTTTATAAATGAGACCTTAAAAAACAAACAAACAACAACAAAGAAATGAGACCTTTATTAGAAAGACTCATTCTAAAAGTTTTCCCAGCTCCTATTCTTGGTTGCATTGGTTTTGTTTGTGCAAAATCTTTTCAATTTAGTATAATCAAAATCATCCATTTTGCATTTCATAATGTTCTCTTTCTCTTGTTTGGTCATAAACTCTTCCCTTCTCCATAAATCTGACAAGTAAACTATTCCTTGCTCTCCTAGTTTGCTTATAATATCAGTCTTTATATCTAAATTGTGTACCCACATAATTAAGATTCAGGACTTTATCTTGGTATACAGTGTAAGATACTGGTCTGTGTATAGTTTCTGCCATAGTATTTTCCAGTTTTCCCAGCAGTTTTTGTTAAATAGTGAGTTCTTATCCCAGAAACTGGAGTCTTTGGGTTTATCAAATAGATTTCTATTGTCATTGACTATTGTTTTTTGTGTACTTAACCTATTCCACTGATCTACCACTCTATTTCTTAGCCAGTACCAAATAATTCTGATGATTGCTGCTTTATAATACAATTTAAGATCTGGTATAGCTAGGTCACCTTCCCTTGCATTTTTTTCATTAATTCCCTTGAAATTCTTAACCTTTTGTTCTTTTAGATGGATTTTATTATTATTTTTTCTAGCTCTATAAAACAATTTTTTGGTAGTTTGATTGATATGGCACTGAATAAGTAAATTAGTTTAGGTAGAATTGTCATTTTTATTATATTAGCTTAACCTTGCCATGAGCAACTGATATTTTTTCAAGTATTTAGATATGACTTTATTGGTGTGAAACGTATTTTGTGATTATGTTGATATGGTTTCTGGGTTTGTTTTGGCAGGTAGATTCCCAAACATTTTATAATGTCTACAGTGACTTCAAATGGAATTTCTCTATCTCTTGCTGTTGGACTTTGTTAGTAATATATAGAAAGGCCAATGATTTCCATGGGCTTATTTTATATCCTGCAACTTTGCTAAATTTGTTTATTATTTCAAGTAGGTTTTCACTTGATTCTCTAGGATTCTCTAAATATACCATCATATCATTTGCAAAGAGTGATAGCTTTGTTTCTTCTTACCTATTCTAATTCTTCAATTTCTTTTTTTTTTTCTTATTGCTAAAGCTAACATTTCTATATTGAACAACAGTAGCAATAATAGGCATCCTTGTTAATCTGAAACTTAAAAAAAATGCTTCTATTTCAGGAAAGAAAAAAAATTAATGGATGGGAGCATTCAGAGCTAGAAAAATGTAATCAGGAAAGAAAAGTTTCCTGACCTTAGGGGTCATTCCTTCACTTGGCTTTTGCTCTGGCTTCCTACTGTATTTTTTTTTTTTAATCAATTGGGGTTAAGTTACTTGTTCAAGGTTACATGGCCAGGTGTTTCTGGGTGGGTGCTAAGTGTCTGAGCCCGGATTCGATCCCCAGGTCATCCCTACACTGGGGCCAGTGCTCTTACTTGCTCTGCTACCTGGCTGCCCTGTATTCTTTTTTTTTAAATTATTTATTCATTTATTTTTAGTTTTCAACATTCATTTCCACAAGATTTTGAGTTACAATTTTTTCTCCCTGTCTTTCCCCTACCCCCACTCATAAATAGCAAGCCTACTGAATACCCCTTCCCCCAATCTGTTCTCTCTTATATCCTCTCCCATCACCTCCCCCCCCCAACTTCATAGTAGGGCAAGATGGAGTTCTATACCCCAGTGCCTGTATATTGTATTCTTTCTTAATGCCTCATTTTAAAGGCTGAAGCCTGATGGTGTTATCTCTTAATGCTTCTTTTGACTAAGCATTCCTACAGACAGTACCTTCTCTCTGTGTCAAATGGATCAGCCTGTGAAGATAGATATAATACTTATTTTAGGAAATTGTTCTAAGAAAATATATCCTTGAGCTAATGGAAGTTCACAGCTATTTCCTTGTCAGCCTTCTTGTTATTTTGAAATATTGCTTAAATGCTTTTTGCTCCTCCTGAATCCTAATTCAAAATAAACTTCATCATGAATTTCCTACATCATTCCCTTACATGCATATATTCACTAGACTGCACTTCTTCACTTGCGATTTTTGTCAGCTTTCATTATTTCCTTTTAAAGGACTTTAGAGACTTCAAAATAAGTTATACTGAATGTCTCTATCCACCACGACAAAACAGCTAAAAGTACATTTCTCAATTTCTTGCTTGGTGGCAAAAGACCTTGTGCTTTGGGATAATCTGTAGCAAGTACAAACTTTGCACTGATTTTCCCTTCTTTCCTTTTTTTCCATCTTCCTCCTTCTTCCTTCCCTCTCTACCTTCTTTATCTCTTCCTTTATTAAGTGTCTGCCTTGTGAAAAAACAGCATGTTGAGCCTTGAAGAGATACTGGGATAAACAAGATATGAACCTGCCTTCAAGGAGCTTACAGCCTAGCCAGAGTGATATGACATGAGCATAAGTAAATATAATACAAATAATTAAAAATAGTTATAATAATGGAGATTATATATAGATGCATATATAATCCTTAAAGTCTGCCAAGCATTTTATTACATCCAATTCTCACAACAATTGTGAGGTATTATAGATATTCTTAGCCTCATTTCACAAATAGGGCAAGTCAGTGACTTGCCCATTATCTCATGGCTAGTAAGTGTCTGACAAGGTATTCCAACCCATGGGTTGCTAGTTCCAAATTCAACACTTTATCTGTTAAGCCTGGCTACTTTTCTAGAATATGGCATGTGCATAATAGTACAAAATCCTTTGAAATTAGATGAGGGAAAGATCACTTCTGGCTGGAGGGATTCCTGAAGCCTACACATAGGAAGTGCTGTTTAAACTAGAACCTGGTGGATGGGAAGGGAGTATTCCAATAGAATGTAAGTTCTCTGAGGATAGGGACTAGTTTGCTTTTTGTCTTTGTATTTGCAGTGCCTAGCCCAGACCCTTGTACATAGTAAGTGTTTGATAAATGTTTCTTAAAGTGGATGTGGGGATTTGTTTTGCTTGACTGTGTATATTAGTTACAAGGGTTTGCTTTTTCTTTTTCTAATAGTGGATCAGGGAACAGTGCAATTAAATGTGAAGAAATGAAAAAACATGTGTTGCACTTCAGTTAATGGTGCTACCATTCTCTCCTTCCATTTATTTATCCATTCAACAAATATTTATTAAGTCACACTATTGGCAAACGATACATAGCACAGCTATATGCTTGATACTGTGAAAGTTATAAAGAATAAGAGACATTTTCTGACCTCTGAGAGTATACACTTTAGAAGGGGGAGATGAGACATATACACAAATAGCTATAATACTAGCAAGGAGGTAATATGTACCTTGAGAGGCATAATAAATATACAAAATGAATTCAGAGGAGCAATCTGATCAGCCAGATTGGGACTACTTCATAGAGAACTCGCATTTTGGCCATGTCTCAAAAGATGGTAGGATTTTGACTAGCAGTGAAATAGCAGGAGAGTGTTTAATAAGAAGAAAGACAAGCCCTAGAGGCAGGAACACTTGCAATTGTTTAGGGAAAAGTAAGGAATCCATTTTGGCTAGAGTATAACATACCTGAAGGGGAATGATGTGAGATAAGACTTGAAAGATTTGTAGGAACCTGATTGTGGAGGACTGTCGGTGCTGGGGGAAGGAGTTTGACCTTTTCCCTATGAAAAGAAAGTCCAATTGAAAGTTTTTAATCAAGGGGGTGAGGCAAAGTGACATAATCAGACCTTAAGAAGATTAATCTGGCAGAAGTGTTTTACAATGGATTAGAAGGGAGGAAGGGAGAAAAGGGTGGATGACAACTGGGAAATTAGAGATGAGAAGACCAAGTTGGAGGGTTGTGCCTCAGTTTAGGAAGACCTAATTAGGGCTTTATGGCTAGAGATATATATTCATAACCAAAGGGATAGGGGAGATAAAAAATTTTTGATTGTATACAATTTAACGGCTTTAGTACAAAAAAAATCAATGCAGATGGAATAAGAAGGGAAATTCAAGTATCAAAATATCTCCTAAAAATACCCGCTATTCAAGATACATAAGGAGTTGACACAGATATGATCCAAAGCCATGCTTCCCAATAAATAGATTGTCAAAGGATACAGTTTTCCAAAGGGTTGCCAGATATCAATGACCTCATTTGGGGTGTTCTTGGCAAAGATACTGGAGTGGTCTGCCATTTCTTTCTCCAGATCATTTTACAAATGAAGAAACTGAGGCAATCTGGGTTAAGTGACTTGCCCAGGGCCACACAGCTAGGAAGTATCTGAAGTCAGATTTGAACTCAGGAGCTCCAGGTTCAGCACTCTATCCACTACTCCATCTAACTGCAAGACAACCAGTGAGATAATGTATATAAATGATTTGCCTAACTAAAGTGCTGTATAAATACCAGTTATTATTATAATGTGGGATGTTCTATATATACTGCCTTGTAGCATGGTTATTCAGGCATGTGTTTTATCTCCACATTTAAATATAAGATCCTGGAGGGCAAGGACTATGTCTTATTCTTCTGAGTATACCCAGTCTAATCCAATAAGTATTTATTAATAGGGAGTCAGAAAGTCCTGAATTCAAATCCTCACACTGGCTATGTGTCCCTGGGAAAATCAGTTAACCCCTTGGTCTCAGTTATTTCATTTGTAAGTGAAGGAACTGGAACCAATGACCTCTGAGGTCCTTTCTAGTTCTAAATCTATGATTTTAGGATTCTAAGAGGCATAGGTGGGGTGCGGGGGTGGGGCATTCTAAACATGGGGGAAATAACCAATTTGTGTTTTCCTTAGTAGAAATTGGATGGATGGATGAGTGGAGGGATGAAGAGACTTCTTTACCAGCTATATCACTCATTAGCCTTGTCATGTACAATTCAGCTCCAAGCTGAGGATCTATTCAGTCCAATAATAAACATTAAGAATCATCTTTCCAGGCACTGGAGATACAAAAAGAGGCAAAAAATGCTTCTCTAAAGGAGTGAACATTCTAATGGGGGAGACAGCATAAAAATAACCCTGTAAATATAAGATTCATACAGAATGGATTCAAGGTGATCTCAGAGGAAAGGCACTAGAAGTGGGGGTCTAGGACGGATTAGGAATATAGGATATAGGAATTGGATTTAAGTGAGGGAGGGATGTGCAAAATCACCAGCCTCACTTTCTCCTCTGGTGCCATCTGGATCCAGTGGCCAGATATAGACCGGGAGGACTGGAGATGGCCCCCATACAGTGCGAGACCTTGGTCTTTTTAAGCCAAGGTCTTTCCCAGGTGTCTGTTTGACAGAGGCAATGCCATTTAATGTTTAAGGCTAAGTAAGAAATGAGGGAGAGAATGGCCTCTTTACCTAGTGAAAAAAAATCAATCTGGGAGGGGAAGACCCTCAAGGTTTCTGGCCAAAACAGAAACAATTACTATTTACATTCATTCTGCACCAATCAGGGTGCAGTGACCAAGTGGGCCTAGGCTTGGAACATATAGAGAGGAGGGGAGATGTAAGAAAGAGGAGGGGAGGGGCAGGGCCCAGCAATATGCTTCCATCAGTATTCAGATGATATCAGTTCTTTTTCTGGAGGAGGATAATATTTTCATCATGAATTCCTTTGGGATTGTCTTGGATCACTGTATTCCTGAGAATAGCTAAGTCATTGATTGTTGCTAAATCCTACAGTATTGCTGTTTCTGTGTACAATGTTTTCTGGTTCTCACTTCACTCTAGTTCATAAAAATCTTCCCAAACTTTTCTGAAACCTTCCTCTTCATTTCTTTACAGCACAATAGTATTCCATCATAATCATATACCACACCTTGTTTAGCCATTCCCCAATTGATGGGCATCCCTTCAATTTTTGATTCTTAGTTAATACAAACAGGCTAGAAAATGTTAAATCAGACTTTACACTAAAAAAAAAAGTCTGGAACCTTCCTTAATTTGTTAATTCTATAAGCATGAAATTTTGTATACTGAGTTTACTTAGGAGACTACATTGTTTCACAGGCCAACTCTACAAGGAATGTTGGAATGAAGGAGCAATCCAAAGGAGAGCAACATGCTGGAAGACTTGAAAGATAGGAAGGGGCAATGACACGAAGGGCTCTAAATGCCAAACAGAGCGCGTTATCTTTGAGCCTGGAGGTAATAAGGAGGCAATGGGATTTATGGAGTGGATGACATACATGGTCAGACCCATCTTTTAGGAAATTTATTTTGTTGGTTTAATGGAGAATGGATTTTAGTGGAGAGAGCCTTGAGGCAGGGAGCCCAACCAGAAAAGGCTGTTGCTCAAGTCTAGCCACGAGGCACTGCTTCACAGCTGTGACTGCCAAAGAGATGCTGCGCCAGTGGGGGGATAAGAGTAAAGATTTTCTCCATGAGTGCAGAGTGTCTCCACTACGGATTGAGTCAGTTCAGAGAGAATGAAGTGATCTTTGCCTCTGTCATAATCAGTGTGCTTCTGTGAGCACCGGAGTCTAGAGGCCAGTACTCTTCACCTCTGTTTTAGCCTCCTTCATCTCAGATTCTTTTCCCTGGAGGGGTAGTTTGCATGTGTGTTCATAGTGGGTGGTGTTTGGGTGGGGGTGGGGGGTTGGGTGGAGCCAAAGACTTGTTTTCTGGGGAAGGAATGAAAATTGAGCCAAACACCTCTTAATAAACTGGATTGTGATGTGATTGGTCCTTCCTGGAGGCTGGCTATAGGAACACTTAGTCATCGGCACTCAGGAGATCTCTTTGGGACTGGGCACAAACTTGGCTGTTTCTCTCCTACCTCTTTGTGCCTGGGATTAGCTGTCGTACTTGGGCTTTGGGAAGGCTGATGCAGTTTGACAAAATATAATCCTAGATTTGCCTTTGCCTCTCAGCTTATGAAAAACAGATGTCTTAATGTTCTGGAATTTCACACAGAATGGAAGTTGAGCCTTTTAGACTGAGAACATTGAGTTAAGACAATTCGGAATCCAGCCAGAAGGGGGTTTTTCCCTCCTCTTGTCTATTTTTACTGCGTAACTGATAGCCGTCCAAGGACCGACCTTCCTCCCTTCTTCAGTCCATCCCTCTCACTCTGAAGTGGGAGGGGATAGAGCAGCTTCACCTTGAGATACCATCAGAAGGAGAGATTGCAGCGGCAACCCAAAAGAGAAAAGAATGAAAGGAGAAGAGAAAGGGAATGTCTCATGATTGTCTGACTGATTCTTGAAAAAAACAAACAAAACAGCATACAATCCTTCCATAGCAGGCAGAGGGACGAGAAGACAGAAAGAAGATAGCAACAGCTTTCTCCTGGGGACTTGTGTGTATGTGGTTTTTTTTCACTAAGTGCAGTAAGTCACCATTTCACAATCATTCATTAGCTTGCTTGTGCTATTGAGCTCTGAAAAATACTTCCGCAGAACGTTGAGATGCATCCAGATTGCTGTGGAATTTGACTGTGTGTGTGTGTGTGTGTGTGTGTGTGTGTGTGTGTGTGTGTGGTTTAATTTGTTATTCTGCTCATGTCAGGCAATGCACTGGGGGCTGCCAATTTCTGTCTGTTTTGGGTACCTTTTTTTGTTCACTCCTGGATGGATGTTAGCGTGTTTAAGAAGTCTGTAAAGTAGTCCATTTCCGAACCTGTCGCTGCAGTGGTTAGAAGCCAGAGTCTCGCTGGCAAAAAGACAGAAAAGGGTTTCTGACAGCCCAGCCCAGCTCAGCTCTAGTCTGCATGTCAGAAGTGATACTGTTGGAAGGACTAAGACTCCAAATTAAGCAGTTCTGAACTTGAGCCAAGAGGTATGGCAATAAGGAGAAGCAAGTACATGCATCCTGTGTTTCTAAAAAATAATAATATATGATCTATGTACATAAAAAGCATGAAGCAGAGCTTTGATATGGCATTTACTTGAAGAAAAAATTGCCCTGGAGTCTTAAACTGGTAAATTTGATAACTTTGGAAGCATTTTCCCTCCTTTTTTTTTTTTTAACTTTAGTAGTTCATCCACTACCAGAAACCGAATTTAATTCCCTCTCCATTTGCCTCTATCCTTTCCCCACGCCATACCCTGCCAGCATCCTGCAGCTCTTTCATTTGTTAGTGTTGGGAAGATGTTGACCTTGAAGTGTCTGTGGGCTTAAAACAAAACCCATCAACCCTCCAAAAACACTTGTTTTGAAGGTAAACACAGAAGTCTAAAAATGCTTGCTGATTGCAAAAATAATGAAAAGCCTTGGTTTTGGCAGGGGTTTGAGTGGAGGGAAGAGAAGAGATTGGGAAAGGAGAGTGACTCCTTTAAGGATGAGGCCTACCAGTCTCTAGAGCATTCTCTAACCTCCAAATTAATTCTACCTGTAGCCATTTCATCCTTCCCCAAGGCAGTCAACCTTCCCCTTTCCTCTCTCTCCTCAAGGAATCCCCACTGTCAGCCAAGAAAATAGAGGCTAATTTATGCTTTCTGATTTTTTCCAAATTAAAAAAACAAAAAGAAGAAAACTTGTATTTTCAGAGACCCCAGGAAGACTTGGTGTTTCATCACCTTTGCAGTTCTTCACCACACCCATCTAAGCATCATGTTTTCCCCCCATTAGAAGGAATCTACAGTTGTTAGTATGTGTTTAATTTTTAAAGAATGCAGAGATAATGGGCTAAGAGTCTATCTTCCTCTTCTTTATGTAACTGTATTTTAATAAGTGCTCATAAACAGCTGGCTTGAATTCCCTGTTTTTTTGAAACACTTTCTTTCCTGTCATTTACTTCAGAGAGTGAGAACAGATCTTCTGCTTAGTTCAGAATCTACTAGAACCATCAAGACTTCTTTCTCATTTATGATTTACATTGGGTTCCACCTAGGGCAAAACCAGACCTTAGTCCAAAGAAAGAAAGGATTGGAATGATTCTGAAGCCTTTACATCTCTTGGGGTCTCCTTACCAAACCAAAGAGCATGTATTGGGTGAATAATTTATAAAGCACATAGAAAACATGTCTTAAATACTCCTTTCCTTCAAGTGTGGAATAGACATGTTTGGCTGAATCCAGTTTATAAGCACAAATGCTAGATTTTCATGATGAAAATGACTGTGGGATTTTAGATGGGCAAGAATGAACAAGGCTAATTATATATTGCAAGGATATTTCTATGTATTTTTCCTGAACTGTCTTCTGTTTTTCCCAACTTTGACAAACTCTCTTTTTTATAATATCTAATAGGTAATATAATCCAAAGAAACTATTACCTCTGAGTATGAAAGTCTCTTTAGATAATAGAAAGTGTTCTTTTCAAAAGATATTTTCTGATGTTCTTTTCACTTCCTCTTTCGTTTCTTGAGGGAATGCTGCCAATAAATATTTCCTTGCCGCAATGGGAGGGAAATATGGAGCCTCCCTCCTGACTCTTCTGCCCTTCTAGCTCCCACTATTTTCATGCTATGCTCACTTGCCTTTCTGGTTGACCACAAAAGGCAAGCGAGCCGTTTTTTCTATAAGTGCCAAACTGATATTGAATGAAATGATAATCAATCAAGGAAATCCCAATGGACCTACAAAATCCCATTGAGGAAACCAGTTGTTTTTGCCTCAGCCTGTTTCTGGGATCCAAAGACAGTGTGGTATAATGGTAAGAGTGTTGGATTTGGATTCAGGAAAGATCTGGGTTCAAATTCTTTCTCTGACACTTAAGTAGTTATGTGTCCATGGGTAAATTATATAACCTCTCTGTGCCAGTTTCCTGGTAAAATGAGGAAAATAATAGCTGTGGTACTCTTCTCATATTGTTACTGTGAGGTGGAAATGAGATAATGAAAAAGTAAAGGACTTAAGAAGCTTTCATTTATCAGCATTTATTTATTAAACACCTACTGTATCCCAGGCATGTCATTTTCATGAAGACGACTGGAATTTTAGATGGGCAAGAATGAACAAGGCTAATTATATTGCAAGGATATTTTAATGTATTTTTCCTGAATTGTCTTCTGTTTTAATTAATTTAATTTTTAATAATCAATATAATTTTAATTAATATTAGCACAGATTGTACTAGATTACTTGGCATTTGTCTAATTCTTTTGAGATAATCTTCACTTTTCTAAGATAGGAGGAGACAGCCACAATGGCTTACTCTTTTGTCAATTCTGAATAGTACTGTGGTCTAAAGAGAATTAGTCTGGATTCTTTTAAGGTGCTAACCCAACCCTGGAGGTAACTATATTCTAGGATTCCCAGACCATCCAAATCTACATTCTTATTGAAATAGCAGGAAATGAGCACTCCCTCTTTTTTTTACTTCCCCAACTCCTTGGTTTACACAAAATATAAATGCTTTTGTATTTTTGAAAATGTAAATCAAGTTTATTTCATATATAGTCAATTCTGTGCAAGTTAATATCACCTTAGATTAGAATGTAATTAAGAAGCATGTATTTTCTCTCCCCTCCCATTGAAGAGAAGAAAAAGGAAAATCTCTTGTAGATATGTGTATAAACAACTGAAACAAATTCTCAAGTTGATCATGTAAAAATGTGTCTTATTCTTTATCCTAAGGCTATCACCTCTGTCAGGAAATAGGTAGCATCCTTCATCATTGGTCTTTTGGAATTGTGGTTGGATATTAAATTGGTCAGACTTTTGCCAAAATTGTTTGTCTTTATGATGTTGCTCTCTTAGAAATTGTTCTCAAGGCTCACTTTACTCTGCATCCATTCATATAAATCTCCTAAGGTTTTTCTGATAACGTGTTTCACATATCCAAATGCTAGGCCCTTTCTAAGTTATTCCTTCCATGCCTCCTGCCTTTCCAACACTTTCTCTGGGAATATTAGAAATTAACACTTCCATCCTAGAAAGGATGTGTCAGTTAGTTGTATTATGATCTACCTCCTGCGACTTCCCAAAACATCCCTCCTTGGCCACTACTTTCCTATATATGCTTCCTTCTCCTATTAGAATCTAAGCTCCTTGAGGTCAGAAGATTTCTTATATTTTGTCTTTGTATCCCAGTACTTAGCATGGTACCTGGCACATAGTAAATTACTTAATAAATGTCTTTCCATTCATTCATTCTCAAAATGGCATGTCTGAAAGTCTCTAGAAGACATCTGCAAGTTGTGTTTAATTTGGAAATTTCATGATTGCTCTTGTGCTCCATGAGAGAAGTAGTAAAGCTTACTTATTGTCCACAGACATACTCTGTCCAGGGTTGGTAGCACTGCCAGGCACCTCCTTAGGAGACAAGGAGGCACAGGGGAAATTAAGGAGGAAAAAGGCAAATTCAACGTGTAAGTAAATTCCCTCTAGGGGATGAGAACTTGCTGACTCAGGCCCTCTGTCTTTCCTGAAAACTCACTTAAAATTCCACTGGAGGACATTAGCTTTCATTTCCCCTCTTCTGTCTTTCAGATACCCAGGTCTCAAATGATAAAAATGACTATTAGAATCTACACATCCTGCCTTTGAGTTTCCTCTCAATCCTCTAAAAGATACATTCTCTCTCTAGAACTTTAAATACATTTCTGTTTTTCTCTAACATACTCTTTTTTTTGTCTAGACAGAACTTGTTTACGTAAAAGGTCTGGCCTTGAGGATTAGAGTTTGTCCTTGAGTCACACAAACAATCCCCACAGTGGTTGTATGTTTAGAAACATAGGACATTTGGGAGTGCTTAAATTGAGCTGGGGAAGACAAGATGGCTTCCTTGCTGCACCAAAATGACTCAGCTCAAGCAGGCAGATTTTGGGACCAAGAGCCACATCACAGGAAATTGCTGGAGGGAGGTGAAGGTCTAGGAAGTGACTTGTTTTTAACCATATCTAGGTGGCAATTTTTTCTCCAGTTTTATAATACTTGATATTTAGAAGACTATTTCCTTTAATCCACTATGATATCATTCGTCTTTATTTGGCACTTTTTTTACAAATCAAAGTCTTTTGGTCCATGCAGATCTTTCTGCCAACTGGGATAAGACCTTTATTAGGATTTATATGGGAATATTAAATTTATTTGCTCCTTTAATACTATTTAAATAATGACTGTTACTAATAATAATGTGTTTCATATCTTCAAAATTTGCAAAATGTTTTGCAAGTAAGTATTTGATTATAGCCATTGTCTCTCATCAGTCTAACAAAATAGATATTTCTGTGTACTTTACAGAATTTGCTGGTTCTAGCCACTGGTATGTAGTGACTAGACTACTGTCCTTGTGTCAGGAGAGATCTGAGTTTGAATCCCTTCTCTGACACTGATTAGTTGTGGAACCACAGGAAGCCATTTCATGCTTTCTCTTCTATAAAAGGGGGACAGCCATGTCTGTAGCAGTCACCTTGTGAATTTATTGTAAAAATCAAATGAGATAATGTATGCAAGCTATTTTTTCTTAAACCTTAAATTGCAATATAAATGTCAACTAGGAAGTTTATGGTGATTTCTGGCCAGCAACATGGGCTTTCCTGAGAAGGGAATTCAAGAATACTGTTCTTGAACTCATGCCTTTTGTGTGAAGGGATTTTGAGTTTCTTAGGCAGCATCAGCCCAGAACCTAGCTTTCTAGCAAGGGAAGGGAGATTTCTTGAGCAGCACCAACTTTGGGAGTTGTCTCATGAGTAACCCCAAGTCCAAGAGTTCTCAGGTTAAAAGTTTTGAAATCCGGAGGAATAGGGCCAATCAGCTAATTTATTACTTTACTTTTTGCATGTGTTCCTGGGCTTCTATGAGCCTTTTATGTCATTTGCATTTTCAGTAGGGTAAAATAAAGGCTGTTCTATACCTGATATGCATTTGAAATCTTGAATGCTTATATAGGACCCCTTATTTCAGGGAATCCTAGACAAAAATTGTATATGTGTGTGTCTAGCATAAAGTTGTGATATTGAAAGACATCAACTAAGCAATGAAAATGTAAATGGGATAGGGTTTTATTCAAGATAGTAACCACAACAGTGCTGTAGGCAAATTCTTACTGTAGTTAGGATGTTTAGATAGTACACCCCAGTCTTCATTTTGTATATCCAAGTCCTTTTAGCAATAGTAGTTTCTATCTTCCTCTTCACTGCCTTCTGCCTTTAGTGGAGATAGCCAAAGCAAGAGCAATGATATGACATTGTAAAGCCAGCTGCCAGTACTTCACCAGGGAATCCAGCCCTAGGTCTGTCTCTCCTTTGGAAATAAGTGTTCTTCTCCCTATCATCTCTTCCTGGGCAAAGTGGCATTTGCTTCAGTCTGAGGAAGCATTTACCCATTGTGCCTTTCCTAGGCCCCTTCAGAATAGAAGAAAAGGTCTCTCCATTTAGACTTCTGCTGGAACCAAAGCCAAGTGCTGGCTTCCTTGCCCCCCTCCCCCCCAAGTGTAGCACCCTCCCTTTCCAAACTGCCTTGTATTCATTTTGATTATATATGATGTATAAACTTAGATGTGTCCCTGTTGTCTTTTCTATTAGAACACAATCCTCTTGAGAATTGACTGCTTACTTTTGTCTTTGTATAGTCAGTCCCCTAAAACAGTCCTTTGTATATAGTAAGTACTTAAAAGCTGACTGATTTGATAGAGGCCCTTCCCTACCTTCTACATAGTCTAACAGTGAACCTGAGTGAAACAAGGTGCCTTGAAAGGCCCCAGGTAAAAATAAGGCCTCTTATTTGGGGGCAGCGGTCCAGGGCAAAAGATGAAAGGAATAGTTAGTGAACCTTATTTTCATTCAGGGGCTAAAAACAGATCCTGTTCAGCCATGAAAACACCTGTTTGTATAAAACAGAGGCAGAATTGTCCCTTGGTGCTGACCAGCTTGGATTTAATTCAGGATTGCATATTGAAAAATGAGGATTAAGCTTTTAACAGTGAACCAAAGATGAGAGATTATCCAAGAATGAGATTTTTCTGATCCTAGGGGCCCAGGATCTTCTCTCCTCTCCGCCCCCATACCCTCTTTCTGTCTCTGCTTTTTGTCTCTGTTCTGTCTGTCTGTCTGTTTCACACACACACACACACACACACACACACACCCCTCTCTTCCCATAGGGAAGTAGGAAGAGCTTAGAAATCCTGGTCACCATCCTACCCCCCCCACCCCCAACATTCTTTCTCAGATCAGTGCTCAAAGCCCAGCTGGGATTCACCCACCTCTTTACTTTTTCTAGCATTCTAGACTGACTAATCACTTTCTCCCTCACATGCTCACAGAATCCGCTCTCTCCTCAATTTTTCCAGGCTCCCTTGATCTCCTCTTGTGTACTTTCAAAGTGTCCAAGGGCTCATGGGTACTCCTTCACTCAAACCTCAGTCACACTTCTTAAATCAAACCAATTACACTTAGCCTAAATACTGTCCACTCACTGTTCCTTCCTTCTCCACTCCCAGGCTAGGCTCTCTCCTAGGTTCTTTTGCTAGGTTCTTTTGCTAACTCCAGTCCTAGCACTTCTCCTAATGCCCTTAAATAAGTGCATGTTGCCCCTTTGTGAAATGTAAACTCCTCAAGGGCAGAAATGCTCTTTGATTCGCTGACTGATTGATTAGATAGCCCCAGATGGCAGCTGCCTTTCCTCCTTTGCTTCCTGACTCCTCGGCCATTCTCAGCATCTGACACTATGAGCTTCACTTTCCTCAGCTATAAAATGATTGGACTGAATGGTATCTAAAGTCTCTTCCTTAGGCAGCTAGGTGGTACAGTAGAGCACTGGGTCTGGAGTTAGGATGATGTTGTTTGGTTGTTTTCAGTTGTGTCTGATGCTTTGTGACCCCATTTGGGGTTTTCTTGGCAGTGATACTGGAACAGTTTGCTATTTCCTTCTCCAACTCATTTTACACATGAAGAAACTGAGGCAAACAGGGTTCAGTGACTTACCCAGGGTCACATATCTATTAAGTGTCTGAGGTCAGATTTGAACTCATGAAGATGAATCTTCCTGACTCCAGTCCTGGCACTCTATCCACTGTGCCACCTAGCTACCCTAGGAGTTAGGAAGACCTGAACTCAAATCCAGCCTCAGACATTTACCAGTTGTGTGACCCTGGGCAAGTCACTTAAACCTCAGTTTCCTCTACTGTAAAATGTTGTTATTATAACAGCACCTACCTTAGCTAAAGTGATACTGTGATAAATCGTATTAAACAGAATGGTTTCCCCTAACAAATCTATTTGTATGTATTATAGATATACCATGTGCTACGACCCAGAGAATTAATGGTTTATTCATCTGGCCACAACAAATAATCCTCACAAAGCTAGTGTTCTCTGTGCTCCCATTCCCTGGCTTCTGTTCTGACAGCTCTTCCCTGCGTTTACCAAGAATCAATTACCCTTTCACTGCTCTTACCCCTTCTAAAATCAAAAATCCAAATCAATCAAATAAAACTAAAGGCTCAGCATCCCTCCATCTAATATAGTTAATTACGGCTATGGAGACACGATGACAGAAGAAAATAACCTATATGGGAGGGGGGCAGTTTATTGTCTAACAACTGTTATACATGAGAGACACATTCTTGAATGATCAAAATTCAAACTATAAGAATTTAAAATGGGTTTTTATAGAGACCTGAGACTACAGATTATAATCTTTCTAATGGTTATACTGATTCCCTTCTCAGCATTACTTCCTCCCTACCTTGCCCTAGAGAGCTTCTCACATGGTAAATGAGAGGAGCTGTCCCCCCCTCCCACATATGTGGGCAAGGTAGAGGGAGGGTTGATCTGGAGGGTCCTCTAAGGTTGTGCTGAGACTATGCACAAAGCAGTGCCTTTCCTCTGGAAGTGACCTCAATGCCCAAGATTCAGAAACCAGTGCCCAGAAGCATGGATTTTGGGGCTTCGTTTGGAAAATGGCAACAACAAAAAAAAAAGGCAGTGACCTCTAAGACCTGCTGGCTCTACATTTATGACCCTACGACATGGACTTAAACCTCATTTCCATAAATCAGTTGACCTTTGAGTCTCCATTTCATCATCTGTAAAACACTGATGATAATGCATGTAATACCTGTCTCACAGGATTACTATTAACATACAGTGAGGATACACACACACACACACACATATATATATAAAGTGTTACATAAAAAGCGGTATACTGGCAAATAACCAGCTCTCAAAAAAATGAATTATGCACATATACACTTTTAAATTTAATCTGCATTATTAACATTTTCTCCATTAACTTTCTTCAGTTTAGATAATCAACAAAACAATAAATCAAGCCCTGATTTGTAGTATTTGCCAATTTCCAAGTTGTAGATACTTGCGTTGTAAATGAGCTGTTTCGAGCTGGGTCCAGCACACCCCTGTATAAATGTGAGATTTCATGATTATCCTCTTTATGACTCACTGACTTCCACTAGTCTGAGGCCAGGGAGGATTTAAATGCAACTCTTTTTTTTTTTTGCCTTCTTTTTCTTTTTTTTTTTTTTTTTGGAGGGGATAAGGCAAGGCAATTGGGGTTAAGTGACTTGCCCAAGGTCACACAGCTAGTAAGTGTTAAGTGTCTGAGGTCAAATTTGAACTCAGGTCCTCCTGACTCCAGGGCCGGTGCTCTATTCACTGCGCCAATCAGCCACCCCAGATCTGCAACTCATACAAAAGAGTGGTTTGTCTCCATTGTGGTAGGGCTTGGTCATTATGTGTTAGCTACATTATTTCATAGCAATATTAGTAGGAGTGATCTGATGAAGTTTTGGTTAATCTGGTTATAACCAATGTACAATGATACATATGCATAAATTCTCAGTGGTAAAGCCATTACTAAAACAACATACATTATAAGAACCATCAATTAGAGGAGGCAGATGGTAGGAATTGAAGTGGGAGATAGCACAGTTGTATGGAAAGAGTGTTGAATTTGGAGTCAGGATTTTGGTTGGATGCTTCTTGACTGTTATTTGTTCCCTGTATAACCTTGGGAAAGTAGTTTAAACACCCTGGGTCTCCTCAAAGACTTTCTCACCTTTAAAATGAGAGGACCTTCTTAAGTCCAACATAAATGAATGATCCTAAGATGTGTTTAAAATGCTGCCTCTTCTCAGTTTTATAAAATGAGAAAACTTGACTCAGTGACCTGTTAAGTCCTCCATAGCTCTAGATCAATAATCCCATGATTCTTCTGTGATTTTTAGCCCTGCTTCTAACTTGCAGGCTCACTATGGAGTGGCCTAGTTATCAGTTCTGCTTCTCTCTAGTTCCTTCATACTGCGTATGTGATTCGTAGTAGCATATTAACAAAAGTCCATTAAAACAAGACAGTTAAGATCTCCCAGAAGGGATTTTCCCTTTAGTAGGTAAACTGGTTGAACTTGAATTCTTTTTTTTTCTTTTTCAAATGCTTTTTTAACTTTCTGATTTACATCATTCATTTCTGCCACATTTTGAGTTACAAATTTTCTCCCCGTTTTTCCCCTACCCACTGCCCCAAAACAGCAGTCCCACAGGATATCCCCTCCTCCAATCTGCTCTCTCCCATATTTTCTCCCATAGCCCTTTAGACTTTTCTAGTAGGGCATGGTGGATCTCTATGCCCCAGTGCCTGCATATCTTATTTCCCAATTACGTGTAAAATAGTACTAATATATATATATATATATATTTTTTTTTTTTTAAACATTTGATTGTAAAACTTTGAATTCCAGATTGATTCCCTTCCTCCCTTGTTACCCACCCTTACTGGGAAGATAAGCAGTTCAGTAAAGGTGGTACATGTGTAGCTAATACAAAACATTAACATAATAGATATATTGTAAAAGACTGACTATATTTCCCTCCCTCCTATCCCACCTCCCACTTGTTCTATTCTCTACTTTGATCCCATACCTTTTCAAAAGTGGGTGTTCCAACTTCCCTCCCCCCCAGCCTGCCCTCCCTTCCATCATCCCACCTCTCAGTGTGTATTTCATTCCCTCCCCAAGCCAAATTCAATGAGAATAAGGTTGACCCATTCCCTTTTGCCTTCCTATTCTTCCCTTCCATTGTAACCATTTTCCCTTGCCTCTTCTTTATGAGATAGTTTACCCCATTGTGTCTCTCCCCATCTCTTCTCATTATATTCCTCTCTCACCTCTTAATTTCACCTTTTAAGTGTCATCCCTTCCTATTAAATTGGTCCTGTGCCCTCTATCTATGTATACCTGTAAACATATATCCACACATTCACATATGTATTCATATGCCCATATGCCCTCACATATATATATATATATTCCCTTCAACTATTTTAATACTGAGAAAAGTTTCATCAGTTACAATTATTGTTTTCCCATGTAGGAATGTTAATAGTTCAACTTTGATAAGTGGCTTATGATTTCTTTTTCCTGTTTACCTTCTCATGCTTCTCTTGCTTCTTGTATCTAAATGGCAAATTTTCTATTCAACTCTGGTTTTTTCATCAAGAATGCTTGAAAGTCCTCTATTCCACTGAATGACCATATTTTACCCTGAAACATGATGCTCAGTTTTGCTAGGTAGGTGATTCTTGGTTTTAATCCCAGCTCCTTTGACCTCCAGAATATCACATTCCAAGCCCTTCTATCCCTCAGTGTAGAAGCTGCTAGATCCTGGGTTATCCTGAATGTGTTTCCACAATATTCAAATTGTTTCTTCCTGGCTGCTTGTAATATTCTCTCCTTGATCTGGGAATTCTGGAAGCTGGCTATAATATTCCTAGGAGTTTTCTTTTTGGGATCTTTTTCAGAAGGTGATCGGTGGATTCTTTCACCCTCTATTTTGCCCTCTGGTACTAAGACATCAGGGCAGTTTTCTTTGAGAACTTCCTGGAGGATGATTTCTAGGTTCTTTCTTTGATCATGGCTTTCAGGTAGTCCAATAATTTTTAAATTATCTCTCCTGGATCTATTTTCCAGGTCAGTGGTTTTTCCAATGAAATATTTCACATCGCCTTCTATTCTTTCATTTGTTTGGATGTGTTTAACAGCATCTTGATTTCTCATAAAATCATCAGCTTCCATTTGCTCCAATCTAATTCTAAAGGAATGATTCTCCTCAGTGAGCTTTTGAGATTCTTTTTCCATCTGGCAAATTTGGCTTTTTAAGGCATCCTTCTCCTCATTGTCCTTTTGAGCCTCTTTTGCCATTTGAGGTAGTCTATTTTTTAAGGTATTTTCCTCAGTCAGGTTGTAAACTTTCATTTAGTAATTTTCTTGCATTGTTCTCATTTCTCTTCCCAATTTTTCCTTCACTTCTCTTATCTGCTTCTTAAGGTCCTCTATGGCTGGTAACCAGCTCGTATTTTTCTTGGAAGCTTTTGGTTCAGGAGTTCTGACTTCACTGTCTTCCTCCTGTTCCATGCTTTGATCTTTTTTTGTCCCCAAAACAGGAGTCTAATGCTGGGTTCTTCTGTTTGCTTTGTTTCCTTTGCCTGGTCATGTTGCCACTCAATTACTTGACTTTTGGTCTTTTTGCCACAGTAGGACTCTGCTACCAGATAGAGGAGCTTCATACCAAACGCTGGGGTTTTCTCAGCTGCTGGAGGTATTATTTGGATGCCCTTGCTGAAGCCTCCACATGTTCTGGCAAGCTGGACACACACCCTAGGACCTCCACCCTAGACCGCAATCCAGATCCAAGCAGGTTAAAGCAAAAGCAATTACCCCTCAGAGTGGTCGCTTGGTCCCCATACACTCTGGAGACCAGGAGCTGAAGCTGACACATGGGGGCCAGATGCCATGGCTCCTCAGTGGCTTCTTGCCCAGGGGGCAAAATCCGATGTGCTCCCAACCACTGGGTCCCAAAGTCCCCACTGCACTGACCTCTCACTTTGTCCTTAGCATCTATGTGTTGATAATTCTGGAAACCACCACAGCTGCTGGTGATCTGGAATCCCTCTGGCTGGCAGCTGGTCAGGCCCGCCCTGGGGCTGAAACCTTGGCATGGAGCTGGGCTCGGCTCCCAGAGTGCTGACCTGGCTGATTCCTGGTGGCCTGCCGGGCTGTCCTCAGCAGGAGGTTAGCTTCTCTGTGTCATTTTTTGGGTTCTGCAGTTCCAAAGTTTGTTCAGAGTCCCCTTTTACATGAATTGGGGAAGGTGGAAGCCTTAGCCGCACTGAGGACCTGCTTCTACTCTGCCGTCTTGACTCCGCCCCTGTACTTGAATTCTTAGTAAGGGTTGTGCATATTTGTCCACTGAAAATTAATCTCATAATTCCTTTTAAGATCCTTTCACAATATCAAGAATTGGGAATAATGTTTGAGAATTAACATCTGAATAGTCAAAACAGCTTCCCTAATAAGAGGGAGACTGTTGAATTAAATGATTCTAAACCCCATCTGCCTGAGGGCTGCTCTTTCTTCATGATGCAATGAAGGATATTTGGACCATGTTTGCTTTTAGGCTTATTATGATTAACTTCTTTTTTTTATAACCATGCTTTAAGGTTTATAAATGGGTTTTCCACATACAGGTTAACCCTACAAAACAGATAGTACAATGTTCCCCATCTGACAGACAAACAGTTGAGGTTTAGAAAGCTTAAGTTATTTGCTTATAGTCATATACATTAGAAGTGTCAGAAGTGGGATTCACTTTCTTGTATTCTAGAAAGCTTGGACAAATTCATAGCTCTACCAATAATGTATTAGTATCTATCTTTTCATAGCCCCACCCACACTGATTATTTGTTTTTGTCATCTTTTCCAATTTAATGGGTGTGAAGTGAAACCTGAGTTGTTTTAATTTGCATCTCTCTAATTATTCCATGTAGTTATTTAGTTATATAGTTATGGTTATTTAATTTCATTTAAATTTATTTTAAATCTCATTATTTCATATGGTTATTGGTTATTTGCATTTCATCTTTTGAAAACTGTTCACATCTTTGACCATTTCTCTATTAGGGAACTCTTTTTCTAATGCATTTATATCTGATCCTTATATATCTTGGATATTAGACCACTATTAGAAATATTTTTACAAAATTTTTTTTCCTAAAACTTTGTGGCAATTTTTTTTTACTTCATATAATCAAAATTGTCCATTGTCTTTTTTTTAAATCTCCTTTGTCTCTTATTTAGTTATTGACTCTCCCCCAAACCATAGATCTAACCATTCTCCTCTAGTCTTTTTTTTAATGATATGACATTGGGGCGGCCAGGTAGCACAGCGAGTAAGTAAGCACACCGGCTCCAGTGTCAAGATGACCTGGGGATCGAATCCTGGGCTCAGACACTTAGCACCCACCTAGAAACACCTGGCCCTGTAACCTTGAGCAAGTTACTTAACTCCAATTGCTTAGGGGCAGCCAGGTGGCTCAGCGAGTAAGTGTCAGGATGACCTGGGGATCAAATCTGGGCTCAGATACTCAGCACCACACCCAGAAATAACTGGCCGTGTAACCTTGAGCAAGTTACTTAACCCTGATTACTTAAAAAAAAATGATATGACATTAAAGCCATTCATCCATTTGAGCTTTATTTTATTGTTAAACTGTTGGTTTAATTTCTGCCAAGAATTATAGAAAGATGAAAGTCAATAAAATTGTTTTCCTAGGTAATTTTTTCTTTCCTAAATCCCTTCTTCAACAAGCTAGTTGGTTAGCTTCACATAGGAAAGTGCTAGCTGGTCTCCCTGTGTATTTGTGTGATTATTTGATTCTCATTTTCACTCTCCACTTGCCTATCTCATTAGGTTATGTTTTTCCTCTAAATTAATTCTGTATATAACCCCTGTCAAAAGACCCTTCCTGACTCAAGGAGCCCAGGCAAACTTTGGGAACCTCTGTCTTATCCAGCTCATAACTTGGGAGTTTTTGTACTTAGCACTCAGTCAATAAACATTTACAAGTACCAATTATGTGCCAGATACTGAGGCTACAAAGAAAGAGAAAAAAGTCCCTGCCCTGAAGGAGCTTACAGTCTAATGGGAGAGAAAACATGTCAACAACAATATTCAAACAAGGTATATACAGGATAAATTGGAAATTTATTTTATTTATTCCTAGAGGGAAAATGCTTCTTATAGAAGGTGAAATTTCAGCTGGGAATTGAAGGAAGTCAGGGAAGCAAGAGGTAGAGATGAAGAGGGAGAACATTCCAGAAAGGGGAAACAGCTGGAGAAAATGCCCAAAGCTGAGAGATGGAATGTCTTAATCAAGTAAGATCAAGGGGGCCAGTATCTCTCCTCCAGTAATAGCTACCAGCTTCTCTTATATGTGCTCAGGCTCTCAAGATTTCAAAACATAGGATTTAATACTGGCATTTCACAACAAAAGCAATTATAACTTAAGGAGAAGGGCAACCCTTTGCTACATGTGGATCTCAGAAACCTAGGCTAGATGTATTTCCCTTTTACATATTCTCAATATAAAGATTTTTTTTTTTACCATAAAGCATGCTTTTCTATCATTATGTTTCTCTTTAACAACTTAAATCTTAATGACTTAAATCGACTGATCGCCCCACTTCTACAACCCCACGACACTGTTCAGTACAAGAAGATGCCAGAATCAGTAATTGAAACCCCAGGATTGAAGGCCTTAAAGAAAAACAGAAGAAATTTAACCACTTAAAAATAGAGACCTACAAAGAACACTATATTTTCAGAAATTTAATTAAAAGCACTAATTTTGTAGGAAAAGTTCAGCAATTTAGGGCTAGTAGCTAGTAGGACCTACCAAAAATATGCATTCCATACACTACTAATGCTCTTCCTCATGTAAAATTGACAATGAAGTTCTGCTTCTCTTTCAGAGAATTTGATATAGTAGTAAGGAGATATGCTGAGACTATAAATACACCAGAATACACTTGATTTCTCTTTTAGAGCTACGTTTGATAGTTTTATGGTTTACTTGGAGTTAGCCTTGAATACTACACATTTTCTAGTATAGTTCACTTACAGTAAATCAAACTTTGTACCTGACCTTTGACTTCGCACGCAATTTATAGCCTCGTGATTTCATTGCAACAAAGTTAATAATGTTGGGTGTTGTGAATCAGGTCTAATGAGTAGCTAGTATAACAATATAGATGAGATTTCACATGCAAGGATAGCTCAACTGAGCCCCAAGCCTGTCTTTGAATTCATCACAATAGATTTTCATTGACAGAACTCATCTTTTGCTTAGCTCTCTTTGTGACTAGTGGCATAAGTTTGCAAAGCAACTGGCCAAAGTTTTGTCTATAGCCAAGGAATAGGCCCACTGCCATGTTATCATGGTTCTTGAAACAATTGGACTAACCATATACCTTTGTTTTTTTTAATTTTTTGCTTTTTGGAAGGGGAAGGCAGGGCAATGGGGTTAAGTGACTTGCCCAAGGTCACACGGCTAGTAAGTGTAGTCAAGTGTCTGAGGTCAGATTTGAACTCAGGTCCTCCTGACTCCAGGGCCAGTGCTCTATTCACTATGCCACCTAGCCGCCCCATAACCACATACCTTTAGTAGGCATTCAGCAAATATTTATTGATTGACTTACGGCATAACAGAAGAAACACTGAAAACCCAGTCCTGGATCAGCTAGTTATGAGATGACCTTGCACAAGGCACCTAACTGCTTTAGGCTTAAGTTTCCTCATCTACAAAAAGCCTTGGTTATAGCTAAAATCCCTCCCAGTTCTAAATCCTGTGAATTTAGAATCATGCGTGAAGAGTAAGATGTTAAAGTTGAAACTATATTCTTTTGGGGAAAAATTGTAGAGATTTCTGCTTTGGGTGAGATTAGATGGCTTCTGACATCCTTTCCTACTCTTATGATTCCCTGAACTGAATGCTGAAAAATTATAATGACCAAATTTGTCCCCAAAGTGGTACCTACATCCCTCTTTAGAAGCAGGCATTGATGTGAAATGATATATATATAAGATTAAATCTTTTTAATATGTAGGTTACTTTTGCTAAACTTTTTCTTCCCCCCACCTTATTTATTATAAAGGATAGCTCTCTGGGACAGGTTAGAGAGAGAGAAATGTAGTGTGAAATATAGGTGATATATAAAATAAAAGCTATCAATAACCTTTTTAAAAATATTGTATGATTTCATGGTTATACAGCTATAATCAAATTATACAAAGACCAAGTGTTTTTACATAAGGGCCAAACATCCTACAACCCAATTGGAGAAACAAAAGAATAACATATATAAATATAAATAACAACATAAAATTGGAAAACAACACAATAAAGAATACCATCCAGTGATAATGTTCCATTTGACTTTTAGGTAGCCAAAGAGTAGCTAACATGTACTTACCCTAAGGTTCCAGGGAGCACAAGTGCTAAATTATATGATACAGACTGCAAATGACAAAGAGAAGGAAAGAGACCCATATGCCCTTAAGAAAGATTCGTGGAGGAGCCCCAACCTGAGACAGAGTTAAAAGGAATGGATAGGATCTAAATAGATTGGAGGTGGGAAAGAACTACCAAAGCAGAGGAAAAGGCATAGAGTCAAAAATTTATGTAGTTCAATAAACATTTATCAAGTCTGTACTATATACAGTTCACTCTTCTATGTGCTAGAGGAAACACAAAGATGAATGGAACATGGTCTGATTTATGGAGTATGTTAAGAAGTCTACTCTGACCCATATAACTATTCTTTTTATTTTAAATTTTAGAGGGAAGGCTTTGTGGAGGCTGGCCAATATAAACACATAAGTTAAAATTACGAGAGTTAGCATTAATTATTGGAGTGAGATCCTGGAATAAGTGGGAAGAGGTGATCAGAAATACAGGTGGAGGGGTTCACTTAAGAAAGGGGGAGAAATATGTTTTTATATCTTCGTAGGTTTAATGGGTATTTTGTTTTTTGCCTTCTCAATGGGTGGGAGGAGGAAGGGAAGGGAAGGAGGAAATTTAAAATAGAAAATTTTCAAAAATAAAATCAGAAAGGAGGAGGAAAGGCTCTTTTCCTTTTAGTCTGATGGGAAGGCTGGAAGATAGATGTAGGGAAAGTGACATATTGAGGTAAGTCCTACAAGTGAAATGATAGGATTGTATACTTAAAACTATTGTATACCTTTAGAGGTCACTTTGAATTATATAGAATTTTATAGATGAAGAAACTATGTCCCAGAGAAGGTCAATGACTTACCCAAAGTCACACAGATGGCTGAGATGGGATTTTAACCAGGAGTGTCCTGGATTCCTGCACTTTGGAGAAAATAAATGTATCCATGGCAACACTTTTAAGCTTATCTATATTGTCAACATTTTCTCCCTCATTTTCTTAAGTATAGACAATCAATAGAACAATCAATCAAACTCTTATTTGCTGTGTTTGCCAATTTCTGAGGCGTAAATGCTCACACTGAAAATTTAATGACAAGGATCTTGTGAGCTGGCCCCAGGACACCCCAGATTTTAACCCAGGATTTTAACCCAGATTTTAACCCTATTACAAATCCAGAACTCCTGAGCCATACATTAAAGGTCAGATGCCATAATATCCTACCCCAAAGCATTCTTTATTGCCTACTGGCATCACAGTCTGTGGGAATTACAGAGAGCAGAGTGTGTGCCTGGGACTGATATTTTATTGGCTGTTTACCCAAATATTATTATTATATTATTCCAAAATTCCACTTAAGACAAGGAAAACTGCATTTTGCCTTGTCCTATATGGTGGAAAAACCAGATGAAGTATATTTGATTTCAATCTCTATGTGTGTGACATTGTAAAATGGTTCAATTTCAGTAGCAACAGTTTTTAAAGGCAGTTAAAGATAAGGCACTATCCCCTCAAATATTGATAGGTATAACCTACATAATCAAAAGCTCTTTGGAAGGTCCTTAATAATTTTTAAGAGTGTGAAAGGTTTTTTTCAGTAATTTTTTAGTCATGTCTAACTCTTGGTGACCCCATTTGGTGTTTTCTTGGCAAAGATACTGTAGTGGTTTGATATTTCCTTCTCCAGTTCATTTTATAGATAAGGAAACTGAGGCAAACAAGATAAAGTGACTTGCCCAGGGTCACACAGCTAACAAATGTCTAATGCCAGATTTGAGCTCATGAAAATGAGTCTGACTCTAGGCTGGATATATTATCCACTGTGCCACCCAGCTGCCCTAAAAGGACCTTTAGACCAAAGAATTAAAAGCAAGTCAGTGTATTGTCAGTAATTTATAGTCCCAGAGAACTGCCTAGGGCATTGAGAATTTAAAAGACATGTTCAGAGTAACCTAACCAGTATGTGTCAGAGTCAAGATGTGAACTCAGTCTTATTAGCTCCAAGGCCAGCTCTATACTACCTTGTACTTTCCCCTACTGGTATAACTTTCTAAAATTCAACTGCTTAGTCTTTACAGCTTAAGAGATTAATTTATTACTTAAAATTTTTTAGAAAAATTTGTTTTAATCAACCACAAGATCTGCCTTCTCACTTTCCTCAACCCAAAACATCCCTCCCCACCTGAGAACACAAGAAAAACTAATACCCATTACAAATAAACATAGTCAGTCAAAGCAAATTTCCACATTGACCATGTCCAAAAAAATTTGACTCATTTTGAGTCCCTTACCTCTCCATCAGGAGGTGAGAACTTTTCATCTTTAGACCTCTGAAATCCTGGCTGATCATTATACTGATAAGAATTCAGCACAATACTATTTCATCACATTTATATATCATAACTTGTTCATCCATTTCCTAATTTATGGGTACCCCCTCAGATTCTCATTCTTTGCCACCTCAAAAAGAGCTATAAATATTTTTGTACATTCTTAGAGTTTGTTTTGCTTAGGACTAATCTTAATCTTTTGTTGATCAGTTGTTTCAATCATGTCTGACTCTTTGTGATCCCATTTGAGATTTTCTTGGGAAAGATACTGAAGTGGTTTGCCATTTCCTTCTCCAGCTCATTTTACAGATAAGGAAACTGAGGAAAATAAGGTTAAGTGACTTGGCCAGGGTGACACAGCTAGGCCGTGTCTAAGGCTGGATTTAGACTCATGAAGATAAATCTTCTTGACCCAGCATTCTACCCACTACATTGCCTCCTTGCCCCTAATATTAATATTCTATTTCTCTGAATTCTTTCCTGTTTCTCTGTTGAGTGAAATGTATTTCTGTACCCAACTGTGTGTAGGTGTATATTTTCTTCCTTCTTTTGATCAATTCAGATGACAGTGAGGTTCAAGTGTCAGTCCCTCCCCCCTCCTTATTTATGAAAATGTTTACTTGTGCACCTTGATTATGAAAAATAATTTCCCCTAATCTTCCTTTCCTTTTCCCTTTCTCTTTCATTCTCTTCTTTTCTTAAGATCATCCAAATATAACGTGACCGCTCCTAGGTCCTGTCTAATTGCTCTCCCTCTATGAACCCTAATGATGATAGTGCTCAGAAGAGATACATGTATTATCTCCCCATATTTGAATGTTACAAGTTTATCTTGTTTAGCCCTTTATCATTTTTCATTCACGTTTACTCTTTTATACTTCTTTTCACTTGCTTTTAAACTTTAAAGTTTCTCTCCAGCTTTGGTCTTTTCATTAGTAATGCTTGGAAATTCTCTATCTCATTAAAAATTCATTTTCCCATTAGTATTATATTTAGTTTTGTTAGATAAGTTATTCTTGGTTGTAAGCCCATATCCCTTGCCTTATGGAATATCATATTCCAAGCTCTCTAATCCTTTATAATGGTGACTGTTTAATGATGTGTTATCCTGATAATGGTTCTTCAGTATTAGAATTCTTTCTTTCTGGCTACTTGAAGTACTTTTTCTTTGACCTGGAAGCTCTGGATTTGACTCTGATATTCCTTGGAAGTTTCATTTTGGGATTTCTTTCAAGAGATGATAGATATTCAACTCCAGTTTTTTTCATTTAATTGCCTATCCCTGTATACAGCATAGGACCCTTCAGGGAATATGGATAAAATGCAGAGACACTAAATAAATGTGTTGGTTGGGTGACTAGTGAAAAGAAATGTTCCTTTTTCTTTCTTTCTTCTTGTTCCTTATGAAAATATTTCTTTGTTCTTCAGGGTTTCTAAGAAATAAAGCTTGTCCCTACCAATAAAATAACCTTAATATAAAGAGTATGCTGCAGCCACCTCATGAGGCTCCAGGAGGAACTTGCCAGTGGGAGAATCAGGTCAGGTCTTCTACTGAAGTCAGTAAGACTTGAGTTTGAATCCTGCCTCAGATACTTCCTAGCTGTGGGACTCTGGCAAGGGTGTACTAAAGTCAATTGCAAATGAAAAGCCAATTGTTAAATCTTCAGTGTGAGCATTTATGCCTCAGAAATAAGCAAATGCTACAAATCAGGACTTGATTTATTGTTTTTTGATTGTCTAGACTTAAGAAAGTTATGGAGAAAATGTTAATAATACAGATTAAATTTAAAAGTATGTTGTGAATGTATTCCCTCCCTAAAGAGAGCTGATTGTTAAACATTTATCAGCATATCCCTGTTTAAAATATAGATTTCTTATGTTCTTAAATTCTTTACACAAGGGTAGCCCTATATACAGAAATTCCAACCCATAGTTTAACAGAAATATAATAGTGGGACAAATCGTATGAGTAAGATAAATTTAAAAAATTGAAATTTGCAAAATCTCCAATTTTGTTATTGTGGGTATCACTTCCACTTACGCAAATTGCAATTCTCAATAACTAGATAGTCCTTGAGACAGCTCTGCACATACCTTGTTAAGTGCCCATTTACTTCTAGAAAACATGAATAATAATCTGATATTTTTAGTTGAGAGTTTATTTGAGGTTATAATAAAAGTACATTATAAATGCCAAGTATTTATCTCAATTTACTGGTGGAAGGAGATTTGCATCTCATTCCCTTCAAGGCAGGACAGTAAAAGTTGTTATGATTTAGTTATACCTTCCCTCCTTCCTAATGTTCCCAAGAGATAGAATATGTTGTGTGTGTGTGTGTAGTATGCATGTGTATATATGTGTATATGGGTATGTGTGTATATATTCTCACCCAAGTATACTCAGTAACAAACTACAGTTTTCATTATTCTAAGTTTAGCAACAGAACAACAAAAATGAACATTCAAATGCATAGTCTTGAATAAAATTATAAACTCCATTATTTATATTTTTAAAATTTAATACTATTTTAATGAAATCCTTAGTATTCATGATGGCTAGAAAATTCCCTATGTGAATTTTCTCCAGGGAGAGGAATATTTAGGGGATGATCTGGAGCACTGCATTCCTTCTTTCCGAAGAGGGAATGGACCACGTAAATTTTATTTAGGAGTAGAAGTAGAAATGTAGCTCCTGGCAGCACAAAATACCAGTGTTCATAGGAAGGTTATGTGCAATCCCCAGGCTCCTTTGCCAATCAATGTGTGTGAGAGAAGCTCTGGTAAAGAAGAGAACCTATCAAAGAAGTTAGCTAAGAGTTCATCCTTCTGTAGTGACTTGTGTTGACTCAAGTTGTCGCTTTTAAGGAGGACTCAAAGACGTGACTAGGATAGGGCAACCAAGGATTTTCCCCAAGAGCAAATATAAACTAACAGTACTCATATAAACCAACTATTGAGCATCTGGTCCTCAAGGACATTTAGCTAAAATCATATGCTACCAGATAGTCTAACTCCTTTTACTCTCACTGTCAAAGCAGTTGTTGCTATAAATATTTCAGGTTCGTTAACCAAAACACTGTGTTGGGGATTTTTATTTTTCATCACAGTGTCATTTTTGTCTCTAGTTCATCATTTTGAGGTGTGTGTCTGTGTGTGTGTATGCACGAGGACTTCCCCCAATCTCCCCCAATCCCTTTATTCTGGGGTTTCTATCTTCCCATCTCCAATTTTGATGCCACTTGCCCTAGCCACAGAAAATGCTAGTTCCGGTGCTGGGAGATGTATCTCTACACAACAGTTGGAAAAGAGACTTATTGCATTATGTGCTTCATGGAATTCCCACCTACAGGAATATATTCTAATATCTACCTTCATATTTTCCTTAGGTATAATGGACTCTGTTGTTTATAGCATTATTGGGAGGGGAAGGAGGGCTCCTTTCTTTAAAAAAAATTTTTCTTTCTTTCCTCCTTCATTTTTATTCTCTTTTTTTTGGTTCCCCCTTCTATTCCCTTCTTCAAATCCCAGAAAAATAAAACCTTGAAAGTATCAGTGACCATCAGTGGTAATGAATTCACCAGAGATATTTCTTTTTTATCTCTCACAGGACCTAACACAGTATGTTATAGTACATTATGGGTTCTCAATAGAAATTAATTGAATGGACAGAATTTCAAAAACAAAAAACTTTTAAGTAGTTTTTCCTCTTCTCTCCCCCATCACCTCCCCTCTTGTCTCCTCATCCCTCCTTTATCAGACTGCAACACTTTATTTTCACTAAGCAATCCTGTTTGGCTTGGCCACCTTCTCTTTCATTGGGAGCCCTGTTTGGAGCTGGGCATGTATGATTACATGCATGACACTTTGTAGATGTGAAGAGTGTGTCTGAATAAAGAGAAAATGAGAACCATAACTCCTGTTTGTTAGAAGGCAAATGACTGTGCCTGTCAAAACAGTTGTTGCTATAGATATTTCAGGTTCATTAACCAAAACACTGTGTTGGGGCTTTTTTTTTTTTATCATAGTGTCATTTTTGTCTCTGGTTCCTCATTTTGGGGTGTGTGTGTCTGTGTGTGCATGAGTGTGTCTGTGTGTCTATGTGCATGAATGTGTGTCTCTTTGTGTATGTACGTGTGTCTCTGTGTGCATGTGTGTGTGTGCGTGCATGTTGGTGTGTCTGTGTGTCTTTTAACTTGAGCATCGAAAAGGCTAACAGATTTTGCCTTCATAATTTACATGGGTAGCAAGTATGCCTCCCTTAGATAAAAATAATGATTATTTAAAATATTCTAAAAAAAAATAAGATACTTCCATTGGGTCAGGAGATGAAATTTAGGATAGGAGTGAAAAAAAAAAAAGAATTATTCTCTCAATTTCTGACTATGGGAGGTTATCCAGCAGCACAAGTAAGAAAATGCATTTGTGTTTATTTGTGTATATGCAGACTAGTAAAATTTAACTCCTTCAGGTTAATAAAGGCCTAGTTTAAGCTCTCATCACCTACTTTAAAAGATTCCTATTTGCTGTCTTAGCTCCCAAGCTTTTCCATCTCTAATTCATCCTCAATACAACAGCCAGAACAATCCTCCCAAACAGCATACCTGATCATGTCATTTCCCTGCTCCAGAATGTTTGGTGGCCCCCTAGTGCCTCTAGGATACAATCCAGATTCCCAGCCTGGCTCTGTCCTAGCTTTCTGGGCATCTTTCACACTATTCCTTTTCACATAGTCCTTGTTCTAAATGAACTTTGGTAACTTGTTATTCTCTGAAGTCAGCGTTCTATCTTCTGATTCCATGTTTTTGCATAGGCTGTCCCTCCATGTCTGAAAGGTGCTCTCTCCCAGTTTTTTACCTCTCAGAATCCTTAGCCTCCTTCAAGGCTCAGCTAAGGTGGCACTTCCTACAGGGAGTCCTTCCTGATCCCCTAGTGCTTCCACAGTATATAGCCCAGGAGCAATGGAAGCTCTTTCAGAACAGGGACTAATTTGCCATTTTTGCTTTTGTATCCCCAGAATCTAGCACAGATCCTAATAAATGGTTGTTGAACAGACTAGATGGGAATTAACTTAGTGACAAAAGAAGTCTGAATTCGTAGAATCTGAATTATGGAATATTTTAAAAGAAATACAATTTGATTTCTCTCAGGTAGTCAGTAATTCCATCTAACTGCTAGCCAAATGTAAACCCTGCTAGGCCCGCTATAGTGAGATTAGGTCATTTGAGATTACAGTCATGTGAACAGCAAGTTAAAGAGCTTAAATGTATTGTGTTAAGTAGGTTAAACATGCCTCCTGTCACCTTGTGTGCACATTATTTTGCTTAGAAACCTTTTCTGCCAAGACATTGCACAAGTCAATATCTCCTCTGGTTAAATGATCATGAAATCAGGGGAGTTCAAACTAATTAAATTTGATTTTACAGTGTTCAAAGATGCTCTATGTGAGGGAGTTAGATTCTGTCTCCAAGGTTCTCCCAGCTCTAATATTTAGTGGCCATGATACAAGAGTGTTTTTCAGAGGCTTCTTGGTCAGTGGGACTGTGCTCTCCAAGGCAGGGCTGCCCACATTGCTCTAAGTGGTGTCCCAAGCAAATAGATTATATGTGATCCCCTTAAAGAAGAAGTCCCTTCCCCCTTCTCCAATAGCGAAACAATCATTTTGCAATGAATAAAGAGTAAGAGGCCATCTCTTCATTTCTTTCATTCTTTGGTCTCAGTATTTTAACTGATGGAAGTAGTTCCTCACTTATTGAAAAGTGAGAATAAGCCTGGGAAGTTTGGGAAGGAATGTTGGCAGAGACCAAGAGGCTACTGGGAGGGTAGTTGAACCTCCCCTGCCCCCAAACACATGCCATGTGCAAACAATACCACTTTAGGATAAAGAGTCTATTTTTTTTTTTTTAAGCAACAAGCAAATTTTCAATTGATAAGCTACCTAGCCATGTTTAAATTGGGACTCTATGTCTTTGGTGCAGGAGTAGGGAGGGGAGAGGGTACTGTGGGGAGGGAAGGAGGGAAAGTATTTTAATTTTAGGGATGAGATTGGACCTTCCTTCCTCCCTCCCTTCCTCTCTTCCTTCCTTCCTTCCTTCCTCCCTTCCTCCCTCCCTCCCTCCCTCCTTCTCTCTCTCTCTCTCTCTCTCTCTCTCTCTCTCTCTCTCTCTCTCTCTCTCTCTCTCTCTTCTCTCTCTCTCTTTCTCTCTCTCTCTTTCTTTCTTTCTCTTCCTTCCTTCCTTTCTTTCTTTGTCTCTTTCCTTTATTTGTTTGTTTATTTATTTAGGTCTGAGGAATTCCCACAGAAGCAATTCCCTCTCCCCAAAAAAGTCAGTAATTGTGGTGCAACTTGTAGGTTTAGAGAGTTGCCTGAGGCACTACTAGGTTAAGTAGCTTGCCTGGGATCACTTAGCCCATCTATATCAGAGGTGGGACTTAAATCCAAGTCTTCCTGACTAAGGCTGTGTCTCCATCCAATATACCATGCAATTTCTCTTATAGCGGGTTTTAGAAACTTATCTTAATGTTCTAATGAAGTCCCATGAAGGGAAACTGCCAAAGGAGGGCCAGATAGTTGAACCACTTGTTCTCATATAATTGGAGGGACCTCTGAGTGATCATCTGTTTTCTTTAACTCACCCTATTAAGAAAACAAAAGAACAACTTGCCCAGAGTAGGTTGAGAGGATTCATCCTCACTCTTGTCTCTTCTTTCCTTTTAGGGTGCCACAATCCTTCCTAATTTTGTGTATTTTATAATGATTCAGGTCCTGTTCCTCTGGGTTTTCACCAAGTGAGATTCTTATTACCCAGCTCATTCTGGGGTTAAGCTGCTTCTTAACTACAGGAAGCTGGACTCTGTTCTCTGCTTCCTCATGAACTGTATCTTCATTCATATCCCAGGGGGCTCTTTTGTTGAGAATCCCCTCCTGCAGAATGCAGTGTTTTTCCTCTGCCCTTTGCCATGTAAGTGGCCAGGTTTCCAACCTTTTATTACTGACAAATCCTCTGTCAGTCATTTCCTGTTTCTCTGTTATCTTGGGAACTCCCACTGTCTGCCTCTGTGTTGTGTATTTATAACTGAGCTCTAAGTCACTACTGAGGACAGGAGGTCAGCTATGGTATGAGAGCTCTGCTCCCCAAACATACTTTTCTGTTTCTACTTGATATGACTTTTCTATTCATGTGAGTGTTTATTAAGCTCCTGTTAACAGTCATGGTAAAGCATAGTAATTAGAGAGGCAGCCTCAGTGTTGGGAAAATATGGGTTCGAATTTCTTCTGCTCCAGTCTGGTTTTGTGACACCGAACAGATCAGGGAAGGAGGTGAGATCTGAGATGGGCCTTGAAAGAAGGAAAGCTAAGTCACCATCAGGGGAAGCTGGAGGAACAGCACTTTCCAGGCATAGAAAAGTGAGAGAACAAAGGCCCAGAAATGGAAAGGGAGAGAGGAAACCAATATTTATCAATCACTTACTGTGTGCCAAGTGTGCTAAGCGTTTTGCAGATATTATCTCACAATAACGCTGGGAGATAAGGGCTATTTTCCAATTTTGACAACTGAGGAAACTGAGACAGACAGAGGTAAAGTGACTTCCTCAAGGTAACACAGTGTTTGAGGTCAGATTTGATCTCAGATCTTCCTGACTCCATACCCAGTGCTCTATCTACTCTGCCACCTAGTTGGGAAACAGATGGGTCAAAATGAAGAACAAGGGATCTTCCAGATGTGTGAAGGGGAATGGGAGGCAAGGAAAGTGGATGACAGCCGATCATATAGAGTCTTTAATTCTTTCATCAGTAGTTTTTTTTATTATTACTGCAGTAGACAATTGGGAGCTACTGAAGGATTTTAGTAATGGGCTGGCATAGTCAGAGAAGTGCATTGAGAATATCACTTAGGAAGCAGAAAGGGGTCACTTGTTGACCTTTTGGCTAAGATCAGGTGTGGAAAGTTGTGTGGAAGCTGAGATAGAGCTTAGATAGACTAGAGGCAGGAAACCTTCCAGACATACATACTTCTTTTAGTTGAGAAAGACCCCCTGTGAAATAAGTGGTACAGTGGGAAGGACACCGAACAGGACTTGAGTTCAAATCATGACTACCTGTGTGACTTTGTGCAAGTCGCTTCCCCCCTCTCTGATCCTCAGTTTCCCCATCTGTAAAATGTGGTGATTGGATGAGGTGATTTCTAAGGTCCCTTTCAGCTCTAGATCTATGAATCTATCAAGAGCCTCACTGGGCACTAGGTCTGAGATTATGGATTCTTTTACCATCCCGTGGGGTTGTGCTTTCTTGCTGATTCTCAGCCCTAACCTTTGAATCATAGGGTCATAGAGTTGGAGCTGAAAAGGACCTTAGGGATCATCTACTCCAACCCCATCATCTTATAGATGAGAAAACCAGAATGATATGAGATTATAGAAGCATAGAAACAAATACAGAAGGGACCTTATAGAGGTAGTCTACTCCAGCCCAATCATTTTTAACCCTACAACTTATATATTTTATTTTATACTTTCTTATTTAAAATTTTCAGTTCCAAATTCTCTCACCTATTCCCTCCTCCACCCTTTGAGAAGGCAAGTAATATGATACCCACTATACATGTGAAGTCATGTAAAATATATTTCCACATTAATCATGTTGCAAAAAAATAAGAAAAATAAAGTTTAAAAATATATGCTTCAATCTATACTCAGAGTTCATCAGTTCTATGGAAATAGATAGGATTTTTCATCATGTCTTGGATCATGGTATTTATCGGAGTAACTAAAGTCTTTCACAATTGATCATCATACAATATTGTTGTTAAAGTGTATAATGTTCTGTTCACTTTGCATCAGTTCATATAAGTCTTCCAGTTTTTTCTGGACACATCTCCCTCATCATTTCTTTATCAGAGTAATTCCATCATGATTATATAACACAACTTGTTCAGCCATTCCTTAATTGATGGTCAGTCCCTCAATTTCTACTTCTTTGCCACCACAAAAAGAGTTGCTATAAATTTTTTGTTTGTATGAGTCCTTTTCCTTTTCCTTTGATCTCTTTGGGATGCAGATCTAGTATTGGTTTTGCTGGATCAAAGGTATGCAGAGTTGTATAGCCCTTTAGGCATAGTTCCAAATTGTTTTCCAGAACATCCAATCATTTTATAAATTAAGAAATTGAGGCCTACAGAAGTAAAGTGACTTGGTTACCCAGAGAGTACAAGGCAGAGTCAGCTAAGATTTGAACTTGATTCCAAATCCAGGGCTTATCCCAGCATACTGTGCTGCCTCCAAGGCAAGTTAGCTCTGGTAGCTTGGGAGGAGAGTTGGAGCTGGCACTAGCAGGGAAAAATTAGAAGCTGGAGGTAGGCCAGGTAGTAGACTGCCCCTCAATGTCGTCCTGCTAATTTTCCTAACAGTTATCAAAATGCACCATTCATCCCTTGATTTTGTTAAATGATAGAGTATGAAACAAATATATGGGTCGATTTCTGGAAGTGGGAGTAAAAGCAAGTTTGGCAAAAACAGCTGCTTTTTAAAATTTCTTTCCAGAGTCCCAATGAAGCAGATTACAAGAGAGGTTCCATGGCCTATAGGCTCATACTACTTACAATACTAGAATGACAGAACTGGAAAGAACCTGGAAAGAGATCACATTTTACATTTTACAGATGGAGAGATGAAGAATCAGAGAAAGGAGGTCACTTCCTAAATCATAGGGACTATTTGGTCAACTCCTGGCCAAAGTTGTTTATCCAGTTCCCATTTCCATTCCCTGCTTCCTTACTGAAGAGAAACTAGCTCATTCTTTTGTTTTCAGAAGGCATTTAAAGGTAAAGGAGATAAGTATGTAAGGAACCAGCATGGTATCTAGGAGCCTATTAGAAAAGCTGGCCTTTTATGCTGTTTTTTTCCTGGTGGGAGAAATCTTACTGAGCGTAATATGATAATGGCCACAGTTAACACTGAAACCAGCCGATTACTTTTTCTTTCCTCAATGAGCAAAATCTATTTTAGTTATCGGCTTGTAAACATGTTTTAATATATTGTTGGGGTGGTTGTTTTTTTAAGTGATTGCACAGTACTAACAATTAGAAGTGTTCAAAAATGGAATGAATTATAAGGAGAAAGGAGAGAGAGGGGGCATCACTTTCCAGTAAACAAGAAAAAGCTAAAAAGTGATAGAACCAGATCCCTCCAAGTAAGTATCTATTAACTACCACTTCTATAGCACTTTAAAGTTCCCATGGTAATTTAAGCACATTATCTCATTTGAGACTCACAGAAACTATCCCCATTCTGCATGTGAAGAAGCAGAGACTGGAGGGAGGTTAAGGGATTTTCCCAGAGCATGCAGTTAGTATCTAAGGAAGGGTTCAGACTCAGGTCCTCCTGACTCCAAGTCCTGTGCTCTATTCACTATGCCACCTAGCTACTATAGTGACAATGGCATAATCGATTGCCCAGAGGATGGACTGGCCCATCAGCTTACATGCCAGGGAGAGAACAGGAAGCCGTTGTACCTTTTGTGCCACCCCTTTGGGTTGTATGTTGAATGTGCCACAGGAAGGGCGTATTCCAAGCTATCTCCATTCCCAGGCCAAGATGGTGCCTGTGGAGACCAGTCTCCCAGCTTCCTCCTATTTTCCCCTTTTTCCCTGTGTCTTGCTCACTTCTTCAGGTGGACTCTAGTTTCCTACCATGATTTACTGACAATTCTTGATCCCAAGAAAAGGTAATTAATTATTTTAAATTATATTTACTGTCAGCTAGTGGGAGGAGGAAGTACCCATAAGCCTTACAGACTTTTATAAGCCGCAGAATCACATAATGTAGTTTTAAGGGACCATAGAAGCTGGCTAGTCCAAACAAGAACTCCTTTTTGTATACAACATATGGTTTGCTTAAAGACCTCCATCGAGAGAGAATCCACTATTTCCTAAGAGTGGTCCTGATCTATATCTTGCCACTGGACCCAGATGGCTCCAGAGAAGAGAGTGAGGTTGGTGACCTTGCACAACCCTGCCTCACTTAAATCTGATTCACTTGTAAGTCATGGCATCACCTTCCCCATGTCATGGTCCTTATTGAGAATGAAAGACAAACAGCAACAACAACAAGAGAACCCGTTCCATTTTTGGGTGGCTCTAATTATTAGGAAGTTTTTCCTTTTCTCAAACCTAAATCTATCTCTTAACATCTTTTATTTATTGCTTATAATTCTGCTTTGAGGGGCCAAGCAAAACAAGTCTAATCTCCTCACATTTGTTGGTTAGTCATTTTTCAGTCATGTCTGACTTTTTGTGACCCCTTTGGGAGTTTTCTTAGCAAAGATACTGGAGTGATTTGCCACTTCCTTCTCTAGCTCATTTTACAGATGAGGAAACTGAGGCAAACAGGGATAAGTGACTTGCCTAGGGTCATACAGCTAGTAGATGTCTGAGGCCAGATTTGAACTCATAAATATGAGTCTTCCTGACTCCAGACCTGGCACTCTATCTAGTATGCCACATAGCTTCCTAATACTTGAAAATAATTACTATCTCCTTCCTAAGTCTTCTCTTTTCCAGGTTGTACATTCACAGGTGCTTCATTGATACTCATATGGTCTGCTCATGAAGCCTTTTCACCATCTTGTTCCTCTTCCTATGGACACTACCCAGCTTGTCTTGTCAACGTCCTTCCTAAAATCCAACATCCAGAACTGAAACAATACTCACAATATGGTGGTCTGACCAGGGCAGACTGTCACCAGACTAAATACCTCCCTAAGTCTAGGATGTTATCCCTCTCTCTCTCTTTTGTTTTTTTTTTTTTGCTTTTTTGGGGGGGGCAGTTGGGGTTAAGTAACTTGCCCAAGGTCACACGGATAGTTTTTTGTGCTAGATGTCTGAGGTCAGATCTGAACTCAGGTCCTCCTGACTCTACTCACTGTGCCACCTAGCCACCCCTGTTATCCCTCTCTTAATGCAGCCTAAGACTGAGGCCAGGTGTGTGTGGTGTGCAGGAGGACTGACCCCTCTGGCATGTGGGCTGTCCAGCCCATTTCAGGACTGCACATCCACTTTTGGTGTCTGCCTTTCATCCAACTCTCACCTGCGGCTCCAAGAAGCTGCAGCATGCACAGTGGCCACAATCCAGTAAAACTGTCTTGGCACATGGGCTAAATCAGGTTAAAGGCAACCAATGAGCCTCAAACCCTTGGGTGAGCTGGGAGGTGTCTACCCCAAGCACAGAGGACTTCCCTGGTAGAATGGGCACATAAGAACAATTTGTTACAATGGCCATGAAGGCCATTGAAGTCAGGGCTGTGGACCACTTAGAGGTTGATCAGACACTGAAGATGGCAAGGTCCTCCACTGTATCCCACATCATCACCAGTCATCCTGACTCTTGTCTTGCCAATGGACTTTGAGATGCCTTTGGGATAGAGAGTGAGGCTCATGGCTTTGTACAATTCTGCCTCACTTAAATCTAATTCCTGAATGTCACAGTCCTCGTCTAAAACAAAGGACAAACAACAAAGATTGTGGCCATTTGGCCTCCTTGAAATGGTTAAAATCAGGATTTGTAGCAGCAACAGTAGATTTGGAATCAGGAGATTGGTATATTCCAACCTCTGACTCTTACTAGCTATGTGACCAGAGGAAGTCATTTACTTCCTTAGCCTTAGTTTCTTCCTGTGCAAAATGGGTATAATAGTACCTAGAGCACTTATTTCACAGTTGTGGTAAGACTCAGATGAAACACAATGTTCCAAGTCTTAGCGCTGTTCTCTGTATATGAAGTATTTTGTAAATTTGAAAGATGCTACCTTAATGTCAATAATCATTATCATTATTTTCTTCTTTGGAGGCAATCGGGTATTAAGTGACTTGTCCAGGGTCACCCAGCTAATAAGTGTTTGAGGTCAAATTTGAACTCAGGTCCTCCTCACTTTGGGGTTGGTGTTCTATCTACTGCCCCACCTAGCTACCCCCATTATCATTATTTTTACTGACAAGTGAAAAGTATCCTGTTTTTCTTACCCAGAGGGGAAAAAGTAGGCATAAAATGCCCCTTCCTTCCTGCAGTAGGTTTGTGATTTAGGGCTGTGAAGAGTAATAGATAAAAGTGAGTAGCAGATAATACAATGTTGGTCCTGGAAGAGGCTTGAGAGATCAGCCGGTCCAAGCTTCTCATTTGGAGAAGTATCACAAGCAACAAAATGACATTACAACCTCCCCACATGAAAAAGAGCTACAGTGAAGCCTAAAGATGTTTCAGACTGCTTATCGAAGTAGAAGGCTGTCCCAACTCCCCCTCCCCTGACACACACACATTCCTATGTCTTTTGTTTTGAATTCTTTGCTGATCTTGCAACAGCTGTTTTACTTGTAAATTGCCTTCCTGTAAATCTTTGTGGAAGATAGATTGTACGTGTATATGTATGTATGGATGAAGATGACGCAGATCCCCCCACTGGGGGGCTGTAGCAGCAAGCACCCCAAGCGTGCTCAGGGTGGCTGCCCATACAGGTTCTTGGATCTGCTTTGATAAAGGAAAGCAACTCAAAATGGGTTAACAAGCTTATTTTAATCAGACATATATTGTTTACCTTGTTCAGGGGAAAAAGGTCAGCACCCCAAACTTCAAAATACACAGACATAATTATCAAGACAGAAACAGATAAAGTAGACAGCTTTCCAAACTGTCCAAGCATTACATCCATACCAAATCAACATCTGGCTTTCAACATCTGGGTTTTACAAAGCCGGGGGGCTCAGGACAACGGCTTCCCAGAATCCATATAAAATCCCAGAACACTTCTCAAAGTGAGCCCCCCAAAACAAAGCTACACATCAGGGCTTATATAGCCTTCTCCTGGCTCAGAGAATGTAACAACCTTATTGACCCACTGGCCAATCAAAAAGTATCTACTGAAAAACAAGCCTCCCACCCCAGGCTTCAGGTGCACTTTAGCCTAGGGGCAGGGAAGATCTTCCAAATTTGCATTCCCATTACAGGGGCACACTTTTCTGCCTTATGTGCCATTCTCACCATTGCTCTCCTGGCTCTGCCTCTGACATTCTGGACATTGCCATGGCCTCAGCTGTCTCTCACCCTAGACCTTTCCTCAGCACCGGAGGATGTCTCTGCCCCTGCAGCCTTATCTCCCTACAAGGACTCCCCAATCCCAACCCCTCCTCCCATTGGCTAGTTCTTCCTAGAGGCTGCCATTTTGGGGAAGGGCCCAGGCTAGCCAGCCTTTATTCTATTTCTGGCTCTGATTTTGACTTTTCATGGACTTCAACACTATGTATACTCCTACGTTGGTACCTTCTGTCTCCACTCGTTTACTTTCCTGCTCCCTTTTTGTGGATTCCTTTCCAGTATTAGAATGTAAACTTCTTGAGGGCAAGGGATATCTTTTTGCTCATACATATTGGTATCCCAAGTGCTTAGCAAGGTGACTGGCACAGAATAAGTACCTGCTGCTTTGCCTCTCTCAAAGACTGACCTAAGAAGTGTCAAAATGATCCCAGTCCCCCAAACGTCTTCCCATATCCTATTTTGTGCCTGAAATTCCCACCATGAGACTCAGTACTTTGGATTAAGGTATTGTGTCTCCAGAAAGCATCAGGAAATAATCAAATATGTTACCTATGGGAGTTAACATCTTAACTTTTAAACATCCATTATCACATGATTTTAAATAGTAAGACCCTGCTAGGAAGAGGCTAGGAAGATTTTGATTAAGGCATTTCAGATATTATTGCATTACCATGGAAAGAGGGCTGGATTTGGAATCTGGTCTGCTTAATAGTTGTGTGACCTTGGTTGAGTCAATTCTCTGAACCAGTTTCCCTCTCTATAAACTGGGAATCATAAACCAAAACTTTAAAGCTCAAATGAGATAATGTGTATAATAGTATTTTATAGATCTTAAAGCACTGTATAAATGTCAGCAATTAGTTTTGAAATCTTAGAGATCAAAGAACACAGGAATTGAACTCAGAAAACCTAGGTTGGAACCCCAACTGTGGTATTTGTTTCCTGTGTGACTTTGTGCAAGTCACATGACTTTTCTGGGCCTCACTTTCCTCCTTTGTAAAATGGAAGAGAGGAGGTTGGACAAGATTTCTTCTAGAACTCCATTCCATGATCCCAACTCCCTATTTTACAGAGAAGTCAAGCCTGGGTGGAACTTGACTTTATAGAGTTCCCTAGCTAGTCTGAGACAGTGTATAAATCTTGGGAATTGAGGAATGAGGTACCAACCTTCAAGGAGACACAAAGAGAAGCTTCATGGCCTTTATAATTTTGCCAAGGACCAGCTGTCTGTCCATGGCTTGTTATGTTGGATCTATGTATGCAATCATGGGTGAGGGTACTTCCTCTGCCAACAAAAATCATCAATCCCCCTTGTCTCCTCATCCTATGTGATTCTTTTATACATTTTCCTGCAAGTCCTTCACAGAGATTCTATCCAGGGTGCTGGACACCATTTGGGAATACCAGTATACCACTCAGGTGCTGTCTACCATTCTCACTATATCCCCATCCTACCTCCTTTTTTTTACTCCATTTCTCACATTAGTTTTTAGTCATCTAATCTGAGTTAGAAGGCTTTAGTGGTGACCTAGTTCAACCCAAATGTGTCCCTTCTGTGCTTGAAGACCTCCAGTGAAATGAAATCTACTACCTTCTAATGATGACCATTTCACCTTTGTGGTTCAGTGGATTGAGCACCTGTCCTGCAGTCAAGACCTGAGTTCAAATCAGACACTTACTAGCTGTGTGACCCTTGGCAAGTCTGTTAACTCTGTTCTCCTCACTTTTCTCATCTGTAAAATGAGCTGGAGAAGGAACTGGCAAACCACCCCAGTATCTCTGTTGAGAAAACCCCAAACGGGGTCATGACGAGTAGGACATGTCTGAAAAATGACTGAACTACAACATAGCTCTACTTTATTTTATTTTATTTTGCCTTTTGGAGGGCAATTGGGATAAGTAACTTGCCCAAGGTCACACAGCTAGTATTTTTGTGTGGGTGTTAAGTGTCTGAGGCTGGAACTGAACTCGGGTCCTCCCGACTCTGGGGCCGGTGCTTTACTCACTGCGCCACCTAGCCGCCCCAGCATAGATCGACTTTAAGAATTTTTTTCCCCTTGAAGTCAAGCCAAACTTGTTTCTTTGCAACTTCTACCCATTGCTGCTAGCTCTATCCTTTGGGTGTCAGCAGAATAAGCTTCAAGGGCTTGAAGACAGCTACCTTGCTCCCTGCCACTGCCCCCCGTACTCCCAACTGTTCTTCTCTCCAAGCTAACCATTGCCAGATCTTTCAACAGATAATGAAATGGGATGAAGTTGAGACTCGTCAGTGTTGCTGTTACTCTTCTCTGGGTAGTCTCCAATTCTGAGAATGTTTTTCTTAAAATGGGACTCCCACACTGACCACAATACTCCACATGTGGCCTGACCAGGGCAAAATATCACAGGGCTGTCATCTCCCTAATCCAGGATACTATACTTTTCTTAAAGCAACCTAAGATTGTATTAGCTAAAAAAAAATTTTTTTTATTGCCTTGTAATTCTTCACTGGAATTACAAAAGTAGCTATGTGGTACAGTAGAGAAAGATCACTGGACCTGGAATCAGGAAAACCTGAGTTCAAATCTAGTCTTAAATAATTCCTAGCTATCTGACCCTGGACAAGTCACTTAACCTCTGCCTATTTGCTCAACTTTAAAATGGAGGAAGGAATAGCACCTGCCTCATAAGACTGTTGTGAGGAGCAAACGAGATAATATTTATAAATATATTATTTATACTGTGTACAGTGTAATGCAAAATACCACTGTGCAAATGCTTCCCTCCCTCCACCCTGGTAAAAACTCCTTCTTCTAGCTCCAACCTACCTTTCCTGGTTTATTTCAAATGATTCTCTCCTCCTAACCCACTGACCTTGGGTATGACTTATTCTGTTCTTTCTTAGCCTTTTCTCATGCCATCCCACATGTCTGGACTTTACCTCCCCACCTCTTTCAAGTCTCCTTATGAAGTGCCCCCCCCTCCCCCCCCGCAAAGGTTCAGATCAGGAGGCGTGGCCTTCTTAATGATGGCCTCTCTTGCCCATAACTGAAATCCTTCTCTTCCACTTGCACTTTGTTTGGATCTTCTCTCTATCCACCTCTCAGTCTCACTTAAATCATAGATATTTGTATATATGGCTTCCCTCCCTGCTGCCACCTTCCCTTCCCCCCTTAGATCGTTAAATTTCTTTAAGTACAAAATTAATGTTACTAGCATTGTGACATTATCGTTCCTCAATGACTAGTTCAGTGCCTTCATTGTACATAGTAGGTACTCCATAAATATTTGTTGTAATATCCATGTCTTTTGTGGGGGGGAAGCCAAACTTAGATTTCATCAGTATAAGCAATTCCCAGAGTGGACAGTACTCCCACAAATGCAGATCGGTATCTCATTTGTAACTCTGAGTCTTAGAGGGCCACCTGGGGGCACTTTACAGGACATTGGTTGTTGATTCCAAGGCCTATGCCCACCGCATCAGTGTGGCTTTCTTTATGGTTGTTGTCTTTTTAAATACTTTTCTCTAGGTCCTTAAATTTTCAAACTCAGAAATGTCTAGAAAAGTTTGCTGGAAAGTCTTGTAAGGGATAGTTGCCAGGCATTATGTGGTAATCTGTGCCAGCTGGTTTATTATATAAATGGCAAAGGCATTAAGGAAGATGGTGGGCAGGAAGAACAGGGATGATGGTGGTGGAGGAAGAGGAGAGGACAGATGGGCTTTTTACATAACAGAAACATCTGTCACCTCTTTGTCCTCCCCAGGACATGCTCCCAGAGTACCTGCAGAGGAAGAGGGTGCCTGGAAATGCTGAGAAGCTGCTGTTTGCTGCCCCATCCTTGCCCCTCTCCTGAGTCAGGGGCCTCGCCTGGTAGCCCCTTCTCCTGAGTCAGGGGGTTATCTTGTGTGTGCATCACTCACCAGCCTGATTCTTTTCTCTCCCCCAGTTTAAATCACTGGGCACAGACTAAGCCACTTTCACATTAGATATGCCTGCAGGAAGGACAGCCCACAAAGAAGAAGAGAGCCCTAACCCTGAGCTGGGCAGTAGCAGCCCATTCCAAGCCGGGTGTCTCCATTGAGCAGATTCCTTCAGTGAGCTGCAGAGCTCCTCTCCCTCTCAAGGCGAGGCCTGTCACCATGGTAACTGCTAACTTTGCTGGGAAAGAGTCACTACAATGGTGTGCATAAAGATTGGCTGTGACCCTGGGCAGGGATGGTGAGAGGCCCGCTGAAGGAGGAGGAAAATGAAGAGAAAAAGGAATCCTCTGGGGCCAGCCCTGTGCTTCCTGGGAATCATTTCAAAAACCAGAACAACAGTGGCCAAGACCTTTAAGGTCCCTTCAGCTCGAAAACCTGCAAACTACAAGAGAAAAAGGTCACTTTGGTTAGTCTTGATCTATGTTCACATTATACTCCAGGCCAGGCCTTCTTGCCTTTTCTCTTCTGCCTAGCTGGTCATCCGTGCCCCATGCGGCTCTGATTTCTCCATCCTCCATCCTCTATGGATTTCTGTCTTCAGCACTTAAAGTGAATTCTCCCCCGCCCCCATCCTTCCTCCTCCCTCAGTCCATCCTTTCTCTATCTGCCTGTCTCCCTCTTGTCCGTCTTTCCCATACACACAAGCTACATCTAGGATTTTATTAGATTCTATTCATATTATTTGCTACTGCTTCATAATATCACAGAGCTGGAAGGAACATTAAGGGTCTTCTAGTCCAAATCCCTCATTTTACAGATAAAGAAACCCCAAAATGTAACCCAAAAATGCATTCTGAGACCCAGAGAGGGAAAATGATTTGGCCAGTCATACAAGTAGTGGGTCAAAGCTAGGTATTACTTAAACCATTCTTGATTTGGCATGTACAAATTACCTCGTGTCTTTAAAGGGTTCCAGGAAAGACACATTAGATAAAATGACATTATAAAGGGTAGTTGTCTCCTTTGTTAGAATAGTTTAAGTGGAAAATTAGTCTAAGCATATTATAGAAAGGTTTCCAATGTTATCGTCGTGTTTGCTTATTACATATATTATAAGATCATCGATTTAGACTAGAAGACATGTTAGAGGTGTTCTCTTGTAGCTCATTCTTTTTCATAGATGGACTGACTTGCCCAAAGCCACCCAGGTAGTGAATTAGACTCACAGCCTGTGGGGAGAAGCAGCATTGAAACTTAGGGATTCTGACTCCAAATCCAGCCCCAAATGATGGTGGGATGTGGTATTTACTAATAGATTGTAAGCTCTTTGAAGGAAAGAATCATCTTATACCCCTTCCATATAAGACATAGAACCCTGAAGAATACTATGCCCATTGTCACATTCACCAAATAATTCTTTTTTTTTTTAACTACAGACTTTAGGAAGCAGAGGGGAAATAATGTAGAATTGTGATGGTATGGAGTTTAATGAAACAAATGGCTGTTTGCCCCAAATCTGCTTCCTCGTGACCTTATTCCTCCGCCTCAAGGGTACCAGGATATCACATATGTCCAGGGCAGATCTGGGAGGTCTACTGTAGTCAAGACCAGTCACCAGAGAAAACAGACAATTTACCACAGGCCACTGAGCTCAGAATACCTGCTTCCCAGGCTGCAGTCATTTCTACAACACTGATTAATTAAATCAGTGCACAGTTGAGTTGAGCAGGCATTTTAGCATTTTCTGTAGATTAATTCTCAGAACTATAGACATGATCTTGTACCCTAGTTCGGAGGAAAATAAAATGCTTTGTAATGATCTGTGTAGATGAGAGAACAAACCTTGGAAGTTGGAAAGTCATCATCCTCTGCACAGGCCAAACTTATACCAGGTATAGTCAACTGAATTATCCAGGCCCAGAGCTACATATGAAACTTGTATCATCCTTCCACAGGCCCAGAAGTTCTATTTGGCCTTGGGCCTTGCCCCAACCACCAAAAAAAAAAAAAAAAGGCCCCAAAATTAGGGGGGAAAGTCCTCCCTAGAGCTCCTGCTAACAGGAGATCCTAGTAGGGCCTAAGCCATACTATTCCATATTGAAAGTGACGAAGATGGCATCAGGAAAATGCTACTTTTTTGTCAAACTGGCTTCAGAAAAAGGATTTTTTTTTGGTCGAAAATAATTTTTATTTTGCTGCAGCTATTTCATTGTGGTATTTCTAGGTTCTTTAGACAGGGGCAAGTTGACTCTTATCTTTGGATTTTTCTTATCCTTCTATTTAAGCCAAGATCCCTCTTTTCCTCCTTTTCTTCTTCCCCTGCCTCCTCCCCACTCCATTAACTGCTACTTTTTCCTTTGTGAGTTTGATAAATAAAAAGCTGCTTCAACTGAATGGATAGAAATTCAGAAGGTAAAAGGAAGAACCTGGGGAGAGGCCAAGAAGCGGTCAGTAGAGAATGAACTTCCCTGATAATTGTCTCCTAAGAAGGCTGCCCCGTCCTGGGATCAAAATATAAAATCAGAATATTTGGAGACATCTGCAGCCTACCTTTCTATATGCAATATTCACTTTGGCAAATTCTCAAATCATAAAATTACAATGGAGTGGTCTGAGCTGAGGATTTTTTCTTCTCATTTCAGATAGATATTGAGCCAGCTTAAATTAGAAATGAGTTCTCTCCATATAGATGTATTACTTTCTAACAACATATTAATATAGGTAAAAGGAAAAGTATCTATCTCTATATAAATGTTACTCAGTCTTTTCCAGTTGTAGCTTATGACCCCATTTGGAATTTTCTTGGCAAATATACTGAAGTGGTTTGCCATTATCTCCTTCAGCTCATTTTACAGATAAGGAAACTGAGGCAAACAGGATTAAGTGACTTGCCCAGGGTCACACAGCTAATAGGTGCCTGAGGCCAAATTTGAACTCAGGAAGATGAGTCTTCCCCAGGCCAGGCCAGGTACTTTATCCACTGTGCTACTTAACTTCTTTTCAAATTAAAAAAAATTTTTTTTTTTTGCTTTTTGGAGGGGGGAAGGTAAGGTATTCGGGTTAAGTGACTTGCCCAAGATCACATGGCTAGTTTTGTGTTTGTGTATGTGTGTGTGTGTGTGTGTTGTGTCTGAGGCCAGATTTGAACTCAGGTCCTCCTGACTCCAGGGCTGGTGCTCTATTCACTGTGCCACCTAGCAACCCCTCCCCCCCCACTTAATTTCTTGATATAGAAAGTTATAGGATCTAGATATAGGGTTACATGCAAAAATAATTTTATGGTGAATGACTTTGCTTCTCAATACAAGATGATGATTTTCGAACTTCAATTCATCAAGAATCCAAGCAGAGGCTGCATGGCCACCTGGCAGGCTAGTTATATCAGGTGTTCTATTGAAGTTTGGGTTGGCCAAGATGGCTGCTGACAACCCTTCCAACTCCCCAATTCTGTGGGTGTTCCCTCCCCCATGCAGAATTGTAACTATGCGTCCACTGTAGCAGGAGGGTTTCTAGAGCTGTGGTAGCCCCAGATATTCAATAGCTGTTATTGAGCCTTTGCAAAATTAACTGGGCTGTCCCCAGGCATCTCCGTCTAGAGCCTGGTGTAGTGGTGGTATAATAATAAACCTGTGTCTCCAAGCCTGGAAAAGTTGCTTAATCCAACTAAGCTTATTTCCTCTCCTATAAAATGGGGATAATAATAGGAGGTAACTACCTAGAGTTATACAAGCATAATGAAATATTTGTAAAGCACTTTGTAAACCTTAAGGTGTTATAGAAATATGAACTATTATTATTATAATAAATGACCCAGGGTCATCTCCACTGAAAGAGGACATTAGTGGGAGATGATTTTCAATGCCATGCACAAAAAAATTGTGACATGTAATAAGCAATTTCATGTGAAAAAAATCTGAATAAATCACACTTTACTTCACATATGACATGCATATTATTATTGTTGTTCAGTCATCTCCATCTGGAGTTTTCTTAGGAAAGATATTGGAGTGATTTACCATTTCCCTTTCCAGCTCATTTTACAGATGAGGGTTAAGTGACTTGCCCAGGGTCACACAGCTAGTAAGTGCCTGAGGCCAGATTGGAACTCAGGAATCTTCCTGGCTTTGGGCCCAGCATTCTATCTACTGTATCCACTCACTGGCCCCTGTATATTATTACTTATACATACATCTATTAAAGTTGTATTTTGCTTAGAATTCTTATTTTTCTTTATGAAATTGGAGAAGTAGCATGGTTGGGTGAGGCATGGGTTATAGTACTGGACTGGGAACCTTTTTGCTCTGGCAGCTACATTCTAGTTGCCTGTTTCCTAGTTTTGAAATGGTCCTTTACAGTGCTCTCTCCCAGATCTTTAGATGAGACTGTAGCCTTCTAGAGTTCTCAGAGATAAGGAAAACTAATCACTAGATGTACTAGGTACAACCATATAGACTCCTAACCTTTGGATGTAAAGTTGTTTTCTTCAGTTTTACTTTTCTTAGTACCCGTTTCACCATCATGTCCCTTGCCTAGTCTGCTTGCTTTGTTCCTTCCAGGATTACTCACTATTCCCTGCCCTTATAGTAGGGAGGCAACTTGATGCAAGACAGAGGCCAAACACAAGGCCCTCCAGCTGCATTTCAGCCTGCAACCCTTGTAATGCAGCAGGAATCAGATTAAAATGTAATTTGGAAATTCTTAGCAAAACAAGTATAATAAAATAGAATAGAGATAATGTTAATATGTGGTTTTCTAAGTCAATATGCAGAAGCAGCTAGGTAGCTCAGTGGATAAAGCACTGGACCTAGAGTCAGGAAGACCTGAGTTCAAACCCAGCCTCAGACATTTAGCTGTGTGACCCTGGGTAAGTCACTTAACCTTCTTTGCCTCAGTTTCCTCATTTGTAAAATGAGCTGGAGAAGGAAATGTCAAACCACTCCAGTATCTTTGCCAAGAAAACCTCACATAACCTCACAAAGAGTCAGACGATACTGAATAACAAAAACAACAAAGTCAATTAATGATCCCAAATTTCTATTTGAGCTTGACACCTTTAATGTAAGGAATGAGGCACAGGACTTGGAGTCAAGATTGGAGTTGAAATCCTGACCCAGATACTTAGTAGCTCTGTGACCTGAATAAGTCACTTAACAGTTCTGTGCCTGAGTTTTTTCATCTATAAAATGAGAGGAGCTTGGCCTCTAAAGTCCCCTCACACTCCCTATCTTGGGTCTCTGATGGTTTTTGGCCCAGGCCATTTTCAATCAATGCCTTCCACTCTAGAGTTATCTTTTATCTATTCTATATGTATCTTGTTTATACCTGTTTATTTACATGTTGACTCCCTCTTTGGAATGCAAGTTCCTTGAGGGCAGAGACTGGTTTTGCTTTTACTTTTAATCCCTAGAATTTAGAATGCTTAATAGATGCTCATGAACTCATTGAGACATAGTGTGGTTGCCTTAATGACTATATGCCTATCAGTCACTACCTTTGTCTGAGAGAGAGAAGGAGAAGAAGAAGAAGAAGGAGAAGGAGAAGGAGAAGAAGAAGAAGAAGGAAGAGGAGGAGGAGGAGGAAGAGGAGGAGGAGGAGAAGAAGACATCAACTTAGAATTAGAATCCTCTTCCTGTTTTTTTTTTCAGCTAGGTAAAGGCAGTTTTAAGATAGTCTTCAAACCCAAGTCCATCACTTCATATCATGTTCTGAATACATAAAAATCGTCTGTGTATTTCAGGTATATCAGAAGAGCACATAGGTTTAAAGCTTAAGAAGGACCTTTAAGATACTAATCCAATCTTCTCATTTATAAGGATAAGGAAATTAAAGCTCAGAGAGGTTACATTGTTCCCCCAAGGTCACCCAGCAGTAGCACTTGGATTCAAGCCCAGGTATCCTGACTTCAAACCTGGTGGTCTTTCTACTGCATTATCTTGCCAGAAAAGAAAGCAAGAACTTGCCTTTCATTCCCTAGTCCCCTCCCTCTCACTCACACACACACACCCTCCACCACCACTACCTGGTGAGGTAAACCCCTCCCCCCAAAAAAAGAAACAGGTACAGCTGGTGCTCCCATAGCTGAAGTTAAGAATTCTAGCAGGACAGAGAGGAACAAGGTCAGACACTCTTGGAAGAGAAAGACAAAGGGAACAGAGCTGGGGAGCCACATAGGGAATCTGGAGGTTCTTGTGGAGGCTGGGGTTGGAGAGCATGAGGAGCAGTTATTGAAAGTAGCAAGGTTGGATTTGAAGTCAGAAGACCTGGATTCCAATTCTGGCTCTGTGTGACCCTGGGCAAATTACTGAGCCTCTCTGGGCCTGCTGTATTTCACCAGATAATTGTGGCTGATTTTCTGCCAGTTTTTTTTTTTTTGCAAAAAAGTGGAATGTGACCATTATGTGAAGCTTTTACTTTTCTTTCTTTTTTTTAATTGTGCTGGTATTACTTTAAAAAATCATTTAGTGCAAGATTAGGATGCATGGAATACTCGTGAATATAGGTTAAAATTGAATTCTGACAATGCAGGTGCACTGAGAATTCTAGGCTCCCAGCTCTCAGTGCTCAAGAAATAAATGCATATCCATATACCACTGGTGAATATATTGCTGTTCTATTTGCCTTTTAAACAATGTTGATAAATAGAATTATACTGTGCAATGATTACGAGATGAAAAATTATAAGTCAAGTTTTGAACTAAAAAAAAACCCAGCGAGCAACAATTATGTGGTGAGATACAGTAGCTCTTCTCATAAAATGAGAGGCCTGGACTAGCTTTATTCTAGCTCCACCCTCTGATTCTATAATAACAATAGCTAGCATTTATGTTGGGCTTTAAGATTTGCAAAGACTTTTACATGTGTTAACTTATTTGATCCTCACAATAGCCTCACAATAGAGGTAGATGTTATTATTCCCCCTTTACACAGGAAGAGACTGAAGCACAGAATGTTTAAGTGATTTTCCCAGCATCACGCAGCTTGAGAGTGTCTGAAGTTGGATTTGAACTCAGTTCTTCCTGATGCCAAGTCCTACGTTATTGTAATAGTCATCATGTTGTGATTAACTGGGGAAGAAGATGCAAGGGAGAAAAGGAGAGTAGGGGAGAGTGGGAGAAGAGACAGAGACTCAGAGGAGGGAGAGGAAGAGCATAAGTGGGGTTCTGGAAGTAATCAGAAAGAAGTGGGTGAGAGATGGAAAATGTGGACTACAGCAGGCGACAAGGGGCAGAGGGAAGAGGCACTTGGTATACTCAAGGCATGGGATGTTCTTTAATATCCTATATAAGGGAAGTCACTCTGCTGGGTATTTAAGTAAGTCAGGAGCTGACTCTAATTCTTGCACTACAGATTTCCCTGTGTCATCTCTCCTTTCTCCAATGCAACATTCATATGTCTGTCAAAAATAATTTTCATAGTAAATGAAATTGATTTGAAATCTGATTGTGTCACCCCCCAAAAAAAACAAAACAAAACAAAACACGTTAATGGCTCCATGTTACCTCTGGAATAAGTCTGGCATTCAAGGCCTTCTTGTAATATGACTGCAGCCTACCTTTCCAATCTTATTTCAGTGAACTTACCTTTGTTCAGTCAGCTACACCATAGTTCCTAGTTCCTAGATCTCATTCTGTTCTTGCCCATCTCCATACTTTTGTGCATGCATGTCATCCCCCGGTCTCAGAATGTATTCCTCTCATCCACCTTTGGCTCTGTCTTTTTGATAGACATCCTTTCTTAAGACTCCCCTCAGGTACCACCTTCTCCATGAAGCCTTCTAGCTATCCTTAGGTAAAAATAATCCTTCACTCTTTGGACTCTCTCAAGCCACTATTATTATTATCTGTATGTCATTCTCCTTCTACATTTCAAGCTATTTAAGGGCTAAAATTCTGGGGATCCCCCCCCTTTTTGCATCTCCAGCATTTAGCACAGTACTTTGTACATAGGAGGTATTTAATAAATATTTGTTGAGTTGAGTCATATTCATTACTTTTGGGGAATGCAAAATCAATGTGATTTCATTACTGGTCAATCATTTTCAAGGTACTGTATAGCACCTATGTTATTAGACTTAATGCCCTGTTAGGGAAATTAGGAAATAGAATATTTAAACTGTAACTCTTGTTTCTCATTATGCAACTCCATGTTGTTGCTTTTTTTTTTTTGAGGGGGAAGGTAGGACAATTGGAGTTAAGTGACTTGCCCAAGGTCACACAAGGGGTGTGTGTGTGTGTGTGTGTGTGTGTGTGTGTGTGTGCGTGTGTGTGTGTGAAGTGTCTGAGGCCCGATTTGAACTCAGGTTCTCTTGACTCCTGCGCCACCTAGCTGCCCCCATATTGTTACTTTGATATAGAAAATAAGACACAACCCTCTTTTAAAAGACTATCCTGATTATGATTTTTTGGGTAGTGAGGATCACCGAAAGGGGGTGAGGGTACCTTGATATTAATATAATTTTATTTGGCAAATCTGTGTTACATGACCATTTTTAGGTAAACAATATTAAGTGACCTTTTGAAGACCTCGTAGCATAGTAAGTAGAAAGCTGGTCTTAACCTCTGGACACATAATGTGTGTAGCCCTGGGAAAGTCACTTAACATCTCACTGCCCCAGGCTCCTTTCCAAGGAAGATTTCAAGGTGGAGAACATTAGCCTCTAATTGTCTGCTTGGTGAAAGTTCCTTCACCCCGAACCATCTTATACCAATGGATCGGATGCCCTGCCTCATACCCCCACAATTTACCAAGCTTTCATTTATATTATGCTTTAAGGTTTGAAAAGCTTTCTACATACATCATCCTATTTACTACTCAGAGTAACCCTGTGAGGTGAATGCTATTATTATTCCTATTTTACAGATGCAGAAAGCGAGGAATGAGTAACAGCTACTAAGAGTCTGAGGTGGGATTTGAACCCAGGTTCTCATGATTCCAAATCCTGGGTTGCAGTTTGTCTCTGCTGAGAAAACATGGTTTAACATTTCTTGGGGGGGGGGGGGTCCTTCAGATTTTACCAGAAGTTTCAGTAACCGTCTTTCCCCTACTAACTAATGCCAATTCATATTTTTACACATGCGCCCTGGCCTCTTTTCTATGAAAATTCCCAATTTAAATACCGAAGCAAGCATTTTGTTCTTAGCGTCCCACCTAGAATCTGTCGGTTTGCAATCCCCTTCCATCTCCCTTTCCATCTCCCTTTCCCCAGATCGGCTAAATCCTCCCATCTAACCAATGAGTCACTCAGGCAATGCTTTTCCTAGTTGCGTTGCCCTGGGAGAGGTGTACACTAATCTACTGTCCTAACAATCCGGTGACCAAATTCAGGGGCCCCATCCTTCCGCTCCCCCACCCACCCCCTCCCTCAGGAAAGCACTGAAACAGCTGATTGCTGACTCAGAAGGGGTGGAGGAGGAGGGAGGGAGGGCGGAAAAAACCCCCAGCGAATCTCATCGCAGCTCTCTGCTGCATCCCTATCCCACAATGCCTTGCCCTCTTTGCTGCAGTCTTTTCAACACGAGCTGAGTGAGAAAAAGATGTACTCAATAAAGATTGATTGGTCTGAATCCTGAAGGGGGTCTCCCACTTGTTAATGCCCCAGAAAAAAAAAAATTCATGACGACTTCACTGGGGCTTCTCTTCTTTCCTCCATTTTTCCTTTTCATCTGTCCTCTTCATGGATTGGAGCATCACTACAAGTGGAGCCCAAGCTAGGCTCTGTCGCTAAGCATGGCTGTGCTGTATGGCAGGGCATTTTAAGCAGTGCTTCCAAACTTGAGACATTAGCTGGAATATGCTTTGTTCCTTTGGATTACTGCGGAGCTAACTGCAGCCACAGCCCTTGGGAGGACTTAGTACTTTACTTCGTTGATTAATCTATTTATCTACAGAGATGGGTAGGTCTTAACTATTCAGATTTGCTCAATATTATGCCAGGTGGATATCTGATCTCTCCTGTTCTATTCTGGCTCTTTTTTCCCCCTTCTCTCTTTCTCATGGTGATGCTGCATGCTCAGTAACTATAGGAAATAGAGAGAGAGACTTACTCTATGCTTAAACAAAGGCACCAGATTAACAAGAGTGGGGAGAAAAGTCGTGCAAGATTGTGCTTATCAAGCCTCTAATGTGAGTTCCTAGAATTTTATTATTGTTATTCTTTATTATGTGTGTGTTTAATCTTAATTTGTTTTGAGCTGCTGGGAGGGATCCTTTTGATTATTTTTCTGTGTGGGGGCAGAGAGAAAGGGATGAAACTTTTCATCTGCTAAATTTCACCCTAGTTTTCCAAGGGTGAAAGGGAATATTTAAAACCACCCATCCCCCACCCAACCTCCTTTCTTAAGAGAGTCTCCGGCTTAAGAGAGTCTCCTGGCCTGAGTCTCCGTTACCATTAGAAACCCATTCATTCATATAACGCATGACTTGACTCCCTTGGATCTTAAATGTCATTGATGAGTAGCAAAAGAATATGCTGCAGATGATTTGGGGGTTTTCTTTCTCTTAATGATTCAGCCATGAAGTAGTGCCTCACATCTGGGTGGAGTTTGTAGCTGCGTTGCATGGGGAAAGAGTCTTAGGGCTGGGTATTGAATCCTGAAACATCAGACTGAATTTCCTACACTAATGGGATTCTGGAGTTTTTATTCCTTTTGTATGTGAATTTTAATTATTGTTAGTTTGGAAGGAAAAGGGAAAAGACAAATGGATGTGGTTGTTCTTTAAATGAAGTAAATGCAATAAATGTTTTCTAGACCTTAAAAGATACAGGAAAGATTTCATTTCCCAAAGAAGAAAGAAAGGAGAAGGGAAAAAGACTATTTTGGTGTCCAGGCTTTAAGTGACAGGTGTAGGCTCAAGCCAGGGTATTTTTAAAATTCTTTTTTACCCTTCGGTTTCATTGCATAGATCAGGTTTCTGCAATTCTATTGCTCATGAATAAATTGTAGCCTTTTTTTTTTTAATCCTTTAGAGAATATGTAAGAGCATCCATAAGAGCCCAAATTAATTTGGGGGCTTTTTTCATGACATACAGGCTTTTTGTGACTCTGACCAGTAGATTTAAGAGTTCTCCAAACCTGAATCTCTTTTTTCCCCATGACTTTCATTAATTTCAGCACAGATTCTTTGAGAGTTGTGTGTCTAACCAACAGTGATGTTAAATAATGCATGCCCCTCCCAAGCACACAATGAGAAGTTTGTGTGTGTGGTATGAGAGAGCAGCTTTCTTTCCCAATATAATGAAAGGCCAAAGGCTTCTGTCCAATTTTCTTCTAGAAAGATACAAATGACTATTTAGTTTGGAGGTTTAAAACTCAGTTTAAACCAAAAATCTTTCCTCATTCAATGAGTTTTTCCTTCTAGAAAAATTGTGAAGAAATGGATTTTCAGTCAGTACTTGAGTTCGCACAGACGTACATTTTTATGTTGCTCTGTGCCTTTTTAGAAATAAGAACAAAACCTGTCCACCTGTTTCCAGTTAAAGTTATAATGCTGTAGCAAAGATTTGACTTACACAGTGGCAGAAACCTGTTGGATTTTGTTGTCCAACAGATAAAAATATTCAATCTTGGTCATTTTGAGAAAAAAAAAATTTCACTTTCATTCCTTTAGTTGCCCCCTTCAAACCAATATCTGACATTTAAAGCTGCCATGTTTGACCACAAATATATCATATCCTTTTGACCTGTACCTCTAAAATTTTTTGAAGGCACTTTTGCTTTAAATGATTAATTTCAGGAGCTATTTTCTTTTTTTAAAAGTAGCAGATTAAATTAATTTTTCTATATTTGTGGCAAATTGCAAGCAAATGGCCATTAGTTACTTTATGTTTTTAGCTCTGATGTTGAACCCTCTACCCTGTATTCTGATGTAAGTGGCTTTGTATTCACCCAGCAGTTTCAATAAGTCCTAGAAAAAAAGATGTCTGCCAAAGATGTCTGAATTTGACTATATTTGACTTAGAATTTGGTTTTTTCCCCCTAGAATTTGGATTTTTAGATTAGAGCAGAAATTGAGTAGCAGATGGGTCTAGGTTGATAGTTAGAATGGTTTTGTCTTTGAGGGGACTCTCCATGGTTTCTTTCTTTATACCCAGAAAAAAGGAAATCATCTTTCCCCTTATTTTAATCTCTTGTTCTATTCTTTCTGCCTTTTCCCTCTGCTTTCCTATTATTAAACACAATTCTTATTTTCCTCAAAAATCTGTTTTTTTAATAGCACAAGCCTAATTAACTTCCAAAACAGATTTCAAATGATTAAGACAAAATATTTTCTCTATGGCATAGCTACCATTGAGGCTCTGTGCCTTGTGCAATTCCAAATCAAGAATGGTAATCCCCTTTTGCTACAGACAATAAGGGTCTAGTGCTAAGCAGTCTGGTTTGCTGTGACCCTTTCTGGTCCCGTGATGCTCTGTTTCTCTGTGTCCTTCCCAATCACCTTAGGATAGCAAGGGGAGGAGAAGTGGCAATGTGATTGATAAGGGGGCAGGAGACCCCACTTGTCTTTATTGCCCCATGGTACCAGACTACATTTAAACTGGTCTGCTTGATCAAACACATAGAGACCCAGATTTAGGAGGGGGAAAGAAGCTGAAGGTTAATGTAATAATTCGCTTTAAAAATCTGAAGGGTATTGTGATACTGACGAGCTGTTCCCTCAGCTTTACAGAGAGAGGTCAGAGTTGGAAGAAATAGGCATATGTAGCTGAAGGAAAAGTGTGGGTTTGGGGCTGAGAGAAAACTCCTTCCTTCCAACAGCAAAGCTATCAGGGAAATTCTGAGATCTCTGTCCCTGAAAACAGGAAGGCTCTCCATAGTTTGCAAAGTGCCCAGCCCTTAGCACAGTGCTTGGGACATAGTAGGTGCTTAATAAATGTTTATTGATTCATTACAACAAACCAGTGAGAAAGTAGATAATACATCTGCCCCCTCCATTTTACATGAGGAAACAAAAGCTCAGAGTTAAGTGACTTTCTCATAGTCTTCTAAGTGGCAGAATGAGACAGATCCCTGTCAGATTCTGAAGGGTCCCTTTCGTCTCCAAGTACTATCATCTCTGCTCCTCTTTCCACATGCTTCCTCTCCACTGAAAATTTTTGGATGGCTTGTGCATATTCTTTCCTATAGGAGGGGATTGGATTGGCCAACCTACTGACCTATTTTCCAGTCTCAGTATTCTATGATTTCCTATATTTTATGTACAAACAGCATATGGTATGGACAGATGTAACATCTAACCTAATAATTTACAGAATAACCTAATTGAAATAAGTTTTATTTAGCTGAAGTCAGTATAAATCAGCTGCTTTATTTTTCTTTTCTCTTTGATTTGCCCTTTCTTTCTTACTTTCAACCCTCATTCTTAATGGAAATTAACTGCCTGAGTGATAATATGCATCCATACATCTTCTCTTTAATGATAACTCCTTGTTTTGCAATCATGCTTGTTTAATCCTGTGCCATTACTGATTAGGCAGATATCTCCCCCCCTCCCCCCTCCAAACACCACTAGAATTCCAAAATTCTTGATTCAGCATATTCTCTGCTTTTGTCATTAACCCAGTAATAACAGATCATATGTTATTATTACCATGGAGATATAAATCTTAAATGGCAGCAGAGAAAGAAAAAGTAGCAATCCAGAAAAATGAAATTATAAAAAACAAATCCAATAGCCTAGGGCTTCTGTGTAATCCACAGTATGCTGCCTCTAACTCATCACCCATATGAAATATGTTGATTTCCCAAAGGAATCCAAATCTTAGAAAATATGTACTTAAGAGTTTGTTCTCATTTTCTCCATTCCTACCGGGTCCTTCTTCATTGCTTCTCCTCAATCCCACAGAATCGTGGGTTATATGTGGGGGCAGTTGGAAGTGGAATGGGTCAGGAAGAATGCCAGAGATGCTATGTGATGAAAAAATGCTTGAGAAGGATTTGTGTTTTTCCCAAGGTTATGTTTAGTACATAATTTCTCCGTGAGGAATTTGGTTTAGAATTGCAGACATGAGAAAAGAGCTTCTGTCTTTTTATTGGCACCTTTTTTTTTCCATTGAAAGATCTCTCTGATATTTTTCTTTAAAAAAAAAATCTTAACCCTTTTGGTGATGTGTTTAAATGTCTTTATTTTGGGGACATATTTAAATGTATTTATTAGCATTGATATTCAACTTCAGGCTAATGTTGAACATTACCTGGTTTTCAGTTCTGTGAAGATAATAAGGCCTTGTCTTAATTATCTCTGCATGCCCACAAGTGCCTAGCTAGTACTTGCACAGTTGATACAAGTACTTTGAATAGTGATGGCAATGAATGAATGAACAATGTTGCATGGAGAAGCAGGTAAATGTTTGATGCCAAAGAAAAAACAAATTGTAGAATTTGGTACAGTGTTCCTTTGTACCATAGAATTGTAGCCAAGACCTCTCCTATCCCCTCCCACCATGGCAGGTTCCTTTTCCCAATTTAACACCAGAGAGCATTAAGCATCTCTCTCTGTGTGTATAGCAATCCTGCAATTAGGGTGCTACACTGTATTAATGCTACATTTGTTTTCCATTGATAATGAACATTAATCTCTCTTCTACATGTGATATATGATCTTCACCTCCCATAATTGGTATATTAGACATTAGTCTAATCTAGTATCAGCTTGATGTTAAATATTTACCATAGTATTTATCTTTCCGTTTTTTGGGTGGTGGGTGGGGAGGAAGTGCTGTTTCATTGATCCTTGTGTTCCCCAATACTCGATTTCCCTTCCTATTGACCTTATACAGGTCCTACCAGTGACAAATTTCCTATGAAAATGTAACAAAGAAAAAGCTTGTCACACCCATAGTTTTAACTTGTCTCTTCCATCAACTGCAGTTTTGCTCTTTCTGCATCTCTGGCAGAGCAGTGTTACTACCATTCCATTTTATTTTCCCAACAATCTCTTATTTTTGCTGACAATGTGAAAGGAAAGAGAATCTGAGATTTCAAAAACCTAGAGAGTAAGGAGACCAGCCTGGTGCCATGTACTTCATGCCCGCTTTAAAAATTCATTGAATCCTGAAAATAGTGGTACCATCCAACCTTTGATTCATCGAATGTTAGGGCTGGAAGAAAGCTTAGCTCTCATCTCATCTGATCTCTCTCATGTTGCAGGTGAGGAGTTGGGGCCCAGAGAGGTGAACTGATTTGCTCCAGGTCACACAACTAGTTTCTGGCAGATTTAGGACTAAAATCTGGGTCACCTTAATCCCAGCACAAGTGTTTCTCCACTACAAACCACTTTGTATGGAAATGACTTTTACTTTTTGTTCAATTTAATGCTAAGTGACAGTTTTACTTTGAAAAGAAGGGGGCTCTTATACCTAGTGCTTCTTCCTATGTTCTATTGTACACTTCTTTGTTGGAAATGAGACTCATTTGAAAAGTAGTGAAGGACAAGAAAAGTGCCACAAGACCAAAGAGAGGTTTGAAGAAGAAGGTAGAATTTGCAAATTATGGGTCAGTGAACTGGACTTCAATTTGCAGCAGAATTCTAGAAAAAATTAAAAAACATAGTTTGTTAGGAAGATATATGTGAAATGCTGCAGAATGAAGTAAATGGGGAAATAATCAGGAAAACAATATACACAATTACTACAACAATGAAAAAGGAGGAGGAGGACTGGGGAGAGAGACAGAGAAACAGAAAAAGAGAGGAGAGACAGATGAGAAAAGAGAAAATGAAAACATTGTGAAAATATAATGGCCAGGTTTGGAGAAAAAAAAATGAGTAAATGTAACTCCCTTCTTTTGTTGAAGAGGTGGGGAGATGGTTGTGGAATCTTGCACATGTGGGATGATGTATTGACTGGTTTCACTGAACTTAGAAAAAAATCTTTGTTACAAGGGAAGGATCACTGGCCAGGAAGGAGAATATACAGAAATTAAAGTGCCATAAAAATGAAAAAACAATAAATTTTTTTTAAAGAATTAGTTTATAAACTTTTGAAAAGGAGAGTGATGATTGCTAATGAGTTCACAAGTCATAAACAAGTTGTACAACCTTAGAATTATGGAATGGTGAACTAAATGAGACCTTGGAAATCAACTTTAATTCGACCTTTTTATAAATGAGGAAACTGAGGTCTAGATTGGCTGTTACTTTCACATGGACACATATAGTTAATAGGTTGCAGAACCAGGACCTGAACCAAGTCTTCAGACTCCAAATCCCATTCTCTTTCCATTACACAATGGTGGATGTCAAATCCTTTGTCCCTATTTGACAGGCTTATAAAACTGGTTGATCAGGGGATTGTCAGGGACATAGTGTTCCTGGATTTCACTAAGGCTTTTGACATTCATGATATCTTTTTGGACAAGATACAGAGTCGTGGGTTTGATGACAGCACAATTAAGTGCTGAAGAAGAATTGAATAAATCCAAACAGGGATGAATGGAGTGGCTATTTACCTGGAAATAGGTCTTCAATAGAGGGCTACCTACATCTCTTATTTACTTTGTGTTAGTGATGACTTGGTGAAAGTACAGATTTATTCTTCTCACATTCTTGGATGGCATGAAGTTGGGAGGGATATACTAAATGACTGAAACCAGTTCCCTCCCCCCAAAAAAAACATTTTAATAAGCAGAAACTTTGAACCAAATTTAATAAGATGAAATTTAAAAGATCAAATGCAAAGTGCTATACTTATTCAAAAAAGCCAACTGTACAAGTTTCAAATGGGAAAAATATGGCTAGACAACAAACAGTTCCTGTTATTTTTTGTAGCTTACACAATCATTATGAGTTGAAAGTATAATCTGACAGCAAAAACAAAGTTAATGCAATCTTATGCTATATTATTATTATTTTTTAAAGCAATCGGGGTTAAGTAACTTGCTCAATGTTACACGGCCAGTTATTTCTGGGTGTGGTGCTAAGTATCTGAGTCCGGATTTGATCCCCAGGTCATCCTGACACTGGAGCCAGTGCTCTTACTGAGCCACCTGGCCGCCCCTAAGCAATTGGGGTTAAGTAACTTGCTCAAGGTTACACGGCCAGGTGTTTCTGGGCTTATGCTATATTATTAAAAGCACTGTGTCCATAACAGGGGACTCTTGAACTTTTCCTTGGTCAAAACACATCTGGAATATTGTGTTCAGTTCTCAGCATCACATTTTCTGAAGGACATTGACAAAGTTGAGCTTGCACAGAGAAAGATGATGATACCTTTGGAGACAAGATAGACATATGCACACTAAATGACCCCACATTTTGTGGGATTGTACCAGATCTACAGAATGAGGATTTGATGAATACATGTGAATTTGAAGGGAGATCTTTCATAGAGGTTCCATTCAATCATTCTGCTTTGGTCAGTCTTCTTCTATGGTCTGGTATTCAGTTCAAGGTACCATACTTTAGGGAGAGCATTGAAAACCTGCAAGGCTAAAGGATGGTGAGGAAACCTAAAACCATTCCCTATAGGGTCAGTTTAAGGAATTGAGATTGCTTAATGGGGAAATGAAGACTTGGAGATATCATAGCTGTTACCAATTGTTTGAAAGGGTATGTTATAGAAGAGGTATTAGACTCTTGTTTATCTTAGTAGGTCAGAGTTAGCCATTGGAAGTTTCAGAGGCAGATTTCAGTTGAATAAACATTTAATAGGCACCTACAAAGTACAAGGCATAGATAGACACTAGGGACAAAAATAAAAACAAAAGTCTCTGCCCTCTCAAAGACTATGCTATTTTACATGATGAATAGCTAGATACTATCATGGAAAGTAAAATGGTGCAAAAATTTTGGGGGAGGTTCTTAAAGGGAAAAAGGTGTAGAATTAACAAAGAACACTATTTCAAAGTTCTTTGGATTTAATAATTTCTGTCTTGATGCTCAGAGCTTTTCCTTAAGGATTGACATTCTCTGACTACCTTCCCCATTTCGTTTTGGAGTGAATTTGTAGGATTCAAAGGATTTTTGATTTAGAGCAGGAAGGGGACCTCAGAGGCCATTTAATCCAGTCTTCTAATTTTCCAGATGAGGAAAATGAGACCCAAGGAGGTTGAGTGAAAATCATAGGATAAATAATTATCTGGAGTAGGTTTTGAACCTAGGTCTTTGAACTCTAGAGAAAGTTTTCTTTCATTTGAAATCAGGATTTTATAGGTCTAGAGTCTACCCTTTTCATTCTCTATTCACACCTTTCTTTATATCTTCTTAGCTCAGTACCTGGCTGTTGTAGGTGCTTAATAAATGTGTATTGACTGGCTACCATTTCAAGCATTTGTTTCCTCAGCTTCTGCTTCCTCTTCACCTTAGGGTTTGAGATTACCTAAATTGTGCTGCTTTGGAAACTGATAAGATATCCAGAGGTACAGAATGGACCTCTATGGGTCGCTACTGCCCCTACACCCCTTTGCCCCAGCTCCCACCATATACAGAATAATGTACAAAGCCACCTGATGTCCACTGTAAGAACTTCATTCCCATCACTTAAGGCTTTGATCCCTGTTTAAAATGCAAATTGCCCTACCAGAAGTAACACTTCAAACTATCATCTGTTTAAATGCTGCTATAAATGAATTTCAGATTTTTTTTTTTCTTGAGGGCTGATTTGAGAGAGAGAAAATGTTTGGAATTAGAGACTAAAGGAATGGGGGGAGAAAAGGTCCCTTCTGCTCTAAATCCTGTTATCAAGCTGAGTTACTGCATTCTCAGGTGCCCCCACCAAACAGTAATTTGTAATTTCTAAGATGACATATGGGCAACATTTTTCCATTCAATTCCACAAACATTTGCCAGGCTCTTGATATGAGCCAAGTATGAGAGAATGGAAGGTAGGGAAATATAATGTATTTAAGTGCTTAAGAGAGCTTCATAAAATCAAATTATTTTGAAAACAAATAAAATAACCAGCAACAGAGTATACCCTCTCTATGCCCTGCAGCAACAGGCTTCCTATTTTATGAGGTTTGGATATAGTCTAACAATTCTGATGTCTCACCAGTCTCCTTAATAAGATTCTCTTGGTATCAGTAACATTATGTCCAAAATGACTCATCACCAGGAGCTCTGGCACCAAGCAATACATCTTTTTGACAGGTAGGTGGTACAGTGGATTGAGTGTTAATCCTGGAGTCAGGAAGACCTGAGTTCAAATCCAGCCTGTGTACTTACTAGCAGTGTGACCTTGGGCAAATTATTAGCCTCTCTAACTCAGTATCCCCATTTGTAAAAGGAGGATAATAATAGTACCTACCTCCCAAGGTTGTTGAGAGGATCAAATGAAGTAGTATTTGTAAAGCACTTAGCACAGTGCCTGGCGGAGGTGCTTTGTTTTCATTCTTTTGGTAGAGGCAGATGGTACAGTAGAAAAAAATACTGGAATTGGAATCAAAGGGTATAGATTCAAATTTTGATGGCCTTGGACAAGTCACCTCTCTGGCCTTGAGTTCCTGATCTATTAAATGAGGGGGTTGGACTTGGAGACCTCTAAGGTCTCCTCCGACTCAAGAACCAAGAATCCAGGATCCCTCCTGATCAATTAAGATTGACATTGATGAATAGATGTCTGATATGAGCATGCTAGTGATAGTTCTAATGCTTCCAAGTGACTTAAAAAATGCTTTTCTTGGTCTCTCTTGGTTTTTCATCTGCCTTAGCAGCATCGTGCAGGGTAAAAGGAATCAGGACCCGTATGCCAATGGTCTAGGATGGCCAGTGAAGGCTCTAACATCCCCAGTCCTGTGGTGCGGCAGATTGACAAGCAGTTTCTGATTTGCAGTATATGCCTGGAACGTTACAAGAATCCCAAGGTACTTCCCTGTCTGCACACTTTCTGTGAGAGGTAAGCAAGCATCCTGGATGTGTGTGTGTGTGTGTGTTTGTGTGTGTGTGTGTGTGTGTGTGTGTGTGGTGATGGAGGCAGCAGTCACAGTGTCCTTCCTTAACCTACAGCAGCCACGCTTTCCCAGAATTCTACAGTTACTCCAAGAGACAATGAGCCTTTTGTTCTCTTGCTAAGACATCTAGTCACATAATCATAAGTTGCCAATTATTTGCTTTATTCAGACAACTGCAATTAAGAAACACCAGCCAAACATCCACCAATTTATTTTGATGAGGGGGTAAGGAGTACAAGATGCTCATCATTCTAGTCATCTTTGAAAATTTTTATTTCACTTTTATCTTTGTTCTTTTCGAAACTGCTTTTGCTAACCACTGGTGCCATGTAGGGAGTTCTTAGTGAGGATCAATTAAAAACCTGCTGCTTCCTCCCACAATGTAAGTCAGATGAAAACATCTATGGATTTGTAAAAGACTCAAGGTCAAAAGGGCAGACCTTCATTCTTCCAGATACTTCAAAAGATATTTTTTTCAAACGTTAGCACTTTATATGCTGAGATTTTATTTCTGTGTGCTGTATTTGAACACCAAAACCAGTTTGTGCATTCCCTAAATATGCAATTTATGTGGAAAATTGTTTTCTGATCCCCTTGTAAGATGCTTCAGGATATCCTAACTCTTTCTACCCACCTCCTTTGTAGAGACCCTGCCTAAGCTCCTGCTGCATGGCGAGGGCCCACTCTGAATAGAAAAGTTCCCCTAAATCACTTTGTCCATTCTGAAGAATAAGAAAATATTTCTCTCTCTTTTGTTAGTTTTGCCATATTACTAATGCAACACAAAAATTTTCTATTAATGAACATTTGCAATTATCAAGCAAGCCTTCTTTTTGATCATAGATAGTAGTTAGATATTCACCCAGTATGGTGGGATTGTTTTTTCTCTTAAAGCATTTATTTAACTATAGTAAAAGTACATTTTCTATGGTAATTGGATATACATAATTTGAAAGTATCTTACTTCCCATTGTAGAGAGAGAAATAGCTTTATAGTAAATCAAGACCTGTCAAAGTTATCCATTCCATGAAAAGATTTCATTTACATTGGCCTTTGCCTGAGTGAAATGTTCTGATAATTGGTTTATTTTGGAAGGCTTAAAGAGCCAAGGATGGTCAGGGAATTTTCTGTTATTGTTATTTTGGTCTGTGGTATTGCCATATCACATTGTGAAATATAATTTTGTTTTGCAGCCTTTTCACAATGAAGTTAGGTTAATAGGAGGCCATCTATATTCCAACCCCCTTACTTGATAGATGTGGAAACTGACTTGCCCAAGGTCACAAAGCTAGTAGGAATCTGTGTTGAGATTTAAAATCAGGTTTTCTGCCTTCAAAACCAGTGTTCTCTGGGGCGGCCATGTGGCTCAGCGAGTAAGAGCACCGGCTCCAGTGTTGGGATGACCTGGAGATCGAGTCCCGGGCTCGGACACTCAGCACCATACCCAGAAATAACTGGCCATGTAACCTTGAGCAAGTTACTTAACCCCGATTGCTTAAAAAAAAAAAAAAGCCAGTGTTCTCTCCATTGTACCACACTAATTCATTTCCATGTCTTCACATGTATCTAGAGGAAAAACTCTGTTGAGTCTTTTCACAAAGCACACGTGGAAAGCTAGTTTTGAAATTTGCAGCTGCTTTCTAAATAGGCTCACGATGTTTGGGGTGTGTGTCAGAACTCTCCAGGAAACTGTGCTTAAATGTGACTTCCCTCCGACTCCCCTCCTTGGCTGTTTGCATCCTGTTGTCTCCCAGCTGGGTTGTAGGATGCTTCAGGGCATCCTTAGCTCTTTCTTCTGCCTTCTGTATTTGTAGGTGCCCTGTCTTAGCTTCTGGGGCTTGGGAAAGTCCAGCTCTAAATAAACCATTGAACTTTTAGTATTAATCCCTAGAATACAAGCTCATTGAAGGCAGGGACTGTTTTCTCTCTTTTATCCTTGGTTCCTGTTGCCTAGGAAGTGCTTGATAAACATTTGATGAATTGACTCTTTTTTTTTCCTCAAAATTTTTATTTAAATTTTAATTTATGGAATAAAACAAGCATTTCCATAACAGTATTGATTTTTTAAAAAGATGATTTTCCATGAAATTGTACATGAAACTGCACATCTGTTATGTGCAACTTGCTAATGCTTTTAAATAACAATAGGTATCGTGTACATTTTTTTCTTCCATATGCAAACTGTTTTTCTTAAGCAATCTGATTTATTTTAAAATTGATGTCAATTTTATTTATTAAAAAATTTAAAAGTCATGGCTTCATTTGTTTAGAGGGGACATTATGTTCTGTAAAGAATCAGGAGTGGAGGGGCATATTGCTGCCTCTGTAGCCAACTCTTCTTTTCCCCATCTCAAGTTCACAGCTGTTCTTTGAAGTTGAACTCGGACTTGATCTTACCCATATCACTTGTAGAAGGTTGTGTTGGTGAGTTATGGGAAGGAGAACCAATCTTTTTCTTAAACGATAAATTATGTTGTTCAACTACTAACCAGCTATCCCTCATGCCTACTTTATGTAAAGTAATGTGTTAGGCACTGTGGAGGGATGTAAAAGAAGCATAATTAATCCAAGTCAAGAAGCACTTATTAAGTGTCTGCTGTGTACCAACTGCAGACCTGTATGTTGGGGATGCAAAACATAAAATAAAAACAATCCTTGTCCTCAAGGGGTTTACATTCAGCTGGGGGCGGGTAGTGTATTTAATATACTTCTTGACATTGAGGATTTTACTCTTTGGCTGATCAACCAAAGTGCTGCTAAAAACTCTAACTTATATGGTACTTACCATTGTTTCATCACAGGTAGGTAGGGCACATGTTATCACATTCATGTTGAGTCTGAGATTCAGAGAGGTTGTGACTTGCCCATGATTGTACAGCTAGTTAGTGTGTGAGTTAGAATTCAAGCCCATGGCGTAAACAGCCAAGTCCAACATCATAACAGCTTATGACCACTGCCTTTCAACTCAAATAGGAAGCTCTTTAGTTTCTAGAACTGATGAGTCAGCATTAGGTAATGGAACAAATGCTGGTCCTGGAGTCAGAACGACCTGGGTTCAAATAATATCTCAGACAATTATTCGTGTACAAGTCATTTCACCCATTGAAACCTGAGTTTTCTGATGTGTAAGGAAGAGTATGATAATACCTATCTCCCCTGATCTTTGAGATGAATGAGATCATGTATGTCGAGTACTTTGCCAGTTAAGCTTTTCTGATAGGGTTTAAGCAGAAATTGTCCTCGGCTTCTCTGCCTATTATTCTTTTATATTACTATAGACTACTGCATATGCAGATAAAAGGAAGGGAAAGGAATAAACACATATCTAAAATCTACTCTGTGCCAGGTAACTGTGCTGAGTGCTGTTTGTAAATAGTATCTTATTTGATCTTCACAACAACCCTGTAAGGTAAGTGCTAGATAAAATGTCTGCTTTTTGTAAATCAATAAAAGTATCATCATTAATGCTTTTATTAATAGTACCACCCTCACAAATTTGTGGAAAAGTTCAAATGAGGGTGTGTGTGTCTGTGTATGTGTGTGTACCTATTTGACCTTCACAACAAATGTACCTTTGTATACACTCACACATACACATGTATATGTAGGGAGGGAGAGAAAGATATATATACACACACATATGTATGTATAACTATATATTACTTTGCAAATATTCAAGTGCTATGTAATTGTGAGCTGCTGTTGGAGGTAGCTGGTGGCATAGTAGAGAAAGCAGTGGGTCTGGAATCAGGAAGACCAGTGTTCAAATTTGGCTTCAGACACATACTAGCTGTGTGACCCCGAGTGAGTCACTTGTCTCCATTTCCTCATATATAAAATGAGGATAATAATAGCATCTACCTCCCAGGGTTGTTTTGATGGTCAAATGAGATAATATTTGTAAAAGCACTTAGCACAGTACCTGCCATACAATTGTTCTTCATTCTTTCACAAAGAGGATCAATGACATCACAAGGATGATGTCTTGACTTGTGTATGAATAAATTTAAATGAGTCAGAGCAGCACAAGTCCTCAGTTTCACTCCTCCAGTCATCAAAGTCCAGCGGCAAGACAAAAATCAAGACATCTGGCAATGGCCCAACTTATAGTGGATGACTTTGGCCCTTCTGAATTAAGGTCTCAGTTTGTCTAGGGCAATGCCCATTCAAGGATTAAGGGCTATTAAAGAAATATTTATTCCCTTCTGTCTTCTTCCCTTTCTTATTATTAATATAGCAAGGTTAATTATAAAAAGTAGCTATTAAAGTACTTTTAGAAAGATGTGTCTATTATATATATACATATACACACATGTATAAAGACATATCTATATATACATATGCATGTATATGTGTATGTGTATTATATATAACCAAAGTTTACTTAAATTCATATTGTCATGCTGGCTTTCCCTTGTGGTTGTTTTTTTCTCTACTAGGTGTTTGCAGAACTACATCCCAGCACACAGTTTAACACTGTCTTGCCCCGTGTGCCGCCAGACCTCCATCTTGCCAGAAAAAGGGGTTTCAGCACTCCAGAACAACTTCTTCATCACAAACCTGATGGATGTGTTGCAGCGAACACCAGGCAGCAATACTGAGGAATCTTCCATCCTGGAGACAGTCACAGCTGTGGCTGCAGGAAAACCTCTCTCTTGCCCAAACCACGATGGAAATGTAAGATGGGGGTCAAGGAAGGAATCTTTCTTCTGGTTAGGATAGAAAATGATATAGTGTACTTACATACAAACACAGTTCAACTCAACAAACTATCTTAAGCACCTACTGTATACACGTTGTTGCTGTTTCAGACCTGTGATCTCTTCTATGGGGGCAGAGGTGGGGGGAAGGAGGGGAGAAGAGAAGAACACTCTCTATCTAATCCATACCGGTACCTCACCTACAGAATTTCCTAGAATATTGAGAAGGGAAGTGACTTGCCTAGAGTCACTTAGCCATTGTGTGTCAGAAGAGGGACTCAATTTAGACTTTCTTTTAGGCAAGTTCTCTATACATGATACCATGTTGTTTCTCAAGGCACTTTCATATACTAACATAATGATAATGATTATTATTATTTTAGATAACATTTATATAATATCTTTAGGGCTGTTTTCCATAAATTATCTCAACTATCTTTTTAAAAGGAAACTTTCTCAATATGACTTGTGAGTTTAGGGTGAAATGGGGAACAAATTTGTCATCTCATGGAAAATCTTATCAACTGTTCTTTAGAAAGTATTTCACACAGGAAAAAGATTCACTTAGCACAAATCCCCTTAACCCCTGGTGAATAGACTAGTAGCTATCGATAAGCTGTGCATATTTTGGGGTGTGTGTGTGTGTGTGTGTGTGTGTGTGTGTGTGTAGAGGAGAGAATGAGGTGAGGCTAGAGATGAAACAAGTTATTTAAATCTCTGTTATAAATAAGTCACTATCCTTGGTGCTGGGAATACTGAGGAAAAATTACAGTCATTGCCATCATGAAATTTTTAATCTACTTGGGAAGATATGAAATATATACAAATAGAGTATGATAGGGACAAAGAAGAGATCCAAAATATTAGAGAAATGTTTAAGTAAAGAGAGATTGCTTTCAGTTGGAAGGATCAGAGTAGGTTTATGGATCCAAAGGCACCTGCTTTTCTTGAAAGAAAATCGAGATTCTGACAAAGAGGAGCCCAGTACAGGGATGAGGGGAAGGGCCACCCAAACACACTGAGATTTGAAATGGCTCAGTGAGTTTCAGATTCAGCTCAGGTGCCAGACTGAAGAGGCGCTAAAATCCACAAACCAGAAAGAACAATGAGCACATCTGTCTTCTGCATTTGTGCTGCAAAGGGTGATTGTGTGTTAGCTTAAGGGCCCGTATGTCTGAATTACTGGAAAATATCCAGGCTCTTGTTAAGAAATTCAGGCTCAAAACTCAAACACATTTTCTCTTACTGATTGGCACAAATGACTATATATAAATTAAGGAGGCCATGATACAAAGGATGATACTTCACAATTTGGGTTTGCATTAAATTGTGAAATGTGTGTGTGTGAGTGTGTGTACATGCCTGTCACCTGCAGTATCTGCTTCCTCCAATCTGTCATCCACACAGTTGCCAAGTTGATATTCAAGGTTTCAGTGTTGGGGCAGCTAGGTGGAGCAGTGAATAGAGCACTGACCCTGGAGTCAGGAGGACCTGAGTTCAAATCCAGCCTCAGACACTTAACTGTGTGACTTTGGGCAAGTCACTTAACCCCATTGTCTTTCCTTCCCCCCTCAAAAAATAAAAAAGACTTCAGTGTAATAGATCAAGAACTAGAAAGAGGGGCGGCTAGGTGGTGCAATGAATAGAGCATGGACTGTGGAGTCAGGGGAACCTGAATTCAAATCTGGCCTCAGACACTTAACATTTAATAGCCATGTAACCTTGGGCAAATCACTTAACCCCAATTGCCCTGCTTTCCCCCCTCCAAAAAAGCAAAAAAATAAAAATACTAGAAAGAGACCACAGGTACTATTTAATCTAACCTCACTTTGTAATGAGGAAACTGAGGACTATGGTGGTTAATTGATTTGCTCAAGGTCACCATAGGTAGTAAGAAGAGATAGAATTTGAACCCTGTTCCTCTGATTCCAGAGCTTTTTCTAATATACCATATTGCTTCTTTAATGTTGAGAGGCTTGACTTATGTCCCTCTCATATTTCACATTCTTTTTGATTAATACTTGAGGACACACACTTAAACACCTTCACTATATAAAAGGCTTCTAAAGTCCCCTTTTTCCTTTTAGATATTTCACTGATGGCTTTTCTTATTTTTATGTCAGTGTGACTTCCCCTGGGGAGTTCCACTAAAAAAGGGGACCTTTGCTTATAGTTGTTGTTTAGTTGTTTTCAATCATATCTGACTCTTCATGACCCCATTTGGGATTGGTTTGGCAAAGACACTGGAGTGGTTTTCTGTTTCCTTCTGCAACTTATTTTACAGATGGAGAAACTGATGCAACAGGGTTTAGTGACTTGCCCAGAGTAACACATCTAGGAAGTGTCCAATCCTGGATTTGAACTCTTAAAGATGAATCTTCCTGATTTAGATTCCAATATTCTATCCACTGTCCCACGTAGCTGTCCTAGGTTGTAGGACAGCTTATAACAGCCATGCAAAACAAATCGATCCATTTATTGTCTCTAAAAAACTATGTCTCATGCTACATTTGTAGTCTGCTACCACTCTGCTGAGAGGTGGGAGAAATCCTACTTCCTTGTTGATACTCTCTTGTTGTGACTGGTCTTTACATTCATCAGAGTTCTGAAGTCTTTCAATGCTATTTTCTTTCACATTATTATATTTGGTTTTTTGTTAGTCATTTTCAGTCCTGTCCAACTCTTCATGACCCCATTTGGGGTCTTCTTGGCAAAGATTGGAGCGCTTTTGCCATTTCCTTCTCCACCCCATTTTATAGAGGAAGAAACCGAGGCAGGCAGGGTTAAGTGACTTGCCCAGGGTCACACAGCTAGGATGTGTCTATGGCCAGATTTGAATGCAAGAAGATGAGTCTTCCTGACTGCAAACCTTAGAGTTGTCCTAATTTGCAGTTTTTCTTGAATTAGAAAATTGGAGAATTCATTCCTATGATTCTTGATAGCTTACATTTCTTCTTTTGAAAATTCCCTGTTCATAATCTTTGACCATTTGTTGATTGAAGAATGAATCTTCTTATATATTTGTAGTAATTCCCTATATATCTTATGTATCAAACCTTTATCAAAGATATTTGGTAAGAAAATTGTTCCTAGTCAGCTGCTTCTCTTCTAATTTTAGCTACACTAATTTTGTACATGCAAATACTTTTAAATTTTACTTTTCAATTGTCTCATATCTTTTATGATTATGTCTGACCCTAAGAATTCTTTTCCTAGTCATTTGAACAAGGTACCTCCTTCCATTCTCATCTAAATTTTTTTATATATGTTTTTGGTTGTGGATTCATTTGGCAATTAATGTGGTATATGGTGTATGAAGTTAATCTAAATTTAATTTCTGCCAAGCTTTTCTATTGTTTCTTCATTATCAATTATGATAAAAGATCCAAAAATTGTCATTGAAATTATCTGAATTGAATTGTGGATCTCTAGTATTTCAGAGAATAGTTCCATTGTTATTTCTTTTAATTGGGAAAATGGACACCTCCAAAGGGTTAGAAAATTTGGCCCAGTGACACTGATCCCCAGGATATTAGGACATGTCTGTTGAGCATCAAAAGGACAGGTGCTATCAGGATAGTTATTTCTTCTACTGGTACAGATTATAAGTTCTCTATCCTTTTGAAGGCATTTTTAATAAGGCTACCCTTAAACCCCCACTTTTCCTGCCAAAAAAAAATCTCATTAGCTAGTGGTTACCTCTTTGTCGACAAACCTTTCTGCACTTGACCAAATCTGTTTTTGGACATGATCCCTCACTTTCCATTCTTAAAGCCTTTCCTAGATTGTGCTCACTAAGTGGCACAATGGATAGAGTATTGGACTTGGAGTCAGGAAGATCTGAGTTCAAATCCTGCCTCAAACATCTACTAGCTATGAGACCCTGGGTAAATCATGTAACCTCTCTCGTCTTCAATTTCCTCACGTCTTAATGTTGTTAAGCACCTACCTCAAGGTCGTTGTGAGGATCTAATCAGATAACATGCTAGTAAATTATGAGGATGATGCATGCATTAAGTGCCTTCTTTATGTCAGGCATTGTGCTTAAGAACTTTACAAACATTATCTCATTTGATCCTCACAACAACTCTGGAGGTAGGGGCTAATTTTATTCCAATTTTACATTAGAAGAGACTAAGGCAGACAGAGGGCTGAGGTGACTTGCCTGGGGTTGCATAGGCACTAATAGAAGTAGTCAGCATCCAAGGCTGGATTTGAACTCAGTTCTTACTGATTTTAGTCCCAGTATTGTATCTACTTTGCCACCTAGCCATGATGACAAAGCATTATAAAAAGGACTTAATGGATTTAATGGACTTTAATAATGACTTTGGTAGCCCTCCCCACTTCCCAAAGACTTGGGACTCACACAGTCTGGGTTCAATACTAGAATTTCACCCCAAAAGATCATAGTCTCTTTTTGACTCCCTGTTCCTCCACCTTTACAAATCATTGTAGACTACCATTGACTCATAGGTTTAGGGCTAAAAGAGACCAGGTAACCACAGTCACTTTGTATAATTATTCTTGATCATTTGTGTTTGACTCTTTGTGACCCCTGTGGGTTTTTTCTCGGCAAAGACACTGGAATGGTTTGCCATGTTCTTCTCCAGCTCGTTTTTTACAGATGAGGAAACTTGAGAAAAGCAGGGGAAAGTGACTTGAACTCAAGAAGATGAGTTTTCCTGACTTCAGGGTTAGTGCTCTGTCCACCGTACCACCTAGCAGCTTCACTTTACAGATGGACAAATCAAGGCCCAGAGAGCTTAGGTGTTTGCCCTCAGTCACATGAGTAGTAGGAGCAGAACTAGGATTCAAAACCAGTACAATACTCTTTCCACTAAACTTTACTTTTTCTGTAAAATGAGGGGATTGAACTTGATGGCTTCTGGGGTCCCTTCTAGCTCTGAATCTATGATCCCATGGCAATGCTATGAGTGGTAGAAGCGTGTGAATCCATAGAAGACCCTGAAAGAAGATTGAAGAGAATCAGGATATAACCTTGATACAGATTTGTACATCTTACTCGTGTTTTAGCCAGTGTAAACAGTAAACTGTAGCAGTCCTTGCTCTTTCCTCTCTCCACTTTTTAGAATGGGAATGAAAGTACCACCTGCCTCTTAGTGTTGTAAGGAAAGTATTTTGTAAGCCTGAGAGGATTAATATACACTGTTTTTATTCTATGGGGTGTTGCCCATTTCAAAGACGTTGTGATTCCAGTTGAGAGTTTCTGAGTGAGAAGTACATAGAAGTTAGCAGCAATATGTTTCTGTTTTATGTAAAAGAAATCTTAAAAATGCATCCAATGCCAATAAAGCCACTTCTGTAGAAGGAGTGGATGGTGATAAACATACACCCAATAATGGAGAGAAGGTGGAAAACATTCACAAATGATGGAGTTAAAAGAAAACACCAGGAAGTACACAGAATTTATAAGGACTAGAAAAGGTTAAATCAAATCCAGGCAGCAAGCCAGAGGGCAGAAAAATCTATGACCTACTCCCTCAAGTCCTGTTCATCTCATTTAGCAGAAGAGAGTTTGCAATTCCTGAGCCAACATCTTTGAGTAATTACAAATTTTTGCTTTAAAAAGAAAAAAAATACACACATGCTTTTCTATATACTTCAAAGTTTCTCTTTTCTCTCTTTCTCTTTGTTGATAATCAACAGTGTGGTATGATTCAATCAGTATTTATTCAGTATTTCCTATATTAGTTGCCAGCTTTAGAGAAGGAAGGGCCCCACAAGCCTAAATGATTGGGGAGGGAAGGGTGATCGTGATCCTTGAATGGAGCCTGGGATTCTAAGAAATGAAGAGAGCATTCCAAACATGGAATCAGAAGATGACAGATTGTTTATGGGGAAAAAAGAAATAGGCTAGTGTTCCTAAAAAGTAGAGAGGGTGAGTGGGGTTGGTGTGAAATAAATCTGGAAGCATAGAAAAAAATCAGACCGTGAAGGCTTTACATGTCAAACTGAGGAAGTTTCATTTTATCCTAAACTCATAAGGTACATAAGTACTGTCTATACACATATATACATGCACATACATGTATATACATATACATGTAGGTATGTGTGATTAAGCTGTGTGTACATGCATGTATATGTGTAATTATACTGTATATGTATGCACATATAGGCATGTGTGTATACACACATGGGTAGGTATATACATATATACATGTATGTCTATAATGTATAATCTATATGCTCTGTTTTACACCTATGGTTGTTTTAATATCACCATAATTTTATAATAGCTGTTATAGGTATGTACAAATTCATAGAATGTAAAAACTCAAAGTGACCTCACAATTAAACCTTTGAGTTGACCTTCTACCAACTTTACAGATGAAGAAATTGAGAGTTAGAGAGACAAGTGACTTGCATGTGGTCCCCACAGCTAGGATGTATCACAGGGGAGATTTGAACCCAGGTATCCTGATTCCAAATGCAGTGGCTTTTCTCCTATATACCACAATTTCTATTAGTGTGGAAAAGGCTAGTGGAATTTAGTGAGAGTAAAATTTTCCATAGGCTGAATTTCCAAGTTACCACAGCAATGTAGGAATGGCTAAAATTGACAGCCTTCGTCAATTTCTGTGGTTCTTTGGGGAAGAGAGGACAGTATGGGAGGGAAAAAAGACAGAGAATTGAAAAGAGATGTTCTGCTAGATCCTGAAGACCAATTAAGCTACAGGAGGTAGGGGGGGATCCTGGAAATGACCGGTGCACAGAATTAGGCCCAAGCCTTGAATCCCTAGTTTATTTGCCATTTTATGAAGAGGTTAAGAGGTTTCAACTTCAGCCGAGTTAAAAACACATTTTAAAAAGAGCGTTTATTTTATTATTTTCTTATTTGTGCCAGAAATCATATGCCATCATTATCACCATTCCAGTTGCCTAAGTCCTCTCTGAAGAGCAGATCTTCCCCAAGAGAAAAATAAACTCATTCTTTGTTAAGTCACATAAGTCTTTGAGTGCTGGGGTTCTTCACATTGTAAAATTTTATATTCCACCAAGAGCCTTTGAAAAATTAGTAGCATATGATTTGAGTTATCTTGTTGTTTCCTTGAGGAGGGCAGCTGGGGGCCACTGTGGTTTCTAGGCAGCTGGCTTCCATATATATACCCACATGGAAATAGATCTTCTCTTCTGCATCACAGATAAAATCAATCACTGCAACTAAGTGCCAGGGTAAATCACTTAAAACAATTCAGGAGTCTGAAAGTTAATAAAACAGGTCCATTTACAATATACCAGGAGGCTGCTTGATACAGATTAGGACATGAGGACCAGATCTCATCATCTATTCGAAATACTCTGAGGCTATCTGGCTTCAAATTAAACTATCTTGGTACACAGTCTGAATAAAAAGTAAAAAAATGAGAATTCTGCCCTGGCAGAACACATAGACCAAAAGGATTCTCCGTCCACAGGGCAGCCATGTTCTTTCTTAGTTAGCTTTATGCCTCACAAACCAACCAGGGGATGGAGATCACCTTTTACACGGACCTGCTTGTTTGAGTGTCAGACCACCAAATAAGGTAAGTTGCTTGAGTCTCAGACTGACAAAGAATTTAAAATGTGTAATCTAGTTCAATCTAATCAGCATTTGTTAAATTGCCTAATATGTGTGAAGTACCTAGGACTAAAGACACAAAAGAAAAATGGATAACTCATTTGAAATGACCCATTCCCAGCCTCTAGAACTAATTTTAGAGGTCTGGTTTAGTTATTTTTGTGGAAAGAGACTGAATTTAGACTCAGAAGACATGGGTTTGAATTTCCTTACCCTAGTGGAACTGTCTAGGTCTACTTCTCTACTTTAAGAAATGCAATTATATTTTTGTCAAAGTAAATTCTCAGAGAGACAGTAGGTGCTAAAATTTTACTCAGGAGTTGGATATGAGTGGTTCTTTCTTCTCACCACAACAATTCCATTCAGTATGCATTTTTTCTGGAGATGATCTATGAACTTTTTCAAATGATATTTCATTTTCTATACTCAGAAGTTCTGAGCAGTTCTTACAGCTAGGTGATGCAGTGTATAGAACACTGGGGCTGGAGTCCAGAAGACTAGAGTTCAATTCATCCTCAGATACTAGCTGTGTGACCCTGGGCAAGTCACTTAACCTTGTTTGCCTCAGTTCCTCATTATAAAATGTTCTAGAGAAGGAAATGGTAAATGACTCCAGTATCTTTGCCAAGAAAACCTCAAATTGGATCAGAAAGAGCTGGGCACAATTGAAACAACAAACAACAATAACAATTGTTATATTTTGTTGTTATTGTTGTTTCCCATATTGTTGAGATTTTGTTGTTGTTCTATCATGGTCTGGGAGACTGATGATCCTTAGGTTGTCTCCACACATACTTTCTTCAAGATCTGTCTGTTTTGCTCATGTAGTGAGAATATTGTCCTTTAGTATCATTGTTTATTGCTCCTTCTAGGTTGTCCTTGTCTGTGCATTCATATTCCCAGTCTGTTGTTTCTTTGGTGAGACTTGCTGCTGCAGATTTCACTTTTTCTATTCCGCCCATCATTTTTGCTGTGCAGGCTATAAATTCTATTCTTGTAATGCTCATGTCTCTTTTGAACCACTTAAGAACAGTGCATTGTGGTTCTGTATTTTCCTCACATTCTACAGGGTCCTCTCTCATTAAAGTATTAGATCATTTTCCTTTATTTCACAGTATTTATTCATAGTTGCCTGAACTCATTTACTAGGTCTGGAGGCCATATTTCCTTCTGTTGTTATTGTTTTCTCTGTTGATTTATCTACTTACATTCAAGGTCTTTGAGTTTTCTTCTTTACTGAAATCTTTGTTAATTTCAGTCTATTTCTGACTTTCTTCTGATGATGGTGGTTTCCTTGGAAACTGGATCTCAAAGCATATCAGCCTCCTCCTACTCTGGGCAATTTATGGTTTGTGGGCTTAGGTGTCTGCCCTAAGTGACTTTTGGGTAGATAGGTCTAATCCCAGCTGGATACTGAGATCTTTCCCGTTGACTTAGTGGATTACTGCACAGCTCCTTATGCATATGCATTCATGCACACACACACCCACACACCATATCCTGTCCTCATATCCTGTTCCAGTCTATTTGTTTCTCAGTTCTCTGACTCAGCACTGGCTGTTCAGATTGCTGCCCTCTGATGTTACTGCCTGCAATTGAGTAGTCAGATCTTGGCAGCACTGGTACTGTAGGGTTGCCTGACTAGCGCAGTCATGGCAAAGCAAACTCTGAAGCCTGGAGCTGGGGTCTTCATAGACAATGGAAAGAGAGAGGGCGTGGAGGTAGGGTTGGGTTTTGCTGCAAACCTGTGCATGAGAAGAGGGGGAGAGGATGCTTAGGATCAGTGAGCTGGGGTTTGGTTTTTTTTAACCTTCTTTTGAATTCTGAGTGTCCTAAATCATGGAAATAACTAAAGTTGCTTTATCTTTGGCATATAACTTCTGTTTTGGAGAGGTTTGAGAGATTGTGGGGATCAGAGAAAATTCTAGTCTTCCATCTTGATGTTCATATGACCCAGAAGTCTTCCCGATAAACACTTATATGATAAGCATATACAAGGGGCAGCTAGGTGGCACAGTGCATAGATTTCTGGGCCTGGAGTCAAATAGATTTCTGAGTCCTGAGTTCAAATCTGGCCTCAGAGCCTTACTAGCTGTGTGACCTTAGGCAAGTCACTTAACCCTTTTTGCCCCAATTTCCACATCTGTCAACTGAGTTGGAAAAGGAAATGGCAAACCATTTCAGTATCTATGCCAAGAAAACCCCATATGGGGTTACGAAGAGTTGGACGTCACTGAATTGGCCTAACAACCACCATAAGCACATACGAAGCAGTGTAGTAGGCACTGGGGATGTAGATTTAAAAAGTGAAAATAGGGGTGGCTAGGTGGCACAGTGAGTAGAACACTGGCCCTGTAGTCAGGAGGACCTGAGTTCAATTGCGGCCTCAGACACTTAACACAAAAACTAGCCGTGTGACCTTGGGCAAGTCACTTAACCCCAATTGCCCTCCAAAAACAACAAAAAAAGTGAAAATAAAAACAATCTTTGCTCTCAAGGTACTTGAATTCTACTAAGGGGGCAGGGTATTCTACTAAGTAATTCTACTAAGGTGCAACATATATATTGATAAAAAAACACAGAATATATACAAAAATTATTTCAGGAGAAAGAGTTATAGGGGAGACATCAGCAAAGTCTTCATATAGGAGGTAGGAAGTGAGTTGGACTTTGAAAGAAGCTTAGGATTCTGTGGGGCAGGGGTGAAGAGGGAAAACATACATCAGAGATAGAACATCATGTATAGGGACCACCTCACTAACCAAACTAGTTGGACCATCAGATGTGCAAAGGGAAGTCATGTACAGTAAGCCTAGAAAGGTTTCCTAGATCCTGGATTGTAAAGGGCTTTAAATGTCAAATGGAAGAGTCTGTATTTTAATCTCAAGGCAATTGCCCACTGAAGATATCTGAGTAAGGGGGTGGACGTGATCAGACTTAGATTTCAAGAATATCAATTAGGCAACTGTGGAAAATGAATTGGAGAAAGAAAAAACTGAAAACTTGTTTTTTTTATTCTAAGGTCTATTTAGATCATTGACTTTTGTCCTATCTTTTATCCCACCACCCTACAGGTCTAGATTGTTTTCGCTGGGTCTTCCTCCCTTCCTTTTTTTGTTTTGTTTTGAAGAATTCAGGAGTTAAGTGTCTTGCCCAGGGTCTCACACAACTAGGTAGTGTCTAAATCTGGTTTTGAACTGAGGTCCTCCTAACTCCAGGGCCTGTGCTCTATCCACTGCACCACTTAGCAACCCCCCAATTCATTCTTTATAGCAGGACTTGCTGCCTCTAGGTCTGTCCCACAGCCCTATTAACCATATCATTTTTAGCAACCACAACTCAAAAAACAAAGGCTTGCTAGTAATAACAACAGTAGCTGGCATTTATATAGCATTTTATAGTACAAAGAAGTGTAGGAATTGGCTACTTCTGAAATACTGTGGGACGGTGGCCATATCCCCCACCCCACCCCCCAAATGCCACATTGAGTCTGGGCAATACCCCAGGCACACTGGTGGACAAGTTTACATCTCTTCCGCTGACTCCCTAGTTGCAGTGAGGATGAGGTAAAAGAATTTATCCCCTCCCTCCCTCCACCTCCCCCCCCCCAACACACATGCTGTGATGGGAAGAAATCCCATTAGCTCTATGGGAGGTAGGAAGCAGAGGAAGAGCTTCCCATTGCTAGTGTACATGATCCAAGTTTTGTCAGGGGAGATCTCTTTAATTTTCTGTGACTTTGACCTCCTTCTTCAAACTGGGTCCCCTTATGGTAGTGATAGCACAGGATTATTGTGAGCCAGAACAATTGTGAATGAAGGCATTTTACAATTGCTGGGTATGAACAAACTGGAAAATAATGCATTCATCTTTTGGAGGCAAACTAGAGTTGTCAGGCCCATAGGAACTACATTGGCTAGTGACATGTTCCCAAAAGTCCCCCAAGCAGAGACAAAGAAGAAAATTGCATATGAGGGGGAAAACCCTACTTTTTTCAATATTGTTTTTTGTTTTGCTTGAAAAAATGTGGGTTATGAATGTTTTTTAGAATAACTAAAACACCTAAGACAGTACTACTATTACTTGTGTGATTTTTAAATATTAAGTACTTAAATTATTCCTATGTAAAATTTTCTGTAATATCAGATCATCATAATTTATGTCCACAGAGGACCAGAGCATGACATAATTCAAATGCAAGAGCAGGATTTCTTTTTGTTTCCAACAGGCACTAGCAATATTTTTTAAATTTTTTTTTGATTTTTATATACTTTTTTTTTACCTCAAACTTCATCCCCATTGAACTCTCTCTGAAATGAAGAGAAAGTTAAGTAAAACCAACTATAACATGACAACTGTGTCTGACAATGTATACCATATTCTTCATCCATAACTCCCCACTACTGAGATGAAAGAGTTGTGATCCATTATCAATCAGTTATTTGGGACCAAGATTGGTCATCAACATTAATTGTTCTGTGATAGCCTTTTAATGTTATTTTTATGTACAGTATTCTAATTATTGTTTGTCTTATCCTTCTGCCTCTGATTGGTTAACTCTGTATCAGTTCATATAAGTCTTCCATTGTTTCTCAGAATTCTTCCTACGGATTATTTCTTATAGCACAATGAAAATAGTAACTGTTTCTCTTTTGGTCAAAAACCCTGAGGGTCTTCCCCTCCCGGTTTGATTTTTTTTTTTCTTTAATTAAAGGGACCATCCATTGACTCACTTCTTAAAGAGACCTATTCACTGAATGGGCATTGCCTCACTCAAAATGAGAACCTAAAAAGACCTTAGCTTAAAAAGGCCAGGGTCTCCCATCTTGCATCATGGACCATCTCTAATCATCCTGATGAATATCAGGCCACTGGATCCAGATGGTTCTGGAGGAGAAAGTGAGGCTGGTGATCTTGCACAGGTCTACTTCACTCAAATCCAAGTCAACTGCAGTTCATGCCATCATTCCCTGATGTCATGGTCCTCTTCAAGAACAAAGGACAAACACGTAGCACAATAATACTACATTATGTTCATATATGAAAATTTGTTCAGCATTCTTCAATTAATGGGCACACCCCCCTTTACCTAGTTTTTGCTACCACATAAAGAAACATTGACAATTAAATAAGGGAAGGAGATGGGCTGAGAACCTTCTTTGCTTGAAATCTTACTTTTATTGATTTTTGATCTAGAAGTTGGTGACTCTATTGGGAACCCAACAGTGTAGCATCAATTTACTTGAAGATGGAAATGTAAGTGATGATAGCGTGCTGAATTTGACTGGATTGCAAAAGAAACAGCACACTTAGGTCTTGCTTTTGGAAAGACTCTTTCCAGTGTTACAGAATGCTGAAAGTATCTTTGATGCTTGGGCCAGGAATAAAGCTTGGGAGTCTGCCAAGTGCATTCATCCTGCAACCTATTGCCAAGAGACCTTTGCATGAGAGTCTCTGGTTCCTTTTATTCCGTCTGCTTTAGATTCCTCTACTTTCCACAACAAATGAAGGAACTTGTTCTTCTATTTGGAATGACACCAAATTAATGCATCCTGTGAAGATCTGAATCACCTTCTGACCCACAGACAATATTTGTAACCTGGGGTTCTCAACATGGCACTAATGAGGGTGGGGTAACTAGAGTCTGGATCTGGGGTACCATAGATAGCCAATATTCAGAATGGTATCACCAGCCCCATGTTCAACATATTACCACTCCCAGTACTTAACCAAACTTCAAATTGATACCTATTGTTGGTCTACCAGGGGTGGGGAACCAAAGGTTTTTCTGGATCCTTAAGTATGGCCCATTGACTGAATCCAAACTTCACAGAACAAATCCCATTAATGAAAGGATTTGTTCTGGTTTGAATTCAAAGGGCTGCAACTTGAGGACCTAGAGGGCCACAGGTTCCTCACTCTTTCTTGGTTCCTTCTTTACTCCCAGTTCTCTCAGCTCTTCCCAGGGGATTTGGGTGTGATAGACCTTGCCATGAAGGATTAAGATCTTCAAAAGGGTAGCACACAAGCAAGACGCCTTTGAAACTAATATACTGAATTGAGTATAGTATATTACTTATTAATTTTTTTTCTAAAAAATCTATACATCATGAGCTTTCTTTTTCTGTTCTTTTCTCTTTTTCTGATATATGGAAATTTTCATGTTTGTTTTAGTTAAGCTAAGAATAATTTTAAAATAATCATAAATAGATCTTTCTGGTTCATTTCTTCCCTTCTCAGATTCAAAAACTCTTCGAATCTTCTCCAATTAGCTTATTTCTCATATATTCAGTGACTCATCTGTTAGGAAAACAAAGGCCAACAGTTAAAATTGAAACATAAAACATTTATTTGGGATAGAAATGAACAGCAAAACAATAGGAAGTGATCACAACCTGTGCTCCCTATGACTACAGTTTCTCTTATCCCTTCTTTCCGTCGAAGAGCCCCAGCTCCCATAAGGGAAAACTGGGCTGTTTCTCATAGCCAGTGTTTATCTCAGAGGAGGAGACGAGGACAGAGGTTAGAGATTTCAGTGCAGACAGCCTTGGCGTCCCTGCTCTAAAACTGTTGCTATTAGAATCTGTAGCTCTTCCAAAGTCAGGATCTACTTGTTCTGCTCCAACCAGGAAATTTCCATCTCTCACTGTTCTTCTTAAGCCTTTCTCATACTCACTGATATCTTCCTTCTTCCAACAGTTCCTCTCTCTCATCACTTATCAGACACTGCCAGGGTAGGTCAGCACCCTCACAAAGTACTGCTCTCATTCAGTCAGCTATAATTCCCTGAGGCCCAGTACCTCATGGGAAATATCATATTCTTCCATAAGCTACCGTGTTCTGTATCCCTCCTGGACCCCATGCAGATGGATAAGGAAGAAAGGAATACTGTCCTATTTGTCACATTACCAAATGTATCAACACAGAATGGTAGAAAAATTTGTTTTAAACTCATTTTCATATGAAAATGATAAAATTCAAGTATCATAAAAATCAGAAAATGTAAATGTAGTTGTTTTAATATTTACTAAGCACTTACTGAGTACAGACAGAATTTTGTGCTTGATATGGGAGAAATATAAAGTTTAGATTATGAATTGTCCTTGTCCTCATGAAGTTTAAAATCTGGTATGCCATAAGACATATTTAACTTTAATACACAATGTGATAAATACATTGGAAGTGTCCAGGACAAAGCTATATGTAAGGTGCAAGAGGGAAAGAACAGTAGTTATAGAAAGGATCAATTAAGACTTCATGGAGGAGGGGCGGCCAGGTGGCTCAGCGAGTAAGAGCACCGGCTCCAGTGTTGGGACGACCCGGAGATCGAATCCCGGGCTCAGACACTCAGCACCACACCCAGAAATAACTGGCCGTGTAACCTTGAGCAAGTTACTTAACCCCGATTGCTTAAAAAAAAAAAAAAAAAGACTTCATGGAGGAGAAGCAATTTAGTTGGATCTGAAGGGATTAGAAGGAATTCAGCAAGTGGAGAAGGATGAAGAACATTACAAGCAGAGGGGACAAAGGCACAGACACTTGAGGCAAGAAGATGAAGGATTGTTTGGAGGGTAATAAGTAGTTTAGCTAGAGCATGAGATGCATGGAAGGGATTAATATTAGATGAGGCTGGAAAAATATAAAGATGCCAGATTATGGGAACTTTGACTGCAAAGCAGAGAATTATGCACTTTATCCATTAGGAAGTAGAAAATCACTTGAGAGCACAGTGAATAGAGCACTGGTCCTGGAGTCAGGAGGACCTGAGTTCAAATCTGACTTCAGACATTTAATACTTACAAGCTGTGTGACCTAGGGCAAGTCACTTAACCCCAATTGCCTTGCCTTTCCCCTTAAAAAAAAAGAAAAGAAAACCATTTGAGATTTTTGAAAAGAGAACTGATATCTTTGCATAGTGTATATTTAAGAGTGAAATAGTGTAGGGGCAGCTAGGTGGCGCAGTGAATAGAGAACTGGCCCTGGAGTCAGGAGGACCTGAGTTCAAATCCAACCTCAGACACCTAACACAAAAACTAGCCATGTGACCTTGGGCAAATCACTTAACCCCAACTGCCCCTCCAAAAAGAAAAAAAAATAAACCAAAAGAAAAAAAGAGTGAAATAGTGTGAAAGATGGATTAGTTCATGGGGGAATTGGTGGCAAGAAATCTGTTTGGAAGTAATTTCAGTAGTCTAGGAATGAAATGAAATAGTGACCATGAAAAGGTGTAGATCAATGCATACAATGACAATGAGGTCAAATTAACAGGAGCTCAGGTATGAGAGATGAGGGACAGGGTATCAAAGATAATGCCAATGTTTTAAAGGTGGAAAATTGTCAGATGAATGTCAGATAAAGGGCAAAAATACTGAGATGAAGTAGATGAATGAGTTCAGGAAGAGAGATTATCAGCTTCATTTTGGATACATTGAATTTGAGGTGACAGTGGGAAATACAGCTAGAGATGGGCTTGAAGGCAGTTGAAAGATACCTATGGGGGAGATGGAGATTTAATAAAAGATATTTTGCAAAACCTTAGTAAAAAGTACTGATGCATCTTTGCTGCCTGTCTATTCCTTCTAAATCTGCCAGGATTCTTTTATGACTGGTAATATTTTCTTTTTTTTTTTGTTTTTGGAGGGCAATTGGGGTTAAGTGACTTGCTCAAGATCACACAGATAGTTTTTGTGTTAAAGTGTCTGAGGTCAGATTTGAACTCAGGTCCTCCTGACTCCAGGGCTGGTGCTCTATTCACTGAGCCACCTAGCCACCCCTAACTGGTAATATTTTCTAGTGGGAGTTTATTCAAATGAAGCTCTGTTTAATGGAATGAGGAGAGGGGAATGTCTGCTGCTTAGCACTAGCCCCAAGTCTGTCAAGGAATAAAATACATGTAATCAACTCTCTACATAACAAAAAGTGATGTTAAAATGCTAGTCTGTGGCTCATTTTAAGCAGCAAAAAATACAATATTCTGACCTTAGGAAACATCTTGGACATGATAGTAATGGAATTTTACCTCCATACATTATTTGATAATCTCATATCTTTCTAGTTGCCTCCAAAGAGTAAACAACATTTGCCAGCCACAGACTCATGTTTGGGAAACACTATATTAAAAGATTGAGAGGCAGCATATCATAGTGGTCAGAAGGCTAGCCTTTGAATCACTTAGAAGTAATTATTTTTCAAATTTGAAGTTCTTTTTTTTATATTTTATTTTTTCCCCAATTACATGTTAAAACATTTTAAACTTTTATTTTTGTTAAAGTTTTGAGTTACAAATTCTTTCCCTCCTTCCTTTACCCCCCCCCCCCCCCCCCCCCCCCCCCCCCCTCCGCTTGAAACAGTAAACATAGTCTTACCTGGATGTAGGAACCTTAGTATAGAATGGGACTTCTAATCAAATAATGCCCTATACTAAACCCTTCACCACACACCCCTACAGCCTAACTACTTTCCCTAAGGAAACTGGCTAAACTTTTACCTTTTTTTTTTCTGGAGGGGGGAACACAAGGAAATTGGAGTTAAGTGACTTGCCCAAGGTCACACAGCTAGTAAGTGTCAAGTATCTGAGGCCGGATTTGACCTTAGGTCCTTCTGACTCCAGGGCTCATGTTCTATTCACTGTGCCATCTAGTTGCTGCAGATTCTAAGAGCCCTGAGCTTCTGGAAATTGATTCAGGTGGTAACCTGACTTAGAGCAGGGACCCTTTAACCTAATTAAGGCCATTTCTTATTGCCAACCTTGTCTAGATTTAATAGTTTTGGAAAATGATTCCTAGGATGTTCTGGCCCTTTTAACTGATTCCATTTGCTGGGTGGGGCTCTTTGCTTAACTTTCACCCTGGGGCTGTTGGGAATCAAACGAGATTATTGAAGTTATTATTTACCTCCCAGGGGCCATCATAAAGATTAAAAATATAATATACACAAAATCCTTTGAAATCTCAAAGCACTTCATAAATATCAATTATCGAAGTAGGCAGAACCACAGAAACAATTTGCATAGAGCTGACAAAAAGACAGCAGAACTCTGATCAAAGCAGTTACAAAATGATAATTTATATAGTGCTTGCTATATAAAAGGCATAAAATAGATATTTTATAAATAATAAAACAAAAACATCTATGATAACTATAATAGCTAGCATTTATATAGTTCTTTAAGGTTTACAAAGTAAATATTTATTTATCTCATTATTTCAATATTTATTATCTCATTTCATTCTCATAACAATCCTGTGAAATTATTCTTGCTATTATTATCCCCATTTTACAGATGAGGAAGTAGAGGCAGATGGAGGATTATTAAATTGACCAGGATCACTTAGCTAGTAAATGACTGAGATGGGTTTTGAACTCAGGTCTTCCTGACTCCCAAGTCTAGTTTTTGATGTTATATATTATTAATTGTTGTTGTTGTTTTCAGGCAAATATAATATATCACTGTAGACAGAAAAAAACCCACAACAACAGACTGTTATCTGTCCATATGTCAAATGTGGAATCGGTCTTGTGCCCCTTAGGTGATGGAATTTTACTGCCAGTCCTGTGAGACTGCCATGTGTCTCGAGTGCACGGAAGGGGAGCACGCTGAGCACCCTACTGTCCCACTCAAGGATGTGGTTGAACAGCATAAAGCTTCCCTTCAAGTCCAGCTCGATGCTGTCAACAAAAGGTAAGCAATTCTGAGGTCTCACTTTTCCTTCCTGCCAACAAAGGTGATGTTTCTCCTCATCAACTGCCATTGAAAGTAGGTTAGGAGGGTCACATTACCACTCTGGGAGCTGGTGTTAACAGCGTCCATTTTCACTACTGCTCACTGAAACAACCGTGGGCTGTGGCTTTGTGGCTACTCTGCTGGGGTGGAGGCAGGTCTTCCATGTGGCCCTTACGTCTAGTTGTGTAATGAGCAGGGGGTGGGGTGGTGCTTATAAGGAAACTAAGAGATTCACATCACGTTTGAGCCTCTCTTAAGCTGTGGCCTGACATCCACCATTGACTGTTGCTGGCTCTTGGGACTTTAGGACCATCAGACTGAAATGCAATAAGACTGTGTACTGCTTTGCCCGTGTGTTTATTTGTTTGGGGTGAGTCTCTAAACCTCTTTCTGCCCCGGTTTCCTGTAAATTTACACTGCCTGGTAAATCCTGTAAGCTCCCTGGGTCTCAATGTCTTCATCTGTTAAATGAGGAGTTTGAACGAGGTGGTTTCTGAAGCCCCTTCCAGTTCTAGTTCTGTAAGAAGGCTTGTTGTTCAGTCATGTCTGACTCTTCACGACTCCATTTGAGGTAAGGGTTATTGGAGAGGTTTGCCATTTCCTTCTTCAGCTCATTTTATAGATGAGGAAATGGAGGCAATCAGGGTGAAGTGACTTTCCCAGGGTCACCCAGCTAGGACACGTCTGAGGTCAGATTTGAACTCATGAAAATGAATCTTCCTGATTCCAAGCCAAGTGCTTTATCTACTGTACCGCCTACCTACCCCTGTGAGCCTATAGTCCTATCAATAGATGGAGAATATTGGCAAATTGGGTTTGTAAAGCAAAGATGTAGTGGGGAAAGAGTAGTATTTCATACTGAAAAAGAATCTGGAAATCAAGGAAAAGTACACAGAGATGTCTCAATTCAAGGAGGCTTTCATGTTGATAGATGAGCCCATAATAGAACTGAAAGAGATCTTAGCTATCTGATGCATCTCCATCACTTTCCAGATGGAAACTGAAGTCGAGAGAGGTTAATCACTCAAGGGAAGTCACCGTACATAGGAAATAGAGCTGAGATTTGAACTCAGGTCTTCTTGAGTCAAAATCCAGGGCTTTCCCCATTATGCCACACTCGACTTCTGCTTTGTAATGCTTTTGACTATAATAGCATATTACTACCCACATTGTTGTGTGATGAGTTTGGGTTTGATTAGTGGGTTCATTATTTGCCTACATTCTGAAGAGGAAAATACCCATCTGGGCAACTAGGTTTCTCTTTTCTTTTAAGGGAAGAAGAGAACTAGCGACATCATAGGTTAGTGCTGTTGGCCAATAAACGTTTACTAAATGCCCACTACTGCTACGAGAAGAGACCAAAACAGCCCCTTCTCCAAGAAGCCAAAACTTAACGTTAGAACTTGGTTTTTAAAAGGCAGCAATTTTGAGTTCTTAATAGTAATTTGTCATTATTTTCTTCCCCAGGCTCCCAGAGATAGACTCTGCCCTTCATTTCATATCTGAAATCATTCACCAGCTAACCAACCAAAAGGCTAGCATCGTCGATGACATCCATTCCACCTTCGATGAGCTCCAGAAGACTCTAAATGTGCGCAAGAGTGTGCTGCTCATGGAGCTGGAAGTGAATTACGGCCTTAAACACAAAGTAAGTGCTCAGGTCTTTGATTTTTTTTTAAATGAGATTTGTTTTCTTTTTTTTTTTTTTTCAAGTAAATGCATGTTATCTGTGAGTCAGGAATTTACCTTTATTGGGTTCCAAAAGTACAGAGAGATTCCCTAATGGGTACTGAAGGTCATGCTGTTCTTTGTGTACTTCATAAACTCTTCAGATGGGTGCTCAGGGATATTTTTCCTCTTCTAGCACCAGTAAAGATCTAGGATCTTGAGCACCACTTTATAGTAAATTATCTTTCTCCATTCTCCCCATGCAGCACACACACACACACACACACACAAACACCTCACTCTAATATACAAATGATTCCCACTTTTTAAAAATTATTATTACAAACATTTACTTAGCCTCTCCTTCCCACTATCTCCTCACAATGGAATAATTTAAAAAACAAAAACAAAACCATCACAGTAAATACATAGTCCCTCAAAACAAATGTCCACAGTTGTCATGTTTAAATATTCATGTCTCTCTCGGGATTTTGAGTCCCTCACTCCTTTGGCAGGAGGTGGGTAGTATGAGTCATCTCTGGTCCTCTGAGCCCCCGGTAGATCATTCCATTAATCAGACTCCTAAAGCCTGACTGCCACATCTTTAGTGTTTGCTCACTAATGCCTGCAGCATTCCCTACAAATCAGCTTCAGCCTAAGCACAGATAAGCAATTTCCATGTGCGATAGTTTGCCTAAGAACGGAACCAGGGATAAAAGTAGGTAGTACCTCTCTGCAACAGCAAGAGGAAAGGCCTAGAACGTTGAATATTTCAGACATCAAGAGGATCCATTTACTTGTCAAGCTCTTTATGGTGTGGTGCCTACCTGCTCACATCAAAACTCAGTGCCCTTTGAAATAGACAAAGGGCAAGGAAAGGGGAGGAGGTAAGGGTGTATGCCTTCAAGGATTCTGAAGCAATGAGGATTTTCAAAGATGCCAAATATACCAAAACAAGTATCTACTAAGTATTTATTGTGTATAGGGCACTGGGCTAAGCACTGATGTACAAAGAAAGGCAAAAACTCACAGACTTTTCTCAAGGAGATCCCATTCTAATAGGAGAGACAACATGCAAAGAATTATGCACATCCAAGATATAGATAGTATGAATGGAAGGTGAGTAGTGGAAGTATAAGGAAGTTGGAATATTTCTTTCTGTTCAAATCTTGCTATTATAAACTTGCCCATGTAACTCTGGACAAGTCACTTATTCTCCCTGGGCCTCAGTTTCCTCAACTGTAAAATGAAGCATTGTAACAGGCGTCCAATGAACAGGTTTGTAGCCTTCTCCTTATCTGCCAAAGGCACTACCACAAAGAACCCCATCTCTTCCCACTGCTGCTTCTCCTTAGCCTTGCTTGGACCAATCTCATTTGGTTTGTCTGATAATGAAACATGTTTTCTAGTTATAAGGTCAAATCTTATTCTTTCACTAATTGGGTGTCTTGCTTTGCCAAAGGTCCTTCAGTCACAACTGGATACTCTGTTGGAGGGACAGGAGAACATTAAAAGCTGTAGCAACTTTACTGCTCAGGCTCTCAACCATGGCACTGAAACGGAAGTTTTGCTAGTTAAAAAACAGATGAGTGAGAAGCTCAATGAACTTGCCGATCAAGACTTCCCCTTGCAGCCTCGGGAAAATGATCAGCTGGATTTCATTGTAGAAACTGAAGGACTTAAGAAATCTATTCACAACCTGGGGACTATTTTAACCACCAATGCTGTGGCCTCTGAGACAGTTGCTACAGGCGAAGGTCTGAGGCAGACTGTAATTGGACAGCCTATGTCAGTTACTATAACAACCAAGGACAAAGACGGGGAGCTATGCAAATCTGGAAATGCCTATATCACTGCTGAACTGAGTACTCCTGATGGCAGTGTGGCAGATGGAGAAATACTTGACAACAAAAACGGTACTTATGAATTCTTGTATACTGTACAGAAGGAAGGAGATTTTACCCTCTCCCTGAGACTCTATGACCAGCACATTCGAGGTAGCCCATTCAAACTCAAAGTGATTCGTTCAGCAGATGTGTCTCCCACAACTGAAGGTGTTAAGAGGCGTGTTAAGTCTCCAGGAAGTGGTCATGTGAAACAAAAAGCTGTGAAAAGACCTGCAAGCATGTATAGCACTGGAAAAAGAAAAGAGAATCCCATTGAAGATGATTTGATCTTTCGTGTAGGTAAGGAAAATGTAGAAGGTTACTGATTCAGACATTGGGAAAAAATTTCTTTCTGTCTACTGAAAAGTTTTATTATATGCAAAGTTTATTAAAAGTTAGAACTTCCTGTGTGAAAATTGTTGCAGGATACAAGACTGTCCAGTTATGTGAAATTATCAAGTCTCCTGTTGTTTTGTGTGTATATCATATTTCCTAGGTTTCTTGAGGACAATGAATGTGACTTTTTCATTTATGTACTTGGCTTCTAAAAATTAACACCAGTGTGACCCTGGATAAGTCACTTTGTTGAATTGAACTGAATGTGTATCTGCCTAGAATTAGCTTTTTGTTTTGCTGGACACTTCAATGAGTTGAGTCTTAAATGCAACCTGTAGCTATGGAGGAATAGAATTGGTGTGGATAATTGAATGGTTGATAGTCCCAAAATTTTGTCTGACCCATCTTTTATGAGGACTCTAAGAGAGCTAAATTGACTGGCTTGAGTTTCATACCCATTGCATACCCTCTGCAGTTAGAGGACCAAAAAGAATTAACTAGAAGGCAGGTAGGAGATAGGAAATAAGCAAAGGGTGTGGCTAATCAGCTCCCAAATAATTGATAATCAACTATACAGCTGTATCTGTCATTGGCAACTGGGAAACACATTTTATTATTCAGGCATCATGGTATAATTGAAAGAAAGATTTGTTTAGAGTCAGAAGAACTGGGGTTGAATTATGGCTCTGTAACAATACTTTTGTGAGTGAGTGAGTGAATAAATGAATAAGTGAAATGAAATTTTTATCACTTGTCAAACACTGTGCTCTAAATACAAAAGATAGTCCCTGCCCTCAAAGAATTTAGATTCTAATGGTGGAAGATAGCAAATACAGGGGAGTCATATCTAGGAAGACTAGTGGTGGAATGGTGAGTGGAGCCATAGGAGAATTGATTGACATGTTTTTTATGGTAACAGATATTACATTCCACAGCAGAAGGTGGAAATTGGGGGGATGAGGGAGAAGAGAAAGGCAGTTAGTATTCTTTTTCTTCTTCCGTCTTCAACCATTATGACAACCTCTTCCTCCCCCTCTCCCTCCTCCCCTTCCTCCTTCTCCTCCTCCTTCTTATTTAGAATGAATAAGCTATGCTTACTCTGAAATTCCTAATGATATTCATGGGAATTTTGTTTCATAGAACTTGCCTTCTAAAAATTAACACCAAGATGACTCTGGACGTAGCCACTCTGAGCCTCAGTTTCTTCCTTTTGGTAAAAAGAGGAAGCTGAACTAGATGATCTAATCCTAAAAATCCCATGATTCCATCTGTCTTTCTCATTGTTAGTTGATTCTTGTATCTTAATGGTCAAAGCTAAATCTTCATGAAGGCTGTGATGACACTAATTGTTTGATCCCTTCAATAATGGAGGTGATGTAACAATCCATTGGCAGAGCAGTTGTTGGGGATGGAGTACTTAATTGCAGCTTGGGTGCACAGGTGGTTGAGATGTGCAATCAATCAATCAACACTCATTTATTAGGTTGAGAGTGAAAGGTTGTTTTTTTTTTTTAACTCAACTAAATCATGAGCTATACTGTGCATCCAGACTTCATGGTCTTCCTCCATGCTGTTGGGTGCTGCGAACTGAGACATAGGTACATACAAAATATTTCTGAACTAAATTTGCTGGGCTGAAAGAAGAGCAGTTGTGTGTTAGCTGCCCGTGTATGCCTGGGGCTCTGCTATGCGCTCTAGAAGGATAACTCAAAATCTCTTCCCATTAGTTACAAACAGGAAAGCCTTTTGTCACTCTTCACAAGCCAGTTGTTCTCAATGAGAAACGAGATAAAGATTTCCCTGACAGTTAATCACCTCTCCCTTAGAACTCAACTGATTGCCACATTTAGCTCATGCTAATGATATGTTAATAATCCATGTACAGCTCAAAGTTTTGTACAAGAACATTATATAGCTACAGTGGTACATAGTAGGCAATTAATAAATGCTTGTTAACTTGTAGTGTCATGGAAAGAGCACTGGATTTCTCAAAAGAAGATCAAAACTCAAGTCCCATATTTAGCATTTATTAATTGTTTGACCTTGGGCAAATTACTTCACCATGCTGAGTCTCATTCTTTTCATCTATAAAATGGGGATAGTTATGCTTACCCTTCTTTCTCACAGCAAGGCTGTTCTTAGGCACAAAATAGATGATTGTATAAAACCCTATAGACTAGAAAGAACACTGTAAATAAGTGTCAGTTACATTTATTATTATTCTATTTAGAATGAATAGACCATGCTTACACCAAAACTCTCCATAACATCAATGGGTGTGTTTGGTGTGTTTGAATTTTTTTCCAGGGCAGAACTTGGCTACAAAATTTGGGGAGCTTAGAATTTGATTCCTATCTGAAATGCCTTTTTACTGTTTTTGTTTTCTAAAGAAGAGATACTTAATACTCTCTCCTCCTTCTCAACCCTGAAAACCTAGTTATGTTGCCTTAATGAATGAATGATGATTGGGATCTAACACCATCTCAGAAAACTGCCTTGAAATGGAAATGTCTTCGCTAAGTAACCTGAGCATCTGTGCAAGATAATAGGACCTTGAAATGTCAGGAATTCTTTTCTTCAGTGTTCCAGTTTGCTGACTAGACACCATAAGCTAGCTGTGTCAGCTCCTCAAGAAAGTTCCTGAGCAAGCTGTGGGAAGTTGTGAAAGTGTAGTCAGGTGCATTTTAAATATGTAATTAATATGCTGCCTCCCTCAGTGCACAAAAAGGCTTTTGAAGGGAAGGCTCCCCAGTAACAGCATTTGCACTCTAGTTTGCCTTTCAGTCTAAAATACGATTGGTAGAATCATTCAAGTTATTTAGATTAAATTCAAATGCCTAGAAAGAAGAAATTCTTTTATCATTTTGGGGCTTCATGTGGGTTCCCCACCCCCACCAAGTATGCACATGCATACTTTTCATATGGTAAGTCATGCTTCATTGATTACTAAAAGGCACTATAAAAGGCCCACAAATTCCATCCCTTGAATGGGCTTATCCTTTGTACTTCCATTTTCCTTTAGAGACAGGGCACGAGGATGGACACTGTGACTAGCTCATAAGTGACAGGTACTTAATAATTGCTTTTTCATTCTTTTTTTTTTCAAATGCTTTATTAACTTCTGATTTACATCATTCATTTCTGCCAGATTTTGAGTTACAAATTTTCTCCCTGTTTTTCCCCTACCCACCGCCCCAAAACAGCAGTCACACAGGATATCCCCTCCTCCAATCTGCTCTCTCCCATATTTTCTCCCATACCCTTTTTGACTTTTCCAGTGGATCTCTCTGCCCCAGTGCCTGTATATCTTATTTCCGAATTACATGTAAAATAGTATTAATAATACATATATATATATATTTGAATATTTGATTTTAAAACTTTCAATTCCAGATTCATTCACTTCCTCCCTTGTCTCCCACCCTTACTGGGAAGATAAGCAGTTCAGTATAGATTGTATATGTGTGGCTAATGCAAAACAATTACATAGTAGATATATTGTAAAAGACTGACTATATTTCCTTGCCTCCTATCCCACCTCCCACTTGTTCTATTATCTATTTTGATCCCATCCCTTTTCAAAAGTGGGTGCTTCCGACTTCCCTCCCCCCCAGCCTGCCCTCCCTTCCATCATCCCCCCTCTCATCCCCTTCCCCCCCTACTCTCCTGGAGGGTGAAATCCCCTATTTAGTGTGTATTTCATTCCTTCCTCAAGCCAAATTCAATGGGAATAAGGTTGACCCATTCCCTTTTGCCTTCCTATTCTTCCCCTCCATTGTAACCATTTTTCCTTGCCTTTTCTATATGAGATAGTTTACCCCATTTTGTCTCTCCCCATCTCCTCTCATTATATTCCTCTCTCACCTCTTTATTTCACCTTTTAAGTATCATCCCTTCCTGTTAAATTGGTCCTGTGACCTCTATCTATGTATACCTGTAAACATATATACACACATTCATATATGTATTCATATGCCCATATACCCTCATATATATTTCTATTCCCTCCAACTACTGAGAAAAGTTTCATAAGTTACAATTATTGTTTTTCCATGTAGGAATGTTAATAGTCCAACTTTGATAAGTTCCTTATGATTTCTTTTCCCTGTTTTACCTTCTCATGCTTCTCTTGCTTCTTGTATCTGAATGTCAAATTTTCTATTCAACTCTGGTTTTTTCAGCAAGAATGCTTGAAAGTCCTCTATTCCACTGAATGGCCATATTTTCCTCTGAAACATGATACTCAGTTTTGCTGGGTAGGTGATTCTTGGTTTTAATCCCAGCTCCTTTGACTTCCGGAATATCCTATTCCAAGCCCTTCGATCCCTCGGTGTAGAAGCTGCTAGATCCTGGGTTATCCTGATTGTTTTTCCACAATATTCAAATTGTTTCTTCCTGGCTGCTTGTAATATTCTCTCCTTAATCTGGGAATTCCGGAACCTGGCTATAATATTCCTAGGAATTTTCTTTTTGGGATCTTTTTCAGGAGGTGATCGGTGGATTCTTTCAACCTCTATTTTGCCCTCTGGTTCTAAAACATCAGGGCAGTTTTCTTTGAGAACTTCCTGGAGGATGATTTCTAGGTTCTTACTTTGATCATGGCTTTCAGGTAGTCCAGTAATTTTTAAATTATCTCTCCTGGATCTATTTTCCAGGTCAGTGGTTTTTCCCATGCAATATTTCACATTGCCTTCTATTCTTTCATTTGTTTGGATCTGTTTAACAGCATCTTGATTTCTCATAAAGTCACTAGCTTCTATTTGCTCTAATCTATTTATGAAGCAATGATTCTCCTCATTGAGCTTTTGAGATTCTTTTTCCATCTGGCAAATTCAGCTTTTTAAGGCATTCTTCTCCTCATTGCCTTTTTGAGCCTCTTTTGCCAATTGAGTTAGTCCATTTTTTAAGGTGTTATTTTCTGAAGTCTTGCTGTTGACTATCATTTCATAATTTTCTTGCCTTGTTCTCATTTCTCTTCCCAATTTTTCCTCCACTTCTCTTATCTGCTTCTTAAGGTCCTCTATGGCCTGTAACCAAGCTCGTATTTTCCTTTGAAACTTTTGGTGCAGGAGTTCTGACTTCACTGCCTTCCTCCTGTTCCATGCTTTGCTCCTTTTTGTCCCCCAAATAGGAGTCTAATGTTGGAATCTTCTGTCTGCTTTGTTTCCTTTGCCTGGTCATGTCTCCCCTCAGTCACTTGACCCCTGGGCTTTTTGCCACAGTAGGACTCTGCTACCAGACAGGGAAGCTTCATACCAAATGCTGGGGTTTTCTCACCTGCCAGAGGTATTAGTTGGGTGCCTTCTCTGAGGCCTCCACACACTCTGGCAAGCTGGACACACACCCCAGGACCTCCACCATAGACTGCAATCCAGATCCAAGCACGTTAAAGCAATAGTGCTTGGTCCCCCTACACTCTGCAGGCCAAGAGCTGAAGCTGCAACATGGCACTGGCTGTGCTGGTGTCTCAGGGGCAAAAGCCCTGGGGGAAAAAGCTGACACACTCCCACTTACTGGTCCCAAAGTCCACACTGCACTGACCTCTCATTTTGTCCTTCGCATCTATGTGTTGATAAATCTGGAAACAGCCACAGCTGCTGGTGATCTGGAGTCCTTCAGGCTGGCGGCTCGTCAGACTCGCCCTGGGGTTAAAACCCTGGCTCACGAAGGCCTGGGCTCGGCCCAGAAGACTGTGCTGGCCACTTGCTGCTGGCCTGCCAGGCTGTCCTCAGTGGGAGGTTAGGTTCTCTGCGTCATTTTGTGGGTTCTGCAGCTCCAAAGTTTGTTTAGAGTCCCCTTTTTACATGGGTTGGGAAAGGTGGAAGCTGGAGAAGCGGGGAGGTCCTGCTTCTACTCTGCCATCTTGACTCCACCCCCCCTTTTTCATTCTTTTAAGATAATAAAATAAAGGTTAAAATATTCATAAGAGAAATGAAAGTTGAGGGGCTATAATGGTGAAGCAAAAGAGTGATTATCTCAATTATAGAAATCAGATGTTTAAAAAAAAAACTCAGGCAAATACATCCTGTGGTGATGCGTAGGGGCCTTCAGAACATGAAATCGATGTAACAAAGAATATTTATTAAACATTTACTATATGTCAGATGCTGAGGATACAAATAGAAATATGAGATAATCCCTGCTCTCAGAGAAGCCATAGTCTAATTAAAGGCAATCTTACTTTCATGGGAATACAACCCTGGGATCCCAAAACTGGTCGTTGACATGAGACTCTTCTCATTGCTGGAGAGAATGTTTGCTCTCCCTCTGTGCCTCAATGCCCAGGTTTGAGTCCTGGATCACATCCGGTTCATGGCAAATGCAAAAGCCAGGCAGTACTTGGGTGGATCAGTTCTTGTCCTGATTCTGCCATTTGCTAACTGCATAACCTTGAGGGATTCATCAGCCTCAATTGGCCTCAGTTTCCTCATCTGTGTAACAAGGAATAGCTTTAGGACCTGTATCATGAGGCTGTTTGAAGGATTGAATGAGAGAACATAGATTAACACTCTTTGTAAATAGTAAGTCCTTCTAGAAATATGGGGTATTATTGTTATCATTACCTCATATTTTTTCTAGTCTTATTTTTATAAGTTATTTGAAATCTGGATTTTTGCCTTTATCTTCAGAGATGGATTAAGGTTAATCTTTGAGTAAAGTTGGTCAGCTAGATTGGTCATTAGATTCATTTATAAATTCAGGATCCACTGGAATTGGAAGGCAAATTAGAGGCCAAAGTTCCTTTTTGTTTGGTAGACTATCATAATATGACATAATATGCTCTCTCTCATTCAAGTCTCTCCCCACTCTAATCTGTCCTCCAGTCAGTTGCCAATATGATTTTCCTAAAGTGTAGATCTGCCCATGTTACCTCTCACCTCCTTCCCCAATCAATTCCATTGTCTCCCTATCTCCTTATTACCTCCAGAATCAGATATAAATTCCATTGTCATTTAAAGCTCTCTACCTTCTGGTCCCTTCCTACTTCTCCAGTCTTCTTACACTCTCCTTCCTTCCATGTTTTCACTGTTCCTTGCACCCCAAGTTCCATCTCCTACCTCCATATCTTTTCCCTGGCTGTCCCCTACACCTAGGATACATTTTTGTCTTCATCACAGTTTCTTAAGTTTCCCTCAAGATATTTCAAATCCCAGTTTCCAGAAGAGCTCTCTCCAGGTCTCCTGACTGCTAGTGCCTCCCCTTTTGAGATTATATAGACTCTGCATATAGCTTGCATGTTGCTATTACTTTCATGTTTGTCTCCCTATAAGAATATAAGCCCTCAAAGACAGACACTATTTTTTACTTTCTTTGTGCCTTTTTTTAAAGTGCTTAGTACATTGCCTGGCATATAGCAAGCAATTAATATCTTGCTAACTGGACTAAGTAAAACAATTCAGGAAGAATTGCTTTATAATTTTAAGGGACATATTATTGCCATACTCCTTTAATAATCAGCTGTAAAAGCACTTAACATTTATCAAATCAAAACTTGGATCTTTTAATGAAATTTTACAAATGAAGTAAAACCTAAAAGGTTATCTGGGTAAAGCCTATGGAAATTACACGTCACATTAGCAAACTTCGGGACAGAACATAGATAAGCTTCAGTGTATATTTAGGACTTAAAATAGGATTTGTCTAAGCTTTTATAATCTTGTAGAATTAGCTAAAATTTGTTAAGAAACAGCAGAAACACAAAGTATTCTCATCTTGTGAAAGTTCATCTTATTTTATTTTAGTTCCTGACTGAAATAAGTACAGGAACTTCCCATTATGTAGCACTCTGAAGTTTAGGTATGTCTTATTTACTCCTTATAACAACTCTATGAAACATAGATAATACAAGTGTTATCTCCATTTTACAAATAATGTAATTGAGCAACTGGGAACTCACAGTAAATTATCTAAGGTTGCATGGGCAGTAACTAGCAGGTCTAGGGCTTGAACCCAGACTTTTGAGAGTCTATAGACATATGTATACATCAGAAGTCATCTGGTTCAATCTGCTCATTGTGTAGATGAGGAAATAGGTCCAGAGAGGTTAAATGATTTGCTCAAGGTTACACAGGTGATAAGGAGTATAATATAGATTAGTTATTGTAATGGTTTTGGCATGCTGTGCAGGTAATGATTTGAATCCTGGCCACTGGTACAGGTGTTGCAGAAATCTGCTTAGACTCAATAGAAAAGACCTAGAATGAGGAAAACCCCCATTCCCCCAGCTACAAGGGAGACTGTTGTCTCTACTTTGGGGCAGAAATAGGAGGGCTGTGTCTTGGTGCTCACTCCTTCTCCCTTTTACCTCCAAGAAGGATTTTAGCCTAGAATCATATCTATCTACTACAGAACAGATGTGGGCATTCCAGAAGTGCAATGCTCTTTTGGGGGTTCAAAATAAAAGCCATTTTCTCATCACTTTCTCTGAGGTCCCACTGCAGACCAGGAGGGTAATAGTTAGCTGACAAGAGGGGGACACTCCCTTCCACCAGATGCTTACCACGAAAAAATCATCATGAAGAGCTAGCAAACATGTTTTTATCCAGACAAGTAGTGAAACAAAAATGAGAGAAACACAAATTAAGGTGGACAATAGAATAAAAAAAATAAATGAGCCCTTTGACTCAAGAGCAAGATAAAGTTTCAACCAAGAAGAGAACACACTTACTAGAGAAGTCAGCTGTTAGGAGTCTGTGGGGATACAGGCACTGGAAATCAAGGGATATGTTTGGGGCTTATTTCCACCATATACCTGTGATTCTGGAGCACCTAGCCTCCTAAGTTTATTCTTTCTCTCTGTCTCCCTCTCAAAATCTCCTAGAGTCATGGACTCAGGAGTCTCTCAGCCAGTCAGGAGTCATCTTTCTCTCCACAGCACCCATCATCATATGCTGTCTTTCAGGTGACCTTCAAACTTGCATGGGGTTGTCAGCGAGACAACAGTAGCAAGAATTAAAACCCAGGTCCTCTGACTCCAAATCTAGTACTATTTCCATTATCCAACACAGCCGTGGATTATAATTAAACAACAGATCATTATTCCTAGCTTGTTTTGGCTAGAACAGAACATATTTTTATTTATCCATTAGGAACATACTGACTCAAGAATATATTCATTTTCAAAGACAACATTGTGATTTCCCTATACATTTATATGTAATTGAAAGCACTAATATGTGGTGGTCATTCCCTGATGAAGTCTCTCCATAATGAAACTGAAATATATTTATGAGAATTAGAGATAGCAATAATGCCAATCTAACCTATTCAGAAACTGGAACATAGATCTAAAAATAAAAAGGAGGATTTCAGAAATTAATTAAGGGTGCTGATGGTTTGTTGATCCAGGATCCAAATAATGACAGCACTTTCTCATTTTATAGTAAAAATAATAAGGGAGACAAAAGAGGGCAGCAGACAGAGCATCTGGAGTCAGGAAAGACCTGAGTTCAAATCTGGCCTCAGATACTAGCTGTGTGAGCCTTTTGCCTCAGTTTCCTTATCTATAACATGAACTAGAGAAGGAAATGGCAAACAACTCTGGTATCTTTACCAAGAAAACCCCAAATGGGGTCATAAAGTCAGACACAACTGAACAACAATAAAAAAGAGGGAGCACCAAGTAAGTAGATATGGTAATGTGACATTGTCTATACTTTGGCTTCTAGCAAAAGTAATCATTTTACTTCCAAAATCAGACATAACTTCACCGGTGTCTCAAAAAACAGTGCCATTTCCCCCCTTCATTCTGGGGAGGGGTTTAAGCGGTGGGTGAGAGAAATCTTTTGTCTAGTTAAGTGGTCCACAGACTGAAAATGTTTGAAAAATGTTAATTTAATGCCTCTCCATTCTTTCTTTATCCCTATCTCATTTTGTCCAGCTCTTGGTTACTGCTTACCTCTCTTAGTTTCCTTATGTCTTTTCCATCTCCAGGTTTCTGATTCTAGGATTCTTTCTTTCACCCAAGTTTGTTTTTTTTTTTTTGGCTTTTCTATTTTCTTCAGAGTGCTTTTGTCAAAGTAAATTTTAATTCTCAAAAGTCCTAGATATGACATATTTTCAGGAATAGGTTATGTTGCTGCACAGTATTATGACTGGCCTGGTTCTCTGTATCCCACCTATAGACCCACCCCTGCTCTGACCCTGGGACCAAGATTCAAAATTCAGGTAGCTCAATAATCTTGCTGTCGGCTCTTGAGCTTTTAGTCCGTTCCTAATGACATGGTCCCTCTATTGCAGATATTCTGAACTCTTTTGTCTTGGACCCTTTTTGGCACTCTGGCAAAACTTATGGATGCCTCAGAATGATTGTTGTGTACATTTGTAATTAAAGGAAATGATACATTTCAGCTCAAAATTAAGGAAAATGTATACTTTTCCCTATTCAGCTTCACAGTCCCCTGAAATCTTTCTACAGGTCCCTTAGTTTAAAAACCCCTACTCTGTTGCTTTCCTCTATTAGTACTCTGACTTATACCCATTCCTTGGGACTAAAACCTAAGTTGGTTGTACTAGCCTTTGAAGGAAAAGTAATCTTGCCACAAATCACATCCCCTCTGACTGGGTCCTTCACATTGGCCAAATACCAACCTCAACACTTGGTTCATAGATTATGTCTTTATACCTGGAAGGTTACCTTAGAGACCATGTAGCCTACCCTTCTTCCACTTAAAAAAAAAAAACAACAACCAAAAAACCAGATAAACTGATATCCCCAATGTGAACGATCTTGCTGTTTGCTGAACATCAGTTCAGACAGTGGTCCATATTAGGCCCTATTTTTGTTGTCATTGGGTTGGGGCAAAGTAGAGATAAGTTCTGCTTCTGATCATCTCACATAATATCTGTTTTATTACAACCTGGCTCTTCTTAGGACTCATCCCAGTTACTTGAATGTTGCCAGGACTGACCTACCTTTCTCTGCTCTTTTATAAAGATTCATGTCATTTTGCCCCTCCCTAAGGAAAACATCAAACTTGGTCATTATACTTATTGAAAGTCATTGAAATCATAAAGTGGCAATCAGATTTTCCTTCTTTGAACTGTGAAAAGTGTTGCCTGTCTTTTGGCCCTGAAGCCTGGACACGTCTCCATCCTTTGTGAGTAGTGTTTCATCTTCCCATGAACAGTCTTTGGGGGGGGGGGGAGGCAATCAGGGTTAAATGACTTACCCAGGGTCACACAGCTAGTACATGTCTGAGGCTGGATTTGAGTTTAGGTCCTCCTAACTTTGGGGCCTGTGCTCCTCTATCCACTGTGCCACCTAGCTACCTCCCCCCTCCAATATTTATGTTGTTCATTTGAAGGGGATCATCATACCTGTGATTTTTTTTGGCTATAAAGAACCCCCAACTATAAAGAAAACCCTATTTACCAATGTAGGTCGGCACTTTGTGTTTCTAAAAACTGGAGAGGCAAGGTGACTTGTCCATAGTCACACAGGTTAAATAACTTGATTCTGGATTTAAACTATGTTCAGTGACTCCAAACCCAGTGCCCTAGCTTTGTTCTAGTTTTATCATTCAGTCAATCAAAGTATCATCAGCATTTATTAAGCACAAGTCAGATACAGTACTTGAACACAGGTCTTCTGACTCAGCCCAGCTTACTGTCTATTACTCTTTGCTGGTGTCACCCCGGATAGAGTGCTGGGCCCAGAGTCAGGAAGACCTCAGCTCAACTCTGGCCTCAGACACTTAGCTAGATATATGACCCTAGGCAAATCACTTAACCCTCTTAGCCTCAGTTTCCTCATCTGTCAAATGAGCTGAAGAAGGAAATGGCAAACCACTCCAGTATCTTTGCCTAGAAAACCCTAAATGAGATCAAGAAAAGCTGTATGTGACTGAAACAACTAAACACCACCACTACCATGCTGCCTCCCAATTCAATTGAAATGAGTTCTAAATGTCTGTGAAATACAGTAAACATCTACTACTCTTTAAGTCTCCTTGACATTTTTTTTTCTGCTTGCTTCATCTTGTTTCCTGGTACTCTTTGCAGGAATCCTTTTGTTGAATAAATTCCCTTATGCTTATTAACCTGGAATGGACACTGTTGGAATAGCCTTTATATATGTAGAAAGAAAATTCCCTACTTGGAAGACTACTATGTCAGTCCTTTAGAAATAATGTTCAGAAATAAACCCATTTCAAATAAACCCACCTGAGGCTTTCATCTCTTACTTTCTGTGTCCTTACATTTTGAGAAATAGAGTCTAAGTCAGGTGTCCTAGTTTTTCTTATAAATGCTGCTGACAGCCCATCTTCTCTCTCTTCTAAAATGGAGAAAAATACTTGCCACTTATCTACCATGAGAAGGTCAGTGAAGATCAAGGAACTGGTGCTGGCTGATTGCTTTGTGTCCCTCAAATTGGAAATAGAATTTTTTTTCCTTATAAAATAGCTCTTGGTTTCACTACCTCACCAACAAATGAAAAAAAATAAACCACTGTGAGTTCAGCACCTTGTAAATCGAAATCTCCACCACAGAGAAAAATCTAACTCCTAAAAAAACAGAAGTACTGTCCTCCTGCATTCAGGCAGAACTAACATTTGTGAATGTCAGGATTTTCTTACAACCGTCCAAAATGCCCTTTTCCCCCACAGAGACAGCATGGTGTAGTGGATAGAGAGCAGGGTATTTGGTAAAGAGAACCTTGCCTCAAACCTACCATCAACATTTATCAGCTGTGTGATGTTGAGCAAATGATTTAAACCCTATATATTTCAAGCAAATCTCTAGGACTTATATACTAAGCCACAAATGAATTGCAATCTGCCTGGGTAGAGGAAGTTCCCACACTAGGAGTAATCCTCTGTGTTTTCATGTACACACATATACATAATATATGTGTATACAAAAATGTTAATGATTGGGCTTTATTTGCTGAAATATTTGTAGAACTAAATCCTGTTGAAACCATGGTGATATTTAAGTACTATGCATGTTGACAGAAGGAAGGAAGCATTTATTAAGTATCCTTTACAATTATTATCTCATTTGACCTTTAAAACAACACTGGCAGGTAGGTGCTGTTATTATCCTCATTTTGTGTTTGAGAAAACTGGGGCAGACAAAAGTTAAGTGACTTGCCCAGGGTCACACAGTACGGTAAGTATCTTTCTGAGGTCACATTTGAACTCAGGTATTTCTGACTTCACACCCAGTACCCTATTCCCTGCTCTACCTAGCTTCCTCTGTTTATAGAGTGAAAGAATAACAGGAAAATGCTAACATAGACCTAAGTAAAGGGAGGACAACCAAGGCAGGAAAGCAAATTAGAGAACAAATTACCAGAACTGGGATGGAAGAGCATCCCAGTAGTAAAATCCAGAGAAGAAGCTGTTACTAGGACAAGGGGTTAAATTCCACTTGTGATGCTGACAAACTTGTGCGACCACAGTCAAATCAATGTCCTTCTTTGTAGCACAAGAGGATTGGACTAGATGGCTTTTGGGGTCCCTTCCAATTCTAAATCAAGAATCCCAATGTAGACATGACACCACATCATCTAACTATAGAAAAAGAGATTCCTTTCACAAAAGCGTTGCTATACGTGGCTTAGATTTTGTCCTGTTTCGTTCTTGATTATCAAAGGCTGGTGAGAAGTAAAAATTATTATGAAGTAAACAAAGACCACCTATAGAAAGAAATTCCTGCTGGAATTGAGAGACCTAATTATCTAGTTCTTAATATCTACTGTTCTGTGATTATTTGCAGGTACCAAAGGAAGAAATAAAGGAGAATTTACAAATCTTCAGGGGGTAGCTGCATCTAACACAGGAAAGATATTAATTGCAGACAGCAACAACCAATGTGTGCAGGTATGATATGAAAATTATTAATAGCCTTCATATAATCCTTTTGAGGTTTGCAAAGCACTTTACAAATATTATCTCAGTTGATCTTCACAGCCAACCTGAGAGTTAGGTGGTATTATTATCTCCATTTTACAAATTATGTGACTTGCCCAGGGTGACACATTAAACCAATGTGTCATTAACTTAATGTCCAAGGCCAGATATGAACTTTCTGGCTCCCTGTCAAATATCTATCCCCTGGTTCACCTAGCACCTTTATAATTAAAAATGAACTTAAAAATTGAAATGATCATTTTGAGATAATGGATATGAATCCAATGTTTATTACTTAAACATCGAAAACACTTAGGCAATATGGTCTGTATGTAAGAAACTAGCTTAGATAACGAGTTAACAGGATGTTCTCAAGGGAACATCAAGGGATGTTCTTGTTCTGTGTGACTGAATGTATTAATTGTAACATATGGTCTTATTTATGTCACCCTTCAGTAATTCTTGTGCCATTTCTCATGCTTTTTTTTTTGAAACAGATATTTTCCAACGATGGCCAGTTCAAAAGTCGTTTTGGTATCCGAGGACGGTCTCCCGGCCAGCTGCAACGGCCAACAGGGGTTGCTGTTCATCCCTGTGGGGACATAATCATTGCAGATTATGATAATAAATGGGTTAGCATTTTCTCTTCTGATGGGAAGTTTAAGGTGAGTTAGTAACATACACTTATGGTAATATTAAAAAATCAATTGGAAACTAATTTATTAAAAATATGCTGAAATGGGATTCATTTACTAAGGGAGAGGAGTTTTGTATTTAGAACTTCCTAAATTAAAGCCTTTTCATTCAGAATGCCCAGCATTTTAGATAAAATGGGGGTTGAAGTGGGGGAAGGGGACAAAGCATACATTAAATAAAATCATCTTTCCTTTACTAATATTGTATAGTAAAAGAAAATGCACAAAAGAACATTTTACCCCCTAGAGGATAGAAGCCTGCTGTACAGCATAGTTTCCAAAAAAAAGTGTTGAAAAGTGTGGACTCTTAAGTCCAAGGTCTAAAAGGAACAAGGAAAAACCACTCCTTGCTTTCTGAAATAGTCATTGTTCAGGGTGTGGAGATGACACCCATATAAAAGAAAGTCTCTGTTTTCTCCATTTTACTGGTATTTGAACTAGTAAAGTGAATGATACACGTGACACTTCAGAAAATCGGACCTTCAGTCCAAATTTTGGTTCTTCATATTGTAAAGTTCTAGACTTGATATAATAACTGTATTTTTCTATTTTCTCATTGAGATTTCTCACTGTGTGATCCTAGGAAACTCACTTATCTTCTGCCTGTGTCCCAGGCAGCTATCTCAGGCCACAGACACATTGATTTTCCTTACTGGAATTTTTTTATACCAGTGAAGTCACAGGTCCTGACCAAAACAAAGACAAAAGTCAAGGGGTTTTTGTTTTTGTTTTTGAGGGGGAAGTGGTAAGGGAAGGCTATTCTAAATGCTTGCATGGTAATGCCTGTGTGCTGATTAAGGTTGTCAGTTACCCTTACTTTCCCTTTGGGTGGGCCAGGATACCCCTTCCCTCTATATACAACTGCCTCTAGCTACTCCCTAGACTCCTTTCCTCTGGAAAGGGCTCTCAAAACCCACCCTGGAAAGAAGTCTTAGAACTAACTTAGCTGATCACAGCCCCCTAGCTACTGCTGATTCATTCATTACCTAGAGTGGGAATTCTTGATTCAAGGTCAGTGAGCTTGTTTTTTAAATATTTTGATCATTGTAGTTCAATGTAGTTGATTTCCTTCATAATCCTATGTATTTTGTTTTAAGCATTTAAAGTATTATTCAGAAAAGGGATCTAAAGGCTTCACCAGACCACCAAAAGGGTCAATAACACAAAAAAGATGAATAGCTTTTGACATAAATGTCAAGATCCTTGTATATGTGTTCCCTCTCTGTCCTGGAGCATTGTAAAATTGAATAAATAATTCCCTTTTTCTTTCAACTCAGAGCCCCAAATCAATAATGCATCACTGGAAAAAATCCTACAGCTTCAAAATCTGTCTTGTCCAGTAAACTTCCCAATTGTCCCTCTCCACTGAACTTGGGCAATGCAGCAGTTAATAGACTTTAACATGATTGTTGACATTTAAAGAAAAAAAAAGTTTAAGGAACTTATAAACCTGTTACACCCAAGAAAAGCACCAGGCTCATAAAGGGAACAATCATTTATTAAATGCTTACTATGTGCTAGGCTCTGTCCTAAGCTCTTTACAAATATATCTCATTTGATCTTCACAACAACTGTGGGAGATAAGAGCTATTATTATCCCCATTTTACAATTAAGGAAACTGAGGCAGACAGGAGTCCAGTGACTTACCCAGGGTGACATAGCTAGTTAGGTGTCTGAGACTAGATTTGAGCTCAGGTCTTTCTGACTCCAGGGCTCAGTGCTCTCTCTCTATTGTGCTATTTAGGAGAGGAATAAAGGATCATTGGCTCTAGGCTCAGAAATCCTCAGCAGTTACAGCAGCAAAACATTTGCCCTGTTTTCTAGGCATGATTTGATCACACAAGTATATCCTATAAATCATGATGGCCACATGTCATTTCTTGCCTTCCCTTTTCTCTTCTGGTCCACACACTTTGGTGGCTGCCCTGCTCCACAAGCCCTTAGCATTGTTAAAATCAGCTCATTCCCCACCCCTTAGTCCCAGAAACATGGAACATACCCATCCGTTCCCCAAGCAGGATGAGGAAGGAATTCTGGGTAGATGTTAGCCTAGCCATCAAACCTTCAGTCTCTACCATCCTGATCTCTTTGACAGCACCTCACGAAGAACACTAAAAAGGATTTTCTTGGTTTGTTTGGAACACAAATAGCAAGAGAAGAGAGCCTTCAGATACTTGGATGTCAGTTGGTATAATGTTAGTGAATGACAAAGAAAACTTCCTACCACTTCTGTGCCATAGACTGAAAGAAAATTATTGCTAGAAGAAAGCATTTCATAAAAACTGTTCATTTTATACCTGAGGAATCTTGAGCCCTAGAGTGACCTTGACTTTCCTAAGGTCAAACAGCAAGTCAATTCCGGAGTCAGAACTAGAAATCCCAGATTGGCATGGTTTGTTTCCATTATACCACGTTCCCTACTTTGAACAAGCAATTCCCTCCTACTGATATATTACAGTCAACTCTATTTTACATTTATTATGCCTATGAGATGCTTGGTTCAAGTGCCATATCTTACTGGAAGCCTAGAGACATATATTAACTCTCTCCCTCCCCACCCCAATAAAGCCTCCCCACCAAATTACAATAATCAGGGTCTAATATATTTTTTCTGGAGTTTTCTGCGGTTTGCAAAGCCCTTTACAAATATTCTCTCATTTGATTCCAACAATAGCCATGGAAAAGAGGCACTGTCATTTTCCTCATTTTGCAGATGAGGAAACTGAGAGTGAGAGATTAAGTGACTTGCCTAGAGTCACATAGCTAGTATGCTTCAGAGCTGAAACTGAGTTAATTTTTTTTATTCAATTTCTCTTTTTTTCTCTCTTTTTAATTTTTTAGTTTATATCATTCATTTCCACAATTCGTTTCAATTTCAGTTTGGGAGGGAATGACATACACACTAAATATATTTCCACAATTTCATTTCAATTCAATTCCACATTCATTTCCACAATTTGAGTTACAAATTTTCTCCCCAATTTTCCATCCCCCAATCTGCTCTCTCCCATATCTTTTTTTTAAAAAGCAATCCAGGTTAAGTAACTTGCTCAAGGTTACACAGCCAGTTATTTCTGGGTGTGGTGCTGAGTATCTGAGCCCAGACTTGATCCCCAGGTCATCCCGACACTGGAGCCGGTGCTCTTACTTGCTGTGCTACCTGGCCGCCCCTCTCCCATATCTTTCCCCATTACCCCTTCAACTTTCCAGTAGGGCACAGTGGATCTCTATGTCCCAGTGCCTGTATATCTCATTTCCCAGTTACATGTAAAATAATAATAATAATTATATGTATATGAATTTTTAAACATTTAATTTTAAAACTTTGGATTCCAGATTCTTTCCCTTCCTCCCTTGTCACCCACCCTCACTGGGAAGATAAGTAATTCAATATAGGTTGTACATGTGTAGCTATGAAAAACATTTCCATAGTGGATATATTGTGAAAGACTGACTATATTTCCCTCCAACCTATCCCACCCCCCATTTGTTCTATTGTCTACTTTGATCCTGTCCCTTTTCAAAAGCAGGTGCTTCCAAATTCCCTCCCCCTCAGGCTGCCCTCCCTGGCATTATTCCCTCTCTCATCCCCTTCCCCTCTATTCTCCTATAGGGTGAGATACCCTATTTAGTGTGTATGTCATTCCCTCCCTAAGCCAAATTCAATGAGAATAAGGTTGACCCATTCCCTTTTGCCTTTCTGTTCTTCCCCTCCATTGTAACAATTTTCCCTTGCCTCTTCTATGTCAGATAATTTATCCCATTATATCTCTCCCCATATCTCTTTATATTCCTCTCTCACCTCTTAATTTCACCTTTTGAAAGGATAATATTTTCACCTTTTTTGAGTATAATCCCTTCCTATTAAATTGGTCCTGTGCCCTCTATCTCTCTATCTATGTATACTTGTAGACAGAATATATACACATTCACATATGTATTCATATACCCATTTACCCTCCTGTATAGACATATGTATGTATGTATACATATACATACATCTATACACACACATACATACATATATATATATATATATACACATTTCTATTCCCTTCAACTATTCTCATACTAAAGAAGTTTCATAAGTTACAATTATCATTTTTCCATGTAGGAATATAAATAGTTCAACTCTGATAAGTTCCTTATGATTTCTTTTCCCTGTTTACCTTCTCAAGCTTCTCTTGCTTCTTGTATCCGGATATCAAATTTTCTATTCAACTCTGTTTTTTTCATCAAGAACGCTTGAAAGCACTCTATTCCACTGAATGACCATATCTTCCTCTGAAACATGATACTAATTTTTGCTGGGTAGGTGATTCTTGGTTTTAATCCCAGCTCCTTTGACCTCTGGAATATCATATTCCAAGCCCTTCAATCCCTCAGTGTAGAAGCTGCCAGGTCCTGAGTTATTCTGATTGTGTTTCCACAATATTCAAATTATTTCTTCCTGACTGCTTGTAATATTTTCTCCTTGTTCTGGGAACTCTGGAACCTGGATATAATATTCCTAGAAGTTTTGTTTTTGGGATATTTTTCAGGAGGTGATCAGTGAACTCTTTCAACCTCTATTTTGCCCTCTGGTTGTAAAACATCAGGACAGTTTTCCTTGATAATTTCTTGAAGGATGAATTCTAGGTTCTTTTTTTGATCATGGCTTTCAGGTAGTCCAATAATTTTTAAATTATCTCTCCTGGACCTATTTTCCAGGTCAGTGGTTTTTCCAATGAGATATTTCACATTGCCTTCTATTTTTTTTATTTGTTTGGATCTGTTTAATAGTATCTTGATTTCTCATAAAGTCACTAGCTTCCATTTGCTCCAATCTAATTCTGAAGGAATGATTCTCTTCAGTGAGCTTTTGAGATTCTTTTTCCATCTGGCAAATTTAAGGCATTCTTCTCCTCATGGCCTTTTTGAGCCTCTTTTGCCATCTGAGTTACTCTATTTTTTAAGGTGTTATTTTCTTCAGTCAGGTTGTTGACTCTCATTTCATAATTTTCTTGCATTGTTTTCATTTCTCTTCCCAATTTTTCCTCTACTTCTCTTATTTGATTTTCAAAATCCTTTTAAAACTCCTCTATGGCCTGTAACAAGCTCATATTTTACTTGGAAGCTTTTGGTGCAGGAGTTCTGACTTCACCGTCTTCCTCCTGTTCCTTGCTTTGATCCTTTTTGTCCCCAAAATAGGAGTGTAAAGTTGGATTGCTCTGTTTGATTTGCTTCCTTATGTTGCCACTCAATTACTTGACTTTTGAGCCTTTTGCCACAGTAGAACTCTGCTATCAGAAACAGGAACTTTATCCCAAATGCTGGGGTTTTTGCAGCAGCTGTAGGTATTAGTTGGGTGCCCTCTCTGAAGCCTTCACATGCTCTGGCAGACTGCTCATGCACCCCAGGACCTCCACCCTAGACAGCAATAGAGATCTAAGCAGGTTAAAGCAAGAGTGATTACCCCTCAGACTGGTAGCTTGGTCCCCCTACAATCTGCAGACCAGGAGCTCTGAAGCAGCCGTGAGGCAGTGGCTGCACAGCCATGGTGCCTCAGCCACTTCTCGCCGCAGGGGCAAAGGTTGACCACACTCCCAAACTACTGGATCCCAAAGTCCACACTGCACTGGCCTCTCACTTTGTCCTTGGCATCTATAGTTTGATAATTCTGGAAACCACTACAGCTGCTGGTGATCTGAAGTCCCTCCAGCTAGTCAGGCCGCCCTGAGGCCAGAATCTCGGGCTCCCACAGAGCTGGGCTTTGCTCCCAGAGTGCTGCACTGGACACTCCCTGCTGGCCTGCCAGGCTGTCCTCAGCAGGAGGTTAGCTTCTCTGTGTAATTTTATGGGTTCTATAGCTCCAAAGTTTGTCTAGTGTCATTTTTCACATGAATTGGAAGAGGTGGAAACTGGAGCTGTGCAGAAGTCCTGTTTCTACTCTGCCATCTTGACTCTGCCCCCTCCAAGACTAGGACTTTTTGCTCTAGGACCAGGTACAGCACTGTCATTTTGTTTTGGAAAATCTCTGTCCCAGAATCAGGAAATTCTCCATTAAATGTATGCAGCCTCACACCTGCCACCAATGCAGTTTGTCAGGTATAATTAGATGACTGAAGTGTCCCATATTTGCCACTTCTGGCAAGGTAGCAAAATCATATATTGCTTCAGATATGCTCAATTATACATACTTTCTTAATTCAAGCTTGAGGGAGAGGATTTAAACCCTGCCTCCCCATCATGACTCTGCTTTTCAGGTTTCAGTTCTTCATGCAAGAATAATATAGATAATTTTTATTGACCACTCTGACTGCTTATGGAAATGATATGCTAATGGTTGTTTGTTTTAATTTCATTCTGCCCTTGTTCAATCATCTGGCCTTGCAGTCATTCATCAGTTATAAAGTCCATTAGTCATAATTTTCCTGCAACTGGCCATTTGATAAATTTCATTGTGTTTCTATTTAGTTTCTTTTCTTATATTTGCAGAAATCTTTTGGCAGCTCTTTAAGAACTAAGCCTTAGAAAGATTGGCCACCTGCAGGGTACATCTGAAAATGTTCAATATGTTAAGATAGACTTTTCCATTATGCATGTCCATTAAGGGATAGGGATGATTCTTGTGATTTCATTAGTATAGGGGACTACTGGGCAAAAACAACAACAACAACTATAATCATGTAATTAGCACCTTCTCTGCAATTTATTATTTTTAAAAGTATTTGGTCACAACCCCCAGTTTTAAAAAGTGCTGAAGGGACCATGAGTGGAAAAAGTTTAAGAAGCCCTGGCCTAGAGAAGTGAGAGGTTGTGTGACTTACCTAGTCATTTTGCTGAAGGCAGCCAGCCAGTATGTGTCAAACAAAGGAATCGAACGTTTGTCTTTCTGATTCTGAGAACAGTTATCCATCTCTTCCTTTAACTGCCCTTTAACTGGCATTTTCTTCCTTTAACTGCCCTTACAACTTTCTTAGAATGCATTGATCTTCAACAGAGTGCTACATTTGCTTTAAACTAGCTATAAATTAAACTTTTTAATGGTAAAATGTCTCTTTTAGGAAACATGACCAAATCTAAGAGGCAAAATTTTCTCTAAGCCAAAGATTCTTAACCTGAGATCCCTGAACTTAAAAAAATAATCTTATGAATTTTATACATTTTAAAAACATTATTCTGAGAAAGGATCCAAAGGCTTCACCTTGCTCAGAGGTTCATGACACAAAGAACGTTAAGAAGCTCTGCTCTAAGCCATGTGCATAAATAACTACTTTAAATTTATTTATTTTACCTGGTGCAGTCTTAAGTATCCACAATATCGATGGTCCTCTGGATATAACCTGAGGACTCAAGATCTGTGTTTCCCAGCCAGATTATGGCCCATAAAGTACACAGATTGATGGATCTTGAACAACATTGAATGCAGTGGTTTATTTTCATTCTTTTTTTCATCCATAATAGAGCTTGGTCTATTCAATTTGTAGAGTATATGTCTTCATGCTAATCATGGAATTAAGTGGCTATTAAAATGGTCATCTAAAAGGGGGGAAGCATACCATTCTCTAGGGAGGAGAATAATGACGTGGTCTTTTTTTAGTAATATTTTGTTTTTTCCAATTGTAATTGAGAGACAAGACAATTTTCAACATTCATTTTTTTTGGAAGACTTTGAGTTCCCAATTTTACTCCCTCCCTCCTTCCCCTACCCTCTCCCTAAGATGGCAAACAATCTTATTTAGGTTATACATGTGCAATCATGTAAAACACTTCTACATTAGTAATATGAAAGAACAGAACAAAAAGATAAAGCCACAAAAAAAAAACAAACAAAGAAAGTGAAAACAATACACTTTGATCTGTATTCAGACTCCATCAGTTCTTTCTCTGGATGTGGACAGTACTTTCCATCATGGGTCTTTTGGAATTGTCTTGGATCATTGTATTGCTGAGAAGAGCTAAGTCATGGTTGATCATCACACAATGTTGCTGTTACTGCATACAATGTTCCCCTGGTTCTGCTCACTTCACTCAGCATCAGTTCCTGTAAATCTTTCCAGGTTTTTCTGAAATCTGCCTGCTCACCATTTCTATGCAGTAATATTCCATCACATGAATATAGCACAACTTGTTTGACCATTCCCCACTTGATAGGCATCCCCTCAATTTCCAATCCTTTGCCACCACAAAAAGAGCTACTATAAATATTTTTGTACATGTAGGTCCTCTTGCCTTTTTTTAAATTATTTTTTTGGGGATACAGACCTAGTAGAGATATTCCTAGATCAAAGGGTATTTGATTGCCCTTTCCAACTTGTACTCTGGCATGGTTGGATCACTTCACAGCTCCACCAACAGTGTAATGACATGATCTTTGAGAAAGTTCTGCCATCTCTATCCTTCCCATTGCTATCTGGGACCAAGTCTATTGTTAGGTTACCTTCAGGATCGTTCTGGCTTCAGGTCCTTCAAGAGAAATTTGTTAATTATATGATGAGAGAGGAATCTTCATCCTCCTTTTTCTCAGGTTCTCTGTATTAAGGTTTATTCCTGACTTGGAAAAACAAAGGATACTGTAGACCTATCACAGAAGGACTTTCTCTTGCATCCATTTTGCATGTTTTGAGGAAAGCCCTACCTACACACAGAGACATCTTAGGGAATGTCTAGTCCCATTGCTAACTGCTTATATCCTATCCATCCTGTTCTTTAGCTAGAATGGCTGTTTCAACCATATTCTGAATAAGAGAGTAAGGAATTTCTCCAATTCCACATGCTGGATGTGCCAGGGTTTGTTGGTTTATGAGCACCTGAACCAATTGAAACCACAAGCCCCCATGGCCTGCATTTTTCACTACTACACTCACTAAATGCTGTTACCAGGTTTCCCAGGGCCCAGTTTACTACTTGGCATTTTTTCAGGCTACTCAAATAACACAATGTATGACCATTATAACATTCAAAGTGACTTCTTACTGTGGACAGAAAGAGTTAATGTACCTCCCCAGACATCTAATTTACTAACAGAGAGGCATATACAGCTAGCTAATTAATTGAATACAACTCATTTGGGATTTAGCTCAAGGCCTCAAACACAGCAGATGCCCAATAAATTTTTTAAAATTGAACTGAATGATGAGCCAAATGACTCTTTTGAACAATTTGCCAATAGTTATTTTGATGATATTTGAAGATATTAATCTTTTAACAAAAATATTTCATGTTAATGAATAAAATGAGATTTTCCAGAAATAAAATCTGTTTGCATTCTTTTAATTCAAATATTTAAGTTGGGAGGAGATAGTTAACAGAATTTCAGTTGTCAGTGGAACAAGTCCCTTATCCATTTTTTGCTTGTCCTTTATAACACCAGTATTATATTGTTTTGAATCTAATCTCCTCCTGAACATACCCCTAAATTGAGTTTTCTGTGAAGGAAAAATAAGCAGAAATATACGCTGAAAAACTGTACAGAATCACCATATTAAAACTATAATATGAATTTTTTTGAAAAGTTAAAATTTTTTTAGTTGAAAAAATTATATTTAAAGATGTTTTTATTCATTTTCATGATTATTGGCCTCTTCATCTTAGGCTAAGAGTACTATTATAATCTGGAATCTGTTTTTTTATAAACCAGATTTTGAGGGAGAGGGTGGGAGTGAGGTAGGAATGTGGAAACTGCACTTTAATTAGAGTGGAATTATAAGGCTTTGCCAGGACATCAAAATTTAGAGAACACAAATATTTAAACCAAGTGAGCTTTTGTCTTTGCCTTGCTCCTTCCAAAATAATGGCCTCATGGTGTCCTTAGTGTCTTTCACCACAATGGTTGATCTCCTGTGGTCTCTTTCTCCTTGCCATGTACAGAGGAGCCAAGCAAGGTATCTCCCATATTGCCAGTGTTGGGGTAGGTGCTGTTTTGTGCAATTGCCCTGGGCACCAAAATTGCTAGTTATGGCTCTGAGTGTAACCAGTAAATAATTAGCATATTTAAATCAATATGATATATAAAGAGCATGTTGGTAACCTGGCTTACTATGTCTCTACTAGATTGGTTTTAGAAGATAGTTTATGTCAGTAAAGTTTAGCATAAAATGTCATATCTCAACTTAATGCAAAATTATTTTAGTCCAGAAAGTATGACCTGGTATCCCTGCTACTGGGGGTGGCTGAGGCTAGTGGATGGCTTGAGCTCAGGAGTTCTGAGCTACAGTATTGTGAAAGCCAGTCAGTTATACACACTGAACTCAACACCAATATGGTGAACCACTGGGAACAGAGGACCAGCATGCTGCCCCATAGAGAAAGCAGAGCAAGTCAAAGTTTCCGTCATCATCTGTAATGGGATAGGGCCAAGTAGTGACCACTACCTTTAGCCTGGGCAAGATGGAGAGACCCAATCTCTAAAAAAAAAAAAGTCTAAAACAACAACAACAAAAACCAACCCATTTTATTATTTTGTCCTGTCCCAAACACCAAACTGAATCATGTACTATTATTTTTGTTGTTGTTTCAGTCATATCTGATTCTCCATAACCCCATTTTGGGGGTTTTCTTGGCAAAGATACTGGAGTGGTTTGCCATTTCCTTTGCCAGCTCATTTGATAGATGAGGAACTGAGGCAAATAGGGTTAAGTGACTTGCCCAAGGTCACATAGCTAGTAAGTGTCTGAGGCTGGATTTGAACTCAGGAAGACTCATCTTCCTGATTCCAAACCCAATGACCTATCTACTGGGTCACCTAGCTATCCCTTATGTATGAACTGTTACTTAAAGAGTAATAGAATCATTTAATTCTATAAGAAAGTTTTGTTTATCCAGGTGGATTCAATCAACAAGAGTCCATCTAGAGCCTGCTATGTACGTGCACTGTGCTAAGCACTAGGATATAAATATAAAGAAGGCAGTGATAACACAGCCTGTCTACTGGGCTACTAGAGATGGTGTTTAGTGCCAGGAGATAGAGTAAGGGGAGTTGTGTCCTGTTTGCAGCTGTGTGATGTGGTTTGGGCCAGTTCTCAACTTAGGAAGGGGTTGTGTTCCAAAAAAGTTTGTTTATAACTTGGTTATTTGAAACTTGGACTGCCTTTTTTTCCCACTTAAAAAAAATGTTATAAATGGCTATGAATTCCCAGGCCATCCTATAGAAACTCATTTAACCTATCACAGGCTTTCAATGTTTTGGTAATGAAAATATCACTGAATCTGGAGCCAGAGGATCTGGCTTTGAATACCAGCCCTGACAATAACTAGTTGTGTAAGATGGGGTGTGCCAGTCACCAAGATGAGTAATGAGGCATACATTTTTGAACAACCCAATGGGGGAATTTGATTTGTTTGTGCATGTTTATCACAAGATGTTTTTTTTTCTTTTTCTTTTCATGGTGGAGTGTGGAGAGAAGATTTGGTAAAGGGAAATAATAAATATTTGTGCATTAAAAATTTCCCTTTAAAAAAGATTATGCCACTTAGCTTCTCTGGCCCTCAGTTTCTTCATCTTTAAAATGTGATGATTAAGCTACATAACCTAAGGTTCCTTTCATTCTGGCTCAGATTTAGTGATCCTAGTGCTGATAGAATGATGTAAACACTCCACTTAGCATCAATTTGTCCTTTTGAAAATTCACCATCTTCTAATTGCATGATTGGCAAAATGCAAAGTATGTTCACTTCATTTCATTTGCTACCACTATAGAAACTGATTGTCAGCTCTCCCCTAGATTTGTCTATTCATGGGATTAGACATAGGTGATGTAGTGGGGGGAAAAAGCACCAGCCTTGGTGTCAAAAGACATTGACTGATGTCCTGGCACCAAATTTACTGATTGTGTGACTAATATAATTTATCTGAGGGTCAGTTTCCTCACATGTAAAATGGATGATGATGATAATTGCTACCTAGCCTACCTAGGAATGGTAGGAGGAAAGTGTTTTGTAAACTCTAAAGTGGGATATACAAAAATATATAAGGGGCTGCTAGGTGGCACCGTGAATAGAGCATTGGCCCTGAAGTCAGGAAGACCTGAGTTCAAATTCCGTCTCAGACACTTAACACAAAACTGACCTGTGACCTTGAGCAAATCAACCCCAATTGCCATGCTTTCCCTCCTCCAAAAAGCTATATGTGTGTGTATGTATATGTGTACATATACATACATATATGTATATATATAAGACCCATCCCTGTCTTTAAGATACTTTCCTTGTAGTCAGAGAGAGGTTTGCTTTAAAGCATCAGGCCAGCTTGGTGGCATAGTTGATAGAGCACCTGCCCTGGCATCAGGAGGGCTTGAGTTCAAATTCAGGAGGGCTTTGTGATTCTGGACAAGTCGTTTACTTGTAATTGCCTCCCCCCCCCACCTCTTTAAAAAAAAAAGGAATGGGTAAGGTATCCACAATCAGAAGGGGTAGGAGAGCATTCTGCATAGAAAATATAAGCAGAGTCATGGAAGCAAGAAGCACAAATTATGTTTAGGGAAAAGCAAGCCATGTTGCTTTTTCCCTATACTTGGCCAGAGTATGCAGAGAGAGCAGGGGGACTTGAGGGACAGAGAGGCACACCATTGAGGGCATTAAAGGTCAGGCTCAGGAGTTTAGATTTTATTTAGGTGGCAATAGGCAGTTACTGAAGGCATCTGAATAAGATAGTACACAATCATAGATATGCTTTTGGAATTTAAAGGCAGTATGTAGTTTGGATTAGGAAGGGCAGGACCCCGCAGTCAGGGAGACTAGTTAGAGGTATTTGCAATACTCCAGGGAAGAGGTGACAAGGGTGATTATGTTTGCAGTGTAAGGAAGGAAAGAAAGGGATGAGGCAAAGTCCTTCTTGTGAAGGAACATGCAAGTGATAACTCATTAGCTATGAAAGCCAAAGATAGGGAAGAGTCAGATGATTTGAGGTTCTAAACTTGGGAGGCAGAGAGAACAATGGCACCATACAATTAGTACATTTGGAGGAAGAGGGGTTTTGCAGGGACATTTGGAGGTGTTTTGCAGAGGAATATAATTTGCCACATTGAATTTGAGTTTTCAGTAGCATGTTTATGTGGTAATGTCTAACAGGCAGTAGAAAATGAGGAATTGGGGCTTTCAAAAGAGATGTAAAATAGATTTGTCGGTTGTTTGCTTAAAAGTGATGGTGTAAATCCTGGAAATGAATAACATAGCCAAGGGAATAAGAAGAGATGAGAACCAAAGATAGAACCTGAGAATGTGACTGTCAGTCACTCCTCAGCGGTTCTGAATTGGGGAGCAGAGGCATGACAATAGTGGATTGAGTGTTGGACTCGGAATTTGAAACCTTCACCAGATACTTACTTACTGTATTTTACCTACTTCAGCCTCACTTTCCTTGTATGTTCAACAAGAATAATATCATCTGTTTCATGGGATTGTTGTAAAGATCAGATGAGATAATTATACATTCTGTGCCTTGCCAACCTTAAAGTCTAAAACAAGGAAGAAAATAAGCATTTATTAAACACCCACCATGTACCAATGTGCTAAGCACTTTACAAATATTATCTTATTTTATCCTTACAACAACCCTAGAATGTGGGTGCTGTTATTATCCGCATTTTATAGACAAGGCAAACAGATTAAGTGACTTGCCCAGGGTCACACAGCTAGTAAGTAGTATGAAGTGGAATTTTAAACTCAAGACTTCTATTCATTACTCCCCCTAGTTGCTTATCCTCCACATAAATATAGGTATTTCTAAAGCAATAACTCATCATGCCATTTGCCTGCTCAAAAAGCTGCCATGGCTGCCTATTGCCTCTATGATAACAAAGTCATAGATTTAGAACTGGAAGGGATCTCAGAGATCAATTGTTTCATCCCCTTGACTTTATAGAAGAAGAAATCGAGGTCCAAGGCAAATGACTTGCCCAGGATGACATGGGTATTTAAGTGATGGAGGCTAGATTTAAATCTAGGTGTCCTGACTCCAAAGCCAGTGTATTTTCCCATCATACCGTTCTGGCTCCCCTAAACTACAAATTCCTTTATTCAACCTTTAAAGTCCTTCACAATCTGACTTGAACCTTTCTAGCCCGATTTCACATTTCTTCACTTCATTTACTAAGCTAAATTAGCCTATTGGTTATTCCCCATTAAAATCATACCTCATCTCCTACCTCCAGGCCTTTGTAGAGACTGTCCCCCTGTCATCAGATATTGTTCTTCCTCACTTCTACCTCCTGGACCCCTGAGCTTGATTTGACTTAGCTCAATTGCCACCCAAGAGAGGCCTTTCTGATTCCTCAGTATATACATTTTGTATTTACTTATTTGTACACATATTGCTTTCTTCCTTGTAAAATATAAACTTTTAATGGGCTGGAACCATTTCATTTTTGTTTTTTTTTTATCCCCAGCACTTTTATACTCCTGTACACAGTGCTTGGTGTGTACTAAGGGATTAATAAATACTTGTCGTATTAAATTTAATTGAATAAATTTTTTAAAACAAACAAAAAGAAGGAAGTTACTTACTTGGACAGAAACAAGGGTACTATTCATGGAGTTGTTCAATTAGAGGAGCTATTTACAGTGAAAGACTATACCAATTTCTCTGTATTTAATTTCTCTTAAGATTTGGGGGATATAAATGGCCCTTGTCATGTGATGAGTCCTTGTTCCCAAGCATCCTAGGGGGTGATGAAATAGGACAAAAAAAGTGTGTTCAATGTGTCTTGCTTTCCTTTCTGTCATTATTCAATAGATATAAGCATAGATCCACTGAATACCAAAAGCAATGACAGAATCCATGCTTTTCAATGTCCACCTTTGTCTGAACACATGAATTGTTGATTGAGCCTATCAAGTTTTGGCCTCCCAGTTGATAGTAAAAGCATCGTGTCAGATCCAGCCTATTAAGAAAAGAGCAAACGTTAATATGTGCTGGATATTTTATCCTTAGCTTACAAAAATTGGATGCTACTCTTTTGATATGATGTGGTAAAATACTTGGATTATTTAACCATTGGTGTGACCATCCAATAATTGCAAACTCTGGACAGAATTCAGTGTACTTTTCCAACTTGATCTCAGATTTTCAGAAATAGCAAGAAATAGAACAGTTAGGGCTTTGCCGTGCTACTTGGTTAAACCCCAAACAAACTAGTGAATTACCAGAGTAATATCAGAGCTTTGGAAATGAGATTTTGAATGATGGATCTTTTAATTGTTCCTCTTCCTATAGGAAAGCAATTACAACTTCTGAAAAAGAAAGTAACAATTTCAGCAGAGGGCTTCTATTTATTTCTCTTTATCTAGCTATTTATTTACTTATTTATTTGAACAAAATAGATTTTGTGACATCTTGGGAACTGTATCAATTCATTTTCCAGTAATGTTTCCTATTTCCACTGTTTCTACACACTAAAATATTTAAAACCCTAATTGTATCCTTCTTGTCTCTCACAGACAAAAATTGGATCAGGAAAGCTGATGGGACCAAAAGGTGTGTCCGTGGACCGCAATGGACACATCATAGTGGTAGACAACAAAGCATGCTGTGTGTTCATCTTCCAGCCCAATGGGAAAATCGTGACCAGGTTTGGTAGCCGAGGAAATGGGGACAGGCAGTTTGCAGGTACACTCGATGGTAATATGTAAATCCCCTTTTTTATGCTTCTTCTGCTCACATATGCATGATGATGGAGCATGTTGAAGAGGCCACATCCCCAGCATGTTTCCCTGAGATTGGAAAGATGCTGGGGATTGAGGCCATGCCAAGGCATGTTCAATGCTTCTCAGTTAACCACAAGGGCAGAAGGAAAGATGTAAGTTGGACAGAAACCCATTCTTCTTTAATAGTTGAGACTGTAGTAGAGGTCTATTGTGTAGAACTCTAGTTGATGAGTATGATCTTGAAGAACAAATGCCTGGCCCAATTATGATGCCATTCAAAGAACCCCAAGCAAACAACCTAAAAAGTCCTAGTTCCTTTTTTAGGTGATAGATTTTTTTTTTAAGAGAACATCAGTTTAGGGGTACTTCCCAAGAATGGGAAAGGTGTCTTGTATCATTTCTTCTGAGAGCACCATGTTAGGCTCTCCACTTCATTTAGGTGTTCACATCTGCAATAAGTGGCTGAAAGTATTTTCATAAGTTTTCTTTAATGACTTTTTCATACGTTTTAACACTTGTGCCTGACCCTGGTTTGTGCTTTATCTCCAGTTCTGCCAAGTTCTGATTGTCACCCCAAATTTTCAAGTGTGGGTTTTCTGACACATTTAAAGATATTATTGACATAAGACATTTTTACTCAGCCTGAAGAGATACAGTGTCTTTCCTCAAAAAGAGATTATCTTGTAAACAATTCATAGAAACTCAGGGAAGCCAATAGATGTGACTTTCAGATGATGGCATGAAGAATGGATTCTCACCGCTTATTGCTTATTCCACTTCACTAGAACTACTGGAAATCTTAACCTTGATCTTAAGAAGGCAGACTAGACAAAGAAAACTGAATTTGGAATACAAAATCCCAAGTTCAAATCCCATTGACTAGAAAATGTATGACCTTGTACAAGTCATTTAACTTCTCAAGGCTTTGCCTATGAAATGAGAGGATTGGACTAGATAATCTCTTAGAAACTGTCAGTCTAGAGTGTCATAGGGACCTTTTGACTTAGAGTTGGAGTGATAACCAAATGACCTCTCAAGGAACCTTCTGGCTCTGATTCTTTGATTTTTTTTCTTAAATTATTGAATTAACATATTGAGGATTTTTTTTAAAGTCATAAGGCTACTTTATTGTTATTGATAATATTGACTTCATCATCACAGGTTGTTCTTTTGCATCTTTTATAGGTCCTCATTTTGCAGCTGTTAATAGCAACAATGAAATTATTGTTACAGATTTTCATAATCATTCAGTCAAGGTACTGTAAATTAATACCATCTTTATCACCATCCCCTCACCCCAGCTCCTTTTATCTTTAACTTAAAACATTTTTTTTAATATTCCATGCAGGTATTTAATCAAGAAGGAGAATTCATGTTAAAGTTTGGTTCAAATGGAGAAGGCAATGGACAGTTTAATGCCCCAACAGGGGTAGCAGTGGATTCAAATGGAAATATCATTGTGGCAGACTGGGGAAATAGTAGAATCCAGGTAACTAAAAATGCTGTTTTAGGGATATATTTCTTAAAAATAGTTGGTACTGGTGAAAAACAGAGGATAGATGGTCATGAATATTGGATTCCTTTGCATTCTTAACATAATTTTTAGAGAATTTTAAGACAACTATTATGCCAACAGGGCATAAATCAGGATGATTGGGAAATACAGAAATCACGGTGAATTAATAAAGTGTCTCTGACACACCCTAATTACAGAAAAAACCTATCTTATTGTCCTTGCACATCATGTACCTACATATACATTGAATGGAATAGGTTCATACCAATGAGGATGGTCATATAGAGGTAAGGTCATGTCCTTATACATGACCTTAATACAAATTATGTTCAGATTAACTTTTCTCTAGAATCTAGAAAGCACCAAATCAATATGACCCTTGAAATGTCTCCCTCACAATGAAATGTGCACTAATTGGCAACCTAGAAGATCAGGATTTCTAACCCAGAGTCTGTGGACTTCTAAGGAATACATATAAACAATTCAAAGGATTTTTAACTCAGTTGAGGGAAAAAATAGATTTTTATTTTCAATAACCTCTGATTGAAATTTAGCATTTCCTTTAATTATGAACTTATACAACAAACCGTAATTCTGAAGAGGGGGATCCATAGGTTTCACCAAATTGCTGAAGGGCTCCTTGACACACAAAAATTTGAACAATCACTGTTGTAAATCATTTGCCTGAAAGAAACTAAATTGAGATCCTAAAAATGCATTAAGTGTACCATACTTGGAAGATTGCTTAATTTCCCCATAAGCATCTACATACAAAAGAGGCAATTATCTATGAAAAATTATATTAAACCCATGTGAAGGAGGTAAAGAAGACCCAAATTCTGTTTTTTCCATATAATTAAAATTATCCTTGCAAGTTATTACAAGAAAAAGGAATAGAAAAATAAAAGAAGGGCTAAGTCACTGAAACATACAAATCAGAAAATCATCTTACATTTTGCTTTGTTTAAAAAACAAAACAAAACATTGTTTGCCACTTAAATAAGGAAACTAAAGAATTACAAATGCAATTAAAAAAAAACTGTATACAGTGATTCTTCCAAACTAGTGCATTAAGATCTTTCCATTGCCTGACTCTTAATTTTGTATTTTTCTCCCATTCGTCTCCAAATATCTAGAAAGTAGAGACTGAAGAAGAGTCAGGGTGAATAAATACAAAGAGCCATTTTTTTTCACTATCTGTTCCTTCCCTGCCCTATTCTTTCTGCCTCCCCAATTCAAGTTTCTTCTTCACCAAGATTCATTCATCAGGTGACACCTGTGGAGAAAGAAGGTAAAAAACAAGGTGTTTTAAGGTGGGATCTATGTGGGTGATCTGAACTGGAAAGTGTGGTGAAGTTAATAAAACTAAGAGTTCTTATTTGTAACTAGTAGCTTTACTATTTCTCTCTGACATAACAAATAATTTTATTTTCCTGAAGGTTTTCGATGGGAGTGGATCATTTTTATCCTACATTAATACGTCTGCTGATCCACTTTATGGTCCCCAAGGCTTGGCCTTAACTTCGGATGGTCATGTTGTAGTGGCAGACTCTGGAAATCACTGTTTCAAGGTCTATCGATACTTGCAATAACAGCAGGTTTCTGAATAGTCCTATACCACTATCCTGTACTATAACCTGGACTGGATTTATCCATGCAGAACCTAACTACAACTAGACTGAGTTCATTTTCATGTCTGAAGGAATCTCCATTGGATTTGTTCACGATTGTTTCCAAATGTGACTGTTTACTTAAGACTATAAGACTGCACCTCTGATTTCCATAACTCATCTTTAGCATTTAAAAAAGAAAACTCTCTTTTCCTGAATCCTTTAAAACAGCAGAATCTCATACCTGCAAACTTTGGCTGGTAGAACAGGAATTTGCATAGCTGATGACTCATTTTGTGAATCAAACAAACCAACATTTTGGAAAAGCTAAAACATGTGAAGATGTTTATTCAACCTGTGAATGGTAGCTTCTGCTTAGAGCTTCCACATACAAAACTGACTGTAGATATATGTTATATAACCCAGATGGAAGATCTGGGAGTGTTTTAGACTTCAGCTTTCATGGTATGTGTTACTCATGGTGTTCTTCAGTCATGGTCATCGGCAACTATAACTAAATAGGTTCCTTTTACAAAGTAAGGCTGCCTTGCAAAATCCTTATTGCTCTGATTGTCGGGCCCAAGATGCCTTGACATTAGCACTATAAGAATCAATGCAAATTTCCCATTTATTTGGGAATAGATCAAAGACCTTTTCTGTGTGTTCTTTTCACCTTATTTTGCTCACCTGGTAGCAGAATACAAAGTATACTTGCACGGGGGGCACCTGATATTCCTAAGGCTTTGAAATCATTGTCACATTATAGTAGTTAATGCTACCTTTCAATGAACAAATAATCCCATTAACGCAAAATGAACATATTGGGTGATAATAAGAAAAAAAGCCAGTTCTTCCATGTGTGCCATGCTCCCACATTCGTCCTTTGGTCACTACACAAAAGCATAAACTCTGCCTTCCACAACCCATCAGCACAAATGGTAGGACACACAGTATCGCTAGGACAGAGAGCCATATAAGTAGCCCTTGGAGGACATGGGGTGGTCAGCCAAAGGTATGTAAGCGATCGTTGAATGGTTTCAGCATTAAAAGCAAGTGTTACCAAAGTTGTTACTTTAAGAACATTACAGGTAAGAGCATGTTATGGTTATTTATCACAGTCTGATGAATAGAAAGGTTAAAGGATTCTGTATACATGGTTATAGGATAAGGTAAAGTGTATTATATATATATCTATATACATACATATATATATACATGTATATATATATATATATGTATGTATAGTCAAGCATTTGATGATGTATTGAAATAGGCAGCACCCTGAAAGAGGAGACCATCCTCATGTTAGTTTTTTGGTACATTACTTCCCAAGTTAATTCAATCATGTGGACACAATTCCTTTTCTGGAAAATTCTTTAGAAGACCAGTTTAAGCCATTTTCCCCTGATGGTAGTGGTAGCCACCTTTTAGTTAAAAAGAAAATTTGTGATTTTTACAACGTATGTGAAATAGTTCAAACCAAGTCTAATCCATCTTAAGCAATACTTTCAGCATCATCAGCTCAATGGTTATAAGTATCACTATTACTGTTAAAATAATATTGTTATCCTCTTTCCCCTCTTAATTTTCTGTTCAGTTGCAATCAAGATGGTGTCAATTTGAAAGAATATTTGGGAGATCTTTTTTTAAGCACCTTAGAACTTTTTAAAAAAAATTCTACCTTCTGTACAACTATTTGAAGGCTTTTTGTTTTAAGAAGTAATAATTGTTTTATAGAGGATTTTTTTTTTCATGCAGAGTAAATCAGTCTATCATTTCTAGTTGGCTGTTAAGAACCATTCTACTCCAAACAACCACTGAGCTTAGTAAAGACTAAATAATTTTTTTAAGGGAGATGTACTTTGAGGTTTGGTACCTCTTGTTGAGGTGGAATTTCTAAACTTTGTCTTTGTTTTGAGCCAACAAGGTAGTTGTAAAATTCAATAAAACTTTTCAGAATGTTCAACCACAATACTCTTTTCCAGAATAAGGGCAGCAAGCCTACAACTTTGACTTTGGTTTGTCCTAATACTCTGCAGGACAGGGAGGACAGACTCACCATGGTTATCACATTGTTTTTAATCCTCAAAAATGGGTACAATTAAATTAACTTTAGTTTATCCAAGAACCTAAAATATAACAAAGCCTTTATAGTAAGCATTTTTTCCACAGGCTTTCAGTCTTAGGAATATTTTACTTAAAGAGAATTTTCTACTTGCATAAGATTTGAATTATGTTCATGAATTAAGAAAACAACATTAACTCCAACTATCCATTTCATTTCTGATATAGAGCACTAATCCTGGCTCTAGGCAATGCTTTTTACCTGGCTTAATACTGCCCAGAAAAACCTAAATGCTTGTTTAGGCCCCTTGGCTTTGTTTATATTCAATTGCAATAATAGTGCAAACTGGAATGGAATTTACTAGAAACTGTAATTCTGACCTGTCCCTCTATCTAAATATTATTTAAAAACAAAAACGTATCTTTTGGGCACTCCAGGAAACACTAAGTTTTTAAAAATATATATTTATACTTATATGTCAAAATATAGATATCATTTCCTCCTTGAGTGTATATGTGTGCATTTACTGTAATCCCTTTTCCCTGAAACATATTCTAAAAGTGCTTCTAAAAGTGCAGACATTAATGAAGAAGATTTCAATGTAAAGCTGTCACATCCTAATGAGGTCAAAGTATTTTTGGCATGCTAAGAGAAAAATCTACAAAGAGGAGGCCTTCTCTTAGGCCCCTGAAGTTCTTTGGTTTTTTTCATTGTCAGGTATACAGAATCTGTCTTGTGGTGATGATGAGGAGACTGTAAGAACCACTAGTTCAGATTTCCCTGGGGCACTTAGAATAAAACCCTGCTGATAACTTTGAGAAGTCAGCTTTCTACCGAAGTCATATTACAGACCAGTTCTGCTTGACAAAGGGAAACCAAGATGTTACCTGATTAGCCAGAAACTCTTGGATTAAAAGCTTCCAGAGACAAATGTTTGAAGGGCCTGGGTGTGAAAAATCTGTAATTTTTTTTCCTTTAAGAGACTGGTATTTTGGTCCAAATGTTTTCCTAGTGTAACTAAACAAATCTCCTTCCCACCCCCCCCCATCTTAGGTTGACTCCTTTTGTTAACCACTAGACAGTTGTCAAAAGTTCCTGTTCCAAGTGCTGTTGACTTTACAGGGTATGTGTAATCTTAAGAGTTAACTAGAACACCAGCTGAGTAGTTGGTATTGGTGGCGCACCAGCAATGCAAGGCTTTAATGTGGAGGCTTTAAATAACTCTGCAGGCCATACTGGGGAAACTCGGAATAGGAGAAGTTGTTAGGATCCTGTAACACCCACTTCAATCCCTAGTTTCTAAAGAAAAGAAGAAAATGATGACTAAGAGGAAATGCACATTTATTTCAATCATACTCAAATATTAATGAATTTTTACATAGGTTAAAATTTCAGCTATTTTGCTCCAAATGTTTCATGGTGAACATTTGTTGCAAACATCTGATGTTTCTTCAAAATATGATGCTGTCAATAACCATTTGCAGGGCTTTAAATTTTATATTTTTGTTAATATTTTTTATAACAAATGATCTAGTGTTGCCATAATGGAAATGAAGTGCCCATTAAAGATGTGTTTATTATGAAGAAATGTTTTTTTTTTCTTTTTGGCTTTGCTTTTGAATGACAGCAAACTACCCATTACAATAATGTAACTAACTCTGAATGCATTCTGAAGATAAATAGTGTGCACTGCTTGCGTGGTCTGCATGTGAAATTGATATGGATGATATTAGTACCCTAGAGTAGATGGATCAATGGGCTATGTTGTTCAAATGAATGTACAGCACTCAATGTTTGTAAAAAGCAACACGGCCTTACTCTCAATGCTTGTGCTCTTGCTTTATGACGTGAGAATGTTTCTCTCATCAGCATCGTTAGCAGAACCCTGTACCGGAGTGCTTGACCATTTTCCACTTTGGACCCTTCTACTCCTACTCCCAAGAACGAGGATGTGAAGGGTACTCTGTGTCTGTGTGTGTGTGTGCGTGTGTGTCGTGTGTGCGCGCATGCCCAAGTGTGAGTATTGGGGGTGGGGGGGAGAGGTGTTTGTACATTCCATCATTATAAGTCCTTTTCATGTTTTATGTACAGAACATATAATGTCTTGTACTCTCTGAAGTTGATACTGAAATTCTCATTGTTTCTCTTACAAAACAAAATGTTGACTGCTTGTTTCAGGTTGAGGATGAAAGCTTGTATCAAAAGTGTTTGAGTGTGTGTGCGTGTGTGTGTGTGTGTGTGTGCAGCATCATGTGTACCATGGTACTTTGGATGCTTTAGTCTACAAATAAAAACTTTAAATTTATTCTGTCATGAAATATAGGAGAAACAAGATTCAAATGTGTATCTTGACTGTGCACAAACTCTCAAAATGTTATAATAAAGCTCGTTTCCTCTGTTGGTCTTGGGGTGAAGGTTCATTTTTCTTTGTCCCAAAGGTGTGTATTTTGACTCTGTACCTACACAACACAGTGAGCTGGACACAATTAGGTACTTAATAAATGTGTGTTGCTGTAACACCGTTCATTTTACTTTAGTCTTGTTCCATAGAATAAAAGAAAGAACTTAAAATTGTTAGCATTTATATAGAACTTTAAGATTTGCAAAGCACTTTAGAAATGCTGGTTTGATCCTCCAACAACGCTGGGAAGTAGGCACTGCTGTTATCCCCATTTTACAGATGAGGAAACTGAGTAAGACAAAGTTCAAGCTATTTGTCTGGGGTCACACAGCTCCTGTCTTGAGATCAAATTTGACCTCAGGTCTTCTTGACTCCAAGTCAAATGCGCAATCTACTACACAAGCTAGAGTTTGTGGGGGATGCCACTCAATGTAGATCCCAGTGAGAGTCTAGGAATTTCTGGTAGGTTATAAAGATAATAAGCTATTAAACATCTAGACTATGTCTGTGACAGGGAATCAGCAGAATCAGGAGCCCAGAGTGGAACACAGATAATTGACTGGGTAGGACTTAGAAACAGAGAACATGACTGCCACCTACTCTATCCAGTTCTTTCAGTGGCACAAGATCCCCAAGAAGGGAATATAACTGAAATTTAAGCATAGGCAACATTCAGAACACAGTGAGGGCTCCAGCAGCATTCATAGCAAGTGTGTATGTGTGTATGTGTATAATGTTTTATTTTCCCCCCAATTATATGTGAAAACAATTTTAACTTTTTTTTTTAATTTTTCGGTTTCAAATTGTCTCCTTCCATCCCTCCTCTCTCCCTCTCATGGAGAAAATAAGCAATTTGATATAGGTTATACATGTTCAGGCATACAAAACTTATTTCCATATTAGTCATATTGTGATAGAAAACACAGACAAAAAGTAAAGAAAATAAAGTAGAAGTATACTTTAATCTGCATTCAAACTTCATCAGTTCTTTCTCTGGAGGTGGATAGCATTTTTCATCATAAGTCCTTCAAAATTGTCTTGGATTGCTTGTATTGCTGAGAACAGCTAAGTCATTCACAGTTGATCATCATACAACATTGCTATTAGTAAATACAATGTTCTGGTCCTGCTCATTTCACTCGTGGCAAGTCTATTTTAAGGGAGTGATGTGTTGTCCCAGCTGTAAGCAGGGTGGACCACCCAGGGCCTTGACTTAAGAGCACCAAATTTTAGAGGGCACTGAAACCATTTTCAGTACTTCAGGAGCCTAGATACTATAGAGCTTTAGCACCTAAGCAACAAGAATAAGTAATTAAACTAGGGAACTACCAGATGCCAACCAGTATGGAGTTCTTTTTACCCCCACCCTCCAATCCCCACTACTTCAAAGCACCTCCAGCATTGACCTAAAAACAAAGTCCTGGGGTCTCTTTTGGCTCCCCATTGGATAGTAGCTTAGAATCCCTTCCCCTCTTCTGTTAAAAGTCTACTTCATCCCACTTTCACAAGCAAAGATTGTGATATTTGCCCTGGGAGCAAAATTTCCTAGTTAGGACTGCTTGCTACAGAGGAAATTTATTACCAAATACTTCTCAAACCCAGCATTTAAAGCCAGGGTACCAGTTGGAGACCACAGCACTTGACAAAACAAATACCATTATAATGAAGCAGCATGGTGCAATGGGGGAAAAATGTGGAGTCAGAGGACCTGAGTTTGAATCCTGACTCTGCTGTTTATTATTATTAACAGTAGCTAACATTTTTATAGTGTGTTAAGGGTGGCAAAGAGCTTTTACAGAAATTACCTCTTTTTATCCTCTCAACAGTATGAGGTAGGTGATAGATACTATTATCCCCATTTTATAGTTGAGAAGACTGAGTCTGAAAGAAATCAAGTGACTTGCCCACTGTCACACAGCTAATGAGTACCTCTAAGGAAGAAGGATGGGAACTCAGTTATTCCTGATTCCAGGTCTAGAGCTTCCGCTACCCCAGAGGTGTCAAACACAGCCGAACCATATTAAAAAGTAATTGGGAAATACTTAAATAAAAATACAACAGGACGTAGATAACGTAAATATTTGATTTCCTAAATCAATATGCAGCCTGCCAGGATTCTTATGTAGTTTAGTGTCCTCGTTTCTGAGGTTGACACCACTGCCCTACCCCTGAGTTGTGTAATCTTGGGGGGGAGGGCGGCTAGCGTCACCTTCAGGCCTCTGCTTTCACAAATGTCAATTGAGGAAGGCTTGCATTAAATGGCCTTTGAGGTGCCTTTTAAGCTCAATCTACTGAACTCTAGAATTCTGGAGCTGGTAAGAACATTAAAGACCATCTGGTCTCTCCTTTTACATAAAGTTGAAGGAGGTAGCCAGGTGTAATTAATAGGGCACTGAATTTGCAGTCAGAAGAAGAGGGGTTTGAATTGTTTCTTTGTAAATCTAAATCCTATGAGACCCTGCTTGGTTCTATACACCAAAATAATTTTCGGTATTCTGGTGTGATTCTAATGAACTTTGACCATGTCTATGCAAATTCATAGGTAATTGCTATTATCTACTTTTTTTGGAGTTCTCTTAAGTGAGGTATGATATTTTCCAAAACTGAGCATCAGTTTTCAGTTTTCATTTTGTGTTGTTTTTCATTAGTAGAGCAAAGGTGCACCCTGGGTTGTGTCCAATGAGCAGAGAAAGCTTACCCTGGGCACCCCAAAGTTTCTTTCTTGCTGAAAGTGCAGCCTCTGTGGGAAGAAGGCTGCTGATGAAAAAGGCACCTGAGCAGGGTGGGGAAGAGAATGAACAGTTCCCAGGAAGGTAGTATCCTGCTCTTTTGGTTTCTCACCCTAGGACAAAGCCACAGCTGCCTCACCCTAGTGAATGCAAGGCTGTAAGGTGTGATGAAATAAATTTTAAAGAGACAAAACAGTCTAATTAAAAACAGTGCCTGCTGTGGGCATCTTCTCTAGTTCTACTTTATTAGCTACATTTCCACGCTCTTAATTTGTAAAAGAGAATCAAAAGAATGTGTTCTCCAACAGCCTGCCCTGTACCTGCCCCACCCACAGCCAAGCAGCAAAGAATATTGCCAGCTGGAGCTCCTTTGAGGCTCTGAGAGCATCCATCACTTTCCCAGCTGGAAGTAGAGATAAGAGGTGACTTCAAATGCTTTCCTACTGTTTCAATACGACTTGGGATTTCCATCAGGAAGCACTTCTCACATAAAACTAAATGTGCTTTGCCCATTTGATAGTGTGGCCAAATGCACTGATTTCAAGACAAACATAATAACATAGCCTAATGGTGTCATTCTAGAAATACCACTAGTCAACAGTTAAGAATCTATAAGACGGATTTCACCTGTAGGTAGAAAGAATTTTAAATATTTCCATTTAGGTCTCCAATGAGTGATGGATATGTAGTCAAAGGACCTGGGTTTGAATCTTGGCTTCTATAGAATCTTGGTCAGGCCACTCACCAGTTTTTTCATCCATCAATTGAGTGATCATTATAGCTAGCATATATATGTACATGTAGCTAGCATATATATGTGTATATATGTATGTGTATGTATGTCACTTTAACATTTAAAAGCACTTTACAAATATCTCATTTTATTCTTACAATACTCCTATGATGTAGGTACTATTATCTCCATTTTAAAGATGAGCAAACAGGCTGACAGAAGTCTTAGGGGAGAAGGGAGTGTAACACAGTTAGCAAGTATCTCAGGGCACATTTGAACTCAGGTCTTATGAATTCCAGGTACGAGTGCTCTGTTCATTGTGCCACCTGGGCTAGATGTTCACAACAGTGCCCCCCAGCACTAAGTCAATGATCTTATGACCTTATTCTCCTTGTCTTAGATTGAGGTAGAAGAGTTTTGGCTTCTTATATTCACTACATTAACTAGAAACAGAGCTATTGCCCAAACTTTTGGAAACTGGAGACTTGCAATAGGGACTTCCCTGGCTCCAAGGAAATTGTAAACCAGTCAAATTTCTTCTCTGCTTCCAAATGGTCTTTCTGATCAAGTTCCCTCCTGATTAGGGTCCTAGAAATTAAGCTTTTAAAATAGGGCATTACAAAAATTGACATTGAAATCTCCTTAATGTTCCTGATGGATTAAAAAAAAATGCAAAATGAAACTAACCAGCTGAACTTCTTATTGAAGAAATTTAAAAAAAAATGTACCTCTCCTGCCAAAATATAGCAGAATTTCCACTCAGTCATCTTTTTATTGGTTTCATTCCAGAGGTGGGAGCCAGCCCTGCTTTTATTCAGTAACCTTCATCCTGATTGAAAGGTTATTTCCCTGGAACTGGGCCCTCAGTTGAGTACAGCACTATATATTCTCTCTTAATGACTGCAAAAGTGGAGCATGGTCCTTTACTAAATTAGAAGGCAGAAGTGGATAGAATTCTAGACCTTCCTGGAAAGGGGAAGGCCTGAGTTTGAATATAGTTTCAAACACTTATTAGCTGTGTCCCTGGGCCAGTCACTTAACCTCTGTCTGATTCAGTTCTCTCTTCCGTAAAGTGGGGGTTAAAAAGGGGACTATAATTCAATTTGACAAATGTTTATTTTGCAAGGCATTGGATGAGGAAAAACCATTTCTGCAATGAGGAACATGGAATTCAGTTCTTATACATGTTAACACAGATTAAAATTGCCTCTAGCAGGGGCGGCCAGGTAGCACAGCGAGTAAGAGCACCGGCTCCAGCGTCAGGATTGACCTGGAGATCGAATCCCGGGCTCAGACACTTAGCACCCACCCAGAAACACCTGGCCGTGTAACCTTGAGCAAGTTACTTAACCCCGACCGATTGCTTAGGGGTGGCCAGGTGGCTCAGCTAGTAAGAGCACCGGCTCCAGTGTTGGGACGACCTGGAGGTCGAATCACGGGCTCAGACACTCAGCACCACACCCAGAAATAACTGGCCGTGTAACCTTGAGCAAGTTACTTAACCCCGATTGCTAAAAAAAAAAAAAAATTGCCTCTAGTGTTAGAACAATCTGGGAACAATCTGGGCTGGAGGTGGGGTTAATAGCCTCCGGTGTAATTGGGGGTCATTGAATAAAAATAAGGGGGCACTAGAAGCATAAGGAAAGAAGAGAAGAGAAGAAAAATTTAAAAAACCTTTTGTACATGTTTCATCTATTATGCAACAGTTAAAGTTGTAGTGATTATATAATTTTCCAAATAAACACACAAAATGAAAGTTATAACCAATCAGTGGTCAAGTTCAATGACAGGTCTTAACAAACAAGTGTTGGTAGGTAAAAGTGTCACTTATTCGTTGTCTGGGAAGTCCAGCATGCACCAACCAAAAATATGTTTGTGTAAAGACTTGTTTACAATATGATATTATACAGTTACATGTTGCAATATTGCATCTTCAAAATTTCAGTGCAAGAAAAACTCTACAAATGTACAATAAATTATTAAATTTAAGATGTGCCATTTTAAAAAATTGTATTCTTTTGAAATGACACAATTTTTTTTAAAGTATTAAAAAAAAAGAGTAGAAGGAGCAGCTAGGTGGCGCAGTGAATAGAGCACTGGTCCTGGAGTCAGGAGATCCTGGGTTCAAATACAGCCTCAGACACTTAACACAAACACTAGCCATGTGACCTTGGGCAAGTCACTTAACCCCAAATTGCCTTCCAAAAAAAAAAGTAGATTTCCTGGATGGCCACTAAACAATTTTCTTTTTCAAAAGGGGGGTCATAGGCCAAATAAGTTTGGGAACCTCTGCTCTAGTGCTTGAAAGTCAGGCATACTGGAGTTTGCCCCATCCCCAGAGTTTTCAGTACCCTTAAGGAGATCAGAAGTTTAGGTTCTCTGATGATGGCTTCAACCCCCATCAGTGGTGTCTCCCTAAGTGCAGGGGGTGTAGATCCCTGCAGTCCAGTTCTATTAGCCACTAACTGTCAAATTAGTTTTTACACAGAAATATTTTCTTCAGAAGGCATAATCACAAATGTAGAAATGTTACCCCCCAAATGTCGGAAGGATAATTCCGTCTCCTTCTTGCACTAACTCAGTCTCTGAGGAGGGGAAGGGGATTAGGCTCATAGTTTAGCTCAGTTTCTATAGAACAGAGTTCCAGGCAGTGGAGTTCCAGGTGCCTTGACTATTCAGGGCTTCCTGAGGTTGACTTCCTTCCTTGACTCTGAGGTTGCCATGGTTTGAACTCCCCATCTGTGATGATCCCCTCTGGCCCCTGGAACTGAAGAGGACAAACAACAGAGAACAGAGACAAAAAAACCCAGGTCCATTTCTCAGAGTCAGGTAACAGAGAAGGAGCAAGGAAGAAGGTCTCATCAGCTTAGTTCATGTGCTGTGAAGGAACTGGGATCTTCATCATTGGGTGAAGAGGATTGAGAAGAGAGCAGCAGAAAGAGAGTAGTAGAAAAAAGTGACTGGCTTGGTCTTGCCAATTTTAAAGATAAGGGCAGTCAATCAAAGGATGCTGCCCCCACCACCTCCCCCGACATACACACAGTAGGGGATGTAGCAGGTATCATGTTGGGGGAACTGGGCATGCCAGAGCAACCCAGGTTACACAGATAAGAAAATATCAGGTAAATTGAGGATGGAAAGATCAGTAACTAGTGGAGAACTAAAGAAAGAACCTTCAGGGAGGAAGCCCCAACAAAGTTGTGCCTGCCTGGAAAGAAATATATTGAGTAAATTTAACAAAGGTAGAGTGAGGTACAGACTCTAAGCAAGATCAGCTTATTAACAATGACATGAACAATGGTTAACAGAACAGGTCAGACTGGCAACCTCAGCAAAGCCAGGGATCCTAAAAGAAGGAGGTACCACTCTTTATTGACATACAACAAAGAAAGGGTCTTGGTAGGTATGAAAAAAAGTCATAGATTGTAAAGGGCAGGAGAGTTACAATTGGCTATACTGAGAAAGTTCAACTGGCATTCAGGTGAGGCTAATCACTCCCACCTCTAAAAATTATGGAATGTTAATTGCTTCATAGAACCCTTCTGCATTTTGTAGTCTTTGTTGGGGACCACAGCTGATGGAGTTGCTGTCTCCTTTGAAGAAATAAAATTTCCCCTAACTACACAAAGATGGGTAAGGACAAACAATATATCTTTTGGTTTGTTTTTCTTTTTGTTTTTTTTTTTCAATGTATCTTTTGGGCATGGTAATTTGTGGAGCTTAACAAATAGATATCTAGGAAGTATTCCAAGGGATAACAGCATGAGAATAATAACTTTTCTTTTAAAACTAACTCAAAGGGAAAACTGAATTCCTAAGCTCAACTCAAGGATATAGAAAGGTAGCTTTAGGCAGATGCAAACTCAATGATAAAAACCAATATAGCATAAAATCAGTTACATTGTAGAATCAATGCAATAGAAATCCATACAGTAGAAACTAGAGATAATATTAATTTTTATCTTTTCAAAGCTAAAAATTGAGAAAGGATGGGGTGAGGAGCAAGCACATTCTAGGCGTGGATGACAGAATTATTTGAGTTTATAGAAGTGGGTGGTCGACTGTTGAGTTCAAGGAATGCCTAGTAATACAGTTTGACAGGAACACAGAATGTATAAAGAGGGAAAATTGGAAAGAAGGCTGGAAAGGTAGTTTAAAGCCATGTTATTGAAGCACTTGAACCTTAGACTAGATTTTTGTGTCTAGTGTTCTAGAACTAACATACTAGCAACTAGAGCAGTGCTATCCAAAAATACATGAAGATCATAGAATTTTAGAGCTAGAAGGATAGGTTAAATCCTGGTGTGACCTTGGGTAAGTCACTTCCTTATTCACCCTCCATTTTCCCATCTAAAAAGTAAATGATGAGCTCTAAGTTTCCTTTCAATTCTTAAGGTATGAACCTTTGGACTTCAACCTTAGACGAGAGTAGTACACAGGCCTAGTACTCTCATGACACTTACTTTCCACCTCCCACTCCCTCATGCCCAAAGCCTTAATAGCACACTACCTTTTCTGTCCCTCTCCTCCTTCTCCCTTCCCTCTCCTTATTTATGCTTTCAGGAGACAAACACTTATTATCTGATCTTTCTTCTGTATCCACTGGTTTAAATTAGATAAAATAATAAAATTACATACACCAGCACAAATGAAGTTGGTATAAAATTTTTCAGGCATCAGTTAACAAAACATAATTAAGCCTTTCAAAATATTCTCTTTCAAAACCTTAGGTTTAAATATAGATGTGGGTTATGTTATTTTAAGTGTATCAGCAACACTGGCTCCTTCACATTCAAAGGTTGCTGTATAACAACCATTATTACAAAACAGAAAGGAATATGGATTTGTGCCAACTCTGAGAACCTAGAGCACATCACAGACTTTTAGAGCTGAAAGGAAGGAAATTGGGAGAGATATATAGACCAATCAGTTTATAGAGGAGGAAACTGGAGCCCAGTGAGGTACCCTTTGAGATATAATTAGGGCAGGACAACTGAAACTTTGTCTCTAGGGTGCCAAAATTTAGAGGGACAATGAGCATTTTCAGTCTTCAGCAGCTCAAACAACTGAATTTAGCAACACTAATGAGTTAAAATAAGAAGCTAACAAATGGCTTCCAAATACCATTCCCCCCATCAATTGCCATGGCCATACCCCTTAGGTGAATTACTTCCCTACCCAGCCCACCCCGTTTCTGCCACCCACTGTTTGGCTAAGCAGCAGTTTTTGCAATATTCCTGTTTCCTCCCATTTCTCAGCTGAACTGAGGGTTTATTTTTTGCCAGTAGTTTCATGTACAAAAATTGCTGGGTCTCTTTGAGACTCCTAATTCTCAACTGCTTTGTATGGAATTGATGGAAAACCCAAATTCAGGAATTCTGCCAAAGTACTGTCAAACTTTAGTGAAACTCCACATCTTCAAGGAAATCCACACCTAGGTGTATAGTAGATTTCTCAACATCGTGGTTCAAAATTGTGGCCAGGTTTGGTAGTTTTACAGTAAGCCTGGATATTTGCCATCAAAGACTACTGACTACTATATAGGTATATAGGATGCAAGGCAACAGTATACATTATGTAGAAATGAAACTTACCTCTTCTCAAGGGAAGACCGTTTAGAGTACAAATAGTTTTATTTTTCAAAGAATAGATCAAAGGATTTAGAGCCCAAGGAGACCCCAGAAATGATTTATTGGAACCCCCTCATTTTAACTGAAAGAAACAAGCTTCACCCTGTTTTGTCAGAGCCACTTTTATTCAAGTTACGAACAATTTTGGGGAGAGAGACAGGTGTTTCTCCCTGTCAGGACAGGGCTCTGCTTAAAGTAATTTATAAATAATATTTATAAATTCATAATAACCTTGAATGAAGAAAAATAGCCAATCAAATAACAAAAGTGATGCAGTTATGTTATAGTTTTGTAATATTTGGCACAAAGGAAAGAATGACAGCATAGTTATTTGCTTAGAAAGATCTACTCATCAGATTCTGTCCTTTTGGTGATGCAGGACACCCCTCTGCTTTAAAGACACTAATCCCAAACTCTAGCAACATGTAGCCCTCAGGGTCTTTATCCATATGATAAAGAAGGAAATTTAGACCCAGATAGGTCAAGGGACTTGCCTAAAGTAGGTAGCAAGAGCAAGCCTGATCTTCAGAATACAAATACAATGCTCTAAGATTGTGCAAACATCAACTTGTTCCACACGAGTTCATATTTTCTAGATTTCATCATACTTCATTAAAAATGAGCATTCATAGATTGTTTTGTTTTATAAACAATGTTGTTCAATTGTTTTATTCTTTATGACTCTATTTGGGGTTTTCTTGGCAAAGATACTAGAATAGTTTGCCATTTCTTTCTCCAGCTCATTTTACAGATAAGGAAACTGAGGCAAAAAGGATTAAGTTACTTGCCCAGGGTCACACAACTAATAAGTATCTGAGGCCAGATTTGAACTGAGGTCTTCATGAATCTATGTGCATCGATCTATCCATGGCATCTCCTAGCTGCCCTTTTGTAGACAATAAATATATTGTCATTTACGGAATGAATTAGTGAATAAATGACATGAAACAAATCACATAAAAAAATAAACTGCATCATAGCAGATACACCAATACCTTTGCTTCCAGCTGCAAACTTCAGCCTCATACTTCAAAGCTCTATAACTTTATTAGTGGAAGGAAGTACTCCTTCCACCAATCTGGCAGCCCCTACTTGCCTTTTATGAGCTTCATGGCTAAAAAAAATTCCTCATCTTGCAGACAGCCCTAATAAAAAAAAACTTTCTAAATTTTACTCGGGCTGGTTCTCAGAAAACATACATACGGGAAGAAAGGACTTGAAGATCTTCCCCCTCCCTTCGTGCCCTCCCACCTGCCAGAGATCATACTGACATATAATGACTTTCCAGAGTCCAGCATCACCTCCATCCCACGATGAGGCTACAGTACTTTATTAGAGCCTTACTTCTTGGGTCTCTTTTCATATCAGGGGAGTTTTGGATAGCACATGGTGAGCTAAACTTGAGGGTGGGAAAAACTGGGCCTGATTCCCACTACTGACAGCAGCTTTGTGATCCAGCGCAAATCCATTAATCCGTAAACCTCTGGTTCCATAACCTGTAAAATGGAGGTAATCATACCTGTATTACCTACTTTTCAGGGTTGTTGTGAGGTTCAAACTCTTAAATAGTATAAGTAAAATACTTTGCAAACTTTAAAATATTTCATAGTTAAGATTGTGGTGTTTCTCATAAACAATTATTATTACTGTTTCTTTCCTAAGATCATACATTTGATGTTAAAAGAAACAGAATTTATCAAATTCAACTCAAGAAGCATTTATTAAGTACTTAAATGTGGCAGAGATTCAAAGAGAGGAGGGCAACATCCCTACCTTTAAGGAAGTTCACAACCTAATTGGGGGGTGAGGAGAAAGGGAAAGAAAATATTCAAACCATTTTGTACAAACAAGTTACATAGAGGACAAATAGGTACTATGAGGGAAGGCACTAACATTAAGAATTGGAAGATGGTCCATCTTGCAGAAAGTGAAATTTGAACTGAAACTTGAAGGGAGCCAAGTAGAACAAGAGGAAGGAATGAGGAAGGAAAGAATTCTAGGCATGAGACACAGTCAATGAAGATGCCCAGAGTTGAGAGGTAGTACGTATTATCTGGGGAATGGCAAGAAAGCCAGAACTAAACTGTAGAATAAATGGAGGAGAGTAAGATGTATAGTCTTAGGAAGGGACCAGGTTATGAAGGGCTCTAATATTACAGAGGAGGAAACAGGACCAAAGATTGGAAGTGGCTTAATGATAGTCATTCAGATGGGTAAGTGGTTATCCTACTTTATCCTAGAAGAAGATTGTCCCACAAATATTCACCAAGAAAGTACCTGTCCTTTTTGTTCCCTTATCATTTTGGGTTATGTAGAGAAACAGGGAAATGGCCTTTGACCAATCCCTGAGTCCAGTGTATAATCACTGGAAAGTAAGAAACATATAATGAGGTATTAAATTAATATTTCATGAAGTATGAGAAAGTTCCTAGGTTGAGTTGGAAGGACCAACTTGAAGTTCAACAAGTCCCTGGTCATCTTGAAAAAAACAAGCTTCCTAGTTCAATAATCAGTCCAGGCAGGAACAAACCACCAAGAATACAGACATTGGAAGAATCACTTTTCACTAGAGACTCCTCTCTCCTTTTCTCTCCTGGGAAAAGAAGCCATGGCATCTTGTACCAGAGCTTAAGCTCAGCAAGAGAACGCTTCTAACAGAGTTGGCTGAAAGTAAAGCAAAGAAGCTGTTTCAAGGATCAAGACCTCTGCAGCAAAGAAGAGAGCCAACTATGGATTCAAGAAAGAATTAGCCCTGGTTGTTGATAGTTGGGCTGCCCAAAGGAGTAGGCTTATGGAAACCAAGTTAGTGACCTGCATAAGAGATGTTGCTCCCACATAGAGTGCAAAAGGACATCAGGGACCTGCAGAACTTAAGTTATGAGTTACCCTGTCCACACCTGTGGGCCTCACCAGCAGTGTATTCTGAGTTTTCCTCTTCCCTCTGACAGTGGTGGTATTTGTGGGAGAATGCAGCAAATGTTCATTGGGTGAATATTTTGAAGTTGCTGTCTTCATTGTGCCATTTTAGCAAATGCCTTTGCTTTGAGCATATTGTAAATACTGGTTTGCTATTACAAATAAACTCAGCAATGGGGGCTTGTGAACTATAGTTTTAGGAGTGGATGCCCACAGACTATACCTTTAAACCTGAGGGTATTAGTCGCTCCCTAGGGAGGTACACCAGAGGGGATGCTACAAATAAAACATGGCAGGCATTTGGTTTGTTGAGGACTTTAGAAATACAAAGCATTATAGTCCCTCAATTGTTTTATAACTAAAGAAGGTAAGACTAAAGAAATGAGAAATCATATACATATTTAGAGACAGATGTGGTACTTAAAAACATTCAAGAGACATAATTTCTGGGTAATTTAATCATTTTATTAATAATACCAGCACTTTAATAAAATGATGACCATTTGGCCATCTTTTATACCAAAGACAATCATGGTGGTGGATTCATGGCTTATATATCCTTTTGGAAGAGAAGTGTTCCTAAGGACAGCAATCAACACTGATTGATTAACAATTAATGAAAGAATGACTATTAGAGGGGCTGGACCTGAACTCTGATTATGCCACTTACTTCTTAAGTTAACTCCAGTCTTAAGCAACCTATTCAAAAAATGTATCCCCACCCAAACCAGAGCAGAACACAATGCCTGCATGGTTAGTTCAACCTTCAGAGACTGAGGTCTTGAAATGAAGATAAAAGAAAAAGGGGAAAATCTGAATCCCCCCAAATCATTGGTTATTAATAATCATTTCTCTTACAAGTATAATTTTAAAAGGACTATTGATATTTTTGGAAAAATTAGAGGAGTTGTTACTTTTTCAGTGAAAGGTGAGTCATTTAGATTTGATTTGAGGTTGTGATTTAAGACATTTACAAGCATAAGAAACTAAAGAGATGAGGAAAGGAAGCTGACCCTGAAGACTATATAACCTGAAGGAAAAACAGCAGGGGGAACCAAGAGAACACTGTACATGGTAACAGCAATATGGTAATGATAATTAGCTATGTAAGACTTAGCTACTCTGATCCACACAAAGATTCACAATAGTTCCAAAGGACTTATAATAAAAAATGCTATCTACTTCCAGAGAAACCTGATGACCTCTAAACAGAGATTGGAGCTTTTTTTTTAACTTTGTTTTTCTTGCTTTTTTTTTTTTTTTGCAACATGCCTAATTTGCAAATATGTTTTGCATTACTTCCCATATATAATGGACATCATATTGTTTGCTTTCTCAGTGAATGGGAGAGGGGCTGGCAGAAGGGAAAGAATCTGGGGGAAAAGAGTTAGAAAATAAAATAAAAAAGAAACAGCAGGGAGTCAAAAGCAATTTGCTGGAGCAGTCTGAAGAGACTAAGAGCAAGAGGAGTCGGCTTTGGCTGTTAGTTCCTGACTGGTTGACTAAAGGTCAAGGCTCCAGTTAGTGCCCATCAATCCTAATACCTAAAGCTCAGAGGTGAAGCTTCTCAAAAGTGGATGTTGCTCTCTTCTTCCCCACTCTGTTCCAAGAGGGAAAGGCAGAAAAGGGAATAACAGGTACTACTGTTGCTTTGCCGTATGAGAAAATCAGGTTAGACTCAATTTTGCTTGGCTCAATCTATCTGAATTATTTGACACAAGCTCTCTTCTGATGTGACAACACAGCATCCTGCTTAGTGGAAAGTTGACTGGGTTGGTCTGTACACTAAGGAGCTTTGCTGTTTTCTGGCTTAAAGAGAACTGCTATGTACATTATAAGGTAACACTTCCTTGATGCCATTTAAAGGGTGATTTTAAGTTGAAGGAGCATATCAAAGCCACATTTGAGCTGAGAAGAGAAGAGGATTTGTCCAGATGGAGAGCAGTGAAGACTAACAGACAAGCAGTTAGCAAAGAAGTGGTTTCATGTAGTACAGATATTACTGAACTGGCCAATGACATCAGTCTGCAGTCCTGAGTTATGAATTACCCTGAGCACATGGGTTTCCTTCATGTGCTTCCCTATCAGGTTTCTGTAAGTGGGTGCTTACTCTCCCCTACAAGAAACTGATTGCATTCATGGGAAAGTATGACCCAGGCTTATGTGTAGATTATAATGTATTTTATTATTTATACATTTCTGTTAATATGTATTATAATTTCTTTTGTCATTGTATAATTTCTTTTGCCTTATTAAGTAAATGACTGTGCTTAAAAATCTTAAAGTGTCATAATTGTGATTGGCTGGTTTATGTAAACTGAAATATGTCAATGAGTTGTGAGTAGACGGAGTGTATTCTCACTCAGTAGAATTACCCCTAGAACCTTGAGAGAATTTGAATGCAATGGTGTGGTGATCTGACTGGGAACACAGGCCTGTTAGTGTGAGCAGGCTGAAGTGATCACAACCCAGAGAGTAAGCAGATGTCTATATGTCCATGTGAGAGTGGGTGGTTACACCACCTGTAACAAATACAAAGGTTCATTTTTAACACTATTGTTTTCCCAGTGTTGCTATATGACAGTGAGACAAGGAACATCACTACCTCCTAAAACTAGAGACAAATACCAGTAGAGATTAAAGGTGAGTTTAGTGTTAGGTATAAGCAGTCTATATCATATAACCACTTAGGATGCTGAAGAATAACAATAAAAGGATGTCATGAAGGAAAAGTGACAGGAAGAACATGGCCTGGCCATTTCCACACTGGGTGGCCTCTTCTGGCATACTTTTGGGCAGGGTTGTGATATGTGCATTGTTAGAGGGAATGTTGAGATCACAGATCCACATGAGCATCTGAGATTAGAGGGATCAGACAGAGGTAGGAAAGAGAAAAGAAAGGGAAGAGAGGAGGATCCAGAAAGAAAGGAGGAGAGGGATAAGTGTTATAGAAAAGGGGGCAAGGGACAAGCATTTATTAAGTGCCTACCATGTGCCAACCTCTGTGCTAAGCACTTTACAAATACATCATTTGATAGAAGGGAGTCCTGCACTGAGCAGGGGGTAACTAGAAGGGGTAGGTATTTTTCTTTTCAGAGTCAGGTGCCAGGAGAGTTTCATAAAGCTCATAGAAAAGCCAGGACTCACCACCTTCCTTCAAAGGAACATATTCCAACTTAAAGGAGGAGAGGCACTAGAAAGAAAGACTCAAGTCTCCTAATTTCTCTAATGGAGGAGGCACAGAAACAGAGAAAGGAGAGATATAGAGACAGAAACAGAGGAGACAGGGAAAGGAAAGAACCAGAAATAGGAGTCAGGGGAAGAGATAGGTGAAGCAAAGAGGAGAGAAAGAGAAAGAGATCCACAGAGAGAGGGACAAACAGGTAAGAAACAGAGGAGATAGAACAGACTAGGACACAGTTGAGCAGAGTTAACAGGGGATGGAGGGAAGAGAAGAGACAGAGACAAAGAGATACAGAAAATAGATGGAGAGTGGAGCTGGTGCAGAGAAAAGATAAGACGGGAGGAAAATGAGAGGCTGATGCAGAGGGCTTTTGTGTGCCATGCACCCCTTTGGCAGTCTAGAGTAGCCCGTGCTTCTTAGGTTAATGTTGTTAGGGTAATGTTTTGTTGCTTACGTTCATAACTGAAGGAAATGAGAAATTTCGGTTAGTCGTTTGTGACACTAAAGATGGGATTTCTGGGGCGGCTAGGTGGCGTAGTGAATAGAGCACCGGCCCTGGAGTCAGGAGGACCTGAGTTCAAATACGGCCTGAGACACTTAACAAAAAACTAGCCGAGTGACTTTGGGCAAGTCACTTAACCCCAATTGCCCTCCAAAAAAAAAGTGAAGATGGGATTTCCACACACCACCCCCTCCCCCCCCCCCTCCACGTTCAAAGGATGCCCTGAAAACTCTATGCAAAGACCCCTGGTTAAGCATCCCTGAGCTAGGGAGATCGGGGACGGAGCAAACGGAGGAGGCCGAGGAAAGAAGCTGGGAAAGCCAGGGGATAGAGACAGAGGCAGTCGCTGAACCATAAGCTCGAGAGGAGGAAGTGTCTTTTCTTTCTTTGCACAGTGCCTGGAACACAGTAGGCGCTAAATGAGAGCTCGTTGACTGAGTCTCAGGGAAGCCTGGATCAGGGGCCAGAGACAGAGGGGCGGGGCCGGGGCGCTCCTCTTCCCTGCTCTCCCCGGGGGCCGCCAGGGGTCGCTGCTCCTCCTGGTCCCGGGCCCTCCCCCGCCTCCTCGAGGCGGCGCCGGCGCCGGCGCCAAAATCAAACCCGCGCCTCCGCCGCTGCGCCCCTGGTCGTCGCTTCTCCCTCCGGGGAGCGCCTGCGCCCCCGCCATGGTAAGCACTGCGTGGGGCAGCTGGGGCACGTGGGCGGCCCCCCCCCCCCCCCCCCCCCGGGGGGGCCCCGCCCCCCCCCCCCCCCCCGCCGGGGGCCCCGGCCCCCCCCCCCCCCCCCTCCTCCCTTCCTCCCCCCCCCCCTCCCCCCCCCCCTCCCCCTCCTCCTCCTCCCACCCCCCTCCCTCCCCTCCTCTAGCTCCTTCCCTTCCTCCTTCCTCTCCTCTGTCTCCTCCCTTCCTCCTACTCCTCCCCCGCTTCCCTTTTTCTCCTCCCCCTGCTCTCCCGCCTCCACTTCAAATGCCCCTTTTTCCTCCTTTTCACTTCTCTTCCCTTCCTCTTCCTGCTTCCCATGCTCCACCTCCCTCCTTTTCCTTCTCCCTTTCTCCCCTTTCTCTTCCACCTTCCCCTGCTTCATTGGCTCTCCCTTCTCCTTCCCCTCTTCTGTCTCCCTCTTCTTTTTTCCTCTGTCCTCCCCATTTTGCCTTCTCTTCCTCCTTCTCCATCCCTTGCTTTCCTCCTCCTCCCACCTCCCCCTTCCTCCCTCACTTCCTTCTTCCCCTCCTCCCCATTCTCACCTCTTCCTCCTCCCCTACCCCTTGCTCACCCTCCTCCCTCTCTTCTCCCTCCTCCTTCATTTCCTTCTCCCCTCCCCCACCCTCCTCCTCCTCCACTTGCCCTCCCTCTCTTCCTTCTCTTACCCTCCTCCCCATTTCTCCTCTTCCTCCTTCCAGATCCCTCGCTCTCCCTCTCTTTTCTTTCCCCAGCCTCCCCTCCTTCTCTTCCTCCTCTGCTTTACCTCTATCTCTTCCCCTTTCCTTTCTCCTCCTCTCGTCTTCCTTCCTTCCCTGGTCTTTCCCCTCTCCCCAAAAAAACTTTTGGGTTGTATTTTGTCTCATTGTTTTTCACAACAAAGCTGCTAGGCACTACAATCTGTCAGCCAGCATTTATTGAGTGCCTACTATGTGCATTTTACATATAAGTAAACTCAGTCTTAGATTGTGATTTTCCTGTGGTCACAGCTAGTAAGTGTAGAAATGCTGCATTTGAATACGTTTACCCTAACAATTTCAGGCCTTTCCCCCCTATACCAGGGCTACAGCTACAACTTTCTTACTTAATGTGCTTTCTTGCCCCATCTGAATACTTGCAGACTTGGAAGGAGTTAGATCATTTAAAGTTCGACAAAACAAACATTTATTAAGGTATCCCCTCTGCACTGTGTACCAGGTGCTGAGGATTCATAGATGAAAAGGGACGCTGTGTGTCTGCCCTCTAGGTGTTTAAGTTCTAGAAGTGGGTAAAATTTTCTAGAATGTAAGCTCCTTGAGGGTAGTCCACAGTGCCTATTAACTTGTAGTAGGTGCTTAATAAATAAAGAATACTGTACATCAGGATATAAATGTAATGCTAGATAGGGTGGGTTGGGGCACTGGAGAGATCTGGACAAAATACTGTAGGACAGGGTTATTCTTAATCATTGGTTAATGAATTTGCTTGTTAAAAATGTTTTTATAACTATATTTCAATGCACTTGACTTTCTTTGAAACATAATTTATTTTATATATTTAAAAACATTATTCCAAGGAGACTGTCACAGGGACACATAACATGAAAAAGTTCTGCATTGGAACTTTTTAAGGAGGGAGAAACCACTTTCTCTTGGGGACAAGAAGATAAGAAAGACTGAAAGGTGGAGGCTGAGCTTCTTTCTTTGAAAGGCTTTGGAAAGGCAGAGAAAGAAATACATCCTAGGCCTTCTGGACAGATGCTTATGTCAGTTCTCAAATTATGTCCAAAAAATGTTTTTTTACCAGAAAATGAGGGGACTTAAATTCTAGGATGAATAACTTGTACTTCATCCAGACATTGAGGTTTTTTGAGCAGGGATAAAGGGTTGGTCAGACTTAAGCATTAGGGAGAATATTTTGGTAGTTGTGTGAAGGGTGAAGAAATACCGTACAACTACTGTACTTCTGGTCCCCAAAGTCTACTACAAATACTATTGTTAAAAATAATTTATTCTCCCTGGCAATGTGCCTCGCAAATAGTTGGTGCTTAATAAATGATCCTTGAGTAATGCTGGGGCAGCAGCTGCCCTGGTGAAATGGACATGAGACTGTCAAAGAATTTTGTTTATTTAGTAGCTTTTATGTTTTGTAAATTTATGAAATATTTAAGCCATCATAAAGCAAAAGTGGAAAACTCAGTCACCACATGGGATCCTTCTACTGGGATGGGAGTGAGGGGTGAGAGATTATTTTTCTGTATTTGTTTTTTTTGCATATACCTAGAACAGAAAAAGGATTGAGTTGCAACCTGTAGTTTTCTGTTAGGTACAGTGTTGTTTTCTTCTTAACTACATAAGGTCAACCTGTAGCTTTCCAAGCTGTTTCTCTGGCTTTCTTCCTGTTCAAGAGATTATTTTTTTAATGCCTAATGTCATAGTGGGTTAGTAGTGGGTTCCACGCAGAGCAGCTGTTTCTTGTGCATTCTCACTACCCATCAAACTATTTCCAATGAACTTCACTTGAATTTTTCAAACCTCTGTTTGTTTAGATTGGCGATATTAACTGTAATTTGAGTCCCTTTGTTTTTAAGTTGAATGGTCACTATTTTAGCTGAAATTATAGAGCAGACAGGCAGTCCAGGGTATTTAAGTGTGAAGTTGCTGCCATGCAAGATGTAATTTTAACTGACAACGGCTTCTTTGTGGTTAGAATAACCCAACCACCTGGGTATAAATAAATTGGTGTGAATAAACCAACCTCAAGCTCAAATAACTTTAAAAAATTGTCATTATTGCGGTTTACACTATCCCCTTCTCTTAGTAATTTGGTAGTTATAGTCCTGAGTTAACTGTTCGCCCAAATCTGTCTAGCACAGGTTTAAAACTTTTCCTTTTTCTTTTAGGTGGGAAGAAGTCTGTTCCTCACACCTGGATTCTTTATAGAAGTTAAATCCAGTATTAAAACTGTTTTGATTGTTACCTCTAATAAAGAACTACTACAGGATGAATGGGGATAGTTTTTCTAAACCATTTTCTCATGATGGTGTAGGTTGGAAATATGAAATTCTGTATCATCTTAGTGCATTTTTTATCTAAGCAAAGCTTACCAGATTGTGAGCTAATTAATGGCTGTTTAATTTGAAATAGCTGAGGTTGTCATAGAAACGATTTTCTTAAAACTAAGCATATATTTACATAAAGAGCAGTCAAAGTTATCTCTGTAACTTTTATACATATCAGTCTTCTAATGGTACTTAGAGTTGTTCCTAAGTATTTTTTAAGCTATGATAAAACATCATTTATTAGAGCCCCTGATTTTATAAAAAGATGAAAACACTTTTTAAAAGAAATTATCCAAAAGGGAACTTGGAAGGTCTCAGGTAACATGTGCCCTTCCATGTCTTATTTTTCAGCCATATTTGCCCCTATTTCTATTTTGCAGAGAAAAATTTTCTGCTTCTTAGATTTTTAATGAAGGTTATTCACCTGGTATCCTTTTATATTGATCATTTCATATCAGAAAAACCTATAATTGTTGCCTCCATTTCCTTTCTTCTTACTCACTTCTCAACTTTTGTTAGTCTGGCTTCTGATCTCATCACTGAAACAGTTTTCTCCAAAGTTATCAGTGCTATTTTAATTGCTAGCTTAGAATGCTAGCTACCTCCTGACAGAGGAGACAGACTCAATATGCAGAATGAGACGTAGGTTTTTTGGACCTGGCTAGTTAGAGAATTTGTTCTATTTCAATGCCAATGTTTGTTAAAGTGGTTGTGTTTTTCTTTTTCTTTTTTTTTTTCCAAGTTGGGTGTTAGGAGGGAGAGAACTAAATGTTTGTTAACAGTTGATTTTTTTTAAAGACATTTTTTAAATTGCTCTTTCTAATAGCTTTTTCTCATTTCTCATTCGTGATTGCTTTGCAGTTGACTCTTTCCTCCTGGATATTCTTTCTTCTTCGCGTTTTAACAGTGCCTCTCTTTTGGTTCTCCTATCCATCTGACTGTGCCTTCTCAGTTTCCTTTGCTGTTCCTCATCCATATAATGCCTCTTAAAGGTGGGTCTTCCCAAAGGCTTCATTTTGGGCCTCTTCTCTCAGCTTCTACAAGTTATCACCTCTATGCAGATTACTCCCAGATTGACATGTCTAGCTCTCAAAGTCTTGTCCACCATCATCAAATTCCTAAACGTTGAAACTGAAAAATCACATATGCTTCTTAAATTAGGCATGACTAAAACAGAACTTTGTACCCCAAACCCATCTGTCTTCCGAACATCCTTATTTCTGTTGAGGAAACCACCATCCTTCTAGACTCCTCATCTCACACATGCAAATCATTTGCCAAATCTTATTGTTTTTACCTTCATATCTCTCTAGTTTCTTAATTCCATCTCTCACCTTAAGTCAGGACTGCTGTAATAGCATTCTGTTTGGCCACCTCCTCTAATTCATCTTCTGTACAACTGCCAAAATGATTCTTTTTTTAGATTTTTTCATGTCTTTTGTTTTTTTTACATTACTATAATTTCCCTCAGCATCCTCCCCCTTCCAGAGAGCTAGTACATATGTCCCCAAGTAAAATTTTTAAAAATAAAAGGGAAGATGGAAAAGAATTGAGCAAAACTAATCAATACATTGCAGGTATAGACAATGTATCACATTTATGGATCTCCCATCTTTGCAAAAGGATTAAGTGAAGGTATCTTCTTATATTTCTTCTTTGAAGCCTACTTCTTTGTAATTTTGACACATTTACTTTTGATTTTTTTGTGGTTCTTTTCCATTTACATTGTTATAGTTATTGTATATATTGTTTTCTTGGTTCTTCTTACTTCGCTCTGTACTTGTTCTTATAGATCTTTCCATGCTTCTCTGTAATGATCATATTCATCATTTCTCATTCCATTTCATTTATTATGTACCACAATATGTTTCACTATTCTTCAATCAATGTACATCTGCTTTGTTTCAAATTCTCTGCTGTCACAAAAAGTGCTGCTATAAATATTTTGGTATATTTGGAGACTTTCTTCCTATCAATGGCCTCCTTGGGGTATAAGCCTTATAGTGGAATCTCTGAGTCTAAGAGAATGGACATTTGGTTATTTTAGTTCCATGATTCCAAATTGCTTTCCAAAATGATTGTACTGATTCACAACTCCACCAACAACGTATTAGTGTACCTATCTTCCCATAACCCCTTCAACATTATTCCCCTCTTTTGTCATTGTTGCCAATTTTCAGGGTGCTCAGGGTTGGTTTGTTTTGCATTTCTTGATTTGGAGCTTTTTTTTCAGTTGTTAATAGTTTGCAGTTAATCTTTAGAGAACTATTTCTTCATATTTTTTTTTTATCATATCTATTAGGAAATGGTTTTTGGTTTTGTGTATATGTGTGTGTGTGTGCTTTGATAGATTGAACCTCAATCATTTTATGGGTAATTGGAATGGTATTTAAAGAATACTTTTTGTTTTTCCGCTTTTTGGAGGGCAGTTGGGGTTAAGTGACTTGCCCAAGGTCACACAGCTAGTTTGGTGTGTTAAGTGGCTGAGGTCGGATTTGAACTCAGGTTCTCCTGACTCCAGGGCTGGTGCTCTATTCACTGCGCCACCTAGCCACCCCAATTAGAATGGTATTTACCTTTCTATTATTGCATCTTGGCTTTTATTATTGATTTTTTAGGGTTTTTTGTAGCCTACAATTTTCCTGAAGCTATTAATTATCAGAATTAATATCTTTGTTAATTCCCTTGGATTTTTTTTTTTTTTTGCCTTTTTGAGGTGCCAATTGGGGTTAAGTAACTTGCCCAAGGTTACATGGCTAGTTTTGTGTGTGTGTGTGTGTGTGTGTGTGTGAAGTGTCTGAGACTGGAACCAAACTCAGGTCCTCTTGACTCCGGGGCTGGTGCTTTACTCACTATGCCACCTAGCCACCCCTAATTCTCTAGGATTTTTAAAGTAAGTTATCACATCTTCAGTAAATGGGTATAGTTTCAACTCTTCTTTACTTGTATTTACATTTTTAATTTCTCTTATTGACATTGCTAGTATTTTCAGAACTTATCAAATAATAATGGGAAGAGTGGATACTTTTACTTTGCTGTTGTATTTATTGAGAAAGGTTCTAGTTTTATCCTCATTTTATATGTATTTTTTTTGTTTTAGATGCTCTTTATATTAAAACAATTCTCTATGCCTAGACTTTGTAGTATTTTTTTGTTAATACAAATGAATGTTGTACCTTCTCAAAAAGCTTCTCCTGCATCTGTTGACATAATCATGTAGTTTTTGCTGCTTTGTTTTTATTATGATTAATTATGTTGATTATTTTCCTAATGTTAAACCATCCTTGGTATAAATCCAACTTAGTCATGATAGATCATTTCTTGGTTAAGTTGCTGTACTCTGCTTGACAAAATTTTATTTTAAAATGTTTTAAATCAGATATTCATTAATGATATTGGTCTCTAGTCCTGAGCTTTATCCTTCCCTGGTTTAAGTATTAGAACTAATTTGTCTCACAAAAAGGATTATAGTAGAGTGCTTTCTTTCTTAATTTTTGAAAATAATTTGTGTAGTTTGATAAACTTCTCAAGACCAGAATTTTTTTTCATTTATTTCCTTTACAATTCTGTTTTCTTTTTAAGATTAGATTATTTAAGATCTCTATTTGGTCCTCTCTTAGTCTGGATATTTTATACTTTTGAAGACATGATAGTTATATTCCTTTATTTCTTTTGTGTTCTCAGTTTTGTTAGCATATGGTTGTGTATAATAGACTCTGATCATTCTTTTTATTTCTTCTCATTTTGTTGTGATTTTACAATTAAAATTATTTTCATTAAAAAAAAGAAAGAAAACATCACTTCCTTATTATTTAAATTACATTGACTCCCTATTGCCTTCTAGATTAAACATACATTTCTGCTTGGCATTTAAGGCCCTTCACAACCTTCTTCCAACCAACCTTTCTAATCCTCATTACATAAGGGTACATGATGGTGGTGGAGTAGAATCTAAGTTCAGCTGGTAAAAATGGCAGGATTGTGAACCCTCTTTAAATGGAGACTTTGGTAATTTCTTGTTTTGCCTCCAGAGTTATACCCAGAAGCTAGTACCTTCCTCTCAAAAGAAAAAAAAATTAACTCTGTTTCACAGACAAAACACGGGAGCCACTGGAGTTTTTAGACTCTAGCCTCTAACAAATTCACTTTTGATATGGTCAGACATGAAACCACCTTCAGAGGGATTAAAAATCTTAGCTTATTCTAGTCTAGTCTTCTCAAGTGGGAATGCTGGTAAGGAGAGTACCAACTCCTACAGCATTCCCTAATCGCCCTTCTTGCAGGGGCCAGCAAGAATATAGTAGAAACTATAACTCCTACAGAATTCACTAAGCCTCATTTGGGCAAACACAAATTCCCCTCAAGCCTTGATGGGGACTGATCAAGACACACACAGCATTATGCTGTCATATGCCTCTGGATTCCCTGTGGTTTCCCCACTCCTGACCAGTGCCCACTTGCCTTATAGGGCAACAGACAAAGAAGGTATCTTGTAAACATTAAGCTCACGGGTTAACTTAAGCAATATCATCATTCTGCCCAGGCGTAGTAAATATCACATTATGTCACCCCCATATCTCATGGTGCAATCAAAATAGGACTGTCTGTCACTATGATTCTAGGAATTACTATCTAGGATCCTTGGGGCTTTTCTGGGAGTTATTATCTAACACCTGGAAACTAGACATTGCCATGGTCATGGGTCCTGAGAAACTATAGTTTAAAAAGGATGACAAAATCCTCCTTATATACAACCTTGTATTTATTTTATATCCATTTTGTATCTATGCACATGTTTTCTCCCCTGATAAAATATAAGCTCCTTGAGTGCAGTGCTTGGCACTTAGAATGCCCTAAATAGATTTTGTTAATTAATATTTACTATGTGACTATATTTTTTCTGCATATTTTTAATTATAATATTAATTGTTATAATAATTATTATAATTCTGTTCTATTCATATACTACAACTTGTTCAGCCATTCCCCAATAGATAGACATCCCCTCAATTTCCAATTCTTTTCCATCACAAAAAGAACTACTATAAATCCATTTTTATGATCTCTTTGGGATACAGACTTAGAAGTGATATTGCTGGATACTAGTACTATTTTTTAACATAACAGTAGTGAACCCCTGCAATTTGAATGGGGGAAGGATGGTGACATGATCAGAACTACACTTAAATTACTTGACTGGATTGTGAATAATGGATTTGGAATGAGGAGAGGTTTGAGATAGAAAGGCCAAATAGGAAGTTATTAGGATGGCAACCAACTGGCTGAAATTTGGCTATATCAGAACAACTCAGTGTAAGGTTTTCCATCTGTTAAAATGGAGAGAGAATGAAGGTCAGTGCCAGGGAAATTAAAAACCTAGCTATAAGAGATTTGAAGTAAAGATATCATAGAAGTGATTTTTTTTCTTGACTTTTTTTTCCCCCAGAGGAATATATCTATTTCCTTTTTTAAAAACAATGTAAACCTGGTTATGGACATATTTATGTTAATAGGTATAGCAGAGCATTATACATTATATATTTGAAATTTATATGTTATATAAAGGTTCAAATATCAGGTTCACTGAATAAATACTTATATTGAATCCAATCAGTCAGCATGTTAGTATCCCTGGTGTATCTGCTGCAAATAAAGGTCATAAAAAGATGAGTCCATAACAAACTGTCTTTTGGACATCTAGAACTCGATGTCCTGTACACATCTTAAACTCAGCATGTCCAAAACTGAACTTATTATCTTTGTCCACCATTCCCCCCCTATTTTCTAACTTTCTAGTTATTTTTGAGAGTAACTACCCTCCCAGTTATCCAGGCCTGAAACTTAAATGCCACCTTCCACTCCTTTACTTCTTGTATCCAATCTGTTACCAAATCCTGTTGATTTTACCTTTGCAATATCTCTAGAATTAAAAAAAAAAAAACCTTTTCTGACACTGCCACCACCCAGGTACAGGTCTTCATGACTAGATTGTGGAGTAGCCTGCTGGTCCACCTGCCACAAGCCTATCCTCATTCTAGTCCATCTTCCATTCAGCTACCAAAGTGATTTTGCTAAAGCACAGGATCTGACCATATCATCTCCCCATTGAATAAAATCCAACGGTTCCCTATCACCTCCTCCAGGGTCAAATATAAAATCCTCTGTTTCACATTTAGAGCCCTTCATAACCTCTCCCTCTTCGCCCTACCCCACTTACAGTCTTATCACACTTTACAATCTTCCACCCCCTCACCCCCCACATAATCTCTTTGATGCACCTGACTCTGGGCATAGAATTCTCTTTTCCTGATTTCCCTGGATTCCAGATAAAATCCTGCCTTCCACAGAAAGCCTTTTCCAATGTTGATTTCTTTGCTGTTTATCATGTTTGTTTATCAGTGTTTGCATGTCCTCTCCCATAGTAGACTGAGTTCCTTGAGAGCAGGGACTATATTTTGCCATTCTTTGTATCTATCCTCCATGCTTAGCACAGTGCCTGGTACATACCAGGCACTTATTTATTACATGTTTATTGATTAACTGACTCTGACAGTCTCCAATCTTGACCATAACTGACAAGGAGATGAATGTTCTATAGAACTATTAGTATATGTATGAAAATGTGTAAAATTTCAGAATAGGCTACTTGCTAGATTGGTTTAAAATGAAATGTATGTACTCTTTCTTTAGTCAAAGAAAAAAGGCTTGAGTGCAGAAGAGAAGAGAACTCGTATGATGGAGATCTTTTTTGAGACGGTAAGTAAATTTTATTTACATTTTTATTATTTTCAATAGATTTTCTGTTTGCAAGATATGAAGTAAGGTAAGAAGAAGAGTAGCTTAGTCCATGAGAGGACTGACCTTAGAGTCAGGAACACATAAGTCCTTGTTACATCTTCTTACACATACTAACTTTATGACCAGGGACAAGTTGCCTGACCTCTCAGGGCTCCAGGCTGTTCTCCCACTCTGGGAGTTCTTTAGATAATCACAGATCTGGACTCTCTGCCAAGGCTTTCTCTCCCAAAAGGAGAGGAATTACTAGCAATAATCCAGGCATTTATTAGTAATGTTAATGGCAGATTTTTATATAGCGTCATCATAGATTTACAACTAGAAGGGACCTTAAAGGTTATAAGTTCGCACCAGAGTCTGCTTAAGTCCAGAGAGGTTAAATGACTTCCTTAGGTCATACAGGTAGGAAGGAGCCAAGTCTTTCAGACAAAAGTGCCAAGCTTCCTGAATAGCAGGTGCCATCTGGCAAAATTTTATGGTTTCTCTGAGCCTTTTTTCTTCTTGACATCATTAGTCAATGGATATGAACAAATCATGCCTTTTCATTTAGTAGAAAATGAAATCTCAGTTCATTAAAAAATTATGCCATCTGTGCAAATCAGAGGAGAAGACTATGAAGCTTCTGTTTTTAAATGTCTGAGAATACATTTGGGAAAAAATGAAAAATTATTTAGTACAATTGAAAAACCTTTTTTTGTTTTTATTAATGTGAAGTTCTGTGATTAGACCATATATTTATTTTACATTTTTAACTTGACCAGCATTCTTTAAGTATAGCTCAATATTCTAAAAGTTCTTAGTGATTAGGGGAAAAAGGATTATGCTAATTTCCTTAAGTCATCATTGCTTATTTTCCCACTTCATATGTGTAATGATTCTCCCCTATGATCTTGGACCAAATAAAATGTTGATGATCCTTGACAGTCTTTGAAAGGGTAAAAGGGAAAGAAAAATCCAAATTACATCATCCATCTGTATCAGCTGTATAGATATTCTTTTTTTTTTTTAATCAATTGGGGTTAAGTAACTTGCTCAAGATTAAACGGCCAGTTATTTCTGGGTGTGGTGCTAAGTATCTGAGGCCAGATTTGATCCCCAGGTCATCCCGACACTGGAGCCAGTGCTCTTACTTGCTGAGCCACCTGGCCACCCCTGTATAGATATTCTTAAGAATATTTTGACCTCTCAAGAAATTTACTCAGCCTACACATTTTTCTCTGCCTCCCCATATACTATCTCAGTGAAGCAACATGGTGTTATTGTAATGGTAATGGAATTTAAAGATCCCCTTGTATTGTCTTGGTTTTGGGGTTGTGTTAAAACCCAGAGCTTGTGAATCCCACTTGTGGGATAGACCTGTTTGACATAAAGAGAGGGGGCTGAACTGGGAGGAGCTGGTACCATGGATAGAGAGGCCAGAAGAACTTTTGGGAGCGGCATCGTGGAGGCAGAGAGAGAATTGGTAGGGTTCAGAGTTGCTGAGAGAGAGAGAACTGCCAGCCAAAGCCACCCAGATTGCTGAGGGCCAATTGGAGCTGCCCAGGACTTTTGAGAACTGCTACCTAGAGCTGCTGAGAACTGAGAAGGCATGACTGTGGTGATTGATTCATAAGTGTAAAGATCAAGTGAAGAGTAAATATATGCTTTTGATTTATGCCTTTTAAACAGAAAGATGTATTTCAGTTGAAAGATATGGAGAAGATTGCTCCCAGAGAGAAAGGAATTAGTAAGTATCAACATTACTTTATTTTTTGCATCTTTAAAGATTCAAGGAGGTTGCTGCTAGTTTTTGTTTGGGGTTTTTTGTTTTGTTTTGGGTTTTTTGATTCACTGGCCTTTTTCTTTTCTGCAACTGAACTGTTGTGTTTGTTTCCTTATATTTTGTGTACAAAGGGCATTAGAGTAGGAGTCAAGAAGACCTATATTTAAATCCTTTTTCTCTTGATACTTACTAGCTGAGGAATCTTGGGCAAGGCTCTTAACCTCTTTCAGACTCAGTTTATTCATCTAAAATGGGTATAATAGTAATATTTATCTCACAAGGATGTAAGGATAAGCAATAAGGTACATAAAACATTTTGCAAATCTTAAAGCAATATCAAATCCTAACTATGACTGTTGTTGTCATTTTTGTGATTCCATCCATGTGGAGATCTCCCTAGTGGGGAACTCCCTTCATTGATATCAGTCTGAAGCTCCTCTGTAACCATAGACAAAGAGAGATGCCTGGAACACTGACAGTCTGAGTGCCTTGTCTATAGTCACACATATGTTAGGACTGCATCCATGTAGAATGTATCAGAGACAGGTTTAAACCCTGGGCTTCAGGAAGCCAACACTGTCTCCCCGTCCATTACAGCAGCAGTACTTCTTTTGATGGTTCTTATAGAGAAGATAAAATAAATCTAAAGGGAAAAGGAGCGAAGGATGTTTATAAAAAATACAAAGTGAAATTAATAACTACAGTTTTGATGAAGTATTTGAAAATGCCAGTTTTGCATTTGAATTTTATCTTCCAGACTCCATTTCATAGTTGACCTCACCTTCTCAATGAAATGGTATCTTTAGGCCTCTCAGCAGCAGATTTGCTTAGCCTATGAGACAAATTAGCATTTGTCTGTGAGAGCAGTTTTTTGGTGCTGTCCTTTCTGTTTGATTTATGGAAGGATATGGCTATTATAACTTGATCAAAATATATTGTTTAAAGCCAATGCTTGTTTTTAACACCACAAAAGAGCATTTCCGTAACACAGAACACAAAAACAGGATTTTTTATAGGAAACTATGGACTTTCTCTTTCCCTTCCTCTCAGCTTGTTTTACTTGTGACTGTTTTCTCCATAATATTATCCTCTTTGTTAATCCCTACTTATTTCTCTATTGAGCTTTATGTATTTATACATCAGACTCTGTGAGTGCTTGTGTGTTTATATGTGTTTATCCCTCCTTTGTCATCTTAGATAAGAGTGAGATTTATCTGGTTGAATGTGAATTTTTGGGAGAATATAATTCCATTTTGTTCTGTTTTCATTAGTTTGCTGTGTTTGACCCTTCCATGAACTTCAGGACTGTTTAGAATAGTTGGTTTCCGTCATTGTCTTCTTTCCTCCTCTCATTTGTACAAAAAGACTTAATTGCTGATAAAAAACAATTGGGGGGGGGGGCGGTGCTCTTACTCGCTGTGCTACCTGGCCGCCCCTATGAAAAACATTTTTAAAGGAGGATTTCAAAGTCTCTAGAATGTCCCTTTCCTCTATCTCATCTGACAGATGGTTCCTTTTGAATTAGTGAAACTAACTATATTACAAAGGACACATCCTTTGTCTATCTCCTGTACCTGCTGATATATATTCTTTTTAATAAGCATACTTAAAAAAAATAACAGCTGTACTATAATAAGCAATCATCTTTTTGTTTGTTTTATATAATATATAAATGTAACTAGCAGGATTGTGAATGATACACATTCTCCATCAACTACTAGTGGGTTGTTTCACATTCTTAATGTAATAAAATCTCTTCCTCTGATTCATGCTGGCTTATTGGTATTAACTAGTCAAATCAATAAGAAAATTCATGCAACAGTCTGACACCCATTCCCTCTCTTTCTTCCATGTTTGTATGCTTTTCTTAAACACCCCAATTATAAGAAATAGCAAATTCCAACCATTTCTCCTTTTTTCCTATACTAATGTATTCCTTTTACCCACCCTTCTCTTTTCCCTCTTAAAATCCTCAAAACAAAATCTATCTATTCCCCAAACCATTCCTTTTTCTTGTTTATCTCTCTGAATATCCTTTGAAAACATTAAGGTTCTGAAGGACACATTTCTTTGCCCCTTAATAGAATGTCAGCACTATATCATGATATAGTTCCTTTCAAATGTTCAAATAAAGTTACCTTCTTAGGTTTCTCTGTACTTTTATGTTTGTATTTCAAAGTTCCTGCTTTTCTCTAGACTTTTCAGTAGAAATGCTTGAAAGTCCTTTATTCTATTAAAGATGTATTTTTTTCTTGTTGGATTGTACTCAGCTTTGCTGATTATTATTTTTTGTTGTAATCCTCTATCTTTTGCCTTTTAGAATATTGTTTTCTAAAATTTCTGATTTATGTTTGAAGCTGTCAGGTTTTATGTATTCTTAATGGTATCTACTTGATCTTTGCATTGCTTCTCTCTGGTTGTTTATAGTATTTCTTTCACAAAGGGAATCTGGATTTTGGCTATGCCATTCCTGGGAATTTTCCTTTGAGGATTCATTTCAGGAGGTGATCAGATTTTTTTTTTTCCTACCTTTTATTTTGCCCTCTGGTCCTTATAGATATGGGCATTTTTTTTCATTTATGATTTCTTGCAATATAGTATCCAGGCTTTTAAAAAAAATCATTGAATTGATTCATAAATAATTTTTCTTTGACATCTTTTCCACTTCTTGTTGTTTATATCAAATGTCTTAATTTTATCCATTCTTTTTCAGTTTGTGGATTTCCTTCAGTCTCATGGAGTCATTGATTTTTGTTGTTGTTTTTCAAGTTTTCTGGGAATCCACTTCCTGGTTAAGACTTACCATTTTCTTTTTTAAGTTATATTCTTTTTTTTTTTTTGGAGGGGGAGGGCAAGGCAGTTAGGGTTAAGTGACTTGCCCAAGATCACACAGCTAGTTAAGTGTCAGGTGTCTGAGACCAGATTTGAACTCAGGTCCTCCTGACTTCAGGACCAGTGCTCTACTCACGGCACCACCTAGTTCCCTCCTCCCCCCCCTTTTTTTTTAGTTTTATTTATCTGATAGTGCCTGATGGTCACAGGGTCACAGGTAAAGCAAATCTTTAAAATACAATAAGAAAAAATTAAACAGCCAAAGAGATCAATTGAGAGGGCAAAGGCTGACAAAGGAACTAACAAAAGTGCAGAAAAGAGCCCATGTGCTTTTCCATTACATTAATTTCTACCCTCGTTTAAGTTTGGCTTCAGGAGCATCAAAATAAAGTGTTAAAGAAGTTTGGAAATAAGAGAATTTAACTGCACATATCCTTCTGATTCTTTCTCCCAAAGATTTTATTTCATTTCACTTATTTTAAGTATTCATGTAATCCTTGCAGGAAATCCCTTTTTCCTTTGAGTCTAAACTTGAAGTCCTTTGGGGGAGTGTAGTTTCTAGATTTGAAATAATTGTTGACACTGGTGAGTATTTTCTTTGATTTTCTCCTTTCCATCTTTGCTTCCTGAATTGAGGCTATGTGCCAAACCAAGGTCAGGCTTTGCCTCTTTTTGTACTTTGAGTGGGGTCTTCAGCCCTACTTGTCTCTTCCTGAGAGAGCTGGTTGTTGAGCTAATGTCCACCCCTCAGGGTTCATCCTCCTTGCATCTTTGAGGTTCAGAGTACCATATTGCCAGGACTTACTCTAGCATCTCTGGACAGAATGTTAGCGACCTCAAAGATACTGGCTTGGGGTGTCTTGGTCTGAGTGCTGTAGTCAGATACTGGTTGCTGCCTGCTACTGGACCCACCCCCAGGCTTCCAACATCCTCACCCTGGGGCTTTTGGACCATCCTAGAGCTTTCTTAGAGGAGCCTCCCACTCTTGCTTCATCTAGACACAGAGCCACACCAGTTAGTTGTGTTAGAATGGCTCAGGGCCCACTTTCTTATTGCTCATGGGCTGGTGGATGACTTTTTGTATATTTTGGGGATTGGGAAAAGTCATTTATTGTAGTTTCTCTTTCAATTACTTCATCCAGTTTTCAGTCTAGTGTGGACTTCAGGGGTTTGCTGGCATTGGTTTGTAGGAGCAGGGTAGTCTTGGTGTTTGTTCAGGCCAGTTTGTCTTGGCCAGATTTCTTTTTTGTTAATTTTCATTTTTTTTTTTTACCCCAAGCTCTTTGATATTTTATTTTATTTTTTCATTCTTTTGTTATGTATTTATTTATTTATTTTTCGTTTTCAGCATTCATTTCCACAAAATTCTGAGTTCCAAATTTTCTTTTCATCTCTCCCCTACCCCCCAACCCATTGCCTATATATCTTATTTCCTAGTTGCATGTAAAAACTATTTTTTAACATTTGTTTTTAAAACTTTGAGTTCCATATTCTCTCTCTTCTTCCATCCTCACCCACTCCCATTGAGAACACAAGCAATTTAATATAGGTTATACATACAAAACATTTCCATAGTACTCATATTGTGAAAGATTAACTATATTTCCCTCCATCCTATCCCATCCCCCATTTATTCTATTTTCTCCTTTGACCCTGTCCCTTTTCAAAAATGTTTGCTTATGACTACCCCTTCCCCCCAATCTACTCTCCCTTCTATTATTTCCCCCTCTTAATCCCATTCCCCCCTACTTTTCTATAGGGTAAGATACCCATTTGAGTGTGTACGTTATTCCCTCCTTAAGTCAAATCCAATGAGAGTAAGGTTGACTCATTTCCTTTGACCTCCATTGTAACAAGTTTCTCTTGGTTCTTTTATGTTAGATAATTCTCACCTCTTAATTTTATTTTTTATACATCATCCTTTCATATTCAACTCACCCTGTGAATTTATGTACATTTTTATATACATATGCACACATATATACGTACATAGTATATATATATATATATACACACCTATACACACACATTCACACATACACATGTATACACATATATATCTTCCCTTCAACTATCCTAATGCTAAGAAAAGTCTCATGAGTTTCAAACATCATCTTTCCATGTAGAAATGTAACAGTTTAACTTTAATAAGTTCCTTGTGATTTCTCTTTCCTGTATACCTTTTCATGCTTTTCTTGATTCTTGTATTTGAAAGTCAAATTTTCTGTTCAGCCCTGGTCTTTTCATCAAGAATGCTTGAAAGTCCTCTATTTTATTGAATTTCCATATTTTCCCCTGAAGTATTATACTCAGTTTTGCTGGGTAGGTGATTCTTGGTTTAATAGCTCCTTTGATTTTTGGAATATCATATTCCAAGCCCTTTGATTCCTTAATGTAGAAGTTGCTAGATCTTGTGTTATTCTGATTGTGTTTCCACAAATTGTTTCTTCCTGACTGTGATATTTTCTCCTTGACCTAGGAACTCTGCATTTTGACTATAATAATCCTAGGAGTATTCTTTTTTGGATCTTTTTCAAGAGGCAATTGGTGGATTCTTTGAATTTCTATTTTACCTTCTGGTTCTAGAATATGAGGGCAGTTTTCCTTGATAATTTCTTCAAAGATGATTGCTAGGCTCTTTATTTGATTATGGTTTTCAGGTAGTCCAATAATTTTAAAATTATCTTTCTTGGATCTATTTTCCAGGTTAGTTGTTTTTCCAATGAGATATTTTACATGCTTTTATTCTTTCATTCCTTTGGATCTGTTTTTATAACATCTTGATTTCTCATGAAGTCATTAGCTTCCATTTGCTCCTTTCTAATTTTGAAGGAATTATTTTCTTCAATGAACTTTTGGACTTCTTTTACCATCTGATGGATTCTGCTTTTTAAAGCATTCTTCTCCTCACTGGTTTTTTGGACCTCTTTTGCTATTTGAGTTAGTCTACTTTTTAAGTGTTATTTTCTTCAGTATTTTTTTGGGTCTCCTTTAGCAGGCTGACTCACTTTTCATGATTTTCTTGCATCACTCTCATTTCTCTTCCGAATTTTTCCTCTGCTTCTCTCACTTGATTTTCAAAATCCTTCTTGAGTTCCTCCATGGCCTGAGATCAATTCATATTTTTCTTGGAGGCTTTTGATACAGGAGTTTTGACTTTGTTGTCTTCTGGTTCTATGTTTTGATCCTCTTTGTCACCAAAGAAAGATTCTATAGTCTGGTTTCTTTTCCTCTGTTTGCTCATCTTGCTAGCCAATTACTTGACTTTTGAGCTCTTTGTCACAGTAGATATCTACTTCCAGAGTGGAGAAAGTTGTGTCCCAAATTTCTGGGGTTTTGCATAGCTGTTGTCAGAACTACTTCTAGGCACCTGCCTCAGAACTGTGAGGAGTACTCTTTCTTCATAGCCTCCACAAGTTCTGCCAGTGCTCCTTACCCTAGACTCCACCCCAGACTGTGACCCAGATTTAAGCAGGGCAAAGCAAGAGAATCCTGCCTCGGAGCCAGCAAAGAGATTCCTGCAATTTCCCTCTGATCAGCTGCTTGATCCCCCCACCATCTGTGGGCCTAAAGCTTGGGAAGCAGCTGCCGCTGCTGCCACCACCTTCACCATCCTGGGGGCAGGGGTCAGACTGAGCTCTTCTCTCACCCAGGTCCAGCAGGGTTTCCCCACTGACCTTTTATTTTCTCTTTGGCATTTGTGGGTTGAGAAGTCTGGAAACCACCACAGCTGCTGGTGATCCACTCCCTTGGCCAGATTTTTGAAAATTTTAAAACTCCTTTATCTCCTGTGAACCTCCCAACCACTCTCTGAAGTAGATTCTCCAGCTATTATTATGCCAGTTTTAAGGAAGCAGAAGCTACAGGGTACTAAGTGACTTGATATGAACTCTAGTCTTCTGACTACAAGTCCTGGACACTGAGTGTGGTTGAAATCTTTGTGACAAATTCATTTTAATTCCTCAAATTTACAGAGCAAGAGTTAGTTCTAAATTATATACTGATTAATAATGGCTAGCATTTATGTAGCACTTCAAGGTCTGCAAAGTTCTTTACAAATTTTAATTAATTTAATTTAATAGCAAGTATTTATATAGCACCTTCTCTGTGCCAGGGACTCTGCTTAGTACTTTATAAATATTTCATTTAAACATCTCACCACAGCCCCCATGAGGTATTATTATCCCCAGTTTTACTGTTGAGGAAATAGAAGCAAATAGTGATTAAGTGACTTAAACAGGGTGACACAGTCAGTGAGTGCCTGAGGCTAGATTTGAACTCGGGTGTTCCTAACTCCAGGCCTAGCAGTCTTTTTTTTTCTCTCTTTTTTAATTTTTTTGTTTATATCATTCATTTCCACAAGATTTTGAGTTATAAATTTTCTCCCCAATTTTCCCTACCCACCATCCCAAAACAGCGTTCCCGCTGAATGTCCCTCCCCCCAATCTGCTGTCTCCCGAATCTTCCCTCATTTCCCCCTCTGACTTTCCAGTAGGGCATGGTGGGTCTCTATGCCCCAGTCAGGCCTAGCATTCTTTTGTTGACAATTAGCTACTTTATTTTTTTTTTTTTAAGCAATCGGGGTTAAGTAACTTGCTCAAGGTTACACAGCCAGTTATTTCTGGGTGTGGTGCTGAGTATCTGAGCCCGGGATTCGATCTCCAGGTCATCCCAACACTGGAGCCAGTGCTCTTACTCACTGAGCCACCTGGCCGCCCCTAATTAGCTACTTTATAATATTTTCATAATTATATATTTCAATAAATCATTACACACAGGTGAACTCTTACTTCCCTGATCAATTAAATAAGCAACATGGCTCAGTGATTCTAATTTCTTTTCAAAGTTGGAAAAATGTAAGCCTTTTGCATGATGATTCATTCATTACTGATAATGCATAATCAATAGCCTGAATGCTGCACTGGTAGAGTAGCCTTGAAATGTCAAGAGAAAGCAAGGAAAGTCCCAACCTGCTGGGGACCCTCCACAGGTGAAACTTATGGGGGAACATGGACAAAAGATACAAGATGAGTGAGTGTAGATTGGTTATAATCTTTGTAGATGGAGAGAGTTCCTGCATGGATGAGAGAACTGGTCCATTGGAAGATTTGTGGGAGATGCTTACTTTGTGTTTTATGTTATTTAAGTTTAAATATCAGTATTTGTGTTTAATTTGAACATTTTGCTTTTATAAGTGTGTAGTTATTTATAAAAATGAATGGAAGTCCTATAAACATATTTAACTATGCAAACTCTTTACTGTTAAGATGTTTAGGTTATTCTGTTGTGTGTTGGCTTTACTTTCTATATCAAAAGTCTAAGTCAGTTTGCATATGCCTGTATATAACATGGGGAATGACATTATTACAACTGCCTTTGATTTTCATGAGAGACAGCATGGTACAATTGATAAAGGAGGGACTGGGTTCAATATAGCCCCTGATACATGCTAACTGTGTGATCCTGGTCAAGTCATTTAACCCCCAGGCAACTCTCTAAGGTAAATTACAGAAGCACTAGTCCAGGGAGTCTCTACCATCTCTCCCTCATCTTCATCTCTAACCATTTTGAGGCAGTGAAGGGCAGTGGATAAAGAGCCAGACTCAGTCAGGGAAACCTAGGTTCGAGTTGCCACCTTTGCCCTATAAATGGGCTGTGTAACTTTGTAAAACTAGCCAACCTGGTGTAAACTAGCAGTTAGGCAGGCCAACGAAAGTTCTGAGAAATGTATAGGAAAAGAATAAATTTCAAAAATTTTAAATGACTAAAAAGAAGTTAAAATATATCAAAAGTAAGAATGCAATTAAAGAAATTAATGAGCATGTGATGACACTGGGGCAAAGGACAGCTTTGAGGAGAGGCATCAATGTGCTCAATGTGTCAAGTTTGGCATCCTCCGCAGCATGCTGCCTTGGCCCCTCCTTAAAGGATCTGGATAATTTTACAAGATTGTTCCCCATGAATCTTCTAAACCTTGCCTGGTCTTCTTCATATAACTGCACTTTTGTTTGAATCCAGACCTATGGTTTTGTTGATGTGGCAGACTTCCATGGTAGAGACACCCTGGGCTAGTGCTTCTGTGATTTATCTTAGAGAGTTGCCTAGGGGTTGAATGACTTGCCCAGTATCACACAGCCAGTATATATCAGGGCTGGACTTGAAACCAGTCCCTCCTGACTCCCTCTATCTACTGTACCAAAAATCAAAGTCAGTAATGTCAAAGGTCATCATTTGATTCCCCGTGTTAAATATAGGCACATGCAAACTGACTTAGACCTTAGGCTCTCCCTAGTATACTCTGTAGTCCTTTTTGGGCCCTAGGTTCTTTTGAATAAAGTCCAGACCTTAAGAAGATTAAAAAGAGTATTGAAATATATATCTCTTTCTAGCCCTTTATACTATATGTGCCGTTAAAGGAATTTTCTATTCATGTGTGATTCTACTTTAAGTTTATAATATTGTTTCTCTTTCTTTCAGCTGCTATGTCAGTGAAGGAAGTCCTTCAAAGCCTAGTTGATGATGGCATGGTGGACTCTGAGAGGATTGGGACGTCTAATTATTTCTGGGCTTTTCCAAGCAAAGCATTGCATGCAAGGAAACGAAAACTGGAGACATTGTCAACTCAGGTAAGCAAGACTTAGGAAAAAAAATAGGCCTTTTCTTCGTGAAAGGAGAATAGATTTTTTAAACGTCTTTCAGTGATAGCAACAGGTGGCAGAATAGTTAGAGTATCAGGCTTAGTGTCAGGAAGACCTAGTTGAAATCCTAGCTCTGACTGTTGCTCTGGGTAAAGACTAAACCAGTTAGGCATAGACACCTTCCAATCTCTTGGTGGAGGGAACTTCTATGCCTGGAGTCTCCTCTTTGGATATATTATTCAAAAATCCTTTTAAATAGAAAAACATATCCATCATATACCATTATAATAAGGAGAAGAGGCCTATAGTATGTGATTTTATGCATTCTTAGGAGTATAATAAATTGCTAAAAATGTTACTCAAAATGTTTTGGCCTTTTCCCCCTGGACTTATAATTTCATTGGAGTGGGGAATTCCATGAAGAAACTCTCTCTAGAAGTAAAGTTTAGACAGCTTTTCTGCAATTTATAATCTTAAAGAATGTCTTGAGTGTCTTGCCCTTGGTTACACAGCGCATTTGTGAGTCAAAGGTGGCGACTTGAATCCAGGTGTCCTTGATTCTGAGTCTGTCTCTTTATTCACTGCCTCAAAATGGTTGTGAATGGGGATGGGGGAGAGGAGTGTGATGTATCTCCTTTTGTTAGAAACTGAGATATCAACAACATATAAATAGGATTTTACTGCATATTTTGTTGTGGTAGTTTGAAATAAAATACCTGGATTGTAACCTACATTGTTTTCAGCTTTGTGTGGTGAAATTATTGCAATATCCTGCAACATGTTGTGTTTTTACTTCGGGAGACTTGAGCAAATGTTAGGGGAAGATTGACCTAGAGGTGTATGACACGAAGAGGCAGGTTGGCAAAAGTAAGGGATAATTTATGGATAACCTACGCAATCCATAGATGCCCGGAAAATAAATACCAAGAGATCTCAAGAAAGATTACCAGCATGGGCATGGCTTCTTCTGAAAGGATTATGAGAATTTGTGAGACCAGGCCTCTGCCCTTGAGAGGTTTTTAACTTTTTGGAAGGGTATAACTTTACATTAATCAAAATTTTATGTCACTGTGTTTAATCTTATCAGGACTTGTTTTTTTAGAACAGGATTTTCTTTTTGCTAACTAATTTAGTGTCTCATATTACCTAACTTGTCAATAGTAACATTGTTTGTGCATATCAGTTCTGATTCTCATTCTTGAAATAGTCTAATGTTAACATATATCTACTCTGAAATCATCCATTCATGAAATACCCCAAGAGACTGAAATAGGATTTGTTTCTCATCATATCTCTAAATTCCATGATATTTTTGAAGGTGAGAGCTAAGACTTTTCAGTGTTCATGTTTTCACTAATTAAAAATGCTTTGGATAGAGAAAAACTCAGTTTTTATCTTGGACAGATATCTCAAGTTGTTTAGCACTAAATCAAGCTTTGCTATAATGGGCCAATGGTAGACAGAAATTTACTTTGATATAATGCTTCAGCAACACAATATAAGCCTCCAAATTTGCAGCCAATTAGTATCATTTAAGCCAATTTCATTACTATTGATTTAGGAGCTCACAAGAAATTTACTGAACTGTTTCTTTCAATCACATCTAATTATTTTTAATGAGCCTGCCAGTTTTGGAGCCCTCTACTACCATTTGTTTCCAAAAATGTCCTGTGAATTTTTAAATCCCCTGAACTAAACATTCAGATTATGATTCTACTAACCTAGCTGCCTAACAGTGGTGTCAGCATTAGTCTTTTGGGTCCAAAGTCCTTTCTTTCCTTTATTGGGTCAGTTCCAAGCATTACAGTCTTTTCTGGGTATTTGTTTTTACCCTTGGCCAGACTCTGGATACTTAAAAAAAAAAAAAATTCAGCTTTTCATCCTGGAAGACATTTTCCTTTCATCTCATTTGGGACAGCTGTCAGAAAATGGATTTTGTCTCTTTTTAATTCTTCTCACTATTAATTTCCTTTTTTTTTTTTCAAAAAATGTTTCCCATTTATTTATTTTTAGTTTTCAACATTTCAAACATTATTTATTTTTAGTTATTTAAACATTATTTATTTATTTTTAGTTTTCAACATTTGTTTTAGAAACTTTCTCTTCCAGATTCTTTCCCTTCTTCCCTCCTCACTCACCCCCACTGGGAAGACAAGCAATTCAACATAGATTGTATGCAGTTCAAAACAAGAGCCATTATCCTTTGAATGGTCGCTTGGTCCCCCTACAATCTGCAGGCCAGTAGCTCTAGAAGCAGCCACATGGCAGCAGCTTCAGCTTCTCTCCAGGGGCAGGAGCCAGACCACGATCTTTCTTTATCCTTCCAACAGATTTCGCCACTGACTTTTTATTTTCTCTTTGGTGTTTATGGGTTGAGAAGTCTGGAAACCTCCATGGCTGCTGGTGATTCACTCTCCTGAAGTCTGCTTTGGCCAGTCTGGGCAGCCCTGGGCCTGGAACCTAGGCTCACAGGACTCTGTGCTTGGCTCCCAGCTGTCATACACCTTTCCTGTCGACTCTCCAGACTGCCTTCAGGGGGAGATTTGTTTCTCTCTGTCACTTTGTGGGTTCTGTAGCTTTAAAATTTGTTTGGAGTTATTTTTTTACAGGACTTGGAAGTGGTTGGAGCCTGAACCCACACCAAGTTTGTGCTTTTACTCCTCCAACTTGTCTCCACCCCCCTCCCTATTAATTTCTAGGACTTGATCTAGAGAATGATTTTTTTTTTTTTTGTTCAGAAATATAGGTAAACTTCATTTTGATTGTCTTTGGGTCTAAAATATATAAAAAACTAGTCTACTTATTTTAAGAAAGTATAGGAATTGTGATTCATTCTTTGATAGCTGGTAGCTATTTAAAAGTATACAAAATGGAAGTTAAAATGATGATTTTTTTTTTAAACAAAATGAATCGAGTTCCTCTCTGGGTCTCAGTTTTTTCAAATTCCTGTAAAATGAAAGGACTAGATGAAATGATTCCTGATGTTCCATTACTGAATCTATGAATCTCCTCACAGAGTTTTCCATTGGAGGTGGGATATGCTGGGTAAACTAAGCCTGCTTTATCTTACTGTGGCAAAAATGATCATTTTCACCTAATTACCAAAGGGTACCTGAAAGAAGGAGAGATCCACTAAATACTGAAGAAAGGAGGTAGTCCTATTTATAAAATTTAGGGAGCTATAATGAGATTTTGCTTTTCGGAGGGCAATTGGGGTTCAGTGACTTGCCCAAGGTCACACAGCTAGTTTTTGTGTTAAGTGTCTGAGATCAGATTTGAGCTCAGGTCCCCCCTGATTCCAGGGCCCCCTGACTCCAGGGCCAGTCCTCTACTTACTGCGCCACCTAGCCACCCCTAGAAGGAAATACTTTTAATACTATATAGAGGCTTCTTTTTCATACTCTACTTTCCTTAATTGTGGTAGTAGTTACTAACAAGAGCATTGCACTGTTAATTGCTTCTAATTTTACCCTAATAAGCATTTTGTTCTTGCTTTATGAACAAGACTTGAACGTTGCCTTTCATAAAAACTCAGAACTCCTTTAGCATTTCCAACCAACATAGAAAAGACAAATCCTGATACAATGGAGAATAGTTATGTTACTGTCAGTACTCCTCCCCTCCCCCAGCCCTCAATCCCATCTGCCTTGACTATAACTATCACAAAAAACCCAACCAAGCAGAAAAAAAAAACCCCACCAAACCTGATCCTTCTTTCTAAATCCTTCGTGGATTAAGGATAGCTACAGATCTGCCTGGGGCTAGAGTAATTGAAAAGTGATTTGGTTTTGATATGCTAATATATACATTAGCATATACATTATGTATGGTATTCAAATTGGCTAGGAAGTGTGTCTATTCATGAAGGACCTAACAGTAATTGCTTTGAGTTTGGGATCTACAAAAAAGTCTCCTAGACAAAAATCCATGGTTCATTCTGTAATTCATAGGATCATATATGTAGACTTGGGGGACTGTATATAATATGTAATAGAGACTATCTATTCCAACTCCAGACTTGTGTTGGTGAGTAAACTTGGACACAGAAAGATTAAATGACTTTCTTTTTCCACACTATTATTTTCAGTCACTTTACCAAAATTTTCCCTGCAACTTTTTATAGAAAAACAGTTAAGCCAAAATAAAAGGATATACCAGTCATGTCTGACAGTGTATATAGCATTCTGTGGCAGGAGTTCACCTTTCATTGTAGTTCACTCATTTCAGTCAGTCTAACTCTTTGTGACCCTATTTGTAATTTTCTTGGTAAAGATACTGGAGTAGTTTTGTTTAGGGGTGCTTGGGACCCCAAAATACTGACATGCCAGTTTCTGCCCAAATGAATTCAACCCAAGCCTGATTTCAGCCAAAGAAAAACAAAAGTTATTAAAGATCCGCCATATTGGTAGACTCTAGGAAATCTGAGCATTCATGATGCTTGTATTGACAAGCAGGCCAGGTAGAATATGAACTAGATTGAATCTGAGCACCTTGTTAGAGACAAGATGGATCTTATATACAGAAGGACTGTGGGAGGGATTTAGGGGTAGTCAAGTAGTCTGGGGTTACTAGAGAATGGGTTTGGGGAGAGTCTTGATGGGAGTGGTCAGTAGTAAGGTAATTACAGGTCAGACACCAGGAACCAAGAAAATGAGATCAAGGGTGGGAAGTAGACAGAGGCAATCAGAAGTTAAGGGGCTATAGAGGGCTAGGTTAGGTTAAGGGTAACAGATTTGGGAATGAAAAGCCAGATCAAGTGGGAAGGAGAGTTCAAGATGGAGTTTTCCAGAGTCTGTGGACAAATGGGACTCAAATTTTTATGGGGTAAGGGGTGAAGATTTCGGCTTGGGCCCCTATCCCATCAGTTTGTCATTTCCTTCTCTAGCTCATTAAACAGATGAGGAAACTGAGGCAAACGTTTAAGTGACTTGCCGAGGGATACATAGTTACTAAGTGTATGAGGCTAGATTTGAACTCAGGTCTTCCTAACTGCAGTCTATCACTCTATCCACTTTACCACCTAGCTATTCTTATTGAGAAGAGGGAATAATAATTATAGCTAAGATATTCCATTTTCAAGTTTGCACATTGGGCTTCACAGCAACTGTGAGGTGGGTACTAAGAATACGATAATCTCCATTTTACAGATAAGGAAATTGAGATGGGAAAAATGAAGCAATTTGACCATGGCCCCATAATTAACAAAGTGAAATGATTTACCCATGGCTCCATAATTTGAAAAGTGAATGACTTGACCATGGCTGCATAATTTGTAATTGTCAGATCTGAATCCAAACTTTCCAGACTCTAAGACCAGGTTTTTGCTATGCTAGGGGTTCTCATGCTTTTGGATTTTGAGGTAAAGGGGTTTTTAGGAGAGTTTAGGTGATTCGCCAGTGGCCACACCGGTAGAGATGGAGATGGGATCTGAAGCCCCCAAAAGAAAAGACCATGTCTTTGGGATCTGGACCCCAAAAAGGAAAAGCTCCTGGACTTTCCCTTGTAGGTCAGGTACCTGGTGTTAACCTGGGGCAATCTGCCCTTCACAGTTAATTAACTGCCCTTTCACTGTATGTATCTGGCCTCACTCTAGACCACTACTCCCTTAATTCCATCTAGACACTTTCTTTGTTCCCATTGTCCTCTGTATAAAAGATCCATCTTGCCTCCATGAAAGTTCTCTGATTCCTTAAGAGTCTACCCAGTATGGCAAATTTTTAGAATCACACCCACCTTCTATCAGTGTTTAAACAAACCTTGTCTTTGGCTGAAAGAAAACTTGAGTTGAATTCATTTCATCAGGACATGTGTCTCACTGTTTCAGGGTTCCAGCATCCCTAAACCCTAACAGTAGGGTCAAAATAGACATTAGATCCCAAGTCTCCCAAATACCAGTCTCTGGTTGTTTTCACAATATTTCGCCGACTCTTATGATTACAGATGTTAAATTTTTATTTTAGAGCAAAACTTCTTAATCCCAGGTTCCATGAGATTGTTTTTTAAAAAATATATTATATTAGATGGATAGATAGATATAGAGATATAGATAGATAGCTAGATATAGATAAATATTTCAACATAATTGGTTTCCTTTGTAATCCTAGTATTTTATTTTATGCATTTAAGTACCTTATTCTAATCCATTTCAATTCATTAAATATTCAAGTCCCTATTACATGCCAGGCACTGTGCTAAGTACTAGATAGGATAGGAAGAAAGTTTCTACCCTGAAAGAGCTTACAATCTAATGGGAGAGGAGGGAGAATTACACAAAGGAAGGCTGGAAATGCCTGGGAATTAAGGGGGTACAGACTAAATTCTAGGGGATACCAGGTGTGAGGTTATCTTGTTCCCTGGTACTGAAACCAAGCAAAGCAACAGATACAAAATGCAGGGAGCTGGGATCTAGCTACTGCCCTCTATAAAGGAAAGTTTTGGGAAGAATTTGGTACTCTGCCTTCCAGCCCTCCCAATGGAGGGAAAAGGAAGCTGGGGGAGGTGGTGCCAGTCTAGTCTCGAGTTAGCAACATAGGGGTCCATTGCATAAAAAATGTTAACAACCCCTAGTTTAGAGTGTTTTTTGAAGAGCAAGTCGATGAAATTTATTTTTTGTACTTACTAGGCAACATCTTGTTGCCTAGTAAGTTGTCTTTCTTTGAAAGACATTCATTTTATGATTTTGTTTTTGAATCTTATGACTGGGCACAGAATGATAAATTTGGAAAGTTATGTGGGGGACTGTTTCATTTGTATGGCTAAGTGAGATTCATTCTACTGAGAAATTATTTAGCTTGGCTTTGTAAATGGGCAAAATATTTTTTTCCTTTTCCATATTTGACTAGTGTTAAAATCCATGGCAATGACTATTGATATAAACAAGTACAGAGCAGATGAGACAGTTACTAAAGAACCAAGTACGTTAAAAAATTCCAATCTATTTTTGTTAAATTTTTTTTGATGCTTTAAAAAATATGTGTAACATCTTCCTTTTCACCTCCCAGTTATCCTCCTTTGTAGCAAAGAAAAAGTTAAAGCAAACTGATAATGGTCATTTTGTGCCCCCAGTATGGAGTAAACATGGCAGATATAATCAGCTTTCTGGAAGAGATTACGTTAATCTGAATTCTGGTGTTTTTAGTGTTATTTTATATAAATTTTCCAGGTTTCTCCGAATTCCTTATATTTACCATTTCAGATCAGAGATCAGAGATTTGGAACATCAGAGGTCATTCAATATAGTAATATTCCATCACTCATATTTTAGAGCCACAAAAATTGCTGCTTGAATATTTGTATGGTAATTTTTTTTCTCAGTAGTTGACCTCATTCAAGTATATGCCAAGGAGTAAGATTAAGATTGCTGGGTCAGTTTAGTAAATTTTCTTTCATTAAACTGTTTTCTGAACAATTGAACAGATTCACAGCTTTCCCAATGTGTGTCTCTTTCCCCAACATTGACTATATCCATTTTATATCATCTTTACTAGTTTTCTGGGTGTGAAGCAAAACCAGAGATGTTTTAATTATACATTCTCTTATTTGTTATTTGGAGCCTATTCCATATGGTCTATTTAAATTTGCAATTATTTTGAAAACTGATCATATCCTTTGGGAAATGGCTACTGGCTTTGTATATTTATGTCAATTCCTTATTTATCTTTGATATCAGACTTTTGTCAGATATTTGATGTAAAAATTATTTTCATGTTTGACAATGTATTTTTATTATATTATACTGATTTTATTTTTGAAAAAACTTTATACTTTTATGTGACCAAAATTGTTATTGGATTTTAGATTTTAGAGTTGGCAGATACCTGAGATGCCATTGAGTTCACCTCCATCTTTTTTTTGTTTAGATAGATAGATAGATAGATAGATAGATAGATAGATAGATAGATAAGGAAATGAAAGCTCAAAGAACTTAAATTATTTGCCTAGGATCCCACAGGTATTAAGTGTCTTCTGAGGCAGGATTTTAACCCATATCTTCCTAAATTCCGTGCTTAGGTCAATAAATCTTTTTTTTCCTCTTCCTCTTTAAACTTTCATACTGTTAAAAAAATAAAAATGGTATCATCACCCTACATCTTTCACAAGGTGATTCAAACCTTTATATTTATGTCATGGGATAGCTAGTTGACCACCACTGGATAGAGTGCCTGGCCTGAAGTCAGGAAAATCAGAAAGACCTGAGGTCAAATCTGTCCTCTTACTAGCTATGTGACCTTGGCTAAGTCACTTAACCCTGTTTGTCTCAGTTCTTCATCTGTAAAATGAGTTACAGAAGGAAACATCAAACTGCTCTAGAACCTTTGCCAGGAAAACTGTAAATGAAGTTTTGAAGAAATGAAAATGACTGATGACAACAATAATAACAACATTTATGCCATAGTTCATTTTCTGTCCCAAATTACTCAAATCCCATCAGAAAACTGTTTCCTCATTCTCATATTTTAAATCATTAATTTTTTTTAACCACAATTCCTTTCCCACTCTAAAGGCAAAAATAAAATCATCTATGAGAAAGGTAGCATTTTACATCCTTAACTAGTTGAATCAAATAATTTTCTTTATGTAAAAATATTTTCTGACCCTCTTAGCACAAAACCGCTCATTATGAATAAGCAGGACCTTATATATCTACTCACCCATCTATACAAAATGTTTTTGAATACTTTGTACAAAAATAAAAGTCTTCCTCAATGAATAATTTATAGAGCACAAGTTTCCTTAATTTTGTTTGATTCCAGGTAAGAGTCATAGTTAGCCTTTATTCTGGAACAGCCAATAATTCAGAAAAATTCCACATTATTGACAGGCTGTCATACCCAGACTTAGAATTAACAATGTGGGAGAATTTTCTGTTCATAAAGGAAATAGCACATTGGGGAAACTGAGTTAAGAGAATCCTACCTTAGCAAATTTGTTCTCTCCACTTTCCCAGACACAGACATCTGCCTGTAGCAGTCTCAGATCCCACCCCCTTTAAATAGCACATGGCATTTCCCTTGAATAATAGATTATTGATTTAAAGACAATTCAGACAGTCATACCTGAAACCACAATTCAGAACATACCAAATTATAGTCCCAAGAGATTTTACCTAAAATAACGAGTTTCACTAATCACAATTTAGGGTCAGGTATAGGTTTTTTTTTTCCTCATGTTACAATAACAGTTAACAGGAAACATGTATCTTATTCGTTTTTCTAGTTTGAATCCATCCTGGAGCAGAAACCAATCATTAGAAATTAAGAGCAGTCATATTCTAGAGTTCCACACATATTGTAAATACATTATATAATTCACTCAAAACCCAGGAAAACACTGGCTACATATTACAATCCTCCAGACCAACAGATAACCATATCTGAAGGTTTTGCACATTAACCCCTAAGATAAAAATAAAATCTTTAAATCTGGGATCTGTTAAGACTAAGATGGCTAAAGATGTAACTTCAATACATACTATTCCAGATATAAGTTCATAATTTTCATAAGCAGTGGCCAAACAATCTATCAGATAAAAATCATGTTTTATAAAATAAACTTTTAAGTCCCCTTACTTCAACGTAAGGCATTCTAATTTCTCATTAACTTCACAACATTTCTTTTGCAACCTCTCTCAGAATTGATAAGATTTTATGACCTCACTCAGGCTGAAGATCCAAGGGGTGGAAAATCTGGCAAGTCCTCAGAGAACAAATAATGCAACATTACAAAGTCTTTTGCACTTTTCTCAAACTGTAAGTTATTATTATTATTATCCACTGTAAGGAAAAATATGCTGAATTACCTTAAATTCATAATTTTACAGCATTTTGATCAAAAGAGAAATTAATTTTCTAATGCTACAAATTGCATCATCCTCTGAGTATCATTTTTCTAATTAATAGCATTTCTTAATACAATGATTTCCCAAAAATAAAAATACAAGAATAATTAGAAGTTTAACAATAATAGAAATGGTATTATAGATTTTTAAAACATAAAACAAAACTTATTGCCAGTGAAATAACATCAGTTCACTTGATTGCATTTCCAAATCATCTAACATAGAAAATCACTTTATTCGTCTTTCAGTTTGGTATTCCATACTAATTGCATTCAAAAACCAGTATAGAGTAATTTTGAAGCAGTTATACTTTTAATTCTTTTTTTTTTTTTAAGAAATTGGGGTTAAGTAACTTGCTCTGTACTTTTAATTCTTATTCATGCAATTTCAAAGCATATTGTCTTTAGGCCAAGTATCAAGTATATTTTGAATTAAGGACTGTTCTCCCTATAGAGGGTAAAAATATCACAACTATCCTAATAGGAGAATACATCTCATTTTAAATGAGCCACATTATAATTTAGTTTTAACGCAAATTCAGTCAAATCTAGATTTACAATTACAAATGATATTTTAAATTTCAGTTTTTCTAAGACCATTAGCTGCCAGCACCTCAAATTATGGAGCCCACTTCTTTCAATTTGCTGAGTTCCAAAGATTTATGGTGGCGGTCTCACATTCTCATCTCCTTCTTTGGAGGCCCATGAGACTCTTAATACTGGAACATACCCTTTTAATGGTCCTTTAAAGACAGAATTTTTTTTTATATTATATATATTTTTTTGCTTTTTGGAGGGCAATTGGGGTTGAGTGACTTGCCCAAGGTCACATAGCTAGTTTTTGTATTGTGTCTGAGGTCAGATTTGAACTCAGGTCCTCCTGACTCCAGGGCCGGTTCTCTATTCACTGCGCCACCTAGCTGCCCCTAAAGACAGAATTTTAGCATGCTATATTGAAATTATTTCATTCTTCAAATTTATTTCTATAGGTTCTGTTAAGTAAATGGTATAGCTTGATAGAATATTTTCTATCTTAAATTGCCAGCAGGTATCTCTCCAACTGGTGCTCACAAATTTACAGGCATAGAAAGTTTCTCATATCCTTTTTATCTTAATATGATCAAAACCTCTTCAAACCTCACTTTCCATAACTTGAAACCCTTTACTTTCAAACTTTTTCAAAATTTACTTTCAAAGTTTACTGTCAATGCAAATGGACTCTAACTTTCTTTGAAGTTCTACCAATTCTCCTCTAATCTCTGCTGTCTAAACCTCCTCATTCTCTTTTTTTCTTTTCCAGTGGACTTCAATTAAAGCCCTACACATTTCAAAACTGCTTCTTTCTTGTTGCGCTTTGATTCAACACTTCTCTTATATTTACTACTGTATTAAGTTAATCTCATTTTTACTTCCCAGACATAACACTCCACTGAATCACTCCTGTACAAATTTTCTTATATTGTACTAATAAATTGCAATTTAAATTTCTTTTAGGTGACTTCATTTCTAATTTATCCCAACAATAACATTCTGTTTAATCATTCACAGAAGAAAATAGTATTAAGGTATAACATTCTTCTGAGATCAAATTTTAACCTGATAAAGCCCAAAGACTTCAGACTGCAAACCATTCTTTTATTTTCTTGCTTTAAGGCCTTCTTAGCATTCTCCTGGTGTTAAATCACCTTCTTCCCTTACACTACAACAATAAATCTGTCAATCTCCAAAGAGAGGAGAGCAATAGAAGGGTGTGCTGCTTGTATGTACTTTAGTTTTAATAGACTGCAAATTCTAAAAACTCACTAGGATATTTTAATGTTTATTAAAATCTTCAAGCCAAAATTTGGAAGTTTACAGCAAACTATTATAGTTCAGTTGCAGATTTGGTCTATAATTAGTTTATAATGCCATAAATTTCTATAAATTAAAAAAAGTTGTTTTCTTTCTTGTCTGTCTTTATCTCTGCAGCCTCTATCTGGCAAGGGCTGAGAAGGCAGGTAGTATTTAGCAGTTTTTCCTACCTTTTGTAAACCTTACCTCCTGCTGAAAGTCCAAACAAAAAGGTCAGTGGAAGTAAATCCCTGCTCATTAGGAAAAAGATTCTAGCATCAGAATTGTAAGATATTGTAGAGGCCTGGGAGAACTGTTCTGGGTATGAAACTTCATTAATCTCCCCCACCACTCTAAGTTCCCTTTCTGGAATTTTTTACAACAGTCTTTATGGTTTGGTTAGGTTTTCCCCTTTAAAATCTACAAGGTGAATATAAGCTTGTGCACACAGAAAAGCTTCTGAAGTGAAAGCCCCAGTCCTTTATTTATTTATTTATCTATCTATCTATCTATCTATCTATCTATTTATTTATTTGCTCTTTGGAGGGAAGGCAGGACAATTGGGGTTAAGTGACTTGCCCAAGGTCACACAGCTAGTTTTTTGTATTAAGTGTCTGAGGGTGGATTTGAACTCAGGTCCTCCTAACTCCAGATCTGGTGCTCTATTCACTGCGCCACGTAGCTGCCCCATGCCCCAGTCTTTCTAACCTTGCTGTCTTGTCCTATCTCTAATAATCAGGGTGTGGCAATGTGTGGGGGGTTCTGGGAGGACCCGAACACTTCTGGTGTTAGGGCTTGCTGAGCCCTTTTCAGCACTGCTCACCCACCTTTGGTGTCCATTTGTTACCGAACTCTCACTTCTCACTCTAAGAAACTGTAGCATGTACAGTAGCTACTACTTAGTAAAAATCATCACTGACTAAACCGGTTGAGGGTAGCCCATGGGTTCCATTGGTGAATTCGGGCAATATCTACCCCCAGCATGTGAAGACTTCTCCCGGTGAAATGGGCAGAAGAGAGCAATTTGTTTCAGTCTTTGTAATGGCAGCTGAAGCACTTAGAGCTTTATCAAACATAAAAGATGCCAAGGTATCCCCGTATCCCCAACCATCATCAGTTATCCTGATTGTTGTCTTATCACTGGATGTCAGCAAAGAGAGAGTGAGGCTGATGATTTTATGAAATTCTGCCTCACTTAAATCCAATTCACAGACAAGTCAAAGTATCATTCTGGTGATGTCACTGGTCTTCTTCGAAACGCCGTCAGATGAGCAATAGCAATAATAATAGTTACCAGAAGGTTGAGGAGAGAAATACCAGAAGAGAAAGTAAAAGATCCACCAGAGGAATTGCCAAGTGCATTACTACCCCCAGAACCTTCAGGTGATCAGTCTGAGAAGACTGCTCATTTGTGCAGCGGGAGCAGTTTCCTAAGCTAAGGATAAGCACAGACCCCCTAGCTTTCTGGACACCCAGAATCATTTCTTAAGACCTACCAAGGGTGGGGAACCAGTGGCCCCAGGGCCACAAGTGACCCTCTAGGTGCTTGGGTGCAGCCTTTTGACTGAGTCCAAGTTTTACAGAACAAATCTTTTTATTAAGGGGATTTGTTCTAAGGAGTTTGGATTCAGCCAAAGGGCCATACTTGAGGACCTGGAGGGCCACGTGTGGCCTTGAGGGAGGCTGTAGATTCCCCTCCCCTGAATGGAAGCTCCCACCACAGTCCACTAGCCAAGCATCCCTCCTCTCCTCTTCATCATTATGACTCCTTTATATTCAGAGGATGAGAAAGTCTACAATCTGAGTCCTTAGTCCCCTGAGCCAAGGAAGTGTCTAGGAACATCGCAGTGCCTTTTAGGAAAACTAGCGTAATTAAGTTGGGGGAAAGAACGCTGTGTTTTGAGCCAGAAGATTAGGGTTTAAGGTCCATCTCTGAACTGATTAGCTGTATGCTTTTGGGCAAGTCATGGAACCTTTGTGATACACCACAACTCTCATTTGTAAAGTAGTAGCTTGTGTTTATAATATTTTCTTTTAAATTTGATACTTACGTTAACTGTTTTCCTAAAGTTGAATTGTCCTTGTATAATTGGTATAAGTCCATTGTGGTACATAATGAATAGTTGTTTTGGCTATATATTGTAGGCCTTTTGCTAGGATTTTATTAAAAATGTCACATGTCGCAATGGAGATAAAGGTAGACTGAGGCAGCAAAAATCCAAGCACGATCAATTTATTAACTAGGCTAGCAGTAGCTAGTAAATGAGGGGGTCAGTGACTCCTCAGTAGTCAAAAGACCAAGAGTATAGAAGGGCAGAATCTTCTATGGTGATTAACAGGATGACAGAGCAAAATCTCAAACACCATAGCCATTTTTAATCCTGCGTCCTGAGGTGTTCTGTACTTTGTAAATGTTTGTGTGGTTACTTAAAGTATCAGCATTCCTTGTAGGCATAGAAATCTCATATTTCATATATAGTGAGCAGATTTTTAAATCAGAGAAAAAGAACTTTACCCATTTAGTTAAGAAAGCATATTTACTCTCTTTTGTTTATAGAATAGGGGATCAGGACAAGGCTTGGTCATCTCAGTTGTACTGTAACAGGTTATACTCAAGCCAAAAGAGTGTTCAAAAAGATGACTGACTTATTTTTGCTTTGCAAATACATCAGGGATTATATCCAAGATTAAACATATTGTACAATATTAAATTCTCCTCTCAGATATAAAACTTATTTTGCATATTGAAGGATTATTTATACCAAAAGCATATGGAACTTAGAAAATGAATGAAGAAAATTAGCTTGATAATTTAGATTATAGTCATGAGAAAGACAAAATAGGAATATTGGATCATAGAATCTAAGATACCATCAAACTTCCCTACTGGAAAGATGAGGAAACTGAGTCACAGAGAAATCAAGTGACTTGTTTAGGATCTTACAGTTATTAAGTGTCTAAGGCTAGATTTGATACCATGTCTCCCAGATGCTATGTCGAATGCTCTATCTATTATACTACCTACCTAGACCAGCAAATGTGAAACATTTAGAATAACATTTTTGTCCTCAGATCCTGATTTAATAGCTCAGTCATTTACATGACCTTTTCATGATCTTCCCTTGTATAAAATACAAGCTGAACTTTGTGTCCATACTAAAAGGATGACATCTTTTACATGAGAGTACTAAAATAAATACAAAACAGGAAACTTCTCACAAGGCATTGAGGGGATCTGAAAGACATTGCTCTTTACTAGGAAAACATGGGCATTTCTGAGGTGGGGAAACTACTTAAAAAAAAAAAAAACACTGACCTCAAAGGAAGGAATTAATTACAGGGGGAGAGAAATTTGGTAATCTAACCACTAGACAGTCCTTTAAAGAAAAGGTTTCCTATAAAAAAATTTATCTGTTAAACTTGGATTAATGACAAATTCTGTAAAACCATAATAGATTAAAATGTTGCAGGTTTCATTTATCTGAAGAAAAAATAAGTTCCAAGAATCAGAGAGAACAAAATCAAAGAGGAGAGATTTGTGAACCTTCAAATAAGGGAAGTGATGAAAGATGAACCTTTTGCAAACCATGAAAAATGACATTAAAGGGAAATCATTTTAAAGAGTGAGCAGAAGAATTTTAGAGAAGCTTACAAAGCAGGAAAATTCCAAGAAATTGTAAATAACTATTGCAAAGCCTATAGAGTAATATAATGTAACATGCCTATTAAGGTTCATTTCTTGGTTACAGGGCTACTCCTTGAAAATATAGGCTCTCTATATAACTGATGAATATGGGGAGCTCTTAAAGCAAGAAATCTTTACAGTGGAAAAATCCAGATAAGTTGTATCAAAGCTTTCTGGCTAACTGTAATTGGATGGTGAAGAGGGATGTTATAGAAGTAAAATGCCACAGATAATTAATTGTATTTCATTAGTAGTTGCATTTTAGGTGAGTAAAATAAGCACATTTTTAAGTGAGGAAGAACAGTTTTTAAAAATATGAATCTGATTCCTGCTTTAATTTGATAGATGTAAAGATAGCACCTCAAAGTTGTTTTGATATGTTTCTTTTCATTATTAGATTAAAAATGTTTTTTGAACATTTAAAAAAGTTTATTAACAATATGCATTTTTTCTTTTAAAAATTATTTGTTTTGCTTCTGCTTTAAAAATTGCAAAATAAATCAGTGGAATAGACTAGACAAAGAAGAAACAGAATTAATCGGACCCTATGACCCCGTGTTTGATAAATGAGAAAACACTTATTACCTAGGAAGGAACTTCCTATTTGACAAGAATTATTGGGAAAGCTAGAAAGCAGCATGACAGAAAATAGACTTAGGCCAGCTTCTTATACTATATTCCATAATAAATTCAAAATTGGTATATGACCTGAATGTTAAAAACTCATCATAAAAAAGTTAGAAGAGAAGCAGATCATATTTCTTTCACAGCTATCAATAGGGTATGAATTCTTAACCAAACAGGTGATAGAGACTATGACAAAAGATAATATGTATAATTTTGGCATTTTCATTTCATTTTGATTTGATAGAGCACTGGGCCTGGAGTGAGACTTGAGTTCAAATCCAGCCTCAGACACTTACTAGCTGTGTGACCCTGGGTAAGTCACTCAACCCCAATTGCAAGAAAGGAAGGAAGAAATTAAAAAGCTTTTGTAGAAACAAAATGAACACATCTAGGATAAGAAGTGGTCAAATGGAAAAAACAGCTTTGTATCAAAGATCTCTGCTAAGGGTTTTATGTCCCAAAATATATAGACAAATAACAAATACCTATAAACCAAAAGCTATTTTCTTATATATTAGAGATATGGATAGGAATTATATTAGGGATAAAAGGATATGAAGGCAAAGATCTTTCTATATTTTATATCTTAAGTTTTTATTTCTCGTTCACTATAGATGTTGTTCCCAGTCAGTTATTTTTGCATGTGGTTATATTGTTTTTGCCATACAGAAATTTATTTTAATGTACTTAAGCATATATATTTGGACCTTGATAAATATCTTCATTATTCTATTTCCTTACATCTTTTTTTTTTCCAATTCACTTTTTTATGTTTAAATCTGTTCAACCCTCTGGAATTCACAGTTGTATAGTATGAAATGTATATTTAAATACATTTCCCATCAAATTGCTATAACTTTTCTCAACTAGATTTGCTGCAATAACCTCATCTCAGTTTTTATTATCTGAAGATTTATCATGCTTATCTTTTCTTGCTTGTTTAATTATCTCTATTCTTTTACATTATATATTTCTCTTTTTTGCCTACTACCAAATAGTTTGGATATATACTTTCTAATATTTTTAGTCTAGATGAAACACAAGACCACTTTAATTAGTTTTTTTCATCCTGCCTTAATATTCTTTCACATTTGTTTTTTCATTTAAATGTCATCAAGTTTAAAGAAACTTCTTACTGTTTTGATTGCATTAAAAAGGAAAACTAGGGGGCAGCTAGGTGGCACAGCAAATAGAGCACCAGCCCTGGAGATAGGAGGACCTGAGTTCAAATGCGGCCTCAGACACTTAACACAAAAACCTAGCCTTGTGACCTTGGGCAAGTCACTTAACCCCAATTGCCTTACCTTCCCCCCTCCAAAAAGCAAAAAAAAAAAAAAAAAAGAAAAGAAAGACAGGAAAACTAGGCATTGCATTAAAGATATAAATTAATTTGGACAGTATTGTCATTTTTACTGTATTAACTGGACATGTTTGTGAACATGATCCCTAGAGCTTGTCTTCTTTATTTCAGTCATTATGGTTTTTAGTCATGTCTTATATGAGTAATGTGTATTTTTAGATAGGTTAATTTATAAATTTTTTTGGATTTTATTTATTGATGTTTTTTATTGTAGTTTGTAAGTGGGGTATCTTTTTAATGCTTTCTTAACCTTTATTCCTGGCAAATAAGAATGCAAATGACTTTATGGGTTAACTTGCCACCTTGTGATTTTGCTGAGCTCAGTGTCTCTAGTTTTTGGTTGGGATAGTCCTTGCTCAACTTACTTAATGTCTGTATTTTGATTGGGATAGTTGGACTTCCTAGACATTTTTGTGTCATCTGAAGAAAATTTTTTTGGTTATTCATAAAATATTAATCCTTCTAATATCTTCCTATCTTATTTAAGTCACTAGAATTATCAATGATATGTCAAATAAAAGTAGTGAAAATGTGTACCATTGTTTTGTTCCTATTTTTAGTTGGAATGTTCTCATTAGTTTTTAGTTCTCAGTGGAGGGTGTTTACCACCAAAAGACTGAAGAGCTTATGCTACTTAGGTAAAAACATATAGTGGGATGTGAAAACCGTTGAGGTTTGCCTATCAATGGATATCTTGGACTGGTGGTACAGCTGGACATTGAGCTAGGCCCATAACTGAATTATTGGAAGATACTGGGTAAAGTCACGTTTGGGAAATTGCTCTGCATTTCAGTACTATTTACCTGCTCCCTACCACCAGGGTCCTTTTTTATTCCATTTATATGAACACAACCTTGGAGCACCACAGTCTCAGACATATCACAATTACAGGTGACCCAAAGGGCATTGATAGTACCGTGTTTCCCCGATAATAAGACCTATCCCGAAAATAAGCCCTCCACTTACTGTGTAAGATTTCTCTAAAATAAGCCCTCCCCCAAAAATAAGCCCTATTGAGATTGCTACTGTAGTGAAGGTGATCCCCTGTGCTACACTCTACATCACGGTACCCTCTGTATGCACCGTCCCCCCCTGCCTCGGGTGAAACGCACACCGCACTCCGAGCTGCATCCAATCAGAGCTGCAGCAGTGAGCGCGTCATCCTGTTCTTCCCCAGTGATTTGCTTGCTGGCGCCATTGAGAGCAGTGCCGCGGAGGAGAGCTGAGGCAGGACAACATAAGCCCTCCCCTGAAAATAAGCCCTCTGGTGTTTTTCTTTCTAAAAAATTTAATAAGACAGTGTCCTATTATTGGGGAAACACGGTATTATAAGGCCCCTGAATGCTTTGAGTTAGAGAAATAGCATAAAGGATATCTAAAGCATGTATGACCAGGAAAGGAATTGGACTAGTAATAAAGCAAAAGTGAGAACTGCCGATGGACAGTCCACAAAAAATTCTAAGAACCCCTAAACTGAAAGGTCTCCAGCATTGTAGGTAGATCCTCTAGCGAGGATTTCATAGTTTAAGCTATGTTGGATAGAGGCAGTGTAGAAAGAGAACTAGACTAAGGATCAGAGGACCCACGTTCAAAACCTGCCTCTTACTACCTTTGTGACCTTGGGTAAGTCGCTTAACTTCTCATGGCTGGTCCCCAGCTATAAAATGAGGTTGCATTAGTTGACTTCCAAGTTCCCTTACATCTTTTTTTTTTTTTAAAGCACTTGGGGTTAAGTAACTTGCTCAAGGTTACACGGCCAGTTATTTTTGTGTGGGTGCCAAGTATCTGAGGCTGGAACCAATCCCAGGTCTCTCGACTCTGGGGCCGGCACTCTTACTCACTGTGCCACCTGGCCTCCCCTCCCTTACATCTTGAAGTCTGTAATCCTATGATTAGATTTATGATAAGATGGGAAGTAGGGGTCATGTTTCTGTGTTGTGTTAGTGGAGAAAGCTCCCAAGCCATTAGAAATAATGAACTTGTTGGAAGATCACTCTTTTGGGGAGGAGTTGGGCCATTAATAGTATAAAATCATACTAATCCCCACAATTGGAAATGACTTCACAATTCTGTGCAGTAAATAGAATTTAATAGTAGGAGTGTCTGGTTGCTTTGGGAGAGAGGATATTAAGTATCTATGAAGTAAAGGATTTGTGCTTTTGGCATTTTATATTGTCAGTGATATTGGGAGAATGTTGTTGAAAAGAGAAAAGAAAGTTTGAAGTGATAAAGTGTGAGAAAAGACACAAGATCAGACAACAGAAACCAGTATTTCTTCCATCTGTTCGCAGATTAAAAGGAGAAATAGCTTACCTAAAGTGGTAAAAAGCTTTTACAGCAGTGTTATTTTTTGCTTTTGCTGACTGGGAGCTTCTGGCTTCTCAGTCTGTTAAGAAAAGAGATTTGTTGAATTGTGATTTACATGGGCTTTCCTGAAAATTTCAGTTCTGTTGATCTGTCATTGGATGTTGGCACTGAGATGGAAATCTACAGGAGGTAGGGAAGACATGAGAAATTACTTACTTTTAGGAAGGAAATTAATTGGTCATAGATTGTATGCTTTCCTTCATATATACCAAGATAAAGCAAGATGTATGCTTTCATTGGTTCAGTGATAGTGAAGGGTTGCCTTTTTCTTCTTGTAACTTGTGAGGTTCTTGTTGGTGAGATGGCCTAGAGTCTAGACAGATGAAGGGCCCCTGAAATGTAACAGTATCATTTTACCTAAATACTAAATGTTTAGAATACATATTTGGCCTGGTGTTTTCTCTGTGTTTACTAATTATCAGCTGGGTGGCACAGTGGATAGAACCCTGTACCTGGAGTCAGGAAAACCTGAGTTCAAATTCTGCCCCAAATATTTACTAGCTCTGTGACCCTGGGGAAGTCACTTAACTTCTACCTCAGGTTCCCTCCCTGTTGTGTTTGTCCTTCCTTCTCGAAGATGACCGTGACATCAGGGAGATGATGACATGACTTGCAGTTGACCTTGATTCGAGTGAGGGAGGGCTGTGCAAGGTCACCAGCCTCACCTTCTCCTACAGAGCCATCTGGTTCCAGAGACCAGATATTCATCAGGATGACTCTCCCTATCTGTAAAGTAGAGGTGATAATGGCACCTACCTTTCATGGTTGTGAGAATGAAGTGAGATAATATTTGTGAATTGCTTGGCACCTAGTAGATGTTTATTAAATGCTTATTAATTTTAAGAATTTAATATTTAGTATTCCAGAAAATGAATAAATCTCAGCCAAATGATGTGTGCCAAGAAGGCACCATGCTGGGCACTGAAGTTATAAAGACAGAAACAGTTCCTGTCTGCAAAGAGCTCATTTCACTGTGGGAATATAACTTATACCCAGCTAAGTTTAACAGCAGATGTTTTGAAGAGGGAGAGCATTAATGACTTTGGGGGTCAGGAAAGACTTCCTGGAGGAGGAGCACAGAAGCCAAGCTCTGTAGGAAGCTGAGGAGCCCAGGTGGAGGGAGTGAATGCCAGTCTGAGCTGAGAGCAGGGAGAAGAGCAGGTGACCATTTGGGCTGGGAAATAAAAGTGCCTCAAGGGAAATAATGAGAACCAAGGCTGGAAAAGGCCATTTGGAGACCTTAGCTTAGAAACAGTAGTGAAGGGTTGTTTTTATTGTTTGTTTTGTTTTGTTTTATTTATTTATTTATTCTTTTAGTTATTCGTTCGTCCATTTATTTATTTATTTATTCATTCATCCATTTATTTATTTACTCACTCATCTATTTATTGATTGATTGATTGATTGATTGATTGCAGAGGAATGACCTGATCAAGACTTAGTTCACAGGTCCATAGATTTCAGGCAACCTATGAAAATGATGGGAAAAAAATTACATCTTTATTTTCACCAACCTGTAATTGAAATCTATCATTTCCACCAATTGTTTAAAAATTATACAGTTTCACCAGACTGTCAAAAGGGCCAATGAATCCCCCAAATTAAGAAAACCCTGCTCTATAAGGTGAGAGCCACAAAATCTAAACTTAAGAAGAAAAGGGGAGTGATGAAGTCAGAATAGAGGTAGGCAAAGGATTCTTGATGGTGATAAAGAGCAGGGAGCAATCTCCTTTCTTTTTCCAATTTAAAATTATACTTAATTATTGGATTTCTTGGTTTTACAAGTTCCCATTTATCCATAATGGTTAGAGTTGGAGTATTCTGGAAGCTGAGGATAACTGTATAGATTAGAGGCTCGTGCCTTATGGCACAATATAGTCCCCAGTCCACTCTTCATGGGCTCTTCCTCTCCTTCTTTCCTGCTGCCTTCAAAAAAAAAAAACCCACACATGGCCCTAAGAGTCAGCATCTTGAATATACTGCTTCTTCCTCAAATAGTGGCAGAATTTGCACTTGTGCATGCACGTGTGCACACACACACATACAGACTGCTTGTGATTTAGAGGCCAATGTTCCTTATAGGCTTAAAATTCTCTGATTCCTACAGTGTATGCAGGATTTGATTTGGTACCGAATTAATTAATTGGATATAGGTAATAAGTGTCCTAGGGGCTAAGAGGATGGAAAAATCAATCAATCCAGTGGTCAGGAAATGGACTAGTTTGACTATAACAGAATGTTTATGTTGGAGAATAGTGGAAGATAAGGGTGGAAGGGTAATTTGGAACTGCAACATGAAGGGTCTAGATAGAGTATCATGCCAAGAAGTTGGGATTTTGACTTTTAGCTAGTAGAAAGCCATTAAAAATTTTGAATTTGTGCAATTGTGGAATTATTACTATGTTACTATTGTGAAAATGAGTATGTTTTGGATTTACTATTTAGTGACATCATGCTTAGTGGTATACTAGACAGTAAGCTGAAATATCAATAACAATGGCATGTTTTCTTCCCACCACTCATGAGAAAAAGCTCCCACTAATGCAGCTGTGAGACATCTGAGGTACAGTCCATTGATTCCTGAAGGACTGAAATGGATTTGGGGTTTCGGAGAGAGTTATGAAAGTTGCCTCCCTGAACAAGAATAAGGCAGTGTTATTCCTGGAAATTTTTTTTACATGAAGTAATAAATTTAATTGAGGAAGATGGAATTCATATGAGGAAGAAGAATGTGATGAAGTTATATTATTTTAGCCATTAATTTCTTTGAAATCTGTCTTATGCATTGTTGGCTTCTGGGTGGTGAGGGATAGTATGGGAAGCAGGTATTTTTCAGTTCTCAGCAGGCAAGCAGAAATGCCTGGGTTCTTGTTCTCACATCCTTTGGCTCTGAATTTGAGGAGTAAACTAATGTAAATTAGAACTGATTTAGCTAAGTTCCTAGGAACTGCCAAGTTAAATAACTTTATCTCTGCACACTGAAGTATATATGTGGGCTATCAATCAGCGAAGAGCTGATTCTTTTTCTTCCTGGACAGCTGTTCAAAGAGTCTTGACTGATATTTTCTGCTTTTTTTCTCCCTCAGGCAATAGGGCTTCAATCACAATTACAGTCTTTTCGAAGATCTGTCTTTTTATATGTATATCTTTTTTTTTCATCACTTTAGTTTCCCCTTTATCCTTCTCTCTCCACTTTCCCAGAGAGCTATGCCATATAACAAAGAGTATTTTTCTTAAAGTAAAAAAAGAAAAAAGTTAGCAAAATGAACCCATACAATGAAAAAATCTGAAAATATATGCAATGTTCCACACCCATAGACCTCCCACCTCTGCAAAGGAGTGGGAGGAAGCATCTTCTCATATCTCTTTGGGGCCAAATTTACTTTCTGTAATTTTGTAACATTCATTTTCAATTGTTTTGTGGTGGATGTTTTTTCCCTTTACATTGTTGTAGTCGTGTATAATGTTTTCTTGGCTATGAAGAGCAATCTTAAAGGGGAAAAATGAGATTAGAAGTCGTTGCGTGAATTTTCTCTTCCTTTCTTTTCTTCATTCTTCTTTCTTCCCTCTCTCAATCCCTCCCCCCCTACACAAACACACACACACACACACACACACACACACACACACACACACACACACCCCACTTCTGTGTTAAAAGTAGAAAACTTGTGTTTCTCTCTAGGGGCCAGACTGGGTTCCTTTTGCCTCCTTAATGAAGGAGATAATAGCTTGTTTTTCTTTATGTCTTGTGTCAGAGAGCTTCCCCCTAGCCCGGATCCCCTCTGCTCTGCTTCATGGTTATGACTATGTCTAGGCTTTTGTACTTTCTCTTTGCCAGAAATCTCTCCCCTTCAGTGCTATACAGTTCTCAGCCATCTTCCAAGGTTCTTCTCAAACTCCACTTATTTCATGAAGTTTTCCTGAATAATAAATACCAGCCCAGATTGTCATCTTCCCATCATTATTGTCCACATCATACATTTTGGCATACCTGGTTACATCTAATTTAGTTCTTTAATAGAAGTTGACATTTTTAGTGTCTTGTAATTTATTACTCTTCTTCCTGCTGTTCCTACTACCTTTATTCCTCCCATTCTTACCACCCCTGCTCTTTAAAAAAAAAATTCTTTTAATTTTAGACAAATACTAAGACTTAAATACATAATAAGAAAGGGAAAATAAACACTATAAACTTAAACATTAAACTTATGCAAATACAGAATAGAAAAAAGAAAAATATAAACTTAAATATTAGAACTTAAGTGCAAAGTAAGAAAAGGAAAAAAAAAGCATGTCATGCACATGCTTTCAATATTTTGTCCTTTAGCTGGAGAGGATTCAAAACATGTAACAGTAAATTTTCATTTCAAGAAAGCCTGTATGATCAATACTACACGTTGTGTTGAGAATTATCCTTTTCTTTGCTTCCTCATAAATTTTCTTTTGTTCTCTGCTATGCACTTTTTACTTTGTTCTTTTTTCACCCTTCCTCCACCCCAGTATATTACTATATAAATAGATATATACATACACATATAAATATATACTTTCATATACATACATATATAGATATATACTATCCCTAACAAATTCTACTCCTAATCTTTGTTTTTATATTTGTGCATATCTCTTGTTTCCTATCTCTTCTGACTCGTCTACTTTCCTTCTACCCACTACCTTGTCCTCCTATTACTTAGCCTACCCCCCTCCAAGGATCTCTTCCCTATCCTCCCATTCTCATAAATCCAAACACCCTTCTGTAACCCCCTATAACCTGTTCTCTCATCCTCCCCTCTAGAGATCCCTCCCTTTTCCTCCCCTTCCCATTGATTTAAGCATCCTTCTATACCCTCTTTTAACCTATTCTCTCACCCTCCCCTCTAGAGATCCTTCTTTGTCCTCTGCCCCCTCCCTACTCCCCTATTGTTTTATTTCTTCTGAATTTAGAAGACTTTTATACTCTCCTAGATATACATTTATTGTTCTCTTTTAAACCCATTCCCGATGAAAGTAGGTTATCAAAACTACCCGCCCTCTTCCCCCATCTAATTCTGTATCATTTCTTCCTCTTGCACCTCATTTTGGGCAAGTGACCATTTGACATTACTCTTTGGGTTTCTTTGCTTCAATATCCTCCTCTGAAGATGAACCCCTGTCTTCTCTATTCCCATAATAACTTTCTATCGGATTCTTTCTCCTTTGCCTCTACATTTTTTTGTAGTAATGGTTTATTTTTTGTAATCACTTCTAGCCCTAGGGTATAGGACATGGTGCCTCTTGCCCCAGATTTTCAGTTCTTGTCTAGTTCAGAACTAGAGCCAAACCTCCAACCTCCTGTAAGTGCCCACAGCCAGGGGCGTTCCGCCCCACTGCTTCTTCACTCACAAGGGCCTGTGTTGGTTCCTTCTCTCCCCTCCCCCCCCCTTTCGCAGTACAACTGGGTCTGGCATTCCTTGTCAGCAGAGGTTCCTTAGATCTTTCCCAGCTTAGATGCCCAACTCCCGTCACTATCCCTAGGGCCTCCCAATCCAGCCATCCCCTGGGCTTGCTGCTTGTTGTTAATCTGGTCCCGAGCCTGGAGGTGTTTAGTCTTCAGAGGGACCAACCTCCTCTGGGATTTTCCTTTGGATCTTCCAGAATTTTCCCAGGAATACCCCCTGTTTTGCCCCCATTCTTATTTATTTTTACTGTACTTTGCTCTAAGGTGCTATTTTATCTCTTTTGTGGGGGAGAATCTTGAGAGCTTGGAATTTTCTGACTTACTCTGCCATCTTCCCAAAATCCTCTCTCTACCCCTATTCTTACAGCTTCTACTACTCTTACTCCCATTCTTTCTTCTGCTAATACGACTACTTCTACTCCTATTCCTCCTCTTCCTCCTTCCCTTATTCCTGTTCTTCTTCCTCCTCCTTCTTTTCTTCTTCCTCCTAATGCTTCTACTCCTGCTCTTACTCTTATACCTCCTACTGTTCCTACTTCTCTTAAAGAGAAGCTAATGAAAAGTTAAAATACTCAGACACATTCTAACTCATTCATTTTTAACCCTGTGAGGGTTATTAGAGCAATTCTATACACTAAGGAGTTGTACTTTTGTGGAGGATACTGAAACTTTTTTCTTTGGTTAGATCTGAACTCCTTTTTTTTAAACTTCTTATTTTTTTTCCCCCTACATGAAAGAAAGGAGTGACTCAGAACTATTTTCTCAAGGCTTTCCCCAGGGCATAACTAAGTTGTAATAATAGTTTTAGCATAAACTTCTCCAGTTATTCATAATAATATGTCTTAGGATTGAGTATAAGAGGATTTCATAGCAATTGTATCAAGGTCATTCCTCCCCAGCTCCCACAGATGGTATAACATATTAAACCAGTTTCTGATTCTATTTACTTAGTGAAATTACTGACTTTCATTGCTTTGGGTTCTTGATTTTACTTAACTTCTGACTGCTTTTTCCTTATCTGCTATCCTCGGCCCTGTTTAGTGCACCTCCTTATTCTTTTCCTTTTTACTGTGGATGTCACTCAGCCCTAGTCTTATTATATCCCTCCTTTCTAGGTAAACAAACCCAACTGTGGCTTACCTTCTGCCTCACACCTGTCATTCATTGTTCTTCTGTGGAACCCTTTCCCCCTTCCTGACTAATAATTGTCCTCCATTCTTCAAAGCTCTGTTCATACCATCTCTTCCATGACTTTCTTCAGATTCCACACTTAACACTCTTATGCTTGTGTTGGTGTCACCTTCTTATCCTTTATTGTTATCTAAAAAATCCCCCTGTCCAGTGTATTGGAGACCTTGCTGTAGATGTTCCTTCAAATTCAGCTAAAATCCCAACTTCTCCAGGAAGCCTTCCCTAACCCCTCTTAATTTTAGTATTTTTTCTCTTTTAATTATTTCCTATAATATTAAATATTTTAGTTATTTCCTGTTCCTGCATATAACTTGCTTTGTATATATTTATTTGTATGTTGTCTCCTCCTTTAGATTGTAAGCTCTTTGAGGGCTGGGACTATCATTTACCCCTTTTTGTATCCCCAGCACTTAGCACAATGCTGGCACATAATAGGGGCTTAATAAATGTTTATTGATTGATTAGTCTGGGAAGGGTTGGGGGTGGGAATTCCTCATTGAGTTTCTCAGGTGGTTGAACCCCAACTAACTCTTCCTTAATTCTTCTGCCTTCCAGGCCTGGTGTAGAAGAGGGGAAAAACCCCTCCAACAATAGATATAATAGCTAACCTTTCTATGTTTTCCATATATTATCTCATTTAATCCTCACAAGGATTCTGGGAAGTAGGTGCTATTATTTTCCTCATTGTATAGATGAAGAAACTGAGGTAAACTGAGGCTGAGGTTCAGTGACTTGCCCAGGGTCATATAGCTATTAAGGTCCAGGAAACATTGCTAACAATAAGTATAGTGGAGGTGATGGAATTGCAGCTGAGCCTTTTAAAATCCTAAAGATGATGCTGTTACAGTGCAGCACTCAATATGCCAGCAAAATTTGGAAAACTCAACAGTGACCACTGGATTGGAAAAGATCAGTTCATGTCCCAATCCTAAAGGAAGACAATGCCAAGGAATGTTCAAATTACCCAATAATTGTGCTCATCTCACATACCACTAATGCTATGCTTAAGATTCTGCAAGGTAGGCTTTAGCACTATGTGAACCGAGAATTGCCAGAAGAGCAGGCTGGTTTTTTAAGAAGCAGAGAAACTAGAAACCAAATTTGCCCACATTTACTTGGATTATAGAGAATGCAAGGAAGTTCCAGAGAAACATCTACTTCTGCTTCATTGACTACACTTTGACTTCATTGACAGCCTTTGACTGTATGGCAAGTGTTCAAAGAGATGGGAATACAAGATCATCTTACTTGTCTTCTGAAGAACATATATGTAGGCCAAGAAGCAACAGTTATAACCAAACATGAAACAACTTTTAAGTTGGGTTAAGATTGACTTAAGGTTGGAAAATAAGTGTGACAAGGTTATAGGTTGTTACCTTGTTTAGCTTATATACAGAGTACATCATGCAAAACACCAGGCTGGATGAATCAAATGTCAGAATTAAGGTTGCTGGGAGAAATATCAACAATCTCAGATATGCAGATGATACCACTCAGCAGAAAGTGAAGAATTAAGAAGCTGCTTGATGAGGGTGAAAGAGGAGAGTGTAAAAGCTGGCTTGAAGCTTAAGATTAAAAAAACAAAGATCTTGACAACTGCTCCCTTCACTTCCTGGCAAATAGAGGGAGAAGAAATGGAAGCAATGTCAGATTTTATATTCTAGGGCTCAAAGATCACTGCAAATGGCAACTGGAGCCCTGAAATTAAAAGATGCTTGCTCCTCAGAAGGACAGCTATGGCAAATCTGGACAGCATACTGAAAAGCAGAGACATCTCTTTGCCAACAAATGTCCACATAGTCACAGCTATAGTTTTTTTTTTTCCAGTAATAGTATATGACTGTGAAAGCTGGACTATAAGGAAAGCTGAGTGCTGCAGAATAAATGATCTTAAATTGTGGTACTGGAAAAGACTTTTGAAAGTCCTTTTGGACAGCAAGAAGATCAAATTGGTCAATACTTAACAGAAATTAATTCAGATTATTCTTTGGAAGGTCAAATACTAAAGCTGAAGCTTAAATACTCTACCTGCACAATGAGAAGAGGGGACTCACTGGGAAAAACCTTGATGCTGGGAAAGATTGAAGGCAAAAGGAAAAGGGGAGTTCAGAGGATAAGATGAATAGATAATGTCATGGAAACAATGAATATGAATTTGGGCAGACTTCGGGAGATAATGGAGGGTAGAAGGACCTGGTGGATTATGGTCCATGGAATCAGGTGGTGAAATTAAGGTCAGAAAATGACTGAACAACAAAAAGAAAGTAATAAATGTAAAGTTGTTTGCATATCATGAATGGGTTGTGTAAGCATTAGCTGAGGCAAGATTTGAACCTTGGTCTTTCTGAATCCAAGACTAGCATACTACCCATTATACAGCTCTTTTGCTGATCCCAAACTTCTGTTTCAAGGCGTTAACCTTTTTAGTTTCCTGGCCCCATCTGGCAATCTGGTGATGCCAATGGGCCCCTTGTCAGAATCATGTTTTTGCAATGCACAAAATTTTAAAAAAACATATAATATTGTAAAGGAAACCAATTATGTTGAAACACAGATATAAAAAAAAATTGTTTTTTAAAGCCTAATGAACCTTGGATTGAGAACCCACGTCGTAGCTAATGCCTCTCTTAAATATCCTTGTCTGTTACTTTAATATCTCCAGTAACCCATATTCTTTTTCTTTACTGTCTGCCTAATTTTAAATTTAATATTCCTAGCATAGTTCCAAGATAAGAGAATGGTAAACTTGGACAAATTAGGTCCTTCAGTTCTGTACCTCTTCTAGACAGAGACCTCAGAGCTAGAGTCCAGATTCTTTCGCTTAGTATTCAAGGCCCTACAATTTGGATTCTAACTCACCTTTTCATATGATCTCCACGCTATTCATATGATCTACAATCCAAGAAAAGTAATTCATACTCCAACCCTAGAATTCATCTTACTTGTGTCTGGCATGTGTTCCATCCATTATGGAGTTGCGGTCTTGTGAAAGATATTGGAACTTTTTTCCTTGGTGGAATTTGAACTCTTTTCTTCTTTCTTTGGCTTCTGTTTTCTTCTTCCATGCAAATACACTGTCTTCATCTTTTGAAACTCTGACCATTCACCAAGTCCTAGCTTCAGGGCCATCTCCTCCATGGAAATTTGCCTTTGACTCATTATCATTTGGTAGATGGCAGGTGCAGGGAGGCTTAAGTATGTTTCTACTGATGGCCTGTGTACCAGAAGTCATGTAAGGACATCTACTTAGGAAATATATGATTAGAAAAAGAAATGGGCCAATTATGAGTTTATAGCAATACAAGTTCTACACCAAGACCTATAAAATAGGAAAAGCCCCAGAGAATGGTGTCTGGTATATCAAATAACTGCTCTCTAGAAGATTCAAGTTAGAACAAGGACAAGAGCCCTTCAGGCTGTGATGGCCAGGATGGGTGAACAGATTGGGTGGAAATCTGTTGAAGTACTTAAGTCAGTATACTTTATCTGAAGATCTGCATATTGTCCCAAGAGGAAATCTATAGTCATACTTTCAGGACATATTGCTGAGAACTTAGCTACCTTATTGTTTATCATTGGCCTAGGGGCATCAAAGATTTTCAAAGTAATTACATAAATATTCTTATAGGTGGCACTGATCACTCTGCCTCTTAAAAGATATTTCCTTTTTGTCCTGTAATCTGTCATCGAATAAGACATTTCCACCTTCTCCTCCTGCCTTCTAAACAAAGAATTCTCTTACACCCGAACAAATATTTAATCTGTATTATTCAGGAAACATCAAAACATGAATTGGCTCTATCTGCTCCATCTAAGCCTTAAACCATGAATCATCCCTACTTTCTCCTGAGAGGGCTTATCTTCCTTTGCAGTCAAGGATCATAGACTTAGAGGCAGCCTAACCCAAACCCTTGATGGGGACAGGTAGTTTCCTTTCATTTCCAAAATTAATTTAAAATTCTTTTTTAAAAACACATCAATTTTGAGTTAGAAGAATGGCATTTGCAATGCCATCCAGTACATGTGCTTATTCCACACCTGCTATGTGTCAAACACGAGGCCTACCCTCATGGGGAGGTGGGAAATGGGGTACTAATACTGAAGGAGGGAAAGGAATGGAGATACACAGAGGCTTCTGGTTTTCATTTAAAATTTTTCCCAACCAATCCCAGCACACAATATTCTTCCCTTCTCCAAGATTCCTCTGGCCTTATAGTCTTGACACTCACAAAGTGAGGTGGTGAAATGGATAGACCTCTGGACAGACTCAGGAAGATTTGAGTTCACATCCAGCCTCACATGCTTAGTAGCTGTGTGACCCTGGGCAAGTTACTTAACCTCCTCAGTTTCTTCATCTATAAAATGGGGATAATAATAGTTGTCATGAGGCTCAAATGAGATAGTATTTGTAAAGCGCTTACAATGTCTAGTACACAGTTTGTGCTTAATAAATGCTTATTTCCTTCCTTCCTACGTCCCAAAGTAAATTAGCACTTACCTCCCAGGGTTCTTGTGAAGATCAAATGAGATATAATTGTATATTGCTTAATACAGTGCCAGGCTGTAATGTTAGTGGAATCTGAAGATCTTCCTTGCCCCTTTGTATCACAAATAAGCAGGTACTTAGCAATTGTTTCAAGTTAACACCTTGTTTAAGATATTTAATTAACACAGAAGTAGTTAACACCTTGGGAAAACAGGAAGAAGCTATACTGTATATAAGGAAGAACACAAGCTGGACAGACAGAATTTCCTGGTGTAAGCATTGTGGAGGCAGGGCAGCTGCAGCCAGAGAGAGAGAGAGAAGGAATTTCTCTCAGTGAGTATCTGGAGGCTGGGCTGCTACTACTGAAGACTAATTTGAGAACTGAGAACTGACACAGAACTTGGACTTGTGATGGCAAGACTTTCAAGGGCCAGCTGGAGCTGCCAAAGACTGAGAAAGCATGACTGTGGTGCTGGTATTTTGTACAAATGTTGTTGTGGCTTTGTTAATGTGCATGAATGTTCTTGTGGCTTTGTTAAGCCTTGTCTTCCCAGGAACGGAGACTGTGAAGGATGAGATAGACTGGACACTGTGAGCTCCATTGTAGAGCAGGAACTGCACAGAGAGCTGGACAAGGAGCTGGGAGCTGTCTGCCTTTGAACTCAGGTGGCAGTTGGCTAGATTCGGGCAGGAGCTGGGACCATGGAAGAGGAACCATGGAAGCTGAAAGCCTGCCCTGAGTCAAGATGAAAAGACCTCTCCCTGGTTACTGAGTAGTGACTGATGAAATAGAATATTGAGTAGTGACTGATGAAATAATAGTTTACTTGTGACCAAAGGGCTTTTGTATTTTCCACTACTCCTGAAGAGGGTACTGAGTAGTGATTATTGAAGTTGTAACTTAATTGCACCCCATGGGTGGATAACTTTGACTTTTGTGCTTTGTGACCCTTAAGGAGCCTCCTTAAGGATGATTGAATGATTGAGTTACTAAATGATTGTACTTTGTTGAAAACTATGTGACAACTTTGGTGAAAACTATGTGGCCATTTTAGTGATAAATTGTCAAGTTGTACCATGGTGAATGCTGTATTTTGATTTTCTGTGATAAGTTGTAACATTCTGAATGCTGTGCCTTGATTTTCCATACATGTTTTGTTCTTATTTGTTATAGAACAGAGAGTTTGCTTTACTGTGTAATCAGAATCTTGAAAGCTGTTCACAGCAGCTTGTGGAAGGCTGCTCGTGCGTGGCTTTACATAGGCATGCAGTAAGTGTGATATAAGTGTTAGCTATCATCATCATCATCATCATCATCCTGATCATTTGTATCTAAGTACTAAGGATTTGATCCGTATGGGTTCTAATGATCTTAAAGCTTCTTGGCAACATTTTGTCTCTCTTTTGATCCCTGTTTGACTGACATGATAGGTTTAAAAATATATATATTTAACATTTATGGCCCATGAAAAGGAGAAAAAAAATCAGAAGCAGATTTTTTTTTTCCTGGAGTCATCCATATTAATTTATGAATAGCTTTTCAGCAGCCCTACCCAAAACCACTAGCCAGGAAAGAGCAGCAGTTTATTGGAAAAAGTAACAAAAATATTGTTAATTAATTACCTTCTTTAGTATTTAATGTGGGTTGGTTGCCAGGTGTTTGCAAGGTGTCAGTTATAGTGGTAGTATTTTAATAAGTGGGAAAAAGATAAATTTTTTAGATATTTCTAAAACTTTGAGAAAACATAAATACTACTCTATAACTTAAATTCAGCATTAATTGTTTCCTTCTGGACTCTTGGGACAATGTATTGAATCATACTCTTTTTTAAATTATTTATTTATTTATTTTACTTTCACATTATACATTAGTCAGGTTATAAAGATGGATTGTATCAGATGGAATGAAAAATGGTAGAGGACGTAAAACCAAATAAGAGAAGGAAAAAGATCAGGTATTTTGCTTCCACCTGGATATAAAGTCAGTTCTTTCTAGTTCTTTCTCTGGATGCATATATTTCTCTCCATGATGAGTCTTTTGGGATTGACTTATATCACTGCATTGCTGAGAAGAGTCCAGTCTATCAAAGTTGGTCATCACACATACATTGTGTCTGTAATGAATTATACTCTTGATTATATAGTAATTGAATGTTGAATATTAGTATATCTGTTGTTCCTTTGTCTAAAGCTATTTGTGTGCTTTGTGTATATGCTGTTCTAGATTTTTGGGAATAGCTAGCATTCAGAAAAATATATTATTATTATTCATATAAAATATGTAATCATAATAACTACAGAATCTAAAAAAATGATGGTTTTTCTTACAGATGAATAAGTGGGTATGTTTTGGGCTGTTCCCCAATATAGCATCTTTTTTTCCTACTTTTGCTTTCTGTTACCCATAGTCAAGACAATTAGTAAATTAGGCTCAAGACTTGATATTCTAAAGTCAAAATTTGAAATTATCATTGTTAAATGTAAATGGTCCAGGTGTACTTTTCCTATAATCCTTGTTAGGTTGATTTGGATATACTTTAGGTATAAATTATGTTTTCTTCTCTCCCTCCTTGCCTTGGTGTGGTAGAGAAAGAAATTATATGAACAAATAAAAGTTGGTATAATATAATAAAGAGTTAATGCCAGATTCCACTTGGGGCTATGACAGGAATGTTAGAACACTTCTGTCTAATATCGTACAAAAAGTTCAGCGTTGTTTATCATTTGACTTACAGTTTTTGTATCTCCACCAGAATCTTCTATTTACTTAAAAGATTTAACTTAGAGTTAAAAGAAAGGAGATGGTAGTACCTGTGGCCTCAGGTCTGACCACGGGCTTTTCAGCCCTGATTCTATTAGAACTTGAGAGCCTGAACTGTTACTTTTGAACCCAGTTTGGAGAGCAGGAAATGTTTCTGGATCCTAACCTCATCATCTTGGCTGGGTCCTTGGAACTATGGGAAAACTCAGACACCAACCCAGAGGATTCCTTTCTATTTTCAGAGCACTTATAGGACTATGATGTTTGCTGTCGCTTGAGGTTTATTAACCCCTCAGAAAATCTGGAACTGCAACCTTAACCTGCAGCCACCAGGTGGTAGTGGTGGTGTCTGTCTCATGGTCCAAACTCTAAGACTTGTCTGTACCTTTTCCAAGATTCAATGTAGACTGTTCAGGCTCTGACAAGTTTATAACCATGCATTTCACATATTTATAAAACATTTTTTAAAGAATGAAAAATAAACTTTTTTTTACCCTTTATGAAACCATTGGAACTTAGCAATCATATTTTTTACCTTGCTTATTGAAAGTAATTTTAAAGAAAAAAATAAATATCTAATTTGCTCTTTTGAAATAATCATATTGATGAACTAACTCAACAGGTCTAACTACATGTGGTAATTTGCTAAATACATATTTTCCATCCATTTTATTTTTCTCATATGAATAGTTAGACTCAGTGTAATATAACGCCAAGGAAAGGCAACTTCCCGAGGTTCAAAATACCAGCATAGGCGCTCTCCATTTTATTCAGTGACAAACCAAGAACAGAGAAGGTCAAAACATGACATCATTCAAAATACAGCATTTACTAAAGGTGATTAAATAATCTCCAAGTACTACCCCACCCCAGGACCTTCCAATCATTCAATCAATTACAAAGTCCCTGGTCTAAATGCTTCTCCACCCCTAGGCTATACCTTCATTTAGTCCACCACAAAGCCCCTCTTCTCAAATGGAGATTAGTTTCCAAACATAAGTAAAGTACATTCACTTGTTCAACCATAGAACACAAAAAGGTCAAAAGTTCCCCACCCCTGGATCACAACTGAATCTACCCCAGAGTTACATCAAGTTTAAGCACAGCACTTAACACCCAAATGGAGGTCTTTTCTTCATCTTGACAGGAGGCAAGTTCTCAGCAATCTTAGTTCCTGGGGAGACAAGGCTTAGCAAGGCCACAAGATACATTGCCAGTCTCTTCATTAATTCATCCTCTGCCTGTAGAACAGTCCTAGAACCCCTGAAAACATTAGCAAAACCCTCTCCCAGGATTTCTGTAAACATACAACAAGAAAATCCTTCTTCAGGGCTTCTGAACCAACAGAAAGGTTCCCAGACCCCTGCAACAACAGCACTGTCCTTCACCATTGGACAGTATTCACTCTGTCTGCAGGACAGTCTCCAGACCCCTGCAACAACAGCACTGTCCTTCACCAGTGGACAGTATTCACTCTCTGTCTGCAGGACAGTCTCAGGATCTCTTAGCCAGCAGCCAGGTTCCAGGACTTCTTCAACAAAAGGACTGTCTTTCACCAGTGGACAGATCTTGCAAAACAACATCAAAACAGACAGACAAAGTACCAGCAAAACAGCCATGTCTCCTTAGTCCTTGGCAGCTCAGGGGGCAGGTCTCAAAAGTCCAAGGCAATTCAAAGTGGCACTCAGCAATGCTCTCCGTCTCTCTCTGCCTCCACGAGGTGCTGCTTCCAAAAAAAGTTCTTCTGCCTCCCTCTTGTCTCTCCAAATCTACGTCACCAGCTCCTCCCAGTTCAGGACTTTCTTTTCACATCAACAAGTCCATCCCACAGGTGGGATTAACAAGCTCTGGGTTTTAACACAATCAATTTGAAAACCAAGCCAATACAGGGGAATCTTTAATTGCCATTACTATCACACTCAGCTCTTCCATTTTGCTATGGATTTCACCAAGCAGGCTTTGTAATGAATGCTCTGAGGCCCAGGGCAGTTAATAGGATAGCATAATTCAATCAATGAATATCTTAAGCACCTACTTTGTGTCTGGCTCTGTGCTAAGTACTTTGGAGTACCTCACTGAGTGTAGCACAGTGTCTAGGACACTGGAATTAGAACCAGAAAGATCTGGATGTGAATCCTACCTCAGACTCTTAATGGCTATATGATTCTGGTCAAAAGCAGGTAACCCATTTCAGCCACAGTTTCCTCATCTATAAATGTTGATAATACCAGATATCTCACAGGGTTGTTTGTTAGACTCAAAGTAATTATTATGTATAAAAGGCTTTGCATCCTGAAAGCTGTATGTAAACAGTAGTTATTATCATGATCTGTCATAGGTAATCCTTATTTTGTTTTGACTTTACACAAGATATGTCATGAAATTGATAAAAATAATAATAGCTGGCATTTTAAAAGTGCTCTATTTTTATTATCTCATTTAATCCTCACAATAGCCCTGTGCATTAGATGCTCTTTTTAACCACATTTTACAGATGGGCAACTGAGACTCTCAAAAGTTAAGTCAAGGGGTGGCTAGGTGGCACAGTGAATAAGAACCAGCCCTGGAGTCAGGAAGACCTGAGTTCAAATCTGGCCTCAGACACTTAACACTAGCCGTGTGACCTTGAGCAAGTCACTTAACCTCAATTGCCCTGCATTCCCCCCTCCAAAAAAAAAGCAAAAAAAAAAAGTTAAGTTGACTTGCCTCAGAGCTGGAATTTGAACCGTGATTTCCCAGGTCTTGATTCCAAACCCAGCTTCTCAAAAGACTTTTGCTAAATAATTTTTTCACTTTCTTTATTTTTCTTGCTTATTTTTTTCTTGAAACAGGCTAATATGTAAATATACTTTACATGATTTGCATATATAATTAGTGTCACATGGCTTGCCTTCTCAGTTATGAAGGAGAGGTGGGAGGGATAGAGAGTATTCAAAACTCCAAACTTAAAAAAAAAATGTGTATTTGAAATAAATTCCACAGTTATCCCTTCCACATTGCAACTTTTCCCATTGCAGTTTTGATATACTATCAGTCAGCATAAGAAATTAAATGGGAATTCGGGGGCAGTTTTGTGGAAGCCGCAGACAACATAGAACCTATGACCATATATTTAACCCAAATTTTATAATAAGTTGCTGTAAATATCCCATAAAAGAAAAAAAATCATTTTACACAGACTTTCCAGATTGGGGGTGGGGAGTTGGGGGGAGGGGCCACACTCACCATGCCCCTAACTCCTCTGTTGTGGAAGGGATAACTGTAAATTTACTAAAAAAAAAAAATTACTGAAAATAATATCTTCCCATTTTACTCCTCACTTGAGATGAGTCAAGTGCTTTTCACAACAGTTATCTCATATCTTTCTTAGAGGACTGTACAACTTTTATATATACAAAATAGAAGCATCTAAAAGGAACCTTCAGGGTTGCATTTTATTTTATCAAGCCATGGGCTTTAAAAAAAAATCAATAATCTAATCATAGTAGCATCTTGGGGGCAGCTAGGTGGCACAGAGGATAGAGTGCTAGACCTGGAATCAGGAAGACCTAGGTTCAAATCTGGCCTCAGTCACTTCCTACCTTTGCGATCCTGGGCAAGTCACTTAACCCTGTTTGCCTCAGTTTCCCCATCTGTAAAATGAGCTGGAGAAGAAAATAGCAAACTACTCGAGTATCTTTGACAAGAAAACCTCAAGCGGGGTTATGAAGAGTTGGACACCACTGAAAAATGACTGAACAGCAGTAGTATCTTATACCCCCACATCACTCAATGTGCTCTGCCATAGAGAATTATCCACAAAGCCACCCTTTTCCTTCTTCGTGTCTTACTCCAGTATACCCTGCTGCATGCCATTTTTCACTTTTCACTTTACTCTGAGCCCTGCTCTTGAGTTTCTCTTTCTAATGTTTGGCCCTCAGCCTTCTCCCTGACCTGGGATTAAAAGACTCTGGGCTGCTTGTTTCTCTCTATTTGGCTGTGTTCTCTGTCTCTTCCACAGGTGGTCTAGGCACCTTGCCTAAGCTGTTTGAGGTAATTAAAGGGAGACCTTAGTCATCAAGAAAGGGAAAGCCAAAAAGACAAGTTAATGGTCATCATTAGGAACATTAATTATCATACCATGATGTAATAAACGAATGTCCTCAGAAGCAACTGAGGGTATTTACTCCTACACCAAATCACTCCAGACAGTTGTGCTTTTTGAGTTCTTGGGTCTTTCTTTTGTTCCTCACTTGCCTTCATGGTTGTCTGCCATTACATCCTACTGTCATCCCTGTCCTTGTTTTCCTTCTAGACTCAGTTCTGGTGCCTCCCCATCTGTCAAACCTTCCCTGTTCACTCCAGTGCTTACTGCGTCCCCTTTCCTTGATTTTCTTTGTACCGTACTTAAATTATATATATGTCTTCCCAGTGGAATGGAAACTCCTGAGGGCAAGGTCCCTTATATCTCCAGTGTACATTGTAGTGACTGGCTTATAGGTGCTTAATAAATTGGAATTTAATTTTATAATTAGCTTAATTTTATAACTTTTATAACTTAACCTCTGGCCAAAGTTTTCACCTCGCCATCCCCTTCTAATTTTGTTTCACTGTTGTCTAGAAAACCTCATGATCAAGATTTTCAGATTTGTATAAAAGACAATGGCCTAAATAGTCTTTCCTGTAGAATAAAGCATGTAAGCTTTATGACAGCTAGTTAGGCCAATGTTCCAAATGGCTGAGGTTGATTTAAACTTGAGCTCTATAAAAACAAGAGGAATATTAATTTCGTATGTTTTTAGTAATTTCATAAAGGAATCTTTTTTCTTTAAAAAAAATTTTAACATTCACTTTTTTTAAATGTCAAACTCTCTTCCTCCCTCCAGCCCCTCCCCCACTCATTGAGAAGGCAAGCTGTATGATATATCAGTTATACATGTGCTGTCATGTAAAACATTTTCATATTAGCCATGTTGCAAAAACTAAAAAGAAAGTGAAAAGAGTATACTTCAGTTTGCACGCAGAGTTTAGGTGAACCTTAGTGAATATTATTAGAAAAAGAAAAACAGTCAACTCAAGGCTCTAAATGGGAGAAAAATAGCATGGAAGATGTGTAATTGTGGTACTGCATATGTAGGTATGACAGCATGTTGAACTTTGGGTAAGGAGGTTTATTTTGTTTTAATTTATTTTTTTGTTCCATTGTTTCAGCCATGTTTCAACCTTTTCATGACCCCATGTGGAGTTTTCTTGGTAAAGATACTGGATTGTCATTTCTTTCTCCAGTTCATTTTACAGTTGAGGAAACTGAGGGAAACAAGGTTAAATGACTTGCTTAGAATCACGTAGCTAGTAAGTGCCTGAGGTCAGATTTGAACTCAGGAAGATGAGTCTTTCTAACTCCAGGCTCAGCACTTTACCCACTGCACTATATAGGACTTAGGTTCTCATCCTGCCTCTTATGTTTAATTGTGTGACCAGAGTCAAGTCCTGTAACCTTTATAAACTTTAGCTGCTTCATCTGCAAAATAGAAGATAATAACCTACCTCACAGGGTTGTTGTAAGGCTTAAATGAGATAATGTATGTAATGCAATTTGCAGACTTTAAAGTTAGCCATTATCATCATTACTCAATAAATGCTTGCAGAATAAAAAGAGTTAATATCATGGTCCACTTTGATCCACCCACTCCCATGCCTTACATTTAGCTATGCATGCCCACATAGGAGTAAAGCAATGTTTAAAATTTTATGTCTTCCAAAATTTTCTGCAGCTTAGATTTGGTTCTACCAGGCCTACTTTGGAATGGGTACTTGGAGCTGTTTTCCTTACCAGATTTCTTCTCTTTCATTATTCAGATAGCTTTCCATATCTTGTCTCTTTGATGAATCCTTCCTAGACTAATTTCCCACTTTGTCTTCCCACAAAATTACTGTAGTTATCTCTTTTCTCACAACCTCCCAAAACACAGTCACATTTGACTCTGGGTGATACAAATACTTAAGTTCATATTTTTATGTAAGTAGTAGAACATTTTATTCACTTTCTTCATGTTGTTTATATGTGATCTGTAAGCCCTATCCAACAGTATGATATAATAGGGTTGTACTTGGAGTCAGGAAGATGTGCATTCAGAACCAGCTCTAGTGACGTGGTGGCTGGAGCACGGGCTCTGGAGTCAGAAAGTTTTGAATTCGAATTTAATCTCATATACTTACTGTGGGATCCTGGGCAAGTCACTTTGTGTCTTTTTGCCTCAGTTTACTTATCTGCAAAATGGGAGCACTATTAGCACCTATCTTCCAGGGTTGTTGTGAAGATCAAATGATATGATAATAATTGTAAATCGCTTAGCTTAGCACAGTGTTTGGTACATAGTAAGCAGTATATCAATGTTAGCTGTTATTATAGCTGTATGATTTTGGGCCTGTCTGCTAAACTTTCTGAACCTTAGTTTCCTCATTTGTAAAATATAAGGATTGGGAGAGGTAGCCCTGCATAGGCCCCTTGCAGTTCTACATAGGTCTTCCTATTTTCAGACCACTCTCTATATAGCCTGGCACAGCAGGCTGACAGAACAGTCCAAAAGTGGCAGGAGATGCTTTGGAAAGTAATCAGGTTGTGAGTCAAAGCCTGTTGCAGTCAGGATTCCTATCCAGATAACGTGGCTTCTGAGGGAGTTTTTACCTAGACCAGTGATTAGACTTGTTCTATTGAGTCCCTGCACAGAGCCAAGAGCAATGGGTACAAGATGTAGAAAGATAACATAGGCATTATGTAAGCAAACTTCCTCAGAATTAGAGCTCTCCCAAAGTGGCCCCATCTGCCCTGGGAGGAGAGGAACTTCTTCCCTTGAGGTCTTGAAGCAAAGGCTAAACTACCTTTCCTGGGCTATTCAGCAAATTTTTATTCAATGCCTATTGTGTACAAGACACCAGGCATTCATAGATGTATCAGAGGGTTGGTTGATTTGTTTTAGAGGTTGAGCAGCAAGACCCCTTCGAAGTCTAGTATTCTGGGATTCCCTTCCAGCTTGAGTGTGGGTCATCTGGTAGTAGTAGTAGTCGTGGTGGTGGTGGTAGTGTGTGTGTGTGTGTGTGTGTGTGTGTGTGTGTTTTCAACTAAACCATAAGAAATTATAATACATGAACTTAGCCGGTTTCATGGCAGAATTCATTCATTCTAGATTGTAAAAGAGTTTGAAGGAGACTAGTCTTAGAAAAACTAAACCTTCTGAAAATAATTTCCTTAAGTTTAGAAATGTTAGACGGATTTTTTTGTGCTTTTGCTGTTCTTTTCCCATGTACTTCTCCCTTCTAAGAATTTTCATCTTCTCTCCTACCTGTTGTCTTTGTAATCCTTTCATGTCAGGAAAGTAGCTTAGGACCCCTGCCCTGTACAGCTTGAATCAATCATTTCTGTTCCGTAATGAGCAGGCAGTTAATTCCTTGAGGCAATGATTTGCACTTAAAAAAAACAAACAAACACATTTGGCATTATTTTTCTCAACCCTTTTTTGTCAAATGTACAGGTAAATGTCAAATGTACAAGTAAACTATGGTGCCTGGATTTGCAGATCTTCAGATAAAAATGTCTAGCCTATGGTTAGATTTACTTACCCCACAGAAAGATCTTGTGGGTATAACAAAATTTATGTTGCATTTGTGGCATGTCCCCTCCTTTTAATTGCATTATCTTGTATAGATGCCCCTGATTTTACACAACAGAAAATTTTTATGTGTATAGTAATTTAATAAATTACATTTCACATAGACTAAGGATGCTTATAATTTAGAAGAATCTTAATATGAATTTCTTTTTAAAGAAAAGAATAATCTTTAATTACTTCCCATTTTGAAACCAGAATTTCATATTCCTGGCTTTCTTAAAGGAAGAACCCATCTTTATATTTTTGTCTAGTTCAGGATTAATCTATCTAGCAGTCTTGTTTTTGTAGTACATCCATTCTTATATCATCCTGTGTCTCTTGGCTGGTTTTCTTACTACAAGAAAACAGGTTTTAGAAGTTAGTTAGATCATATCATCACAGTAGCTAAGAACCTTCTTAGCCGTTGTCACATGAGGCCTTGATTTGGTTTAGGTCCAAAGTACTAGCCAGAACTGTGACAGAATTACTTCCAAGAGAAGTGAAGATCCCTCTCTGTGATAGGAAAGCTGGTTAGATAGAAGTTAAATATTGTGGCCTTGAGTGGCTGTGACTTTATGATCTAAGCAGAATACCAAGAATTATTCAGTAGTCAGTGAGACCAAATTGTTTTGGTACTTACTGGTACAGGAGGTGGAGAGCTGAAGTCTTCTATTCCTCATCATGTGGATTACTGAGTGGCCTACGTGACAGACCTTGAATTTGGTGTTCCTCCTTTAAGACCAGGTTATTTTATTCATTACTGAGCTTCCTGTTTCAGGATACGTCTTTCATTTGCCTTTTCTACTTCCTCAACAAACTGATTGGTACAAAACCTCTAACAGATGTCATTTAAACAATTGAATTATGAAGCTGTTTCAGTTAATTAATGATTCATTTTATGACCTTTCTTTAAGAAAGAGAGAGAGAGAATCCAGCAAGCATTTTTTAAGCACTTATTGTGTACAATGCACTTTGGTGGGTGCTGAACAATACAATATAGAAATGAGAAACAGTCCCTACAGTAAAAGAGCTGATATTCTAATGGGAGGTCATATATTTAAGATATATGCATAGATGAGTGTGTACTTGACAATTTGAGGAGGAGGCACTAAAGACTAAGGGGATCAGTAAAGGGTCGCTGGCCTCAGGATTGTAAAATGTAAAAGTCAGGAAGAGCAGTCATGTGCAAAGACACAGGGATTGGTTGATGGAGTGTCACATTTGGGTAACAGCAAACAAGCCAGTTTTTCCAAAACTATCAAGAACATAGAATCTATGAAGAGGAGAAATTCAGTAAGCCTGGAAAGAAAGGCTGAAGCAAAAGTGTGAAGGGATCTAAATGCCTAGCTGAGTTTGCATTTTTTCCTAGAAGTAATAGGGAACCAGGGCTCTTTCTTGAGCAGGGGAATAGCATGGCCCATTTGTGCTTTAGCATGATTATTTTTTCTGATTATAGTGATTAGGCGATTTTAAGTATAATTTCAGATCAAACCATTGTGTTAATCTATAATGTCCTTGTGTGACAATACAATATTTCTGGGTTACTTCAAGTGGGTCCATGAGAATGGGCATATTAGCTTTCTTTTGGGCCATTTCTAAGGGGAAACTCACGCTTTTGTAGTAAGGTCTCAAACCTATACTCTGCTTTGAATTTGTTGTGGATCCCAAGCCTTCTAGCAGAAGATGTCCCAGCTGCTCCCTAGCCCTCCTCCTTCCTTTGAGATGATTCCTCTCATAAAGAGGTATAACTGGTTTGGTTATGTCATCAGGACATTACTGATTGGTCTTATTCATGATGGGGATTAGAATTAATGACCAGGGAAATGTTAAATGGAAGCTTACAATGCTTTCTTTATGTGTTCGTCAGGAGCAGGGACACATTGTATAGCTCCCACTTCTTAAGGATATTACTCCTTCTCAGCAAATAACGCTGAGGCCCCTTTCATAATCCAGATATTGCTAGGTCGAATGTGGAAAGAACAGTTTCCTTCAGTCACTGGTGAGAAAAAGTTTTTGTTCACCTAAGAGTTTAATTATTTCCTTCATGTTAATGCCACACATAGACTGTGATATTTTACAGAAATAAAATAAGATGTCTGCTTTTAACTAGGTGTCTGCTTCCTAAGCTTCCAACTAATTTATAGAAAACAATGCATCAGAGAATTTTTTAAAGGAAAATTTCTTGTAATAATTTAGTTAAGTACTATGAAAGGCCAACCATGGATTCATGGCCTGCCTCTGGCCCATTCTAGCTTTGGTGACCCAGAGAATGTCAGTTAACCCATGAAGTTTGCACAGCAATATTTTAAGATTATAAATTAGAGATGAGGAGTTGCAGGGGCATTAGTGGAGGGAATTTCCACAATGAAAGTTCCCCTTGCTGATCTAGACCCCCCCCAGAAAAGTTACAGAAAAAAAGACCAAGTGAGATCAATAAAAGGGAAAAGAAGAGCAGTCTTATGAAATTATCTAGACCCTTACTAAACTTGTCATGGGTTTAGGCTAATGATATTTAATTCATTTCTATATGCAGCTTCTCAGCAATTTAGTGAACTGAGTGAATTGTTTAGACCAGAGGTTCCTAAACTTATTTGGCCTACTGTCCCCTTTAAAAAAAATTCTCAGCACACCCTTGGAAATCTACTTTCTTTAAGCCTTCAACATTTAAAAAAAAATGTGTCATTTCAAAAAATATAAAATATATTTTTTAAAAATGATGCACCTTAAATTTAAAAATTTATTGTAAATTTGTGGGGTTTTCCTTCATTGAAATTTTGATGCCACAGTATTATATCATGTAACTGTATAGTATCATTTTTTTGTAAGCAAGTCACTACATGCACATATTCTGGCCAATGCATGCTGGACTTCCAGACAATGCACAACATATACTCGCCAGCCAACACTTGCTTGTTAAGACCTGTTGGCAGACTTGACTACTGATCAGTTATAGCATTTTGTGTGTTTATTTGGAAAATAATGTAATCACTTTAACTCAGTTACACAACCAGTGAAACATATATGAACGGTATAAAAATTTTTCTTCTCTTCTTTCTGTATGTTTCTACCGTTTCCCTCTTATTTTTATTCAATGCCTCCCAAAAGCACCCAAGGCTACTTACCGCGCCCCCCCCCCCCCCAATCATTCTAGCACCCTCCAGGGAGTAGTATTGCATACTTTGGAACCTCTAGTCTAGACTGATCACTGTGGTGATAAAGAAAATATTTAAATAAGTAACCTAAAGTTGGTGCATTACAGACTAAAGAAGTTTGGCAACCAGTTTGACCAATGCCAAGTACCAAGCATATGAATGTGAAATGTCCTTTACCGTGTGTTTTTTTCCAAGCAGTGAGAACTGCCTTCACTGTTCGTTCTTTTTTTCTTCTTTTTTTTGGTCTTTATTAATTTGTTTACTTTTAGTTTACAAGATTCATTTCCACAATTCCTTGAGTTTCAAATTTTCTCTCCCTCCCCCTCCCCCCCATGGTAGCATACAATCAAGCATAGTATCTGCTGGTACTTTCACATTAGGCATTAGTCACTGTTCAATCTGAGTACCAGTGAAGTGTCCACACACTCATAGAACTACCAGTCTCCAGGATGGTTACAGTATAGGAAATTTAACTTCCAAACAGAATTGAACCCTTGGTGTTTATTGAGTTGGTGTTGGTGTTTCATTTTCATCACATCTGACCCTTCATGACCCCATTTTGGATTATCTTGGCAAAGATACTGGAGTGGTTTGCTATTTCCTTCTCCAGATCATTTTACAGATGAGGAAACCGAGGCAAACAGGGTTAAATAACTTGCACAGAGTTACACAGTTAGTATGTGTCTAAGACCAGATTTGGGCTCAGGAAGATGAGCCTTACTGACTCCAGACACAGCACTCTATCCACTGTGCCACCTAGCTGACTATTTATTGAATGCTAAGGTATTGACTAGGATAAGAACTCACTATTTGACAAAAAACTGCTGGGAAAACTGGAAAATGGTATGGCAGAAACTGGACTGAGAGCAATATCTTACACCGTATACCAAAGTAAAGTAAAAATGGGCTCATTATTGAGATATAAAGGCTGATATTATAAGCAGTCTGGGAGAACAAGGAATACCTGTCAGATTTATGGAGAAGGGAAGAATTTATGACCAAATAAGATATAGAGAGCATTACTAAATGCAAACTGGATAATTTTTGGTTTATTAAATTGAAAAAGTATTGTACAAACAAAGCCAATGCTACCAAGATTAGGAGGGAAGCAGAAAATTGGGAAAGAATTTTGACAACCAGTATCTCTGATAAAGGCCTCATTTCTAAAATATACAGAAAATTGAATCAAATTTATAAGAATACAAGGCATTCCCCAGTTGATAAATGGTCAAAGGATATGAAAAGGCAGTTGTCAGAGGAAGAAATTAATGATATTTATAGTCATATGGAAAAATGCTCTAAATCACTATTAGAGAAATACAAACCAAAACAACTCTCAGGTACCACATCTCACCTCTCAGACTGGCTAACATGACAAAACAGGAAGATCATAAATGCTGGAGATGTGGGAAAATTGGAGCACTGATGCATTGTTGGTGGAGTTGTGAACTGATCCAACCATTCTAGAAAGCAATTTGGAACTATGCCCAGAGGGCTATAAAAATGTGCATACCCATTGACCCAGCAATACCAGTTTTAGGACTGTATCCCAAAGACATCACACAAATTGGAAAAGGACCCATGTATACAAATATTTATAGCAGCTCTTTTTGTGGTGGCAAAGAATTGGAAAGCAAGAAGATGCCAATCAATTGGGGAATGGCTAAACAAGTTGTGATATATGAATGCAATGGAATACTATTGTGCTATAAGAAATGACGAGCAGATAGACTTCATAATAACCTGAAAAGACTTAAATGAACTGAGGTTGAATGAAGTGAGTAGAACCAAGAGAATGTTGTACACAATTGCAGAGGTTCCTAAGACAACTTCAAAAGACTCATGATGAAAAAGGTTATCCACATCCAGAGAAAGAATTACAGTCTGAATGCAGATTGAAGCAAGCTATTTACTCTTTTTTATTTTGTTTTGTTTCTTCTTTCTTATGGTTCATTCCATTGATTATAATTCTCCTTTACAACTTGACTATTGTGAAAATATGTTTAATGTGAAGGTATATGTAGAATCTATATCGGATTACATGCCATCTTGGAGGGGGAAAAGGGAGGAAAGGGAGGGGAAGAAAATTTGGAACTCAAAAACTTGTAGAACTATATGTTGTAAATTAAAAATAAATAAGTTTAAAAGGAAAAAACATACTAGGGTATTGAATATATTTGCTTCTTTGTGTTGTATACCTAATTTATTCCACTGATCAACTTAATGCCAAATGATTTTAATAATTACTGCTTTGTAGTACAGCTTAAGATTTGGCATTAGTAGGCTCCCTTACCATTTCTTTTCATTATTTCTCTTGAGATTCTTGACCTTTTCCCCTCCATATGAATTTTTTTCTGGTTTTATAAAGTAATCCATTGATATGGTATGGCATTGAATAAGTAAATCAGTTTAGGTAGTATTACCATTATTTTTATATTGGCTCATACCTGTGAGCAATTAATATTTTCCCAATTATTTAGGTCTATATTTTAGGAAACAGTCATTTATATAGGTAGATATGTGGTATACTAGATAGAATACTAGGCCTGAAGTCAGGAAAACCTGAGTTCAAATGCAACCGTAGATGCTTATTAGCTCTGTGACCCTGGACAAGTCAATTAACCTCTATTTTCTTCAGTTTCCTCATCTGGAAAATGGGGATAATACTGGCACCCACCTTCCAGGGTTGTAAGGATCAAATAAGATAATAATAATAATTATTATTATAAATTGCTTAGCTCAGTGCCTGGTATATGTAGTAAGTGCTATATAAATGTTAATTATTTTATTGTTGTTATTATCATATTTAAATAGTTTTTGTATGTATTTTGGAAGTATTTTATTTATTCTGTAATATATTTAAGTGAAATATCTCTTCCTACTGGGTTTTATCAGTATTCTGTAGAAGTACTAATGATTTTTATGGAATGTGATGGAGTATTATTGTAGTGTAAGAAATGAGGAAGTAGATGATTTCAACAAAGTAGACTTATGTGAACTGATGCAAAGTGAAGTGAGTAAAATCAGAAGAACAATTTATACTTTGACATTAATATCATTTTTTAAAACAATTAATAGTTTTGAAGAATTTTGTAGTTTGATAAAGAATGAAATAAGCAGAACCAGGAGAACAGTTTATATGATAAAACATTACAAATAAAGAATTTGGTAAGCTCTAAGAACTATGATAAGTACAATGACCATCCATGATCCACTGATGATAAAACATAATATCTATTATAGAAAAGTGAGAGATATAATGCCATCCAGTATAGAAAAGATGGAATGAGATATAGATAAGTAGATAGATGGTAGCAATGTACATATGCTACATAGATAGGTAGCTAGATAATATATATATACATATATAATCTACATATACATAGATATATACATATGCATATTTATCTACCTACCTATGTATTATGCAGCCTTTGAAGGAATTTGTTTTGCTTGACTCTGCACATTTGTTCCAAGAAATTTCTTTGTCTTTTGCCAAGGGGGTAAGGGAAGGAAGGAGAGAAAATAGATTAAAAAAATTTTTTTTTGAACTAGACAAATGGGGGTCAGGAGACTACTATATATGTGAAATATTACATGCACTTTCAGATGATAGTTAGTTGGTACTTGGGACCATGAGCTGTGGTCACTGACATCAGACAACAGATTACTGTATTAGCTTTACGTAATAGTTTCCTTTTGTTTCAAGAGACCTCATGAAGTGGGAGTAACCTGTAAATGTAATATAAAAACAAAATGCTTTAATGAATATTTTAAAATGAAATGAATTGAAACTGTAAAATACATCAGAATTCAAATTAGCACAGTAGCCGGTATTGATCCCAGAAGATATGAATAGGGTCATCACATGATCATAGATTTCGGGCTGAAAAGGACAGTACAGTAGTCACTATCTAATCCAACACCGTCCCATATAAATGAGGAAACCAAGGCACAGGGATGTTAACTGTCTTACCCAAGGTTTTGAAGGCTGTATAAGTAGCAGAGTGAGAATCTGAACCCAGATCCTCTGACTTCAAATTCACCATGCTTTACCTTGTAGCATGCTGCCTATCCAATGGCTGCTGGAAGTTATTTCTCTCCTCTCCATACAAAGAGAGTAGAAAGATATTGGTAATGGCAGTGATGGATATAAAAACAACAAGAAAGCAATCCATTAAATATTTTTTAAAAATAGGTTAAATGAGGTTGTTGGACAAGATAAGTTCCTTTCAGGTCTAGATTCTTGATCAGCTTCTCTTGGCCCTCTTCTTGTTAGCTTACTTCCTGCAAAATCTAATAAACTTTTAGAAACACCTACATTTTTGCTTCATTTGCCTCTGTGCCTTTGTATTCTTGTTATCTATAGGCCAGCCTAGTAATAGAACTAAGAGGGAAAAAAGAACCTGGGGCTACCAACACACCTTGTTGTTAATAATAATAATAATATAATACTTTAAGGTTTTTAAGCACCATGTATGTTTTGTTAATTGATCCTCACAACAATTGCATGAGGTAGATGTTATTTTTATCCTTATTTTATAAAAGAGTAAACTGAGGCAAACAAAGGTTAAGTGACTTGTCATACTGCTAGTTCATGTCTAAGGTAGGATTGGAACTCATGTCTTCCTGACTCCAGATCCATCACTCTATCTACTCATTTTGTAATGCTTGTTGTCTGATGTCAGTGACCACAGCTCACTGGTCCCAAGTATCAACTAAATGTCATGAGTAAAGGATATAGAGTTCTTCTTTAGGGTAAATCAGTTCAAAGAGTTTTGGTTTGGTTTGGTTTGGTTTATTTGTTTGTTTGTTTTTTAAAGAAGGCATTCCACAGCCCTATATAAAATGACCTGAGAAAGGATGGCAACTATATTAGCAGTATTGGTGTTCAGACAGGCATATAATTTTATTAATTGGTTATCCCACTTTATAAATAGTTGAGATAGAATGTCCAACTTCATTATTGTGTGATGGCTGAAGTGGCTGATTTTCCCTAAACCCAGTGAAAATAAATTGAAGAAAGTAAATTTAGTCTTTCAAAACATAAGGAAAAAAGACATGAATTAAAGTTGTATAAAAACTTCTCCTCCTCTGCTCCCCCTGCCAAATCATCACAGTTTGTATAAACATCAAATTGGAATAATAGAACATCTCAAGGTATTTGAAGAAAGCTGCTAAGTGAAGACTCATACAGAAGACTGAAAGTGGTATGAGAAGAAAATAGTTTAAAATATTTTTTTCTTTCTTCTCCACTAAAATCTTCTTTTATTATCTCCTTGTGGTAGAGAAGTAGCCCTGGGATCATGAAAGCTTGAGACAATGAAACACATGTTCTGATAAGTCATGGGATCATAAATTTAGAACTCCAAGAAACATTAGATATCATCTAGTTCTGAGTCATTTTACAGATTGGGACACTGAGGCTCAGAAAAGTGAAGGGATTGCCTAAGCTTACACAGCTAGTAATAGACTCTTGGTAAACTGTGTCTTTCCCATGGACCATAGCTAAGCACTGAGTAGCTTATCACAAGGCTGTCTACAAGGTGATAGGATCATAAAGTCATCTAGTCCAACATCTCATTTTACTGATGAGGAAACCAAGGTCCATAGAGTGGTGAAGTGATTCCCCCAAGGTCACGCAGATAGGAAGTGGCAAAGCAAAGATTCAAACCCTGTTCCTCTGATGCCATTTCTAGCTCTCTTTGCACGGTGCCTCTGTGAATTTTGCAACCACAGCAACTTTTGGATACCCTCAATCTACTGAGACACAGAGGGGTTGGGATCTGGGTTGATAGAAGGAAGAGCCAGGTTGACACAATCAGATCCTTAAAGTAGATATATTCAGGAAACCCCAAGGAGCCATGCTTCCTCACTTTTGTTTAATAATAGAAGGCCCGGTCAAGATGGTGGAGTAGCACCTTCCCCAACCCATGTAAAAGGAGACTCTAAACAAACTTTGGAGCTGCAGAACCCACAAAATGACGCAGAGAAGCTAACCTCCTGCTGCGGACAGCACGGCAGGCCCACAGCAAGAGGCGAGCTGAGTGCTCTGGGAGCTGAGCCCAAGCCGGGTGAGCCGGAGGTTTTAGCCCCAGGGTGGGTCTGACCAGCCACCGGCCAGAGGGACTCCAGATCTCCAAAAGCTGTGGCTGTTTCCAGATTTATCAACACATAGATGCGAAGAACAAAATGAGAAGTCAGTGCAGTGTGGACTTCACCTTTTGCCCCCAGGGCTAGAAGTCCCTGAGATGTCTTGGCTTAGCCTGTGCCATGCTGCAGCTTCAGCTCCTGGCACTGTAGGGGGACCAAGCAACCAGTCTGAGGGGTAATCGCTCTTGCTTTAACCTGCTTAGATATGGATTGCAGTCTAGGGTGGAGGTCCTGGGGTGTGTGTCCAGCTTGCCAGAGCATGTGGAGGCTTCAGAGACGGCACCCAACTAATACCACCAGCAGCTGAGAAAACCCCAGCATTTGGGACGAAAGCTCCCCTGTCTGGTGGCAGAGTCCTACTGTGGCAAAAAGCCCAGGGGTCAAGTGACTGAGGGGTGACATGACCAGGCAAAGAAAACAAAGCAAACAGAAGAATCCAATATTAGACTTCTATTTTGGGGACAAAAAGGAGCAAAGCATGGACCAGGAAGAAGACAGTGAGGTCAGAACTCCTGCACCAAAAGCTTCAAAGGAAAATACGAGCTGGTTAAGCAGTAGATAAGAGAAGTGGAGGAAAAAATTGGGAGAACGATGCAAGAAAATTACAAAATGAGAATCAACAGCCTGACTGAGGAAAATCACACCATAGAAAACAGACTAAAAACTCAGTTGGCAAAAGAGGCTCAAAAAGGCAATAAGGAGAGGAATGCCTTAAAAAGCCAAATTTGCCAGATGGAAAAAGAATCTCAAAAGCTCGATGAGGAGAATCATTCCCTCAGATTTAGAATGGAGCAAAGGGAAGCTAGTGACTTTATGAGAAATCAAATGATGTTAAACAGATCCAAACAAATGAAAGAATAGAAGGCAATGTGAAATATCTCATGGGAAAAACCACTGACCTGGAAAATAGATCCAGAAGAGATAATTTAAAAATTGTTGGACTATCTGAAAACCATGATCAAAGAAAGAACCTAAAAATCATCCTTGTAGAAATTCTCAAGGAAAATTGCCCTGATGTTTTAGAACCAGAAGGCAAAATAGGGGTTGAAAGAATCTACCAATCACCTCCTGAAAAAGATCCCAAAAAGAAAACTCCTAGGAATATTAGCTAGGTTCTGGAATTCCCAGATCAAGGAGAGAATATTACAAGCAGCCAGGAAGAAACAATTTGAATATTGTAGAAAAACAATCAGGATAACACAGGATCTGGCAGCTTCTACACTGAGGGATCAAAGGGCCTGGAACATGATATTCCGGAGGGCAGAAGAGCTGGGATTAAAACCAAGAATCACCTAACCAGCAAAGCTGAATATCATGTTTCAGAGGAAAATGTGGTCATTCGGTGGAATAGAGGACTTTCAAGCATTCTTAATGAAAAAACCAGAGTTGAATAGAAAATTTGACATTCAGATACAAGAAGCAAGAAAAGCTTGAGAAGGTAAACAGGTAAAAGAAATCATAAGGAACTTATCAAAGTTGAACTATTAACATTCCTACATGGAAAACAATAATTGTAACTAATGAAACTTTTCTCAGTATGAAAATAGTTGAAGGGAATATATATATATATATATATATATATATATATATATATGTCTATATCAGAGGGCATACAGATGTATGAATACCTATGTGAATGTGTGTGTATATGTTTACAGGTATACATAGATAGAGGGCACAGAACTAAGTTAATAGGAAGGGATGATACTTAAAAGGTGAAATTAAGAGGGGAGAGAGCAATATAATGAGAGGAGATGGAGAGAGACAGAATGGGGTAAACTATCTCATTTAGAAGAGGCAAAGGAAAAATGGCTACAATGAAAGGGAAGAATAGGAAGGCAAAAGGGAATGGGTCAACCTTATTCTCATTGAATTTGGCTCAGGGAGGGAATGACATACACACTAAATAGGGTATTTCACCCTACAGGAGAATAGGGGGGAATGGGATGAGAGGAGGGATGATGGAAGGGAGGGCAGGCTGGGGGGGAGGGAAGTTGGAAGCACTCACTTTTGAAAAGGGACGGGATCAAAGTAGAGAATAAGAACAAGTGGGTGGTGGGATAGGAGGGAGGGAAATATAGTCAGTCTTTTACAATATATCTACTATGTTATTGTTTTGCATTAGCCACACATGTACAACCTATACTGAACTGCTTGTCTCTCCAGTGGGGGTGGGTGGCAGGGGGGGAAGGGAATGAATCTGGAATTGAAAGTTTTAAAATCTAATATTCAAATACATATATATACATATATATATATATATATATATATGTGTGTGTGTGTGTGTGTGTGTGTATATATATATATACTATTATTAATACCATCTTACATATAATTAAGAAATAAGATATACAGTCACTGAGGCATAGAGATCCACTGGAGAAGTCGAAACGGGTATGGGAGAAAATATGGGAGAGAGTAGATTGGAGGTGGTGATATCCTGTGGGACTGCTGTTTTGAGGGGATGGGTGGGGGAAAAACAGGGAGAAAATTTGTAACTCAAAATCTGGCGGAAACTAATGATGTAAATCAGAAGTTAATAAAGCATTTAAAAAAAAAAAAAAGAAAGAAATACAGTCTCTACTCTCAAAGACCTTACATTCTAGTGGGGGAAGATAACATACAATAAAGAGCTGAAAAGATGCCTCTCAATGAAGATATGATTTCGAAGTCCAGAAAGTCAGAAACAGGGTCAGGAGGGGAATGAAGGAAGACTGGTCTGGGTCCCTTCATAATGCAGGAGGAACTTAGAGTTCCTGGGAGAAGAGAGGCAGACCTTGTGGAGGAAGCAATGTTGGTAGGATGTTCCAGGGCAGGGAATAATGGAATATTATTATGCTGAAATTATGAATATAATAAATACGAAGTATGCAAAGACTCTCATGAACTCATGTGCAGAGCTAAATAAGCAGAACCCAGAAATCTACCTATGTAATGACTACAGCAGTATAAGTAGAAAGCACAATAACAGCAGCAACAACAACAACAGCAAACCGTGTAATTTAATGATGGAACTGGAAGGCAGGAAGAGAAAATGCACCCTTCCCTCCCTTCTTTGCAGAAGTAGGAAACCCTGGGTACAAATCATCACATATACTGTTGGACTCAATCGATCTGTTAACTAATTCTCCTGAACTGGTTTTTCCTTCCTCTCTTATTCTTTGTTCCATTGGATATCTATCTCAGGAGTAAGAACTATATCTGGAAATGAAGGTGATGCCAAAACAAAAAATGGCAATAACATTAAAAAAAACCAGTTTATTAGAATTCAGTTGCTTTTGGAGTGTTACATTATTGCAGTCATTGTGTGTATTGTCTCGGTTCTGCTTTCTTCATTCTGCATCAGATCATAAAAACCTTGCCACATTTCTGTGGACTCCTCACTTTGATCTTTTCTCATGATTGCAATAACATTTCAGTGTCAGAAACTTCTAAAGAAACTTCTCAAAGGACAACATTTTCTGAACAGCTACTGCAAATGATCAAGAATTGTTTTATTGTTTCTTCAGTAGGCAAGCCATAGTGGCCACTTTCTGACTCTGCTTCCCCTTCAACCTTGTCAGGTCTGGGTAGAAACACCTTCAAGATGATGGGAAACACTGGTACTAAGATTGGCAGTCTGACTGCTGAGTATTAGCTATTGCTTTGGGGTGCTTCCTAAACAGGAAACAGTTGCAACCATGTGAGAAAAGGAGTGGGAGTTGTTTTCAACTAGGGATAGAAAGTAGTTGTGCAAGAATCTTTCTGGGAGAGAGACTTTCTTTGGCTTCCTTGTCTTGGGTTTTTTGAGGGACCTCTTACCAGTCTGTCTGCTGTTCTTGCTGCTCATTCCACCATTACTAAAGAGTCTTTCTCATCTTTTCCCTTCTCCTTAATTTTCCATCAACTACTTAGAGTGTGGGAGTGGAGGGGACATTATACCATGGGATTCAGTCATGCTTAAAGAGATGGTAAAGCCCTTGGTATAAACACTTGGGACTTCCTCTGATGACACTTAAAAGCCTTGACATCCTTTTCACCAGAACCTGGACCTGTGGTAAGAAACAGGCTGAGAACAAAATCTAAGACAAGTCTCATTAGGCAAATTGGGTTTTACAACTTTTTGTCACAGATTTGTGACCCAATATAGTGCTGGGCACATGGTAGGCACTTAATAAATGCTTGACTTAACAAGTGATTTAAAAAATTTTTTTTGTTCATGCTTTCTTTAAAATTACAGCCATTTCCCAATAATCCTCCCTTCTCCCAATAGAACTCTTCCATGCTAATAAACACAATTATGCAAAATAGATCATTGCGTTGGCTATGTCTAACAATGTATATATCGTTAACTTATGTTCCACCATCTTTCTAATGCTAGTCAAGAGGCATTTTTCACTACTGTCAATGCATTGAAGTCACTGTTGGTCACTGCATTGATCAGAGTTCCCAAGTCTTCCATTGTTGTTTTTCTGTACATTATTACTATGACATATAATAATATATCACTATATGTTATTATAATTGCTATCCTGGTTCTGCTTATTTGACTTGCATCAGTTCATACAAGTCCTCCTGCGTTTCTCAGAATTCTTCATTTATTCAGTTATCTATATGCCATATTTTGTTGAGCCATGCCTTAATCATTGGGCACCTGCCTTGTTCCCAGTTCTTTGCTACTACAAAAAATGTTACTATATGTAATATTGTATATATTCAATCTTTCTGCCTCTGACCAACTTGGAATATATTCCTTCGTAGCTGTAGCATACATAGAGTCTCCAGTATTTGACAATTTCATGTCTTCTAGCCTGCTACTATCTTCTTATGGTTATGTACAGAGCATTTTCCCCCTATTTTGATCTTAGAGGGGCTAGAGATAGAAGTGTGCCAAATCTGGTTTTTGTCACATTCACCCCAATGGCTATTCTAAACCTTATCGCTTCTACTCAAGCTCCTAGTTCCACTATCTTTTCTCTTACTCCCAACAGATAACTTCACCTTCTACTTCAGAGATCCTGACACCATCTGATGGGATCACTTTCAACTCCTATCTCTTTACTCCTTTTAACCTCTCAATATCTCCACCCCCTTTTCCTTCTTTAGTTTCCTCCTTGTCAAAGTTAACTCTCAATACCATCACCTTCTGTCTCTTCTATGATCTTTCATTTTCTCTGAAAAAAATTTGATATCTTCTTCTCTATTGATGATATACTAACCTACATGCATGCTCAGGCCTAAAATGGCATAATTAAAAAAAAAACCTTCTAAAAACATTCTTTTGAATCTGCTTTTTTCAACCCCATTCATTTCCAAATTGCTAGGAAAAAAATAGTGTATTTTCATTCTCTCAATTTCATCAACAATTTTCTGGTTTTTTAATTAAATTTTCAAACAATTAATTTATTTTTAGCATTAATTTTAAAAAATTTTAAGTTTCAAATTCTCTCCCTCTCTCTAGTCCTTTCTCCACCCATTGAGAAGGTCAACTATATGATACCCATTATACAAGTGAAGACATGCAAATATATATTTCCATATTAGTCATATTGCAAAAAAAGCAAGAAAAATAAAGAAAGTTAAAAAATTATTCTTGAGTTTGCCCTTAGAGTTCATCACTTCTCTCTCTGGAGATAGGTAGCACAAGTCTCTTGGAAGTGTCCTGGATCATTGTATTGATCAGAGAGATCTTTCATACCGTGTTTCCCTGATAATAAGACCTATCCCAAAAATAAACCCTCCCCTTACTGTGTAAGATTCCTCTAAAATAAGCCCTCCCCCGAAAATAAACTCTATTGAGATTGCTACTGTAGTGAAGGTGATCCCTTGCGCTACACACTACATTACGGTACCCTCTGTATGCACTGTCCCCCCCCCCCCCCGTGAAACGCATGCCGCGCTTCGAGCTGCATCCAATCAGAGCTGCAGCAGTGAGCGCGTCATCCTGTTCTTCCCCAGTGATTTGCTTATTGAATAAAGGTACATTTTTTTGTTCACCTTTACCTGTTTATTAAAATTGCTGTCAATGTTCATTAAAATAAGCCCTCCCCTGAAAATAAGCCCTCTGGTGTTTTTCTGTCCAAAAAAATAATAAGACAGTGTCTTATTATCAGGGAAACACGGTAGTTGATTATCATTATAGTATTGTTGTTACTATATACAATGATGTCCTGGTTCTTCTCACTTCACTCTGCATCAATTCATATAAACCTTCCCAGATTTTTCTGAGACCATCTTGCTAGTTATTTTTTTATAGCAAAATATAGTATCCATCACAATCATATATACCACAATTTGTTCAGCCATTCCCCAGTTGATGGGCATCTCCTCAATTTCCAGTTCATTGCCCCCATAGAAGAGCTATTATAAATATTTTTGCACATGTAAGACCTTATTCTTTGCTCTTTTTTGGGTACAGACCTAATAGTGGAATTGCTGGACCACAGGGTATGCACAGTTTTATAGCCCTTTGGGCATAGTTCTAAATTGTTCTGCAGAATGGTTGGACCAGTTCACAGCTTCACCAATAGTGCATTAGTGCCCCTGCTTTCCCATATCCCATCCAGCATTTGTTACTTGCGTTTTCTGTCTTGTTAGCCAGTCTGACAGGTGTAAGGTGGCACTTCAGAGAACAATTTTCTTGATTACAGAACGCCTCAATTCTTTACAAACTAACTTCTGTCCTTGCCACTATATTAAAATTATATTTCCCCAAGATTATTACTAGCTTATCACTAAATCCAGTGATCTTTTTGTTTCTGTTCAGATTTTCTTTGACTTCTTTACAGCATTTGATGCTGTGAACCACCTTTCTTTGTATATCCTCTTTGTTCCATACCTGCATCTCCTTCCTTGGGAATATTCTCATTATTATTTTCTTAGTTTTCTGACTTTTTTCTCTGCTTCTCTTGCTGACTCCTCATACTCTCCCTGCCCCTAAAATATAGATATTCCCAAATGTCAGGGAGCTTTTGTCTTCTTTCTGCCTTTACATTCAGTTGTTGTTCTTTGCTCCATGGCTTCATTTACTACTTTTATGCAGGTGACCCCAAAACTGTTACCTTTTCCCACAACTGCAGTCTTGTATATGTTTCTTGCTTTGGACATTTCCATCTGGATGGCCCACCAGCACCTCCTATACTGCATGTGCAAAACTGAACTTAGCATCATCCCCCCAAAACCTGTTTTCTCTCCTAAGTTGCCATTTTTTGAGGGGGGGAAGGCAAGTGGGGTTAAGTGACTTGCCCAAGGTCACACAGCTAGTTAAGTGTCAAGTGTCTGAGGCCGGATTTGAACTCAGGTCCTCCTGACTACAGGGCCAGTGCTCTATTCACTGTGCCACCTAACTGCCCCCATTTTCTTTTAATAGCACCACCAGTATACTGCTAGTAATCCAAGTTTATAATCTTAGTCTTCCTTTCTCTTCTTCCATAATGTTATTGTTGTTGTTTTCAGTCATGTCTATCTCTTCATGATCCCATTTGGCAAAGATATCATAGTGCTTTGCTATTTCCTTCTCCGGCTCATTTTACAGATGAGGACACTGAGGCAAATGGAGTTAAGTGACTTTTTCAGGGTTACACAGCTGCTAAGTATTTGAGACCAGATATGAACTAAAAGATGAGTCTTCCTGATTCAGACCTGGTGCTCTATCCATTGCACCACCTAACTGCCGCCATAATATATCTCACATCTATTTAATCTTTTCCATTCTTACTGCAAACATAGTAGATCAGGCTCTCATCTCTTATTGGCTTCTCATCTCACTCTAATAGCCTCCCAACTGTCAGCCTTGTTGTAATGTAATGCCAAGGAAAGGCAACTTCCCAAGGTTCAGAATACCAGCATAGGTGCTCTCCATTTTATTCAGTGACCAACCAAGAACAGAGAAGATCAAAACATGACATCATTCCAAATACAGCATTTACTAAATGTGATTAAATAATCTCCAAGGACTACCCCACAGCAGGACCTTCCAATCATTCAATCAATTACAAAGTCTCTGTTCTAAATACTTCTTCACCCCTAGGCTATACCTTAATTAAGTCCACCACAAAGCCCCTCTTCTCAAATGGAGATTAGTTTCCAAACATAAGGTCAAAAGTTCCCCACCCCTGGATCACAATTGAATCTACCCCAGAGTTACATCAAGTTTAAACATAGCACTTAACACCCAAATGGAGGTCTTTTCTTCATCTTGACAGGAGGCAAGTTCTCAGCAATCTTAGTTCCTGGGGAGACAAGGCTTAGCAAGGCCATAAGATACATTGCCAATCCCTTCATGAATTTATCCTCTGTCTGTAGAACAGTCCTAGAACCCCTGAACACATTAGCAAAGCCCTCTCCCAGGATTTCTGTAAACATACAACAAGAAAATCCTTCTTCAGGGCTTCTGAACCAACAGAAAGGCTCCCAGACCCCTGCAACAACAGCACTGTCCTTCATCAGTGGACAGTATTCACTCTGTCTGCAGGACAGTCTCCAGA
>NW_027186473.1:58646225-58775616 GCF_028583685.1 Petaurus breviceps papuanus
CCCTGCAACAACAGCACTGTCCTTCACCAGTGGACAGTATTCATTCTGTCTGCAGGACAGTCTCCAGACCCCTGCAACAACAGCACTGTCCCTCACCAGTGGACAGTATTCACTCTCTGTCTGCAGGACAGTCTCAGGGCTTCTTAGTGAACAGCCAGGTTCCAGGACTTCTTCAACAAAAGGACTGTCTTTCACCAGTGGACAAATCTGGCAAAATAACATCAAAAAAGACAGACAAAGTACCAGCAAAACAGCCATATCTCCTCAGTCCTTGGCAGCTCAGGGGGCAGGTCTCAAAAGTCCAGGGCAATTCAAAGCGGCCACCAGCAATTCTCATAGTCTCTCTCTCTCCATGAGGTGCTGCTTCCAAAAAGATCTTCCGCCTCTCTCTTTTCTCTCCAAATCTACGTCACCAGCTCCTCCCAGTTCAGGACTTTCTTTTCACATCAAAAAGTCCATCCCACAGGTGGGATTAACAAGCTCTGGGTTTTAACACAATCAATTTGAAAACCAAGCCAATACAGGGGAATCTTTAATTGCCATTACTATCACACTTGTCTGTAATTTAAGGGTTCCCAACCCAAGGGTACAAGTACCTTGAGTGGTATAAGAAACTTGTCAAGGAGGTAGTAGAGACTATTTGATAAATAATTATATTGTCCTATTGAAGTTAACAGTTTATTTCTTAGGTGTATATACATGGTAAACTTTCATATTGAGTAGGTAGTTTGGAAAAGGAATATGGGTCCCTAGTCTAGCCCTTACCTAATTCATCCTCCATATCTTTGTCTAAATGTTCCTTTTCAATATACATCTCTGTGTTAGCTACCCCTCTCTCTCTTAGTCTCTATCTCTCTCCCTCTCTCCCTCCCTCCCATTGTGTATGTGTGTATATACATGTGTGTGTGTGTACACACACATATACATACATACCTTTCATTGCTCTCCGTTATCTGCCAAATAAAGTATCAACTCTTACTCCTGGAATTCAATATCATCAAGAATCTGATTTTAATCTATACTTACAATCTTATGTCATATGTTTGAAATACTCACCACTCCAGCCAAATGGTATACCTCCCTGCTGTAAAGACAAGCACAAGCAGCTTTCCAGAGGACTGCTGCTGTGAACGGCTTTCAAGGTTCTGATTACACAGTATAGTAAACTCTCTATTCAGTAACAAATTAAGACAAAAGATTCAAAGAAAATCAAGATACAGCATTCACAATGTTACAACTTATCACTAAAATAGCCACATAGTTTTTAACAAAGTGGTCACATAGTTTTAAGCAAAGTACATTCATTTACTCAATCACAAAGTGCAAAAGTCAAAGTCCTTCACCCCTAGGTCACAAGTAAATTACAATTTCATCAGTCACTACTCTTAAGGGGTAGTGGAAAGTACAAAGGCCATTCACTCCTCAGTCACAAGTAAGTTACAGTTTTCATCAGTCAGTATTAAATACCCAAAGAGAGGACTTTTCATCTTGACTCAAGGCAGGCTCTCAGCTTCCACAGTTCTTCTTCCATGGTCCCAGCTCCTGCCCAAATCTATCAACTGCCACCTGAGTTCAAAGGCAGATAGCTCCTAGTTCCTGCTCTACATTGAAGCCCACGGTATCCAGTCTACCTCAAGTCCTTCACAGTTTCTATTCCTGGCAAGAGAGAAGACTTTACACACATCAAGCTTAGCAGAATTACAATACTCACACATGTGGTAGGCACTATCATCTCAATTTACTTTCTGCCTGTGAAATCAACATAGACCCAAAACACACAGACAAAGTACCAACACCACGTCATGCTTCCTCTGGCAGCTCCATCTGGCCCTTGGAAGTCTTTGGCATCTCTGGCTGGTTCTTGGAAGCTCTCAGCAGGAGTTTGGCTGGCTCTCAGAAGAAGCTCTGCCACCGCAAGTTCTGTTCTCAAAATCAAAATCACTTTCTCCAGCTTCATTCTCAAAATCAAAATTATTTTCTTCAGCCTCCACATGACTTGCTCCAAGAAATTCTGTCTCAGTTCTCAATTATCATTCCTCAGTTCTTCTCAATTCTCAGTTCAGTCTTCAGTCCAGCAGTAGCAGCCCAGCCTTCAGATGCTCACTAAGAGAAATTCTGGCCTCTCCAGCTTGTGTTTTTCCTTATATAAGGTATTAGCTCCTCCCTGTTCCACCCCTTCCTGTTATGTCAGCAACAGGGGTTCATACCTTCTGTTTCTTAACAGAGGCTTGATATAATTAACTTGAAATCAAGTGCTAAGTACCTGTTAGCTTACCAATACAAGGGTCATGGAAGATCTTCAAATTCCATTCCTATTACACCTGCCCCCCAACTGTGATCTGCCCTGCTCCTCTCCACTCTTCGAATATCGATCTCCCTGTCTGGAATGTGCTGACCGGCTCCTCCCCGCCTTCCTTCAAGGTCTCACTCAGGTACCACATCCTCCATGAAGCCTTCAGGCTTTTTCTGTCCCAAATTGAAAGTGAGTCTGTGTTGCATAGTGGATAGAGCATTAGACTTTGAGTCAGAGAGACCTGAGTTTGAATGTGGCCCCAGTTGCCAACTCCCTCTGTGGCCCATGGCTTGCTATGCTCAGCCTCACTTTCTTCATCTGTAAAATAAGGATAACAATAGCTGGCTTCTATCATACAGGGTTGCTGTGAGAATCGCATGATATATTTTATGCCAAGGGCCTTTTAAACCTTAACGCTCTATATAAATGTTAGCTATTATTAATCCTCATATTTCTCATGCCTGGACCTTTGCTTTGTATTTACCACCTGTCTTTTCCCCAATTAGATAGTGAGTTTCTCAATGAGAGCAAGCTCTGCTTATTTTGTAGCCCTAGCATAATGACTCTTACAATAGAAACATATAATAAAGATTTGTTGAATTGCGTACTTAAAACTTTCTACCTGTTAGGAAAAACTGAGACTAGAAAGTTCCATTGCTATTTATTGGATTATATTTCTGTTTAAAACTTAGATTTGACCTTCTATGAAAGAAAGGTGGTGCAGTGAGTTAAGATTAGCTCTTCCCTTGTCTTCCTTCCCCTTCCTTAGTCTCCCACATACTACCTTAAATGTGTGTAACTTTAGAGCTCTAACAGTAAGTACATAATGAATACTTGTCAAATTGAATTAAGTGACAAATATAGGAGAGTTGGAAGGACAGAAAGCATAGTGCTAAGAAAGTGAAATTTTCGAAATTTGGTATCTAGAAAGATGTTTCAGTGAGGTCCATGGATCTGGAATTAGTCCTAGCTACCCCTTATAACTGAATATCTGTCAGCTTAAACTTCTTGGAAAAGAATATTCCTTGGATCAATCATCCATGACTTAAAAAGCTGTTCTTCCAGTGCCAGAGATGGTGGTGAAGAATGAAGGAAGATAAAGATAGTGATGATAAAAATAAATAAAATATTTTTATTTGAATTGAATGAATTGTGTTATGGACCAAGTTATGGTCTACAAAAGTTTTGTATAAGCCAGATTTTGAGGGAAACATGAAGCAAATATTTGAACTAATGCTGTTATTTTGTTCTTTTTTTTTTTTTTTGTGCTTTTTGAAGGGCAATTGGGGTTAAGTAACTTGCCCAAGGTTACACGGCTAGTATTTTTGTGTGGGTGTTAAGTGTCTCAGGCCAGAACCAAACTCGGGTCCTCCCGACTCCAGGGCCGGCACTTTACTCACTGCACCACCTAGCCTCCCCAAACTCATGCTGTTTTAAAAAGAAATGTAGGAAGGTATTCTCTCTGCAAAACCATACACACACACACGCACACAGAGTTGCTCTGTGAAAACTTTATGTTAGGACATGAACAGGAATCACACAGGATGAGAAAGCATTGGTGGCTTGTAGTCTGCATTAATTAAAGGGAATTTTGGAGGCTTTTAAGAAAAAAATCTAATTGGGCCGTTTGTAGGCAGTTTTCCTAGCACAGTGGTTGGCACATAGAAGGTGCTTAATCAATGTTTATTGTGGGCCGCTAGATGGTGCAGTGAGTAAAGTGCTGGCCCCGGAGTCAGGAAGACCCGAGTTTAGTTCGGCCTCAGACACCCCACACAAAAAAACTAGCCGTGTAACCTTGGGCAAGTTACTTAACCCCAATTGCCCTCCAAAAGGCAAAAAATAAATAAATAAATAAATGTTTATTGATTGATTGATCTATAGTTTGAGCAGTAACTGCACTGACTACTCATGAATGCTCATTTCATCATATCCTTATTTCCTACACTATGAAAGAAATATGAGGTTTTCAGGAGAGAGATATAAGAATTGTGACTGCTTTATTTATACTTAACTGGTGCTTTGTAGATAAGAACACTAAAAGACATAAAGGATATGAATGGTTGAAAAAAAAAGAAAGGATGTTTGGTCAGTCTTGTAGCAAGAATTAGATTTGCATGTAAGTACCTCCAAGATTCTCAAGGACTTAAGGTCAAGTACCCCTGCACATTGGATAGCTCCTCTGAGAATAATTGATAGGAAAACATAGACAAAAGTCTTTGGGGATGGGGAGACACTGGAAGTTGTAATCTGCATCAGAATGGGGGAAAGCTCACACTGTTAAAAATCAAAGATTTCTCAGAGCAAAAGGGAATTGTTAAGGAGATAAATTAGTCTCTAACTTAACCTCCTTGTCTTGGTATGAGATAATCAGTTTATAATCATTAACCCTTTAGGTGTTGGGCAGTGAGAAGAAATTAAATAAGGGACAGTATTATATCAAGACTAGGGGGTAGAGGTAGAGTCAGGAAGGTCTGAATTGAAATAACACTTAAGACACTTGCCAGCTATGAAACCCTGAGGAAAAAAATTTAATCACTCTTGGGCCTCAGTTTCTTCATCTATAAAATGAAAGGAGTGGACTTGGTCTCTGAGGTCCTTTTCAGCTTTACATCTTTGAAATGCATATTCGATATGAGCTTTTTCTTAAGCCAGATTTTCTTTGTGATGATTGTGCCCCCTGAAATTATTTTGAACACAGGAAGAACGTGCCTCACTTTCGAAGAATCTTGCTTCCCTCAGGCAGCAGAAGGAGCAGCTAAAGGCTGAATTAGAAAAATACAAAGATTGTGATCCTGAAGTTGTTGAAGAAATGCGTAAGTTTGCTTTCCTTGCTTGAGTGTATTTAATGTTTACAGTGAATTGAGCCTTAAACTCTGAAGCCTTTTATAAGTAAATCAGTGAAAGAATTGTTGGTCAGTTTACTTTGATAGTTTCTGTCTCATTTTGCGATATTTTAAATGGTAAGCCAGGGCAAATCGTGGTCCTACCCATGTAGCAAATGCTTAGTAAATCTTATTGACAATTTTAGCAGTTGTAGGATACAAAATAAATCCACACAAATCATCAGCACTTTTATATATTACCAACAAAGTCCAGTAGCAAGGGATAGAAAGAGAAATTCCTTTTAAAATAACTGCAGAAAATATAAAATACTTAGAAGTCTACCTGCCAAGACAAACTCAGGAACTATATGGATACAACTATAAAACACTTTTCACACAAATAAAGTCAGATCTAAACAATTGGAAAAATATTAATTGCCCATGGAGGTCCGCTAATATAATAAAAATGACAATTCTGTCTAAAATCATCTATTTATTCTGTGCCATACCAATTATACTATCAAAAATTATTTTATGGAGTTAGAAAAAATAATAACAAAATTCATCTGGAAGAACAAAAACTCAAAAAAAAATGCAAAAGAATCTGGTTTAGCTATACCAGATCTCAAACTGCATTGTAAAGTAGTAATTATCAAAATAGTTTGGTACTGGCTAAGAAATAGAGTGGTGAATCAGTGGAATAAATTAGGTACAAATTACATTATAGTAAATGACTATAGTAATCTAGTATATGTTAACCCAAAGATCCAAGCTTTTGAAGCAAAAACTCATTATTTGACAAAAACTTCTGAGAAAACTGGAAAACATTATGGCAGAAACTAGGTATAGACCAACATCTCACACCATAAACCAAGATAAAGTCAAAATGGTACATGACTTATACATAAAGGGTGATACTATAAGCCACTTAAGAGAGCATGGAATAGTTTATCAATCAGATTTATAGATAAGGGAAGAATTTAAGACCAAACAAAATATAGAGAACATTACAAAATATAAAATAGATTATTTTCATTTTATAAAATTAAAGAGTTTTCACACAAACAAAACCAGTGCAACCAATATTATAAGGAAAGCAGAAAACGGGGGTGGTGGTGGAAGGGGGGAGACTTTTATAACAAGTATCTCTGATAAAGGCCTAATTGCTCACATATATAAAGAACTGAGTCAGATTTATAAAATTACAAGTCATTCCCCAATTGATATATGGTCAAAGAATATGAATAGGCAGTTTTCAAAGAAATCAAAGCTATCTATAAATTCTCTAAATCACTATCAGAGAGATGCAAATTAAAACAACTCTGAGGTACCACCTCACACCTATCAGAGTGGCCAATATGACCAAAAAAAAGGAAAATGTCGGATGTAGGAAAGGATGTGGGAAAACTGGGACTCTAATGCACTGTTGGTGGAGTTGTAAACCGATCCAGCCATTCTGGAGAGCAATTTGGAACTATACCCAAAGGGGATATGCATACCATTTGATCCAGAAATACCATTGCTAAATCTGTGTCCCAGAGACATCCAAAAAGAGGGGAAAAGACCTATTTGTACAAAAATATTTATAACAGCACTTTTTGTGGGTTACTAAGAATTGGAAATCAAAGGGGTGCCCATCAATTGGGGAATGATTAAAGCTGTGGTATATGGTTGTAATGGAATATTATTGTGCTATAATGACAAATGACAAACAGAATGATTTCAGAAAAACCTAGACTTATGTGAATTGATGCATAGTATAGTAGACTCAATCAGTTTATAAATATAAACTCAATACTGTCACTTATTAGTAGTCTCAAAGTACTCAAAAGTACAAATCAGTCACTTATTCAGCAAAGTCTTACTAAGTATCATACACAAAACCCTCCACCCCTTAGGTCACTAGTAAACTATAATTCCATAATTACTCAGTACCCAAGGAGAGGTCTTTTCATCTTGACTTGGGGCCTGGTCTCAGATTCCCTGGATCCCCTTCTGTGGTCCCAGATTCTACCTGGATTCACCAGATTGTCACCTGGGTTCAATGGCAGACAACTCCCAGTTCCTTAACTAGCTCTCTGGGCAGGTCCTGCTCCCCACTGAACTTCACAGGGTATGGTCCATGTCAGATCCTTCACCATTGCTGGTCCAGGGAATTCATGGCTCAACCAAGCCGCAAACAAAGTCTCAGCATCCCAGTCATGCTTCGGTCACCTGGGCTCCTGGCTCTAGCTCCTGGGCTCCTGGCTGTGGACTTCTGGCTCTGGGTTCCTGGCTCCAGGCTCTGGGCTCCTGTTCAGAAGAAACTCCACCACCACAAGTTTTCAGGACTCAGGTCTCCATTCTCTCTTCTATAGCTGCTCTGCCACCAGATCTCAGTCTCAAGGAAATTCTGACTGTGCCTCTCTGGGGCTTTTCTTATATACACAGTATTACCTACTTCCTTCAGCCAATCCCTTCCTGTTATGTCAGTTAACGGGAGACAGGAGTTCATACCTTCTGTTCCCCCAATCAGAGGCTTGATCCATTACTAAGTGTTAAGTACCTGCTACTTTTGCCAACACAAAGGGATCTTCAAATTCAAAATTACTTTACTATTACAAGGGAAGTCAGTAAAAAGCAGAAAATTGTAGAAAGCTGGCATATCTCCAAAGTTCTGCATTTTTTCCTTTGCATTCACCTATCCTAATGCCAGTTAATTATGGTTATGCCCAAAAAGCAAAGAACTCAAAAGTTATGGTGTGTACCACAACTATATTTATGGATTCTATGATTCTACCTATGGTTTTGCCCTTGAGTATATATTATGTAAAGGTGGACATTTAATAGTATTTGGGGAAATTAAAAACATCATCTTTACGATGAACAAAATATAATATTAAAATTGCCTTAGAAACCAAGGCTGAAAATTTAATTGTTTTAATGTTTAGAGTACCTCATTATTAGGTAATGTGAGTGTTAGAAAAACATTTGAAAGACTGTTTTCAGAATTTTTCTAACTGTAGATGGTAGGAGGAAAGCTTTGAGAGAATTTGGAAAGGTATTATTTAAAGAATAGATTTTTATACTACTGTACCCAATGATTTCTTTGGAATAAAGCCGAGTTGGCACTTGATAGTATATTAAATGGGTATAATTACACTGGATATTAAATACCACAGTTAGGTTGGATTAAACCTGAAGAATTTAATTTATTTTCTTTTTAAATTTATTGATACTTTTATGTTTCCCAACAGATGCTTTCCAACCACCATTCAAACAAACCCCTATGTGAAATGAATTCCCTCTAAACAGTTAAGAAAATAACACCTAGCTGGATTGCTGTTAATAGTACCTGTCACTTTTCCTTTTAGTAGTTTACTGATCATTAACAGGAGGAGGATGGTGCTTTAAATTTGGTAGCTAGCATGCTATGGATCTTATCCACTGTCTTTTGTTGTTGTTGTTGAGTCCTTTTTCAGCCCTGTCTGACTCTTCAGGAAAATCCCTTTTGGGATTTTCTTGGCAAATATATGGAGTGGTTAGCCATTTCCTTCTCCAGGTCATTTTGCAGATGAGGAAACTGAGACAAGCAGGGTTAAGTGACTTGCCTAAGGTCACACAGATAGTGTCTGAGGTCAGATTTGAACTCATGAAGATGCCCAGCGTTCTATCCATTGGCACACCTAACTGCCCTGACCACAGTACTTGACCCAGGTTTTGTTTGTTTTGTTTTGTTTTGGCCTCTTATTCCTGTCTTTATTTAATTGTTTTAAATTTATTTATTTTTAGTTTTCAACATTCATTTCCACAAGATTTTGAGTTACAAATTTTCTCCCTGTCTCTCCCCTACCCCAAGATAGCAAGCTTATTGAATACCCCTTCCCCCAATCTGTTCTCTCTATTTACATTGTTAAAATCACTATGTGTATAGTTCTTTGGGCTCTCTTTTTTCCTTTAAGTCTTGTCATGTTTCTCTGAATCCTTCATATTTACCATTACTTATGGTACAGTAATTTTCCATACAGAGGTGGCAGTGGGATGTATGGATAAAGGATCTGCCTAATTCAGAAGAATCTAGGTCTGACACGTTGCTCTTAGTGCTTCAAACAAGTCTCTCTGAGTTGTAAATCTACATTGGTAGAGGAAGTTTCTTCACCGGAAGTGCCTTGTGACAACTATAAAATCACAGAATTGGACAAAAAAACAGATGTGCCAACCCAATTACTAGCCCAGCTATTGGGTACATGTTTTGTTTCCTCCTCTCTTATCTCTGATAATGCTTCTATGAAACTTTTTACACACATGATTCTTTTCTCTCTTTTTTTTATGTTGTATTTTTATTTATTTTAAAAAGTATTTTCCAACTACATTTTAATCTGGTTTGGGCTACCCTCAGGAGTATTGTGGGCTGGATGTGTAATACCTTTGGTGTAGATATTCTTTCTAGGAATTTCATGATAAAAGGGAATACAAAGAAGACAGTAATTTGAGGTCTTTGGAAAATTTTTTTAAATGCTGGATAAGACATTGACATATTTTTGTTCTTTCTTCTTTTTTATCATATTGACTAAAGAGCTATCAATTTTATTGTTTTTTTTTCCCATAAAACCAGCTCCTAGTTTTATCTATAAATTCAATAGTTTTCTTAATTTCAATTTTATTAATATCTCCTTTGGTTTTCAGTTTTTCTAATTTAATATTTAATTGGGGATTTTCAGTTTGTTCTTTTCCTAGCTTTTTCAGTTGCATGCCCAATTTATTGACCTCCATTTTCCTTATTTTATTTATGTATGCATTCAGAGATATAAAACTTCCCCTAAGAACTGCTTTTGAAGTATGTTTTGGTATGTTGTATGTTGTCTCATTATTGTTGTTCTCTTGAATGAACTTACTGATTGTTTCTATAATTTCTTGTTTGACCTCATTTTTTTTTTTTTTTGCTTTTTGGAGGGGGAATGCAGGGCAGTTGGAGTTAAGTGACTTGCCCAAGGTCACACGGCTAGTAAGTGTTAAGTGTCTCAGGCCGGATTTGAACTCAGGTCCTCCTGATTCCAAACCTGGTACTCTATTCACTGCACCACCTAGCCACACCTCCCCTTGCCCCCAATTCTTTAGGATTAAATTATTTATTTTCCAATTAGTTTTTAGTCTATCTTTCCATGGCCCTTTATTACATATAATTTTTATTGCCTCATGATCTGAGGATGCATTGAATATTTCTGCCTTTGTGCACTGAATTGTGAGGTTTTTATGCCCTAGTACATGGTCAGTTTTTGTTTATGTGCCATGTACCATTGAGAAGAAGATATATTCCTTTTTATCTCCATTCAGTTTTCCCCAGAAGTCTATCATATCTAATCTCTCTAAAATTCTATTCACCTCCTTAACTTCTTTCTTGTTTATTTTGAGGTTAGTTATCAAGTTCAGAGAGGGGGAGATTAAGGTCCCCTACTAATATAGTTTTGCTATCTATTTCTTCCTCTAATTCCCTTAACTTTTCCTTTAGGAATTTAAAAGCTATGCCACTTGGTGCATATATGTTAAGTAATGATATTGCTTCATTCTCAATGATGCCTTTTAGCAGGATATATTTTCCTTCCTTATCTCTTTTAATTAGATCTATTTTTGCTTTTGCTTTATCTGAGATAAGGATTGCTATCCCTGCTTTTTTTTTACTTTAGCTGAAGCATAATATATTCTACTCCAGCCTTTTACCTTTACCCTGTGCATATCCCCTTGTTTCAAATGTGTTTCTTGTAGACAGAATATCATAGGATTATGGTTTTTAATCCATTCTGCTTTCAGCCTCTGTTTCATAGGAGAGTTCATCCCATTCACTTTCACAGTTATGATTACTATCTGTGTCTTTCCCTCCATCCTATCTCACCTTTTTATGCTTTTATTTCTCCCTTCTCCCTTCCCCTCCTTAAGAGTTTTCCTTTTGATCACCACCTCCCTCAATGTTCTCTCCCTATGTACCTCCCTCCCTTTACCTACCCTTCCCCCTTACTACTATTTCCCTCTCTTCTAATCACCCCCCTTTTTTCCCTTTACCCCTCCTACTGCCTGTAGGGCACAATAGATTTTTATACTTAATGGAGTATGTTATTCCCTCCTTGAACCCAAACCGATGAGAATAAATTTCATACAGTGCTCCTCTCCCTCCCTCCTTTCCCTCTACTATAATGAGTTTTTGTGTCTTTTCATTTTAGAATCCTAAACTTAACTGATTATGTTAATCCCCCCTTGAACCAAAACCAATGAGAGTAAAGTTCATATAATGTTCATATCCCTCCCTTCTTTTTTCTCTACTATAGTATGTTTTTATGCTTCTTTGTGTGACAGAATTTACCCTTTTCTGCCTCCTCCTTTCCTTTTCTCCCATTACAATCCCTTTGTACCACTTAATAAGCTTTTCTAGTCAAATTAGTTCATTTATACCCACACCTTCTATCTATGTGTATCGCTTTTAAATGTCACAATAATTATATAAATCTCAGTATTGATAGCTATCAGCTTCTCATATAGGAATGTAAACAGTTTGCTCTTATTGAATCATAAGTTATATGTGTGTGTGTTTTTCTTATTTACCTTTTTATGTCTCTCTTGAGTCTTGCATTTGGAGATCAGATTTTCCATTGAGCTATTACTTTTTTATCACTGAAGTCTGGAAGTCCCTTATTTCATTGAATGACCATCTCATTGCCTGAAAGATTATGCTCAGTTTTGCTGGATGGTTGATCCTTGGTTACAGTCCAAGCTCTTTTGCCTTATGAAATATCATATTCCAATCCCTCTGATCTTTTTTTTTTTGGGAGGGGGAAAGGAAGGGCAATTGGGGTTAAGTGACTCACCCAAGGTCACATGGCTAGTTTTTGTGTTGTGTCTAAGATCAGATTTGAACTCTTGTCCTCCTGACTCCAGGGTGGGTGCTCTATTTACTACACCTCCTAGCTGTACCACTCCCTGCCCCGTCCTGGTCTTTTAATGTAGAAGCTGCTAGGTCCTGTGTAATCCTAACTAGTTCCATGATATTTTAATTGTTTCTTTCTGGCTGCTTGCAGTATTTTCTCCTTAACCTTATAATTCTGGAATTTGGCTGCTATATTTCTTGGAGTTTTCAATTTGGGATCTCTTTCAGGAGGAGTCTGGTGAATTCTTTCAAATAACTGTTTTACCCTCTGATTCTAGGACCTCAGGACAGTTTTGGGGTTTTTTTTTGGTTTTGTTTTTGTTTTTTTGATAATTTCTTGGAGGACGTTGTCCAGGCTGTTTTTTTTCATCATCGCTTTCCAGTAGACCAATAATTCTTAGATTATCTCTCCTGGATCTCTTCTCCAGGTCAGTTGTTTTTCCAATGAGATATTTTACATTTTCTTCTAATTTTTTAATCTTTACGTTTTGTTTGACTGATTCTTGATGCATTATGGAGTCATTAACTTCAACTTGAATGATTCTGATTTTTAGTGAATTATTTTCCTTGATTAGTTTTTGAAGTTCCTTTTCCATATGTTTAGATTTTATTTTTAGGGAGATATTTTCTCCAGTTAGATTTTGAACCTCCTGTCCCACTTCACAAATTTTACTTTTTAAGGATTTGTTTTCTGCAGTGAGTTTTTTTTCCCATTTTAACCAATGTAATTTTTAAAGAATTGGTCAATATATCTTCTACCTCTCTAATATGGCTTTTAAAATCTTTCTTGAGCTCTTCCAAGAATTCTTTTTGGGCTTGAGATCAGTTCATATTTCCTTCTGTGGACTCAGGTGTAGATATAGAGTCAATGGTGTCTCCTGAAAGTGATTCTTCTCCTTCACAACAATAGGATTCAATTGTCTTTGGTCTTCCCTTTCCAAGGTATTTCCAGCCTATAGTGATTTCCTGTATCCTGGCTTTTAAAGTGGATTTCTGCCTCTAGGTTACAGAGGGCTCTGACCCACCCTGCACAAGCTGGGAGCTAGGGGCCTGGTTGTTAACTATGTGTACTGTAGCCTCTGGGTGTCTAGACTAAGGCCAAAGCCAGAACTCTCAGTGTTTCCCCTGAGTTACCCTGAGGCTCACAGAGTAAGGTGTGGGGGAGGAGTGGTCTGGCCATTTCAGGTTTCTGCCTCTAGGCTACAGCTCAGGAAGGCTCAGCAGCTGGTGGCCTGCCCCACTGCTGTCTGCAGATTTCCTTGATTATGCTAAGGCACGCCTGAGCTTCTGGTGTTAGTGTTTGCTGGCTCCACCCCCCTGGGCTTCAGGATCTCCTGCTGGTCATCTGAGATGAGGTTTGGGGTTTTTGGGACCCCTCCCACCCTTCACTTCAGGCTCAGCACAGCCTCAGTCATACCCTTCCTCCTTCCACTGTTTCAGGATTTGGGGGCAGTAAGCTGTGGGTTTTCAGGGTCACGGAGGGGGATTAGAGCAACTAGGGTTTACTCTGCCATCTTGGCTCCCAGAAGTTCAGGCAAATGATTTTTAAACATCCAGACTGTCGGCTAATAGCCCCAGGGGAAGCTGCTGTCACTGCCGTAGGCCCTGGGCTTTCTTTTATCCAGCTCCAGCCAATTCTCTGCCCTGTGGTGAGAGGTCTCTGAAGCCCAGGCTCACTCTTGCTCCACTGTGGTCTGGTCTCAAGTCCGCACTGGGACAGCCTGTGTGCTCCATGCTCTGCCCAGTCTTACATGCGCCTGGGAATCTGCCACATTCTGTCTCCTAATGGATTCTGTCTTTCTAAAATCCATTTTGATTTTAAAAAATTTAAAAACTATTTAGAGGTTACTGATGGACTTTTCAATTTAGGGCGGAGCCAAGATGGCAGAGTAGAAGCACAACCTTCCCACGGCTCCAGCTTCCACCTTTCCCAATCCATGTAAAAAGGGGACTCTAAACAAACTTTGGAGCTGCAGAACCCACAAAATGACACAGAGAAGCTAACCTCCCACTGAGGACAGCCCGGCAGGCCGGCAGGAATCTTCCAGTGCAGCGCTCTGGGAGCCAAGCCCAGCCCCGCACCCAGTCTTTAGCCCCAGGGTGGGCCTGACCAGCTGCCAGCCAAAGGGACTCCAGATTAGCAGCAACTGTGGCCTTTTCCAGATTTATCAACACATAGATGCGAAGGACAAAGTGAGAGGTCAGTGCAGTCTGGACTTTGGGACCAGTAAGTGGGAGTGCATGGCTTTTACCCCTGGGGCGAGAAGCCACTGAGACGCCAGCACAGCCAGCTAGTGCCACGTGGCAGCTTTAGCTCCTGACCTGCAGAGTGTAGGGGGACCAAGCACCAGTCTGAGGGGTAATTGCTCTTGCGTTAAGCTGCTTGGATCTGGATTGCAGTCTAGGGTGGAGGTCCTGGGGTGTGTGTCCAGCTTGGCAGAGCGTGTGGAGACCTCAGAAAGGGCACCCATCTAATACCTCCGGCAGCTGAGAAAACCCCAGTGTTTGGGACGAAAGCTCCCCTGTCTGGTGGCAGAGTCCTACTGTGGCAAAAAGCCCAGAGGTCAAGTGACTGAGGGGTGACATGACCAGGCAAAGGAAACAAAGCAGACAGAAGATTCTAACATTACACTCTTATTTTGGGGACAAAAAGGAGCAAAGCATGGAACAGGAGGAAAACAGTGAAGTCAGAACTCCTGCACCACAAAAGCTTCAAAGGAAAATACAAGCTGGTTACAAGCCATAGAGGACCTTAAGAAAGATTTTGAAAACCAAATAAGAGAAGTGGAGGAAAAATTGGGAAGAGAAATGAGAACAATGCAAGAAAATTATGAAATGAGAGTCAACAGCCTGACTGAGGAAAATAATACCTTAAAAAAAAGACTGACTCAAATGGCAAAGGAGGCCCAAAAAGGCAATGAGGAGAAGAATGCCTTAAAAAGCTGAATTTGCCAGATGGAAAAAGAATCTCAAAAGCTCGATGAGGAGAATCATTTCTTCAGAATTATATTGGAGCAAATGGAAGCTAATGACTTTATGAGAAATCAAGATGCTGTTAAACAGATCCAAACAAATGAAAGAATAGAAGGCAATGTGAAATATCTCATGGGAAAAACCACTGACCTAGAAAATAGATCCAGGAGAGATAATTTAAAAATTACTGGACTACCTGAAAGCCATGATCAAAGTAAGAACCTAGAAAGCATCCTCCAGGAAGTTCTCAAAGAAAACTGCCCTGATGTTTTAGAACCAGAGAGCAAAATAGAGGTTGAAAGAATCCACCAATCACCTCCTGAAAAATATCCCAAAAAGAAAACTCCTAGGAATATTATAGCCAGGTTCCGGAATTCCCAGATTAAGGAGAGAATATTACAAGCAGCCAGGAAGAAACAATTTGAATATTGTGGAAACACAATCAGGATAACCCAGGATCTGGCAGCTTCTACACTGAGGGATCGAAGATCTTGGAATATGATATTCCTGAGGGCAAAGGAGCTGGGATTAAAACCAAGAGTCACCTACCCAGCAAAACTGAGTATCATGTTTCAGAGGAAAATATGGTAATTCGGTGGAATAGAGGACTTTCAAGCATTCTTGATGAAAAAACCAGAGTTGAATAGAAAATTTGACATTCAGATACAAGAAGCATGAAAAGGTAAACGGGGAAAAGAAATCATAAGGAACCTATCAAAGTTGAACTATTAACATTCCTACATGGAAAAACAATAATTGTAACTTATGAAACTTTTCTCAGTAGTTGAAGGGATTAGAAATATATATAATGTCTGTATATGAGGGTAAATGGGCATATGAATACATATGTGAATGTGTGTATATATGTTTACAGGTATACATAGATAGAGGGCACAGGACCAATTTAACAGGAAGGGATGATACTTAAAAGGTGAAATTAAGAGGTGAGAGGAATATAATGAGAGGAGATGGGGAGAGATAGATTGGGGTAAACTATCTCATAAGGAAGAGGCAAGGGAAAATGGTTACAATGAAGGGGAAGAATAGCAAGGCAAAAGGGAATGGGTCAACCTTATTCCCATTGAATTTGGCTTGAGGAAGGAGTGAAATACACACTAAATAGGGTATCTCACCCTCCAGGAGTGTAGGGGGGGAAGGGGATGAGAGGGGGGATGATGGAAGGGAGGGCAGGCTTGGGGGGGAGGGAAGTTGGAAGCACCCACTTTTGAAAAGGGATGGGATCAAAGTAGAGAATAGAACAAGTGGGAGGTGGGATAGCAGGGAGGGAAATATAGTCAGTCTTTTACAATATATCCACTATGTTATTGTTTTGCATTAGCCACACATGTACAACCTATACTGAACTGCTTATCTTCCGAGTAAGGGTGGGTGACAAGGAAAGAAGGGAATGAATCTGGAATTGAAAGTTTTAAAATCAAATATTCAAATATATATATATATATACGTATATGTATATATGTGTGTGTATACACTATTATTAATACCATCTTACATGTAATTGGAAATAAGATATACAGACACTGAGGCATAGAGTCCCACTGGAAAAGTCGAAATGGGTATGGGAGAAAATATGGGAGATAGAGGTTACTGATGAAATTCAAGGAAGAGTTCAGATGAGTTCCTGCTTTCACTCCTCCATCTTGTTTCTGTCCCCCTTTTCTCTCTTTTTAAAAAGCAATGAACTACTTTATTTTTTAATTTTTTATTTATTTTTAATATTTTTAAAATTTTTAGTTCCAAATTCTTTCCCCCTTCCAAACCCTCCAGGCCCACCTTTTGAGAAAACAAACAATATGTTATCAAGAGGCATCCATTTTGAAAAAAAAAATCAAAGGAAAAAAGTATACTTCAATTTGCATTCAAATTTCATCAATTCTCTCTGGAGATGGGGAGCATTTTTTATTATGAGTCCTTTGGAATTGTCTTTGATCATTGTCTTGATCAATCTAGCCAAGTCTTTAACAGTTGATTAACATTACATCGTGTATAATGTTCCTCTGCTTCTCCTCACTTCACTTTGCATCCGTTCATTTAAATCTTTCCAGGTTTTTCAGAAACCATCCTGCTCGCTGTTTCTTATACCACACTAGTATTCCATCACAATCATGTGCCACTTCTTGTTCAGCCATTCCCCATTAGTGGACATCCCCTTAATTTACATGGGTCTTTTCTAACTGTCAGTAACCTCTTTAGGATATGGCTCTGAGTGAAAGAGTCTAAATTCTTTTAGTAACTTTTCTTTCAGAATTCCAAATTGTATAGCCAATTCAGTGAGCTCTACCAGCAGTGGAAGAGTATGCTTGTCTTTCCACTGCTCTAAAGTATTTAACTTAAGTAAATTACCAGAGCTGCATCTTTATAGGATCTTCCTCAGAGAGAATTAAAATGTTCCCCATAAGATAATTTGAATGTAGAAAGGATTTTTCCCATCCTTTTAAAAAGATAAATTTTATTGATTTTTTTATATTGCATAACTTTCCCCTGTATTCTTCCCTCTCCCCCTGTTCAGAGAGCCATCAAATATAACAAATATTTTTAGAATATTTTAAAAGAAATCAGCAAAAATGATCATCAATTCATTTAAAAAATTTGAAAATACGTGCAATGTCCCACAATATTTTTTTTCCAAACCTGTGATTTCATACATGTAAGGCACATCAGTGAGGAAGAGGTGTACCTCCTACCTGTGTGTGTGTGTGTGTGTGTGTGTGTGTGTGTAGGTTGTGTGTTAGAAGGATCTTCTTCTATCTGTTCTTTGGGACCATGCTTGAAGAACATGCCACCTTAAAGAAAGAGTTCCCTTCACTGCTAGAGGGTGGAAGTGCCCAGGCTGAGGATGCCACTCCCTGACATGTAAGTGATGTTGTCAGGAGAGACAAAGACCACTGGTATACATAATAAGGATGTATTTCCTCAGAAGAAAACACTCCCTGGATTGCCCTGAAAGAGGTCATTATAAATTATTTTAATGGAGATCCATAAATCAAATGTAGCCAGTTACATGGCAATCACTGAACAAGATCACATCAAAGCAAGAGTGGGCGAAGTTATTCCTGGGAATCTGGACCCACTGATGACTCACCTTCATGAAGAAGTGCAGGCAGCTCATTAAAGAAGACATCAAAGGTTGCCTGTCTTATCCAGAGCTACTTCTCACAGATTAATTCACTTTAATAAGTGACAACCTCTTTGCTGTGCTGATAACCTACCTCTTCCCAAACCATAAGTCGTTTTCAAGAGGATAAAGTCTTAATTCCCTCTAGGATCTTCCTTGATCTTTACACAAGGCAGCATGGTATGGTGGAGAGAGCATTTAATTTGGAGTTGAGGTCCTAGGATCAAATCATACCTCTGGCAAATCATTGAACCTCCCTTACCTGTTCAGAGGAGAACTGGGTGACATCTCTGATTCCTTCTAGCCTCAATCTGTGATTCTGCAATTCCTTCTGACTCAGAGCAAATGCCTTCCTGTGTCCATCTTTTTCAGTAGTTGAATGTGTGCAAACAAAGATTGATAATCAGTTAAATAAATTCTACACATTGTGATGTTCCAAATTTTTTTTCATTTTTATTAGTAAAAACCTTTTTTTGCCATTTCTTTATAGCAAAAGATGTTGTTTTGTTGTACTGTGATGTTAATGAGACATGTAATGAAAGGGAGAATAGAGTTTTCTGATTTTTAGTGGGCTAAGAGTTTATTATTCTCAATTATCATAAGAGCTAAATTGCCTTTTTTTAAAAAAAAACTAACATTTTAGCCATGCTTTTTCTTTATCACAGTAATTTCTACCTCTACCACCCCATCCATTCAGTGAACCTTTCCATGTAAAAAAGGAGGAAGGGGGAGACAAAAGAATAAACACTTATATAGTTCCTACTATGTAAGAAAATCAGTTCATCAAGAGAAACGCACATGGAAAATGTGTGAAAATGTATATATCATTCTACATTTACTTCCTCCTCCAAGGAAAAGAGAGAAGTACACTTCCTAATATTATTGCATGCATTGTATGTTGATGCAGCTAGAGGACGCCATAGTGGACATAGTGCCAGGCCTGGAAGCGGGAAGGCTCATCTTCATGACTTAAAATCACTTACTAGATGGGCAAGTCACTTAACCCGGTTTGCCTCAATTTCCTTATCTGTAAAATGAGCTGGAGAAGGAAAGGCCAAATCATTCCAGTATCTCTGCCAGGAAACCCCCAAATGGGTTCGCAATGAGTCAGACGCACCTGAGAGACAACTGCATGGCGTATACTGCAACGCATTCCTTTTTCTGTTGCATGCTTTCTTCAGTGACTCATAGAAGTCTACCTATATTTCTCTAAATTCTTTAAATATGTTAATTTTTTTATAAGCACAGTAATATTTCGTTTTATTCATATATCAGTTTGTTTAGCCAGTACCCAGTGGGCATTTGCTTTGTTTTCATATTTTTGCTACCACGAAAAAAATGTTGCTATAAATATTTCGGTGAATATGGGATTGTCTGTGACCTTCTTGGAAGGTCATACCCAACAATGGAATTTCAGGGCCAAAGGCAATGAACAGTATAATGACCTTTTCTCACATAATTACAAATGGGTTTCCAAAAAGTTAAACCAATTTCCAGCTCCATCAACAGTATATTAGTGTTCCTGGCTTCCCAAGAGTCACTACAACATAGGTACTTTTCATATTTTTTCATCTTTGACAGTTTCCTAAGCATCTAGTAAAACCTTGGTGAATTTGTTTCCATTTGAATGTCTTTTCTTAGTTGTTTTGGAGTCATCTTTCATGTAGTTGCTGATAGTCTGCAGTGCTTTTGGAAATTGTATTCATGTCCTTTGCCCAGTTGTCCACTGGGGACAGAATTGTCTTTAAAAATTGCACAGCAAAGTAAACATGGGTTAGTATTTGTAATAGCAAAACCTGACTTTTTAATCTTTTTTTAGAGTAATAAATTGCATTAACAGCAATATTCAAATTAGAGAATTCTGGTCTTCACTGTAGGAAGAAATTTGTTACATTTTGAAATTCAGACTAGTTTGAGAGTATGTGCACAGTCCATTGAAATAATGACTTTAGAGAGGCATGATTTCATCAGTGAGGGAAGCCTCTCTGTCACCTCAAATCACAGTTCCACCAGGCAGGCAAGGTGTAGCAGAATGAGTGTTGGTTTTGGAGTCTGGGCCCTGGGTTCAGATCCTTTGGTTGCTGTCTTCCCATGTGATCCTCAACAAGGAATTTAAATTCACTGAGCCTCAGTATTCTCTCCTCTGTTAAATCCTAAGTGGGTTAGTCTCAATGACCTCTGAAGTTCCTTCCAGCCCTCATTCTATGTTATTGTGGCCTGAAAAATTCCTTACGTTGTAGCCAGATCTGCTGGCATCCTTTGAGATTTTCGTCCTTTTATTCTGTATATATCTTGTAAATACCTGGTTCTTTACATGTTGTCTCCTTTTTTTAGAATTAAGACCAGGAATTGTTTTTTGCCTTTCTTTGTTTCCCTAGCACTTAGTACAGTAGCATATAGTAAGCTGGGAGAAATTCTCTATCTGGGGTCCACGGACTCCCAAGGGATAAGTATATAGATTTGGGGTGGATGTCTTTGAACATCTAAATGGGAAAAAAATATTCAGTATAATTGGTTTCTTTGTAACCATATGCATTTTATTTTATGCTTTAAAAAAAACAACTATTTTTAGTTTTAAACATTCATTTCCACAAGATTTTGAGTTACAAATTTTCTCCCCATCTTTCTACCCCCCACCCCAAGATAGTGAGCCTACTGAATACCCCTTCCAGTAATCTGCTCCCTATTATATCCTCCCCTATCCCCACTCTAACTTTCTAGTAGGGCAAAATGGATTTCTGTACCCTGTATATCTTATTTCCCAGTTGCATGTAAAAAACTTATAAAATTTTGATTTCCAGATTCTTTCCCTTCTTCCCTCCTCATCCACCCCCACTGGGAAGATAAGCAATTCAATATAGGTTGTACATGAGTATTTATGCAAAACGTTTCCATAGTAGTTATTTTGTGAAAGACTGACTATATTTCCCTCTATCCTATCCCACCCCCCACTTACTCTGTTTTCTACTTTGACCCTCTTCTGTTTCAAAAGTATGTGTTTCTAACTACCCTCTCCCCTAATCTGCCCTCCCTTCTATCATCCCCTCCTCTTATCCCCTTCCACCCTACTTTCCTGTAGGGTAAGATACCCAAATGAGTGTTTATGTTATTCCCTCCTTAAGCCAAATTTAATGAAAGTAAGGTTGATCCATTCCCTTTCACCTTACTTTTCTTCCCCTCCATTGTAACAGTTTTCTATTGCCTCTTTTATATTCTATTTCTCCCTTTCTCCTCCTCCCATTATATTTCTCTTTCACCTCTTAATTTTATTTTTTAGATATCATCTCTTCCTATTCCTGTGCCCTCTGTCTATGTATAAATATACACACACTCACATATGTATTTATACACACATATACACTCCTATACATACATATATACATATACATATATATATATATTCCCTTCAACTTTCCTCATACTGAGAAAAGTCTCATGAGTTACAATTATGATTTTTCCATATGGGTATGTAAATAGTTCAACTTTAATAAGTTCCATATGGTTTTCTTTTCCTATTTACCTTTTCATGCTCCTCTTGTTTCTTGTATTTGAAAGTCAGATTTTCTGTTCAGCACTGTTTTTTTTCATCAAGAATACTTGAAGTGGGGCAGCTAGGTGGCACAGTGAATACAGCACCGGCCCTGGAGTCAGGAGGACCTGAGTTCAAATTCGGCCTCAGATACTTACCACACACACACAAAAACTAGCCATGTGACCTTGGGCAAGTCACTTAACCCCAATTACCCCTCCAAAAAGAAAAAAAATGAAAAAAAAAGAATATTTGAAAGTCCTCTGTTTCATTCAATAACCATGTTTTCCCCTGAAGCATTATACTTGGTTTTGCTGGGTAGGTGATTCTTGGTTTAATCCTAGCTCCTTTGACCTCCAGAATATCATATCCCAAGCCCTTTTATCCCTTAATGTAGAAGCTGCTAGATCTTGTGTTATCCTGATTGTGTCCACAGTACTCAAATTGTTTCTTCCTGACAGCTTGTAATATTTTCTCCTTGACCTGGGAACTCTGGAATTTGGCTATGATATTCCTAGGAGTTTTCTTTTTGGATCTTTTTCAACAGGTGATCAGTGAATTCTTTCAATTTCTATTTTGCCCTCTGGTTTTAGAACATCAGGGCAATTTTCCTTGAGAATTTCTTGAAAGATGATTTCTAGGCTCTTTTTTTCATTATGGCTTTCAGGTAGTTCAGTCATTTTTAACTTATCTCCCCTGGATCTATTTTCCAGGTCAGTGGTTTTTCCAATGAGATATTTCACATTGCCTTCTGTCGTTTTTGTTTTTTTTTCATTTATTTGGATCTGTTTTATAGTATATTGATTTCTCATAAACATATTAGCTTCTATTTGCTCCAACCTAATTTTGAGGGAATTATTCTCTTTAGTGAGTTTTTGAAATTCCTTTTCCATCTGGGCAATTTTACTTTTTAAGGCATTCTTCTCCTCATTGGCTTTTTGGGCCCTTTTTGCCATTTGAGTTAGTCTATTTTTTAAGGTGTTATTTTCTTCGGAATTTTTTGGGTCTCCTTTAGCAGGCTGTTGACTCACTTTTCATGATTTTCTTGCATCATTCTCATTTCTCTTTCCAATTTTTCTTCCTTCTCTTACTTGATTTTCAAAATCTTTCTTGAGCTCCTCCATGGCCTGTAACCAATTCAAATTTTTCTTGGAAGCTTTTGATGCAGGAGTTTTGACTTTGTTGACTTCTTCTGGTTCCATATTTTGATCCTTTTTGTCTCCCAAAAAGGATTCTATCGGCTGATTGTGCTTCCTCTGCTTGCTCATCTTGCCAGCCAATTACTTGAATTTTGAGCTCTTTGCTATAGTAGAACTTTACTTCCAGGGAATGGAGAGAGCTGTGTCCCAAATCGCTGGGGTTTTTGCAAATGTTGTCAGAGGTCTGAGGAGGGTGCCCTCTCTGCAGCTACCACAAGCTCTGGCACACTGGCATTTCTCACCCCAGGACCACCACCCAAGACCATGATCCAGATCTAAGCAGGTCGAAGCAAGAGCAATTACCCTCTGAATGGTCAGTCGGTTCCCCTACAATCTGTAGGCCTGGAGCTCCAGCATGTGGCAGCAGCAGCGGCTACAGCCACAACATCTGCACCACTTCTCGCCCCATGGGCAGGGGCCGGACCGCACTCTTTAGTCACCTGGTTCCAACAGAGTTCCCTACTAACCTTTTACTTTCTCTTTGGTGTTTATGGGTTGAGAATTCTGGAAACTGCCACATTCACTCTCTTGAAGTCTGCTCCTGCCAGTCTGGGCTGCAGGTTGGGGCCACCCTGGGTCCAGGACCACGCAGCTCATAGGGCACTGTTTGGTTCCCAGTCTGGTGCAACAGACCCTTCCTGTCAGCCTGCCTTCAGTGGGAGATTTGTTTCTCTCTGTCACTTTGTGGATTCTGTAGCTCTAAAATTTGTTTAGAGTCATATTTTACAGGTGTTGGAGGTGGTTGGAGCAGGAGCCTAGCCAAGTTTCTGCTTTCACTCCGCCATCTTGGCTCCGCTGCCCCCTCTTTTATGCTTTTAAAAACATTATTTTGAGAAGGGTTCTGTAGGCTTCTTCACCAGACTGCCCAAGGAGTCTGATACAAAAAAAGTTTTAAGAACCTCTGTGCTAAGTGCTTATTGCCTGACTAACTAGAGATGAGCCTCTATGAACTTACCTAGGTTGGTCATCTCTAGGCCTTTCCTCAAAGAGCAATTTAACATAAGGCAAAGACAAGACATAAATAACCATAATACAAGTTAAAATGTCAACATGTAGGAGAGATCAAATGTTAGCAAGACAGATTTGAGTAGGAAAGCATCAGGCCCAAGGCTACATGGAAGGGAGGATGCTTGACATAAACATAATCCTTCATCAGCAAATACAATGAATAATAAAAGTATGCTTCAGTTCTAAAATTTAGCCAATAAATCAATCAATAAGCATTTATTAAGCACCGACTATGTATATCTAAAAGAAACAACTGGGTATGGTGGATAGAGAGATTGTCTCAAAGCCAAGAAGAACTAGTTCAGGCAAATACTGGCAAACTACCTAACCCATCAGTGCCCTAGACAGCTTTCTAAGGGTAAAGTTGCATAGAAGGTACTGAGTACAGTGGAAGAGGGAGTCTCTTTATTTGGGAGTTCCCTATGCCAATGAACTCATAGATCCAGTTTCAATTCCAATATATCAGGTTTAGCACAGTGCCTGGCACAGAGTAAGTACTTAAATGCATATTTACTAACTGATAAACACTATTATGAGGATGGAAAGGCATCGTAAAAAGCAGAGAAGCCAAGCAGAAAAAGAAAATGGTGAGAGGCTAACCTTTTCTGATCTAATTACATTTCTCTTTTGTGAACTCTGACCCTGATTTGAAATTGCTGTCCCTTAAAGATATTAATCCCCCTCCTCCTGCTCATTGTGTTCCTCCTACTGCCCTAATGACCTAACATCCTAAGTCCCTGTGCCCTTCATCCTGACAGTGCCAAGTATTCACCTTCACCAGTCTACTAGAGACGTCTTCTCTAACCCTTTGACTTACCCAGGGTCATACAACTACTAAGTGTCTGAGGCCAGATTTGAACACAGGTCTTCCTGACTCCCAGCCTGACCCTCTATCCACTGTGCTATTATTCCTATATTAATCTAATATTTTTGTGCCTCTAACCCTTTTCTAACCCTTCAAGGGTACTGTTTAATGCTCAAGACTAGGAATTTAGTAGATTGTGATCAGGAACAGTATGATACTATTTCTAGATAGTATCTAATAATGTATTTACTAGGGAGTAATTACTACATGGACATTAGCTTTAAGCTGTTCTCACAGCATTTTTATTATAGTGTAAATAGATATGTCATAGAGAAGCTAAAAATGCTTTATTTCACAGTTACTCTTCATATGATATTCCATTTCTCTTGAGTCACTTGGAATTATTCTATAACAGTTTTAAGATGATATAAAGAACCGTGAAAGTTAATAAATACTACGACATAAATGGGAAACGTGGATTTATATTTCATTTTTCTAATCTAACTGCACCTTTCTCCCTCCTGCCTTCTTTTCTTTCCTTTCTTCCATCTGCCTTTTACCTCCCTTCTTTCCTTCCTTTTTTCTCCTTCCTTCCTTCCTTTTTTCTCTCTTCCTCCCTCCCTCCCTTTCTATTTTTTTTAAGGTTTTAAAAGCTCTTTATTGAATAAAAAGTTACCAGCATTTGGATTTTCTTCTTGACTGTCTTAACCAGACCATCCACACAAGTTTCTCTAAATAATTATGAATCCTAACTTAGAATTAACACCCTATCGTAGAGAGGTCTTCAGTATACAAAGAGTTTTAACCAAGTGTATCACAAGTTCACAGATTACTATGAGTTACCATCAAATAGGATGCTGTTAAGGAAAAAAAAATGTAATTCAGATGTACTTATGGCTTATTTGTCAACTGGCTCCATTTTCAAAAGCTGCTTTTTGCTTTCCATTATAAGGCAGGGATGCCTGTGATTTCATTAGTATGAGGATTAGTAAACTGTGTCATTGCAGGTCAGCACTTCACTGAAACCATAATTTTGGAGAATTGCCTAGAACCCTGACAGTGTGTGACTTGCCTAGGGTCACAGAGCCAGGATGTGTTAGAGACAGGACCTGAACCCTGATCTTCTTAGTTCTGAAACCTGATTCTGTACCCGCCACCTCATTGTTCATTTTTCAGTTGTGTCCAACCCATCATGACTCCATTTAGGGTTTTCTTGGCAGAGATACTAGAGTAGTTTGCTGTTTCCTTCTCCAGCTCATTTTACAGATAAAGAAACTGAGGCAAACAGGGTTGAGTGACTTGCCCAGGGCCATACAACTAGTAAGTGTTTGAGGCCAGATTTTAACTCAGGTCTTCCTGACTCCCAGCCTGACCCTCTGTCCACTGTGCCATTATTCCTATATTAGTCTAATATTTTTGTGCTTATTCTATGCCTTCAGGGAATGTTTCACTGACTTATAGTGTGTCCTCATTGGTTCACAGAGCCATTTTCCTCCAGAGGTGTAATTTAACTAATATTATATCTTCATTTTGTGGGTGAAATTAGGTAGAGGGCAACTAAAACAAGTTACTGTATCATTGTGATATATACATGTTTATTCTGTCTGACAGTATTTATTCTTCCCCCAATTCTCTATCCAATTTCATATTCACTAAAATTTTGCTTTTACAAATACATTTACATTTTTATGAAAAAGAAAATATTTTAGAAATTAAAATGAATTTCAATTCAAAATTATATTTTAAGGAATAAATTATCCCACTGATAAAGTGTGAAAGGATATGAACAGGAAGTTTTCAAAGGATGAAATCCAACTACAAACAATCATAGGGGAAAATGCCCCAAATTTTAATTCTAATAATCAGAGAAATTAAAACAACTATAAGATTCCTTCCCACATTTGTCCTGTGGGCAAAGATAACAAAAAAGGAAAATGGCAAACATTGACTTGAATTTATGCCCTAACACTTTACAGCTTAGTCAGGTTAACAAAAGTTCCTACTATTTGCCAAATGCTTACTAAGTAATGGGGTTACAAAGAAAGGCAGGCCTTTGTAGTCGGGCTTCTGACCTCATCATTCAACCAAAACTACTCTCTTTAAGGTGCCAATAAGCTCCTTGAGGGTAGAAACTTTCTTTTGGCTCTTTTTGTACCGCCAGAGCTGAGCAGAGTGCCTGGAATGTAATAATAGCATGTAGGTATTTTTAAAATGTTTATTTATCGATTGACAAATTAATCCTCATCCTTTTTCATCTCTCTACAGCCTTTGACACTGCTGATCACTCTCTTGATACTCTCAGGTTTTTATGATGCTACTTTCTCCTGTTTCTCTTCCTGTGTCTGACCACTTCTTTGTCTCCTTTGTTGAATCTTCATCTTCACCCAGTATAACATTGGAGATCCTTCAAGACCCTGTCCTGAGTCCTATTCTTTTCTCTCTATATGCTATTTCACTTGGTGATCTCATCATTTCCCATAGTTTCAAGTATCATCTCTGTGCAGATGATTTTCAGATCTACTTGTCCAGCCCTAACCTGTCTCCTGATCTCTAGTCTCAAATCTCCAGCTTTCTGTTGGACATCTTGAACTAGATGTCTCATGGACATCTTAAACTCAACATGTCCAAAACTGAACTTACTGTCTTTTTAAAAAATTTTATTTTATTTTTGGTTTCAAATTTCTCCATTGCAAACATGCAAATCAAATGTCACATTCCAAGAAAAAAATACAAAAAGAAATAAATAGAAGAAAATATGCTTCAATCTGTTCTCTGAGACCATTAGCTTTCTTATCTAGAGGTAGATACCATGTTTCATCATGAATCCTTTGGAATTGTGGTTTGTCATTGTGTTGATAAGGGTTACTAAGTCAGAGTTGATTATCCTTACAATGTTGCTGTTACTGTATAAATTGTTCTCTTGGTTCTGCTCATTCATCTTGTATCAGTTCATAGGAGTCTTTTCACATTTTTTTGAAACCATCCCCTTCATCATTTCTTACAACACAATAGAATTCCATCTATTGCATGTACCATAACTTGTTCAGCCATTCCCCAGTTGATGGACATGCCCTTAGTTTCCAATTCTTTGCTACCACAAAAAGAGTTAATACATATGTGTGTGTGGGGGGGTTGTCCCTTTTCCTCTTTATTTGATCTCTTGGGGGTATAGACCTAGTAGCAATATCACTGGGTCAAAAGGGTTTGAATAGTTTAATAGCTTTTTGGACATATGAACTCATTATCATTCACTCCATAACCTCACCTCCTCCTAACTCCCCCATTATTGTCAATGGTAACATCATCCATCTGGTCATCCAAGCTTGCAAACTAGAGGTCATCTTTGATGCCTCACTCTATCTCACCTCTCCATATTGAATCAGTTGCCAAATCCTATCATTTATGCCTTTATAATATCATATACACATATGTATAACCTGCCATCACCATCAAAAGGCCTTTGTTACCTCACACCTAAACTAATGGGATGCCCTGTTGGTTAGTCTTCCTGCCTCAAGTCTCTGTCCACTTCAATCCATTATCACTTGTCAAATTGATCTTCCTAAAATGTAGGTTTGAGAGAGGGAAGGTTGTTACCATCTGATAAGATCCTGGAAAACTTCCAAGAAGTATAGGCAATTTGACTTGGGCTGAGAGGAAGAGCATTTTCAGGTCTAGAAAAGAGCATGAACCCATATATAAAAGTTAATACTCTGATTTTGCTGGAGTATAGAATACATGAAAGTGAAAGAAAGTAATGTGAAATATTGCTGAACAAACAGAATGTCATCAGATTGTGGAAAGCCTTGAATGCCAGCCCAGGAATTTTAATGAAGGCAGTATGAAAGGAAAATGAAAAATTGTAGGTAGAAGAACGACATGACCAGATCTCTGATCATCTGCCTAATTATTAGCTTAAGGTCCTAAGCATTTTTATTTGCATATGTGATAATCTCAAAAAGTCGGTGCCTTGCTATTTTTCACTGTTTCATTTTTTTCTTTTATTCGAGTATTCTTGTACAAAGTGACTAATATGGAAATATTTTACATAGTTGCACATGCATAATCTATATCTGATTTCTTACTGTCCCAGGGAGGGGAGAGGGAAGGTATAGAATTTGGAACTCAAAATTGTAAATAAAAATGTTTGAAAATTGAAAAAAAATAGCATGCTTACAAAAAAAGTTCTAAAACTGCCTATTGATGCAGAAAAGATTTCTAATTACATCTGCAACTTCATAATTTTAAAAGAATCATTTGTTGGAGATGACATAATTTTAAGGGCATTATAGGATTGATTCTCAGATTCTTTGAAAAAGGGAAGGATTTAATATTTTGACAAAAATCATGGCCATTATTACCACTGGGGAAAAGAGATTAAAAAAAAAACTAATGACCCATGTGCCTGCTTTCCCATGTCTATTAAATCATCATGAGAGTTATCTGCACAGGAATCAGAAGACATCTTTGATGAAGATATATATGAGAAAGAAACAGTCAAGTTTCACAAAGGATGTTCAGAAGTAGATCACATCTTTACAGTCAGGCAGTTGACTGAAAAGTGCAAAGAATTCAAGATCCTGCCATGCTTATCACCCTCAGAAGTACAAGATGAGGGACATGTAAGGTTTCAGTGGATTGCAAATGCTGTATTAGTTCCTTTGGCAGCCAAGAAAGCTTATGCTTTCTTAAGCTGCATTGAGAGAGAGAGGCAGTGTCTGGGTCTCTGGAGGTCATAGTACTTCTCTTTTCCTCTGCTCTGATTAGAATCTCATCTGGTTTGCTCCAGTTAGTAAGTCAGTCAATAAGCATTTATTAAGTGCCTTTTATGTGCTGGGGTTTTTGCTAAGGAATACAAAGAAAGACAGTCCTTTACCTGCAAGAGTTCACAAAGGAATAGGCAAGGCAGAATGCAAACAACTATGAACAAACAAGATAGATATAGGAAATAAATCAATGTAGGGAAAGTACTAGAATGAAGAGGGAGCAGCAGCAGCAGCTTCCTGTAGGTCAGGCTTTAGCTGAGACTTGAGGAAAACCAGCCCTGAGTATCCCACTTTAGGAAAGACTGTTAAGTTGGAGATCCTCCGACAAAGGAGACCAACTAGGATGATGAAGGGCCCTATGTTCATACCATATAAGGATGGAAGAAACAAAGGATGTGTAGTACAGAAGAGAGAAGGTTTGGAGGGAAAGGGATAGGGCATGATAATCATCTTCAAGTGTTTAAAGGTCTCTGACATGGACTATGGAATGAACTTTTATTGTGTGAAAATTAGAAGAACAAAGTTTAAGCTTACTTGACCATTAAAACAATCCAGAAAGGGGATGGGCTACCTCAGGAGATAATAATAGCTAATATTTAAATAGCATTTACTAATGTTCCAAGCAGTATGCTAAGCATTTTATGATTGTTATCACAATAGCCCTGCAAAGTAGATGCTTTTATTATACCCATTTTTATAGATGAGGAAACTGAGGCAAACAGATTAAGTGACTTGTTCAAGGTCACACAGCTAGTGTCTGAGGTCAGATCTGAACTCAGGTTTCCCTGACTCCAGGCCCGGTCCTCTGGGTCCCTTAGCTGCCCTTAAAGAGAATGGTATTCCCTCATTTTAATGGAGTTATGAGAGTTTTCCCCCAGCTATAAGTCTCCAGGCCAGTATGGATAACCACTAGTAGTCAGTCATGTGGTAGAGAACATTCTTGTTCTAGTGAAGGATTGAGTCCACCAGGTCACATGGGGCCCTCTAAGCCCTCAAGTATAGCCCTTTGACTGAATCCAAATGTAACAGAACAAATCCCCTTAATAAAAGGATTTGTTCTGTAAAACTTGAACTCTGTCCAAAGGCCACACCCAAGGACTTAGAAGGCCTGGAGGCAGCAGGTTCCCCACCTCTGGACTAAACCTAGGCCTTCCAGGCCCACTCTGAGTTTGTGACTATAAAAATAATTTGATTCAGACATTGCCTTAAAAGCTCTCCAACAAACTATCTTCCCTGCATGTGTCAATAGTATATAAAATTCCTTGAAAGACTCAGCATCAGTTACAACTTTGACAGCCCTCTGATTTGGCCTGTAAGAGTGAGAGACAGCAGCTCACTAAAGGTGTTTGCCCCTGCCACAGATGAAAGAGGGATTTTCCGTAGACAGTGATGCTATATGGTTACAGATCTTGGAATACCATCTTCCCTGGAGAATCAAATGGAGAAATGTCTAGCTTTTAAGAATTGGCTATAGCAGATTACCAGTGAAGAATTCTGCCTCAAAAGCTCATAAAAGATATCATCAAAGAGAGATACCACCAGGAAAGGAGAGGAGGTGGACCAGGTAGGTAGCTGGAGTAAAGAATGAAAACATTTTGAAGTTCCCCTAAAATTATTTTGTATTTCTTTTGTTATACACTTTGTTTTGACATGCATATGTGCATGCACACCGTTTCCCCCAACTGCCCATTTTCCCTGACTCTGCTTCTGAATCTCCAGACTTTGTCCCCACCCTTGAGAACTGTGCCACTCCTGGGGTCCCTCACTCTAACCTCCCCTCCCCCTACATTTTCCCTTTCCTTTTGTATGTTGCCTTCGTCTATTAGAATGTAAGGCCCTAGAAAGCAGAAACTGGCTTTCTTTTTGCGGGGTAACTGTTTCTCTTTGGAACAGCAAGCCTGAGGGTCTTCCCCTTCCAGCTTGATTTTTTTTTTCTTTTCTAATTAAAGGGGCCATCCCTTGACTCACTTGTTAAAGAGAACCATTCAATGAATGGGAATTACCTCACTCTAAGTGAGTACCTGAAAAGGCCTTAGCCTAAAAAGGGCCAGGGTCTCCCATTGTATCCTGGGTCATCTCCAGTCATCCTAATGAATGTCTGGCCACTGGACCCAGATGGCTCTGGAGGAGAAAGTGAGGCTGGTAACCTTACACAGCCCTCCCTCACTCAAATGAAAGTCAACTGCAAGTCATGTCATCATATCCCTGCTGCCATGGTCCTCTTCGAAAACAAAGGACAAACACAACAGCAAATGTCTATTTCCAACCCTCAGGACTATGCCTTGCAAGCTTAATAAATATATGTTGTCTGACCTTGCCTGATAAAATGTAAGCTCCGTGAGGGCAGGGAGTGTTTGGTTTTCAGTGCCTAACAAAGTACCCAGAGCATAAAAAGTACTTAATAAATACTTGCTGATTTTGATAGCAGATTGACAGCCTGCGTGCTCCATTGCTACCTAGGCTGTGTCAAGAGATCAAGAGGAAGAACCTCCGTACATTAGGTAGACCCCTCCTGGAATATTTGTGGGAATGCTGTTTTAACTGTTTGTTAATGGAGGAGAACATCCATCAGTTAGGGTCAACATCTTTATACTTGGAGAGGGATGTTAATAACCTCTGTCCTATTGAATGGTCTGGTGACTGCTTTGTTGTTTTACACTAGCTGAAAAAGCAGCTCTTTACCACTTTGGAAATCTGACTCTGACCTATCTTTCCAGGTTCTTGTATATTACTTTTTTTTGTACATCCTACCATGTGGGAGGGGATCAGCTAGCCCCAGCTCTGGGTTGGGAATATAAAGGAGCCTGAATGTCTGCCACTGTTTTTGTGGAGACTAGACCTCTCCAGAAAAGATAAATAACAATGCTAGCTAATTAATGATAAATGTTTTGCAAATGAGCTTGTAATTAGTCCGGGCTCCTTAGTGGGGGAAGTGATTGCCAACCTCTGGCTGGGACTTAGAGGAAATGTCTCTAGAGCCACTGGAGCTGGAGCTGGACTTATTCAGAGGGATGGTATTCTTACCAGGGGACCAGCCTGTACTCAAACGAGCAGCCTGGGGCACAGAAAGTGCTCACTTTACTCTCCCCTCTCAGGTGAGGGGATATTGAGCCCTCTCTTTGTGATTAAAGGGGAAAATGAAAAAGCCCAGTTCGACTCTCCCTGCTCCAAAAGCACCAAAGACTCCTTATTATCTTTAGTTTAAAGTACAGACTCCTGTTTGGTATTGGAAGCCCTCGGGTTTGCCTTCTGCCTATCATTTTAGGTTATTCCACATTATTCCCCTTCCTGTGCTTAGCTGCCCAGCCACACTGCCTGGAGTCAGGAAGACCTGAATTCAAATTGAGTTTCTGCTGTGTGATCCTGGGCAAGTCCCTTAACCTCACTTTGTCTCAGTTTCTTCATCTGTGACATAAAATAGGGGATTCTAATAAGATCACCTAGCTCCCAGAGTTATGAGGATCAAATGAGCTAATAATCACATAGTCTGAGCATAGTGCCTTCCACTTAGCACAGATAGCTATTATTATCATTCCCTGGAGACAACATTCCATTTTCCAGCTATGAACCTTTGTAGAAGCTGTGCTCCCCCTGCCACAATTCCAGTGCATCCTTCTCTCACCTCAGACTCTTTGAATCATCTGATTTCCTTAGTAGCTCAGCTCCCAAACTTCCCCTAACCATTAAAGCCTTTTCTGTGTCTGAATATAGATTTAGGGCATCAGAAGAGGGCTTTGAACACAGGCTCTCTCACTCCAGAGCCCTCCCCATCAAAAAATCATATACAATTAAATTTCCTTCTACAAACTTTGTATTCATTTCGTGTTTAAATATTTCCCTGTAGACTATAAATTCTCCAAGGACTCTTTTTTGGTTCTTTGCTTTTGCATCTCTAGCACTAGCCACAGAGTAGGGGCTCCATAAATGCTGACTGTTTGGATAAGAGGAAGGAATAAATTCAGTGTGAGTTGAATAATGGAAGAATTCGAAGGCTATCTTTGTAAAAAAAAAAAAAATTAAACTTTCTTTAACACTGCTTCAGGGAATTTTCAGAGTTAAATATTATCATGTTTTCCTTTGAAACTGGTGAAAAACTTGTTATGATGATTGTCCAGAAACCAAGATCAATGACAATTTAGCATGGCAAAAAAAATTTCCGAAGGTATATTTTAAGCAGCATACTTAAAATGTTTAGTAGTGTATGCATTCAAGTTGGTGTTACACTTTTATTAGAAGTAGCTGTGCAGTAGTGACCAGAGAGATGGCCTCAGATTTAGTGGGACCCAAAGGCCAGCTTCTGATAATGTGACTATGTGATCCTGGGCAGGTCACTCCATGAGATTATAAATTGTAGAACAGGGCTACTTCTGCATTAGGGAGGTATTTCCTCACTGAATCACTCATAGGTCAGCACAGAAATAAAAGCAAACCCTTGTTGCATCAGGCCCTTTGTGGCCTCAGGGTCTGACCCTGTTATAGGACATACAGAAAAGTCAGTGTTGATAAATCTTTGGCATACTTTTAATAAACATTTACAATGCCTCCACTCAAGGGTTATAATCAGGGCACTCAGCCTGCACTCACCCAGCTCTCAACACCACTGGCTGGTTGGGTTCCCACAGATCAGTTTTCCAGGGGTAACTCCCTGGGTGGCTCTCTTAGATGCCAGCTCATAGCCCCCACCCATTCCCCTTAATTAGCTAGTAGGTTCAATTCTTACTAAAGGTATTCAGATGGCATAGGACAGAATATTTACGAAGCATATTTACAAAGCTATCTTCTTTGTACATAGCTAACATTTATGTAATACTATGTGCCAGGCACTCTATTAAACACTTTATAATTATTATCTTAGTTGATTCTCACAACAATCTTCCAAGGTAAGTGTTATCATCCCCATTTTACAGTTGAGGAAACTGAAACAAAGTAAATACAGCTAGTAAGTATCTGAGGCCAGATTTGAACTCAGATCTATTCTAATTCCAGGCCCAGTGCTCTATCCTCTGTACCTCCTAGCTGCTTGGTTATTTGCCTGGAATGACTAAGTTAGAAAGGCTATTTTGCAATATTCTTGCTTTGATTATAACCATTAATCAACATTTAAATTGACAGATATATCTATGACATCAGAAAAATAGAGATTTTTCTAATTTGATACAGTGCCTGTACTGTTACTATGAACAGTAATTTGAGTACCTAATATGTGTAAAGCACTATGCAGTGGAATATAAACCCCTGGAAGGTAGTAACTGCCTTACTTTAGTATTAGTATGCTAAGCACCTACCACAGTACCTCATATACAGGAGGTGCTTAATAAATGTTTGTCCTTTGAAACACCAAAGGGAATGCAAGAGGGTTTCTTGTGTTTAGAATTCAATTCAGTGCCACAAATATTTAAGTGCCTACTATATGCAAAGAAAAAGCCAAACCAAAGACAGAAATAAAATAGACCCTACCCTGAAGGAGTTTTCCTGGATAAGTTAATACAAAGTAAGTTCAAAAGGGGGAGAACTCCAAAGGAATAGCTGAAAAGACAAGACATAAGCACGTGGGAAGATAAATAAACCTGCATCCTTCCTTCTTTCTTTACTCCAGCAGGTCAGTTATTTCTATACTGAGGACATGTCCTCCTTTGACATAGACCTGTACAAAATACCCACCTCTCTGTAGCCTTCCACTGTATGAGACCACAGTAGAAGAAATATCTCAGAGGCCCTAAGTTCGAGCTCTGACACTAATTAGTTGCATTGTTCTGGGAAAGTTGGTTCACTTTTGTAGCTTCTGTTTCCTCATCTGTAAAAGGATGGGATTGGACCACATGTTATGTTATATTCTGAATATGCTTGTATCTATATTTTTGTCTCCCTTTATATATGTTTCTTGAAAATACATAGGTTTTTTTTTTTTTTAATCTTTGTATACCCAGCACCTAATAGAGTGCGTGACATGACCTAGATGCATAATATGCTGAGTGATTGATCTTCCAATCAGAAAATCAGTTGCTGATTAAGCAGGCTTAATAATAGGTACTGTGCTTTCTGAAATAAATGACATCCTTCAGGCTGGAGTGGCCAGGGAAGGCTTCACGGATATGGAGACATGGGCTCTAGACCAAGCTTAGAAGAGGGGAGGCTTATTTTAAGTATATTATATATTGGGGAAATGAGGTATGCAAAAGTGCTACACATCTCAGGGCAAGGGGAAGGAAATAAGCATTTACATAATGCCTATTTTGTACTGGGCACTGCACTAAATACTTTTTACAAGTTATATCTCATTTGAACCTCACAACAGCTTTGCAAGGTAAATTCTGCTACTACTACTACAACTGCTACTACTACTACGACTGCTACTACCTCTACTACCACCACCACCACTACTGCTACTACAGCTACCACTAGCTAAGATTTATATACCACTTACTGTGTGCCAGGTATTGTGCTAAGTGTTTTACAATTATTATTTCATTTGATCTTCAGAATAGCCGTGGGAGGTAGGTACTATTATTATCTTGATTTTTACAGTTCAGAAAACTGAGGTAGAGCTTAAGTGACTTATGCAGGGTCACATAGCTACTAAGTGTCTGAAACCAGATTTGAACCCAGGTTGTCCTGACGCTAGGCCAGGTGTTCCCTTTACTGGCCTTACTTCAGGGAGTAGACTCAGACCAGAAGTAGACTACAAGCTATTCCCCCCAAACTTGACATTTCCATTTTTCTCAGGCAGTCCACCATGTCAGCTCAGGCATCACCTCCTCTGCTAAGTCTTCCCATTGTTAGTGCTTGATTTTAAGCATCTCGATGTCATTCACAGTTGCCGGCTGCTCACAGGGCTTAAGGATATTCCCCCCTTCTGTTCTGTGACTGGGCAGTTTAAGTATTTCCTGCACAGATTTCGATAGGTCCCAGGGGAGGAGACCTCCAAGTCATGTTCTCTTGGGTCTAGTGATGGAGAGAGGAGGAGGAGGAGGTACTGAGCTAGCTAGACAAGCAAATTAAAGACTGATGTGTGTGTGTAACAGAGGCGGCTGAATAAATCAGTACATAGAGTGCCAGGCCTGGAGCCTAGACGCTGCATCTTCATGAGTTTAGTTCTGGCCTCATGCTTATTAGCTGTGTGACCCTGGGCAAGTCACTTAACACTCTTCACCTCAGTTTCCTCTTATATAAAATAAGTGGAGAAAGAAATGGCAAATCACTAATATGTTTGCCAAGAAAACCCCAAATGGGGTCAGTAAGAGTCAGACACAACAGAAAAAAAGCACCAAACAACACATGTATATACATCTAGACATACAGAGATATACACACAGTGTGTCTAAGTAGACATATATATGTATGTATGCACACATATGTTTATATACTTATGTATGTAGGTACCATAGATGCTCAGTGAGTGTGAGACAATTCAGGACCAGGAGGAGGAAGCCCCACTTGAGAAACCAAACAGTTCTTATTTTGATCTCAAACTACTTGTTGTCACAAAAGCCTGTTTCTGTCAACACTAGTATTCTTCCAGTCACCATGTATTCCTGGCAGTCATGAAAAAAACTATATAATTTCAGAAGAATTAAAATTAAACATAACCCAATGAACAATAAAAAGATACATGATGAACATAAGCAAACCATGCATGATGTCAACTTACATGGCATAAAAGATAATATTGAGGACATGTATGTGAAAGAAAGCAGGCTGGTAATTTAGAAAGAATGAAAGGCAATTGCTGGCCAGCCTGAGTAGTGTATAGTTACTGCTCTCCCTGTTATTATAAGAAAAGAAGGCTTCATTGAATTGGGTAGATTCACTGCTGAAGATATAAGGGGAAAAACATGGCCAAAAAGGTGAGGCAGCACAGGAAAGGTATGATGTGCATTAACTGCCTAATAAGTATTTTTGTTCTTATCTTTACCTCTTTTTATTGTAAATGCCTTGAGAGGGTCATTGTCATGTCTATCTTTGTATCTCTAGTGCTTGGTAGATTATCTTACCCAGGTAGGCACTTTACAGGTGTTTATTGAATTGGTGAATTCACCCATTGAAATCAGAGATTTATCAAAGTATCCTACCTTTGAGGTTGCCGCTCTCCGATTTTCTTCTTTGCTTCTTTTCATTCACTTCTAGTTTTTCCATAGGAAGTACTTTATGTAAGGAGTGAATGGCAGTGAGAAGAGGTACATCCATGCCAGATTCACTGGCTGGATTTTTTGGCTGAATAAAGTTAGAGTATAATGAGAAAGGAGAATCCACAGTATTACCACCTCCTACTACCACCACCATCAACCCCAAACACAAGCTACCCTTTTCTTCACCGAGGTATGTGTCCCATTGAAATTCAAGGGAAACTCTTATAGGTCCAGGATATGAATTCTAATAATTGGAACTAGTTTTCAGGTGGAGAAGAGGTAAAGTAGAATTGATTGTAATTCACACTCTGAGCTGACTCTAATGGGGCCCAGGCTTCATTTAAGAACTGAGAAGGGTAGGCCCATCAAAAAGGTACTCATTCCCAAAAAATCCCATCAGGCTTTATTTTTTCTCATACTATATCCATCACTATACTTTTCTCATTGGTAGCTTGCCTATCTCTTCCTGGCCTAGTTGAGCAAGATGCTTTGACCAGCCTATTTTGGTCTTACTCATTTTCTTGCTTATAAAGGGTATCTCAAAAAGTCCTTGTGCCGTTTTAAGCTTTTCACAAAAGCAGTAAGACTTCTCAGACACCCCATATGTTAGCCTCTTATTTACCCTGGTAATGTCAACTAGGTCATGCCTACATTTTAATTGGATTTTTATTGGATTTTAATTTTAATTGGATTCTCCATTCCTTGATCTGTTTTCTCTCTTTCTTACTGACATTTCTTGTACCAAAACTTAATAGATTTAGAAATGGAAAGGAATTTTAAAGTCATCTAAAAGTCACCTATATACATAATTCAGTTTAGTCCAACCCCTCCATCTTACATTTGAGGAAACAGAAGCATAGAAATGTCAAGTCACTTGGCCAAGGTCACACAGGAAGTAAGTTGGCAAAGCCATGATTTGAAACCAAATCCCCTGACTCTTTCTACCACTGAGCACTTATTATAAACTCCAAATGAGGCATCTATCTGTTGTCCTCTGTTTGCACCAGAGAAACATGCTGTCATCCTTTCCTTCTCCTGCCACCACCTAAGAACCCTTTTTTGTCTGTTCCATGATACAAACTATATTCACTCTGTGAATGTCAGGTCTTCCTCCAGCCAAACCATCATGGTTGATCATAGGATAGAAAGTCCTGGGGACCACTACTAGAAAATTAAAGACATAAGTGTGTCAGGGAGAAGCTGTGACTCAGACTTTGAGAACTCAGATCTGGGCCCATCAGGACTGGCCCTTGGGCAATAAGATTATATAATGCTTGTTTAAAATATTTGGAATTTTGTTCACTGATTTTTAATGTGGTGTGAAATTTTTTTCATAACTGCAGCACTTGGAGTAAGGCCCTGTCCTTGTGTGGTTCTTCCATTTATTTAGGAACATAATTTATCTATTGATTTTTTTCTACGTTCATGCAAGCATAGTTCTTTTATCTCTTAATCATTTCTCAATAACCCCCAGGGGATAAATTCCATATTTTGTGCTATCAGTGAAATATTGCTATTATGGGGCAAGTACCAGCAAAAATAATTTGGAATGATCAAGGTGTGAGAAGCCATTGAAATAATATGAATTTACCTTTTCTGACTTTCAGTGGGAAGATGTAAAACCAGCCAGTACTAAGGGATTTCTTTCCTATGGAATTCTTTAAAAAAAAAATAGAGGTGGGGGCAGGGACAATAGAGAGAGAGAGAGATGATAAAGACACAGAGATAGAGAAATGAGAGAGACAGAGAGACTGACTTTAAGAATCCCAATATTAGGGGGGTGGAGTCAAGATGGCAGAGTAGAAGCACAACCTCCGAGTGGCTCCAACTTCCACCTTCCCCAATCAATGTAAAAAGGGGACTCTGAAGAAACTTTGGAGCTTCAGAACCCACAAAATGACACAGAGAAGCTAACCTCCCCCTGAGGACAGCCCGGCAGGCTGGCAAGAATCGGCCAGCAAGAATCAGCCAGCACAGGGTTCTAGGAGCCCAGGCAAGGTTTTAGCCCCAGGACGGGCCTGACAAGCTGCAGGCCTGACCAGCTGCCGGCCTGAGGGACTACAGATCAGCAGCAGCTCTGGCCTTTTCCAGAATTATCAACACATAGATGTGAAGGACAAAGTGAGAGGTCAGTGCAGTCTGCACTTTGGGACCCAGTAACAGGGAGCCAGCCAGCACCATGTGGCAGCTTCAGCTCCTGGCCTGCAGAGTGGAGGGGTGCCAAGCGTCCAATCTGAAGGGTAATCGCTCTTGTTTTAACCTGCTTGGATCTACATTGCAGTCTAGGGTGGAGGTTTTGGGGCGTGTGTCCAGCTTGCCAGAGCATGTGGAGGCCTCAGAGAGGGCACCCATCTAATACCTCCAGCAGCTGAGAAAACCCCAGCATTTGGGATGAAAGCTCCCCTGTCTGGTGGCAGAGTCCTACTGTGGCAAAAAGCTCAGGGGTCAAGTGATTGAGGGGTGACATGACCAGGCAAAGGAAATAAAACAAAGAGAAGATTCCAACATTACACTCCTATTTTGGGGACAAAAAGGAGCAAAGCATGGAACAGGAGGGAGACAGTGAATTCAGAACTCCTGCACCAAAAGCTTCAAAGGAAAATACGAGCTGGTTACAGGCCATAGAGGACCTTAAGAAGCATATAAGAGAAGTGGAGGAAAAACTGGGAAGAGAAATGAGAACAATGCAAGAAAATTATTAAATGAGAGTCAACAGCCTGACTGAGGAAAATACCACCTTAAAAAACAGACTAACTCAACTGGCAAAAGAGGCTCAAAAAGGCAATGAGGAGAAGAATGCCTTAAAAAGCCAAATTTGCCAGATGGAAAAAGAATCTCAAAAGCTCAATGAGGAGAAACATTGCTTCAGAATTAGATTGGAGCAAATGGAAGCTAATGACTATGAGAAATCAAGATGCTGTTAAACAGATCCAAACAAATGAAAGAATAGAAGGCAATGTGAAATATCTCATGGGAAAAACCACTGACCTGGAAAATAGGTCCAGGAGAGATAATTTAAAAATTATTGGACTACCTGAAAGCCATGATCAAAGTAAGAACCTAGAAATCATCCTCCAGGAAGTTCTCAAAGAAAACTGCCCTGATGTTTTAGAACCAGAGGGCAAAATAGAGGTTGAAAGAATCCACCGATCACCTCCTGAAAAGGATCCCAAAAAGAAAATTCCTAGGAATATTATAGCCAGGTTCCGGAATTCCCAGATTAAGGAAAGAATATTACAAGCAGCCAGGAAGAAATAATTTGAATACTGTTTTGAAACACAATCAGGATAATCTAGGATCTGGCAGCTTCTACACTGAGGGATCAAAGGGCTTGGAATATGATATTCCAGAGGTCAAAGGAGCTGGGATTAAAACCAAGAGTCACCTACCCAGCAAAACTGAGTATCATGTTTCAAAGGAAAATATGGTCATTCAGTGGAATAGAGGACTTTCAAGCATTCTTGATGAAAAAACCAGAGTTGAATAGAAAATTTGACATTCAGATACAAGAAGCAAGAGAAGCATGAGAAGGTAAACAGGGAAAAGAAATCATAAGGGAACTTATAAAAGTTGAACTATTAACATTCCTACATGGAAAAACAATAATTGTAACTAATGAAACTTTTGTCAGTATGAAAATAGTTGAAGGAATAGAAATATATATATATATATATATATATATATGTTTATATATGAGGGTATATGGGCATATGAATACATATGTAAATATGTGTATATATGTTTATAGGTATACATAGATAGAGGGCACAGGACCAATTTAATAGGAAGGGATGATACTTAAAAGGTGAAATTAAGAGGGGAGAGAGGAATATAATGAGAGGAGATGGGGAGAGACAGAATGGAGTAAACTATCTCATAAAGAAGAGGCAAGGGAAAATGGTTACAATGGAGGGGAAGAATAGGAAGGCAAAAGGGAATGGGTCAACCTTATTCTCATTGAATTTGTCTTGGGGAGGGAATGAAATACACTCTACATAGGGTATCTCACCCTACAGGGGAGTAGGGGGAAAGGGGATCAGAGGGGGGATAATGGAAGGGAGGGCAGCCTGGGGGTTGGAAGTTGGAAGCATCCACTTTTAAAAAGGGACAGGATCAAAGTAGAGAACAGAACAAGTGGGAGGTGGGATAGGAGGGAGGAAAATATAGTCAGTCTTTTACAATATATCTATTATGTTATTGTTTTGCATTAGCTACACAAGTACAACCTATACTGAACTGCTTATCTTCCCAGTAAGGGTGGGTGACATGGAGGAAGGGAATGAATCTTTAATTTAAAGTTTTAAAATCAAATGTTTAAATATATATATGTGTGTGTGTGTGTGTGTGTGTGTATTATTAATACTATTTTACATGTAATTGGGAAATAAGATATATAGGCACTGGGGCATAGAGATCTACCATACAGGCACTGGGGCATAGAGATCCACCATGCCCTACTGGAAAAGTCAAAAGGGGTTTGGGAGAAAATATGGGAGAGAGCAGATTGGAGGAGGGGATATCTTGTGGGGCTTCTATTTTGGGGTGTTGGGTAGGGGGAAAATGGGGAGAAAATTTGTAACTCAGAATTTGGTGGAAATGAATGATGTAAGTCAGAAGTTAATAAAGCATTTGAAAAATGGGGAAAAAAATAGTTTAACCTTGAAGTATTGATGATGTATCTTCAGGGACTCCCTCTATGGCTTGCAAATGAATTGTGTTTTAATTAAGCCAATCCCCATTCTTTAGCATTATGCCGTGCATGTATAAGGCATTTAATAAATGCTTGATGGATTGGGATATTACTGTTTTCTTTTTTTTTTATTCAATTTTTAATTTATTAATTTGTTTGTTTCCTTTTAGTTTACAGGATTCAATTCCACAATTCCTTGAATTTCACATTTTGTCCCCCTCCTTCCCCTCCCCCCCATGGCGTCTTATAATCAAGTATAGGATCTGTAAATACTTTCACATTATACAATGGTCAGGTTATAAGGATGGATTATACCAGCTGGAATGAAAAATGATAAAGAGGACATAAAATCAAATAAGAGAACGAAAAAGATCAGGTATTTTGCTTCCACCTAGATATAAATTTAGTTCTTTCTAGTTCTTTCTCTGGATGCACGTTTTTCTCTCCATCATGCGTCTTTTGGGATTGACTTATATCCCTGCATTGTTGAGAAGAGTCCAGTCTATCAAAGTTGGTCATCACACATACGTTGTGTCTGTAATTGTGTACAAATTCCTCCTGGTTCTACTCTTCTCACTCAGCATCAGTTCTTTTAAGCCTCTCCAGGTAAATATGAAGACCGCCTGCTCCCCATTTCTTATAGCGCAATAATATTCCATAACATGCATATACCACAACTTGTTCAGCCATTCCCCAATTGATGGACACCCCCTTAATTTCCAATTCTTTGCCACAACAAAAAGAGCTGCTATAAACATTTTTGTACATATGGGTCTTTCTCCCATTTCTATGATCTCTTTGGGATATAACCCTAGGAGTGGTATTGCTGGATCAAAGGGTATGAAAGTATTTATAGCCCTTTGGGCATAGTTCCAGATTGCTTTCCAGAAAGGCTGGATCAGTTCACAACTCCACCAACAATGCATTATTGTTCCAGTTTGCCCACATCCTCTCCAGCATTTGTCATTTTCCTGTTTTGTCATCTTAGCCAATCTAATTGGTGAGATGTGGTACCTCAGAGTTGTTTTGATTTGCATTTCTCTAATCAATAGTGAATTAGAGCATTTCTTCATGTGCTTATAGATAGCTTTAATTTCTTTCTCTGAAAAGTGCCTGTTCATATCCTTTGACCATTTATCAATTGGGGAATGACTTGTATTCTTATAAATTTGACTCAGTTCTCTGTATATTTTAGAGATGAGTCCTTTGTCAGAAACATAGGTTGTAAAGATTCTTTCCCAATTTCCCACCTCCCTCCTAATCTTGGTTACATTGGCTTTATTTGTACAGAAACTTTTCAATTTCATGTAGTCAAAATTATCCATTTTACATTTTATAATGTTCTCTAATTCCTGTTTTGTCATAAAGTCATTCCCTCTCCACAAGTCTGATAGGTAAACTATTCCTTGTTTTAGCAGACTACTTACAGTATCAACCTTTATACCTAGATCATGAACCCATTTAGACTTGATTTTGGTATATGGTGTTAGATAATGGTCTATGTCCAGTTTCTGCCATACTATATTCCAATTTTCCCAGCAGTTTTTGTCAAATAGTGAGTTCTTATCCCAAAAACCAGGGTCTAGGGGTTTATCAAACAATACATTACTGTAGTCGTTGACTTCTGAATCTCGTGTGCCTAATCTATTCCATTGATCCACTCCTCTATTCCTAAGCCAGTACCAAGTAGTTTTGATGACTGCTACTTTATAGTACAGATTGAAATCTGGTAAAGCTAGTCCACCTTCCCTAGCATTTTTTTTTTTCATTAATTCCCTTGATATTCTGGACCGTTTATTCTTCCAGATGAATTTTGTTACTATTTTTTCTAACTCTATAAAGTAGTTTTTTGGTAAATTAATTGGTATGGCACTAAATATATAATTTAATTTAGGTAAAATTGTCATTTTTATTATGTTAGCTCGACCCAGGCATGAGCAATTGATATTTTTCCAATTAGTTAGATCTGACTTTATTTGTGTGAAAAGTGTTTTGTAGTTATGATCATACAGGTCCTGGGTTTGTTTTGGCAGGTAGATTCCCAAATATTTTATAATGTCTACAGTAACTTTAAATGGGATTTCTCTTTCTACTTCTTGCTGTTGAGTTTCATTGGAAATATATAGGAATGCCGAGGATTTATGTGGGTTTATTTTATATCCTGCAACTTTGCCAAATTTATTTATTGTCTCAAGCAGTTTTTTACTTGATTCTCTAGGATTCTCTAAGTATATCATCATATCATCTGCAAAGAGTGATAGCTTGGTCTCTTCTTTGCCTAACTTGATTCCTTTGATTTCTTTTTCTTCTCGAATTGCTACTGCTAACATTTCTAGTACCAGATTGAATAAGAGGGGTGATAGTGGACACCCTTGTTTCACCCCTGATCTTATGGGAAATGCTTCTAGCTTCTCCCCATTGCATATAATACTTGCTGATGGCTTTAAATAGATGCTACCTATTATTTTAAGGAAGGCTCCATTTATTCCTATGCTTTCTAATGTTTTTAATAGGAATGGATGTTGTATTTTGTCAAAAGCCTTTTCTGCATCTATTGAGATGATAATGTGGTTTCTGCTAGTTTTATTGTTGATATGATCAATTATACTGATGGTTTTCCTAATATTAAACCATCCTTGCATTCCTGGAATAAATCCTACCTGATCAAAGTGTATTATTCTTGAGATAAGTTGCTGTAGTCTTTTGGCTAGTATTTTATTTAGAAATTTTGCATCTATATTCATGAGGGAGATTGGTCTATAAATTTCTTTCTCTGTTTTATCTCTTCCTGATTTAGGTATCAGTACCATATTTGTGTCATAAAAAGAATTTGGTAGGACTCCTTCTTCACTAATTTTCCCAAATAATTTGTAGAGTATTGGAATCAATTGTTCTTTAAATGTTTGATAGAATTCACTAGTGAATCCATGTGGCCCTGGAGATTTTTTCCTAGGGAGGTGACTGATGGCTTGTTCAATTTCTTTTTCTGAGATGGGATTATTTAAGTAATTTACTTTCTCTTCAGTTAATCTGGGCAACTTGTATGTTTCTAAATATTCATCCATTTCCCTAAGATTGTCAAATTTATGTGCATAAAATTGGGAAAAATAATTCCTAATTATTGTTTTGATTTCCTCTTCATTGGAGGTAGATTCACCCTTTTCATTTTTGATACTCATAATTTGTTTTTCTTCTTTCTTTTTTTTTATCACATTGACTAAGGGTCTATCAATTTTGTTGGTTTTTTCATAAAACCAGCTCTTGGTTTTATTTATTAGTTCAATAGTTTTCTTAATTTCGATTTTATTAATCTCTCCTTTAGTCTTCAATATTTCTAGTTTAGTATTTAATTGGGGATTTTGAATTTGTTCTTTTTCTAGGTTTTTTAATTGCATGCCCAATTCGTTGAGCTCCCTTTTCTCTAATTTAATCATGTATGCACTCAGGGATATAAAACTTCCCCTAAGAACTGCCTTTAATGCATCCCACAGATTTTGGTATGTTGTCTCATTATTATCATTCTCTTGAATGAAATTACTGATTGTTTCTATAATTTCTTGTTTGACCCACTCATTCTTTAGGATCAAATTGTTTAATTTCCAGTTAGTTTTTAGTCTGTCTTTCCCTGGCCCTTTATTGCATATAATTTTTATTGCATCATGATCTGAGAATGATGCGTTTAATATTTCTGCCTTACTGCATAGAATTGTGAGGTTTTTATGCCCTAGAACATGGTCAGTTTTTGAATATGTGCCATGAACTGCTGAGAAGAAAGTATATTCCTTTTTATCCCCATTCAGTTTTCTCCAGAGATCTATCATACCTATCCTCTCTAAAATCCTGTTCACCTCCTTAACTTCTTTCTTGTTTATTTTGAGGTTGGATTTATCAAGTTCAGATAGGGGGAGATTAAGGTCTCCCACTAGTATAGTTTTGCTATCTATTTCTTCCTCTAATTCCTTTACCTTCACCTCTAGGAATTTGGATGCTACACCACTTGGTGCATATATGTTAAGTAGTGATATTGCTTCATTCTCGATGGTGCCTTTTAACAGGATATAGTTTCCTTCCTTATCTCTTTTAATTAGGTCAATTTTTGCATTTGCTTTATCTGAGATAAGGATTACTACCCCTGCTTTTTTTACTTTAGCTGAGGCATGATATATTTTACTCCAACCTTTTACCTTTACCTTGTGTGTATCCCTCTGTTTCAAATGTGTTTCTTGTAAACAGCATATTGTAGGATTATGATTTCTAATCCATTCTGCTATCTGTTTCCGTTTTATAGGAGAGTTCATTCCATTCACATTTACAGTTATGATTGTTATCTGTTTCTTTCCCCTCATCCTATTCCTGCCCCTGTTAATGTTCGTATTTTCCCTCCCTTCTCCCTTCCCCCTTAATAGTTTTCCTTTTGACCACCGCTTCCCTCAGTGTTCCCTTTTCGGCCCCCTTCCCTTTTCCTCCCCTTTTCCCCTTACTACTTCCCTCCCTACAAATCACTCCCACCCCCCTTTTGTAACCCTTTCCCCCTCCTACTGCCTGTAGCATATTGTTATACTTAATGAGGTATGCTATTTTTTCTTTGCATCAAGAATGACAGGAACAGATCTCATGCGAAGCTCCTCTCCCTCCCCTCTTTCCCTCTAAAATAATGTGTGTTCTCCTTGTTTACCTTTCTAAATCACTGTTGCTTCTCGTAATTGGAGGTTGAATTTTCCATTGAGTTCTGGCTTTTTTATCAAGAAGGTCTGGAACTCTGTTATATCATTGAATGACCATCTCTTTGCCTGGAAGAATATGCTCAGTCTCGCTGGGTATGTGATCCTTGGTTGTAATCCGAGCTGTTTTGCCTTCCTAAAAATTGTATTCCACTGCCTCCGATCTTTCAGTGTGAAGGCTGACAAATCCTGTGCAATCCTCACTGTGGACCCTCGATATTTGAATTTTTTCTTTCTGGCCGCTTGAAGTATTTTCTCTTTTATCTGGTGGTTCTGGAGTTTGGCCACAACATTTCGAGGATTTTTCAGTTTGGGATCTCTTATAGCAGGTGTCCGGTGGATTCTGTTGATTTCTATTTTCCCCTCAGGTTCTAGTATCTCAGGGCAGTTTTCCTTAACGAGCTCTTGGAGAATGTTGTCCAGGCTCATTTTTTCATCATAATTTTCTGGTAGGCCTATGATTCTCAGATTATCTCTCCTGGATCTGTTTTCCAGTCAGTTATTTTTTCTTTGAGGTATTTTACCTCTTTTTCTAATTTTTCATTTTTGTTGTTTTGCTTGGCTAATTCTTGGTTCCTCATAGAGTTATTTGTTTCCATTTGTTTAATTCTGGTTTTTAGCAAATCATTTTCCTTGGTTAATTTTTGAAGCTCCTTTTCCATATCATACACTTTTCTTTTTAGAGAGATGTTTTCCTCATAATGTTTTTCGAATTCTGCTATTTTGATTTTGAGAGAATTATTCATTTTGTCTTCTATCTCTCTCATTTTGCTTTCAAAGTTCCTTTTGATCTCATCTAGGAGAGCCTTCTGTGCTTGGGATCCATTCCCTGTTGAAGTCTCAGCTGTGGGTGTGGAGTCCACAGTGTCTCCCTCTGAGGATAGTAGGACTCTAGAGTCTTTGTCTTTGTAGTCTGCTTTCTACCCATTTTGAGGCAGTGTCCTAGCCACGCCCTTCCTCTAGGACCCCAAGCCTTTACTGTAGAGGGTTTTGCCCTGGGGCAAGAGTTACTATATTTTCAGGGTCAGAGGGGGGGTTTGGAGCAAGTGGGGTTCACTCTGCCATCCTTGTCTTTGGAGGTCCTGAAAGGGGCTTTTTAAAAAAAAAAAAAGATTTCTGGGCTATGAAGTGGTAGCCCCAAAAGTGTTTGCTGTCCAGTATAGGGGCCCCTGTATTTGCTTCTTACCTTGCTCTTTCCAGTCCCAGCCCTTTGGTGATAGGCCTGGTAGTGGACCTTGTGGTTGGTGGGAAGACTTGCCCTCTGAGTTGATCAAGTCCCTTCCCGGCCTGCGCCCCCCGCACCTTCCCGCGCAGGCCACCGCGCTGTTGCCCGCTATTATTCCTTATTAGAACTTGTCCTTCGCATCTATGTATTGATAAATCTGGAAACGGCCACAGCTGCTGCTGATCTGGAGTCCCTCTGGCTGGCGGCTGGTCAGGCCCGCCCTGGGGCTAAAGCCTTGGCGTGGGGCTGGGCTCGACTCCCAGAGCCTTGCGCTGGCCGATTTCTGACCGCCTGCCGGGCTGTTCCCAGCAGGAGGTTAGCTTCTCTGTGTCATTTTGTGGGTTCTGCAGCTCCAAAGTTTGTTTAGAGTCCCCTTTTTACATGGATTGGGGAGGGTGAAAGCTGGAGCCGCGGGAGGGTCGGAGGGTCGTGCATCTACTCCGCCATCTTGGCTCCGCCTCCATATTACTGTTTTCAACAAATATTTTATGCATCTTGGATTTCTTTTTTTATAATTTGAAGTCTATCCAACAAATATGGTTCAAACTGACTTAAAACTTTTCAAATAGTCATCCTTAACACAATAAAAAATGACAAAGATTAAAAAAAATCCCAACATTGGGGTTCTTTCAGGGGAAAAGCTATAGCAAACATACCTCCCTCTGGGAGAGAATGTCACATATTCTCCCAGCAGTAGTCCTGTATCAGCTATATTTTCAAGACACCAAATATAAAATAATTGGTCCCACTGGTTAATTTGATACTTATTCTGGAGCTGAATTTTATTGAGCCAGGTTCAATACAGGTGTCTGAGGAATACAGCTTTTTAAAACTGGACCAAGGAAAGCTTTATGGTGATGAGAGTTTACAAACCCATTTTCAGGGAACCAGAGGAAAGAGGTTTGTAGATTAAGTGAGTGTTTCCAGTGACATTCCATGGGTGAATAATTATTCTGGTGCTCCAGTTTAGTTTGCCATGATAAAATGAGACGTTTTCTAAAAACAAATGAGATCATCTTCTTTCTTAAGTTGTCTTCTTTCTTTCTAAGTTTCTGAAGGTCAGTTTCTTACTATATTTGAATCTTTTATGTCAGTCCTTCTATTATTTAACCTTTTGTAAATGTGAAATATATGAGGTTGTATATAAAAATTAAGATTTTTTTCTTTCTTTTAAAAAATTTTTAGGGCAAGCAACTAAAGTAGCCAAGGATGCTGCTAACAGATGGACTGGTATGTACTCTACACAACCCTGGCTCCATTTCACATATTCTAAAATAAACTTGTTGTGCCATAACTGTTAGGACATCAGAGATATGTGTGTGCCTTGTTCTTATAGGAGCTACAGCCCTGAAAACTTAGGTGTTGATTGGATTTTGTAAATTCAAGCATTGCTTAAAATATATACAGTGAGGTAATTCTAAGGAAGCTTATTGGGAATCCAAAAAATACATATAATTTTGTAAACCAAGTAATCACTTCAAAATCTGTTTTTTTAGGTATGCTTCCACTAAATCTCTGTGACCTTGGAAAGATTACTTTATTTCTTTGGACCTCAGTTTCTTCTGTGTAAAATCAAGGTATAGATTTGAGGAAATGGAAAGAATTCTCGTTTTGGAGTTAGGAGACCTGGGTTTAAGTCCAGCTCTGCTAGTTAGTACCAATGTGACAGCGGACAAATAATAACCACTCTTGGTGTCAGTTTCCTCATCAAAAAATGAAGGGATTGAACTAGATGACCTTTAAGGCCCCTTCCAGCTTGAAATTCATGAACCCTTTCAGATATAAGATTCTCTAAATATTTTTACATATTGAATTTGTCCAAAGCAAGACTTGCCTTGATGATTTTTGTAGCATTTAGAGCCCTGATCTTGTTCCTCCTTATCCCTTTGTTCACTAATATTTTTTCTACCTTAGTTTCACCATTTGCAAAACAAATTTAATTTATCCAGTTTGTATTTGATATATTTTCAAAAGATGAGGATTCAATTAGATATGTTTCAAAAGACCTTGAATTCTATAGATAAATATTACAAAATATCATTAAATATGTAGAAGCCTAATTAACATTGCTAAAAGTAATCAGAAAATTTTAACCCTCACATTTTTCCAGTGTTTAATTATAAAATCTGTTGGTATTACTAATGATTGGTGTCTTGTTGAAGAATCATATGTATTTGTGTACACACACACACACACAATTTTTCCTCTCTTTCTGTGAGAGAGTGCAGTTTAGATACATAGAGCATCATTGCCAGGCCTCCTGACTCCCCACCTGGGCCTGGTAGAGATAACTCATTACTCTGCCTCCACAGAAGTAATTTGAAGATCATTTGTTGTCTAAATATTACTGTAATTATTAATGACATCTACTAATACTTATAATAAATAGTACTGACAAAAATCCTTTCTGTTATTGGCAAGGTTAACATCTTAGTCCTTTGGGGCACCTTTTTTTGTATCAGTTGAATAAAATATGAAGTACACATACATAAAAAATCTAGAGAATGATAAAGAAAAAGGATTACATAATAGGATCTGGTGTTGGGAGGGCCTGGAGACCATTTAATTCAACCTATTCATTTTAGAGAGGCCAGGAGAAGGGGAAAGATTTCCAGGATTCTAACTCAGGTCCTTGGACTCCAGATTTAGGGAGCATATGTTGTTGTTGAGACATTTTTTAGTTGTATTCAATTCTTCATGACCCCATTTGGGGTTTTCTTGGCAAAGATAGTGGAATGCTTTGCCATTTCCTTCTCCAGTTCATTTTACAGATGAAGAAACAGAGGCAAAGAAGGTTAAGTGATTTGCCCAGGATCACACAGCTAGTAAGAGTCTGAGGTCAGATTTGAACTTAGGAAGATGTGTCTTCCTTGTGTCCAGCCCAGTGCTCCATCCCCTATGCCATCTAGGGAGTATATAGTCAATCACATATTTAAAAAAAATTAATAAATTTATTTTTTTTAACTAGGAGGGAAAACTTGGCATTTTTCACATCTGTATCACAAATAGAAAACAATTTCTCCAATAATTCTTACAGTACAAGTTATGTTGATAGTAAGCATTCAGTTAATGCTTAATGATCCTATAAAAATACATTCCCGCATTTCTAGTATCCTTTACTTTCTTCATGACTCAGCTGAAGCACTACCCTCTATATGAAATCTTTCCTTCCCCCCAACTGCTAATGTCCTCTTACCCTAAACTATCTTATATTTATCCTGCATTCTCCTCCCCTTCCCCACACTGTAAGCTCCTTCAGGGCAAGGACTATTTCGGTTTTGTCTTTCCCCTCATATAATGACTAACAACACCTAGTACATAGTAGGCACTTAAGTGTTTCTTAATTCAATAATTTCACTTTAGTGGTGACTTTCAGAATTGTGTTTGGAGAAATGGTGCTTAATTCTTTCTCTTTTATTTTACCTCCAACATATTTATATTGGTAAAGAGCCTAGAATATTTCAAATCAGGGATGGAAGATATTTTTAAATCTGCAGCAGCACCTGCTAAAAAAAAAAGAAAGTATTTCTATTTTGTGGTTACAACTTGATCCTCCCAACATAAACATGTGCTACAAAAAAATTCCCAAAGATACAAAGATGAGAGAATGCAAAGTACAATCAACACAAACTTGGCCTTTTTAAATTAAATATTACTTATGGAATATTACCAAAATTAAAAACCCTTGATCATATAGGTATTAGATGGAATTTCTCTTTCTTTTTACTAAAAATGTCCCAAAGATATTGACTTAACTTCAGAATTCAGTATCACAGATATTGTTAAGTGAGACATTATATTAGGTTGCCTAAAACTATAAATACATTTAGAAATACCTCAAGCAATTAGCTTATATGTTTTATGTCATAAAATATTTCTTAGAACATTCTTTTTGCAATTAACATTTAGCAAGGAAAACTAACATTTTACTACCCCTAAACTATTTAAATAATCAGTGAGACAAGAATAATTTATTACAAAATTATTCAAAGCCAAGTAGAGAGATAGGTTTATGTAGTGGATAGAGGGCCATCCTCTAAATCAGGAAAACTTGGGTTCAGATGCTGCTTTTGAAAGGACAAATTACTGAATCCCACCTTTGTCACCAATGTAGCACCAACACAGTATTCACAGCACTGATGGTGACTATGAATATGCCAATATAGTTCTCAATTACAAAATATAACAGACTCTTCATACAGAAGACAGAAGCAAAACATTTATTCAGACACCAGAAAGCCAAATCTCAACACCAGGAAACCAAATCCATCATAGCAACAAAAAAATCAGTACACCATAACACAGCAGGGAGCCACACCATCCTTTAACCTTACCACAAACAAACATTCATGAGCCTAGCTGTCACAACTATACAGTGGGAGAGAAAGGACATAGCCAAGGAGACAGCTAGGCTTGTGTTTGTTTGCCCTCTGCTGTGACTATATTGTTTAATATGCAATATCTCTTTTCATTTACCTTTGAAATATGACCCATTGTCACTTTGAATCTGCATTGGGGTTCCATAATGTAGACTTACAAGACCTAGAGTTTACAGGGTTTTTTTTCTGGGTCTCATTCTTATAAGGACAAGTCAGTAGTATACCTGAATAGGTGTCAACACAAGTACATATAAATTTGCTTCCTTTATCTTGGTGTAAGGGGCCAATATAATCTATTTGCCAAATTTGGGCTGGGACTTTTCCCCTTGCTATCTCCCCAGTTACTACCCAGGAACAGTCCATTCCTTTTCCAGTTGACATATGTGACATTCCTCTGCTATCTGTTTTAACAATGAATGAGAGATACTAATACCTTGATCTTGTGCCCACAATATGTGGCCTGGACCCCTAAATGGCCAGCTGGTTGATTGACCCATTCTGCTAGTACCAGACCATCAGTTGGTGTCAGAGTAGGGATAATATGTTGAGTAGCAATCTTTGCTAGTCAATCAGCATGTGCATTGTAATCACGTTCAAATGTCATGAGGGCCACATGAGCATCTACATGAAAAACTGACAATAGCCAAGGACATGTCCCATGTATCTTCCCATAATTCTTTGCCCCAGACTTGTTTACTATGAATTTCCCAATTTTAATTTTTCTACATGGGCAACCATGTTGCTAAGCCATTAGCTACCACCCATGAATCAGTAAATATATGACACTGTTCTCCTTGTTCTATTGAAATGGCTTGATATACTGCCATAAGTTCAGCACTTTCCAAAGTTCGCCTAGTACATGGGCTATAGGCTACCGCTTTCTTTTATGGCCCAAATATTTTGCTGTCCCATCAGTAAACCATGCATGTTTCTTCTATTCTTCAGTTAATCCATCATATCTTTCATTCTATTTTACCAAGGGACTGTACCAACTGTTGCTTTGGTTCAGGGGGCATTATCATTTCCTTCAGTATCCCTATTTACTATAGATTCATGTAGAGCAGAAAGTCCACTTTTTCCTATTTTAGGTCTATTTTGAATATGCCATTTCCATTTAATTATGCTAGCTTCTTGTGCATGTCCAATTCTTTGAGAAGCTGGGGTACTCAGGTCATAATAGGGGTTCCAGGTCTTAATATTACTTCATGGCAGTCAGTTGTTCAGTCTCCACCAAAGCCCAATATGCAGCTAACAATTGCTTTTCAAAAGGGGTTTATTCAACTCCAGATGAAGAAAGTTTCCTAGACCAAAATCCTAAGGGTAAATTTTCGCTTCATTGTTTTTAACATAAAAAAACTCCAGTTTGCATATTCATCCTGTACAGTTATTTGTAATTGCCTCAGGCCATTTTGCATAGGCCATAAATCTAAGGCCAATTGTATAGCAACCTTGGCTTCTTCAAAAACTTTACTCTGCTCAAGTCCCCAGTCAAATTCATATTTCTTTCTATTAACTTTATATAAGAGTTTCAAAATCTGTCCCAGATGTATAATGCAGTGCCTCCAATATCCAAATAATCCTATAAACTTTTGGGCCTCTTTCTTATTGGTAGGGATAGGAAAATCCTGAGTCTTTTGTTGGGTTTGCAGAACAATCTCTTGCATCTTAATCTATAATCTCACACTTTAATCACAATAATCTCCTGTATCATAATATCATGTATGTAGTAGGTAAGCTGTATACCAGGTAGCTCTGATTCATCCAAATGTTCAGCCACAACCCTGTGTCAAATAGTGGGACCATACAGATATCCTTGTGGCAAGCAGGTAAAAAGTATATTGTCTGCCCTGCCAAGTGAAAGCAAACTGGTCCCATTGTTTAGAGTCTATTGGGATGGTGAAGAAAGCACTGGCTAAATCAATGCCTCAGTAACAAGTCCCATCATATTTCTGGACAGTACTGTCACCTTATTCAGCTGTTCATAATCCACTGTCATTCTTCACATCCCATTTGATTTTCATACCGGCCAGACTGGATTATTCCATTGTGTGGTTGTAAGGACTAACATTCCTGCCTCAACATATTCCTTTATTGTACTGGTAATTTCATCTTGCCCACCTGGCACACAATGCTGCTTTAAAGTAACTACTTCAGAAGGTTAGCGATTGGGTCCATTTTCCCCACTAAAACTGTATTAATTCCTATCTTCCTTACTGCAAATTGGTACCTCCCCTCAGGTAAATTTAGAGTCATAGTTATCAATATATCTATCCCAATGATGTATTCAGGAATAGGTACAATTACCATGGTATATTCTTTCTTAGGTAATTGCCCAATTTTCATCATTAGTTTGACTTGTCTGGCTGATATTTCAGCATCTCCCAAGTCCTGTGATGGTAAGAGGAGTTCCATGTTTTAATTTGTTAGGGTTCCATATATAAGGGAGGCCTCTGCCCCAGTATCTATTAATGCCCTAGTTAGAGTATTTGATCCATTTATCCATTTTTCTAATATATGGTCAAATTGATATGGAGTCTGTAATCCCATCTATGTATTTCTTTAATCTGAGCTGGGGCTTGGCCAATTTCCTATTCTCCCTGAAGGTGTGATGAACTTAGATACAAGGACTAAGAAGAATCTGTAGGGGCAGTCCTCGCTTTCTTGGTACATTTTATATGGTTCATTAGTTGGAAACCATCAATTCTTCCAAAATCTACCCCTGCCCTCAGTAGAGTAGTAAACAGTTCTTTTCTTGTCAATCTAGTTTGACTTTGAATCCACTGGTTATTTACTCTTCTCTCTTGAGGAAATTTATCTTTTCCCCATTTCCCTAAGTCACTTAGCTATGAAATCTTATCCAGCACCTCCAAAAGAGGGTTCCCTATTTCACCAATTTGTAGAGTCAGAATTAAGTGCTTGTAAGCAGGAGGAGCCATCTTTACAATGATATTTCTATGAGAAACTACTAAGAGGATATCATGATATGAATTTGCATCTCCAACCATGACAGCTATCTTCATCACTTCCTCCTTTAACTTTCTCATACAGTCCCTAAGTGAATACCAGGGCCTCTCTCCACTAGGACACATAGAATCAGTGGGATACATTTTATCCCATCCTTGTCACCAAATGTAGCGCCAATACAATATTCACAGCACGGGTGGTAACTATGAATATGCCAAAATAGTTCTCAATCACAACCTATGACAGACTTTCCACATAGAAGACAGAAGCAAAACATTTATTCAGACACCAAAAACCCAAATCCCAACACCAGGAAACTGAATCCATCATATCAACAAAAAAGTTAATACACTATAACACAGCAGCGCGCCACACCATCCTTTAGCCTTCCCTCTCAAACAAACACTCACAAGCCTAGCTGTCTTCATGACTTATCCTCTCTCTCCCACCATCTAGCTGCTGACTCCCAGCTTCCTGTGGGCTCAGCTCCACCCTTCGGCAAACTCCTCCTACCACAGACTTCATGTGATTACATTCAGCCTGTAAGGGGGCACGGAAGATCTTCAAATTCCCTTAGGCCTATTAAAGGGAAGGGAAGATCTTGAAATTCCCATTACAATGCTATGTCCTTGAGCTTCTTGAGGGCTGTGACTATTTTTGCATTTTCTTCTTGTTCCTAGCATTTACCATTGGACCTGGCACATCATAATAACTAATAATAATTACAGCTAATATTTATGTAATATGCATTAGGGTTTGCAAGACATTTGACATATATTTTTACATTTGATAGTAAGCCTTTAATAAATGTGTATTGACTGATTAATAAAGGAACAAATCGTCCCATTTCAATCAATATTCCTCATTTTCTCCCTATATATATTACTTTGTATATACTATAGTCATGCAGCAAATAGCTAACTAACCATTATAGTGTTATTTGTGCACTAATAATAATGACTTCACTGTAAGATCATCTTCATTTATTCATCAAACTTTCTGAACATATGCTATGGGCAGGGTATTGTGGCAGATACAAAGATGACTGACACATTCCCTGCCCTCACAAAAGATGGGGAGGGGGAGGAGGGTAAGAGTGGAGAGAAAAAGTGAGAACTTGACAAGAAATGATTTAGTACTTGTGATTGTGGATGACATTGTCTTAAAAGCAAAAAGAGTTTATCCAGGGAAGATTTTATCAGTGCCTGTTTTGAATTAAATTGGTCCATTCTGCTATATCGTGGGGAGATTTACAGTTTAAATGCACACACACCCACAATCCTCCCAAACTTCCCCTTTGGTCATACACTCTTTAAATAATATCTTTTCTACTTCTCTGAACACACAGCCACGTAGTGAGGTAGCTCCCTTTAGCTGTAGAAGTTATCACAATTGTTCTGCAAATTATGGTCTTAGAGAGTCACTTGGAGCACTACAAGGTTAATTGACTTGCCTAGGGTCACACATTCTGCTTATGTCAGAGGCAGGATCAGAATCCAGGTCTTGCCAATTCACAGGTAGATGCTCTATCAATTACACCATGCTTCGCTTCACTTGTCATCATACTGCATCCTTTTTCTTTTTCCTAAAAGTCAGTACCATTCCTCTAGGAACTGAGCCCATTTGTCAAGCTACAAACACTGACCCATCTTCCTCAATATAATTTTAAAATTATTTTTTTCCTGGAATTAATATTTACTTCTCTATATCTAGCCTATTACATTATTAGCTTGAGGGCAATAGCGATGTATCCTGGTAACTTCCTGAAGTACCTGATGACCCACTTCATAAATCTTTTATTGTCTCAATACCAACAGGACTTAACAGATGATGTGATGGCACATGATGGCTGTCTGCCATCAAATCTGCTAGCTCTAAAAGCCTTCGACTACCTTAGTTTGTCTCACTTTCCTCATCTGTAAAATGAGATGGAGAGGGAAATGGCAAACCATTTCAGTATCTCTACCAAGAAATTGCCGCACATCCCACATACACACACACAAAGGGGGTCATGAAGAGTCAGACATGACTGAAAGACTAAACAACAAGAAATGATATATGTGATGACTCAAAGATAGAAGACATTTCCAACCTACACTTTCATGGAGGTGGTAGATCCATAGCCGTGGCACATACATGTTTTCAGACTTTTTTAATGTATCAGTCAGTTGTGTTGGGGTAGTATTTTCCCCTTCCCTAAAAATACTATTTATCATTTGGGTTAACTCTCTGGTAGAGCGAAGGGGAATGATAACTATAGTTACGTAAGAAACAGAAAATATCAATAAAAACTTATTTAAAAAAAAAAAGGAAGGAGGAGGGGGTGGTAGAGAACATTGTCAAGAGTAAGGAAGTCTCAATGACCATTCCTTTATCCAGGTCAGGCATGGCTTAAAGATTCAGAAGGAGTTGCCTCCTTGTATTGTGTGTTTATTGTTAGTTTCTTCTTACTCTCTCAGAATATACTTTTTTTAAATCTATACAACAAGAAGTTTTCATTCATCAACAACAACATACTTGTAACTGAAAAAAAATATTTGACAATTATTGACTAATATTGGCACATAGGTGACAATTTAGAAAAGTATCTTTGAAATGTATTATGAGTGTGCATCTACCCTGAAATATTTCTTTTCTTTTTCATAGATAACATATTTACCATAAAATCTTGGGCCAAAAGGAAATTTGGATTTGAAGAAAGTAAAATTGATAAAAATTTTGGAATTCCAGAAGACTTTGACTACATAGACTAAAACACCCTGTTCTAGATTACTTGTATGTACATGTTTAATATTATAAATTTGTATATGTACATGTATAAAACATGTATATGTACATGTTTAATATTGTCCTTCTAGGATTATCAATATGTCGTACACTTTCAACTGTGGTATTTTTTTTTATTTGAATTCCTTCAATAAAGCATAAAGTCCTTGTGTTCTGCCATTTTTTTAATTAAAATAAGTACAGTAATCTGCCTTAGGAGTAGTAAGTACCCTTTGAGGGTCTTAAGATTCTGTGTTTCTGCTGTATCTTCAGCCGTGCACTATTCAATAAAATAAGAAAATTTCAGTAAAGTTAATACATGCTTATCAGAGTTAATTGAATTTGTTTCGAGACATTATTCTAATAGGTTATGATAATATAATTATATTTTCCCTCATATATTAAATTAATAAATTAAATAATAGAAATATATGGACTAGATGGCCCCCAAGGTTCCTTCCAGCTGAAGACACATAATCCTATGAAGTATATGAAGAATTAGCTGATCTTAGGATCTGGGAAACCTGGGCTCATTTTCCTTCTGACATTTTAATTGACTCTGTGTCTCTAGGCAAGTCTTTATTTCAATGCCTCAGGCCAGCCTCTAACCTTGCAACATGTAAAATTGGTATTATTCTGTATTGCTAGAAAGATTTTCCTTACTGGGAGTTCCCTGTTTTCTGACATCATAAGTCTAGTCCAAAAGAAAATTAAAATAGGTATAATTCATTTGAGGCCTCAAAAAACATTTTTAAACCATAATTACCTTCTTTGTTATTTCCCCTGGTCTGATTTTAGACCCTAAAAAACATTACTGTCACCTGACGACTCTGAGAAATCTGTATATGGTACCCAAATAATATTGTTGAAACCCATACAAGAAATACAGAGATCCAGTGGAGTCCAGTTTAAAGTTATGTTGAAATTCCCAAAATAGCCAGAGTAGACTTTTTAAAACTTTTTCTTTTTGCTTTTTGGAGGGGGAAAGGTAGGGCAATTGGGGTAAAGTGACTTGCCTAAGGTCACACAGATAGTTTTGTGTTCAGTGTCTGAGGTCAGATTTGAACTTAGGTCCTCCTGACTCTAGGACTGGTGCTGTATTCACTGCGCCACCTAGATGACCCTTTTTTAAATCTTTAATTTTCCTGCTGCAAAGACCAAGTGATCTCACATTGCCTGGGTTTATGCAGTTTTTATGTTAATGTAACATGGGAGGGAGAGATGGCAGGAGCAATAATGACTTTTCATTTACTTCTTTAGAGATTACGAAGTGCTTTATGGCTATTATACAATTAGAGCTTCATAACAACCCAGTGCCATAGGTATCAGATACGTTGTCCTCATTTCATAGATGAGGAAATTGCTATTCAGAGAAGTTATGTGACTTGCCCGTGATCATCCAGCAAGTAAATGCCAGAGATGTGAGTGACTCCCTCCTCCCCCTTCCTTCCCTACTCCCACCATATCCTTTTATCTGTGAGCCTCTTCAAAGGTGATGATGTATCTTAAAGCACACTTGAACATCATTATTAGCTGTGACATTCAGGGATTTTTTAAATTAAATTAATTTTTTTCAATTAACAAACACTTTGTTGTTTTCTTCCTTCCACCTCACTCCAATCCACAATTAGGCAATTGTTTTTTTTTTTAATTTGTAAAAAATAAATGTGTAGTCAAGCAAAACAAATTCTTGCATTAGCCATGTTCAAACAAATATAGGTCTCATTCTGCACTCCGACTCAATCACCCCTCTGTCAGGACATTGTCATTCAAGGATTTTTAAAACCCCCAAAAGGGGGTTAAAAAGAAACACCCCACATGTAATTTTTTCTCACTTGATGAAAGATGTTATTTGGAGTATTTGCTTGACAGCTGTTTACAACATGATTTACTTTACTGCCTCCATTTTTTTCCTCTAAGTAATCGAATGCAGATATTTTCTCTTTGACAGCTTGAAAGAAATATTCCTTATATCTAAAGTGACCCAAATGACATTCATTATGTTTGCTAGTGAATTTGGTCTTTGTCCATCCAGAGTGGCCCAAGGCTCCATAATCACTTCCTGCAGGTGGGTAGGAGAGGATTGGTCCATCACCACTTGTTGTGTAAGAGTTTATGTTGCCTGGGGAAATGATTCTCTTTGGAAAGGAGGTTTAGTGTAGGAGAGGAATAAATAGCCTGTCACACTGCAGGTCAGCGAGACAAGTCATCCTCTTTAGACCACCATATTACCAGAGAAGAAACTTTCCTGTTCAAGGAAGGAGCTGTTGTGTATAATATCCTTTGCAAATCTTTTAAATTCTAAAATTAATGCACCTAAAAACATTATTTAGCCACACGTGAGTTAGGGAGAGACGACTCTCCCTACCTTATTAAAAAGATATCGTAGAGGTAGAAATGAGAAGGTTAAAGAGCTAAACCTCGGACAAAGGACTTCATCCCAATCTTTCAGGGCTTTTTATTGGAGTTGTAGTCTACTATAGGGCACAGTTACAATGGCCTAGGACCCTCAACCTCCTGTTTCTTCTTAGTCCCTTGACCTGTTTAACTCCGAGACTTGACACTACTTTAGATATGTTTGGAGTCAGCATAGAGATTCTCAACCAAATTCTAGCCTTTCATCTACTCAGTAACTGACCCAACTTCCTAGATCTCTTTGATAGGGTCAAAAAGTCCCTTGAAAGGTGATGTTTGTTAGAGTTAAAGTCAATGAGGGGAAGGACCAGTTCTTTTTTTAGAACCTACATAGCACAGTACCTCATACATAGTAGACACTTTGAAAATACTGATTGAATAGCCTCCATTCCCTTGCTTTCAACTATTATAAGCAGCTAAAATCTATCCTTTTATTTTTTTTTAAAGAATAATAAGTAAAAAGAATTTACAAACCAGTGGTTAATATCCTTGATTGTCCAGAAATTTTTCATGTTCAGATCCACTCACTAGGGACAGGATGATTGAATGGGAAAATGTATTGAGGGCTTACTGGGTACAAATACAAAGAGAAAACCAGAGACAGTCCCTGCTCTAAACTCACAGTAAAAAAAAATGAATGTTCATGATGGAGGAACAAAGCAACCCCTCCCCCTTTTTACATCTGACTTGTAGTTGGCTTATAGTATTGATAAAGATCTGGGTGTGTCTCAGAAATAGCTGCCATTATATCTATTCCTTTAAGATCAGAAAAAAGAAATGAATAATTGTGCTAAGTGCTGGACCCTGTCAGAATGGTTTGGAGAGTCAAGAAGTTTTAGGGCAAGGCCTGCACAACTTGGCAGCAGGTGGGGGCCAAAACTGAAATCAGCTAACCTTCAGGCTGCAGATAAGTTTTTAGCAGCTCACTTTCCAAGTAAAGGTATAATTCATGATTTATCAAAATGTAATCCAGAAATTGCAATCAGTAAACACTTCTTTCGGAAGTCACCTTCAGCAAAAGACTTCCCAGCAGCAGCAATTTCTTTAGAAATCTGTAAATTAACCTTAGTAGCTGCATCCTTTTCTCAGTTTGCTTTCTTGAAAAACCATTGTTCCCCAGTGAGATTTTTCAACAATTTGGACACTTTAATTTGTTTTTCATTGATGGTCCAGTTTGCTTAAGTCAGGATCTTTTGTTTCAAAATGGCAATGAAGATTGTATTCCTTCAGAACAGCTATCAAGGCACAGTTTTTTGTTTCTCATGTAAAAAAACAAGTATCTATTTGTCCATTCTGGATTAACTACTCTATGTTCTGATTTGATCTTCCCTTTCTTTTTATCATCTGTTTTACAAAAACTTTAATGTTCTAACCAAAAGATTTCCACAGCAACTGCTCACATACAAAGCAAAACCGAACTGAGTGTCTGACATTGGAGAGAGCGCCAGACACTTATGTGACTTGGAGGGCAGCAGTGCAGGCCACACAGCGCTGTTGCCGTTCATCACATAGCGTGATGAACGTGACTGCACTCACTTTGTCCCTGTTCAACTCTACTGATGACCTAAAACACAATGAAAAGAGAACTCTTGCTCCTCTCAGGTCACATGACAAACAAGAGAGAGCACGCACTGGTGACCCACCCACGGAGTTACATTAGGGGCGCAGTAGTGACTAGTGGAAGGCAGGTTAAGTGGGGCACAGACAGAGCACTCGTTACATCTGCACTTTCTTTAACATCTTGGACATTTTTTGCAGCCTGCCTGAAATTCTTTGGTAGGCTACAAGTGGCTTGTGGGCTGTATGTTGTGCAAACCTGTCCTAAGTTGTGAATACAGACTAAGTATCTTCAAAAGATGTAAGTCACTAAAACTTTAGTTCAGTATCATAAAAGTCATATTTGTAAACAGTTTTTTTTTTCAAAGCAGTATCAGTATTGATCATGGTTTCAAATGGTAGATAAGTTCCCTTAGAGGTGTTCCTTATGATATCTGTATAAATAAGTCAAGATGAAAAGAAATCTTTTCTATGAATGTAGTTGGCTTGCATGTATGTGGTTGGTTTTCAGTAAACCAGCTTAACTTTAGAAAAGTCCTACCTGTAAAAGATATAAATCATGAAATGTAGCCTTGTGCCAAAAGACTCAGAAACCACTGTGTCTCAAGGCTACTGATATCCATGATTGTTGGCCAGGAAATGAGTCATGAACATGTAACTTTAACATAATGACATTTGTGTAGTAACAAGGCTAGAGGGGAAATGCCATATAAGTCACTGCAAGTGAAGAAAATGAAGAAAGGGATTGTAAATGCCAATATGAACCATTCCCTTTCTTTGAAATGTAATTTCATTCCACACTGCCTTAAGAGCAGACAGGACTTGGTAAAAGCACCATTAGCCAATAAATTGTTTTTTTTTTAAATGGCTCTTTCAAAAACTTGAGTCCTCCCTAATTGGTAACTCATCTCCCTGAACTATGCAATAAGATATTTGTCCCCTGATGCTAACCTGGTTCAATCGACTTCTGGACATCACAAGTCAAGAGAGCCCTGGTTTGGCTTTTATCGTTAATGTGGACTGGTGGCCAGAGGACTTGAATTTTTAAAAATGTTGAAAAGAAAGTCATCTAGAGGGTCTAGTCCCGACTGTTGCCCTTTAAGATTCATTTCAATTCTTTTTTTTAATAGGAATTAATTTGTTGATGTTGGAAGCACAAGTCCCCTAAGAGACTAAACAGGAAAGCCAACAGTAATCATGACTGAACCTTAGGTCCTTATGTTAGTTACACTTCTCTTTGTAAGTTGGCACCAAGTCACCAGTACCAATTAAAAAACCTTTTAAACAAGTTCTGATGGCTTTTGTTTTTGCAGTTCTTTCCAGTTATGCCTTCTCCCTTGCCTATGAGAATCCTCTTTCATAATAAAGAAAAAAGTCATGAAAAGCCAACCCACACAGCAACATGGGGGTCTGATAGTGTTGCACCATTCTGTACCCACAGTCCTATCCTCCAGCTTGAACGAAACAGGGAGTTGCTTTTCTTCATCTCTTTCCCAGAGCCAGCATTGATCATTATAATTACAGAGCATTTGGTCTCTTTTTAGTGTTATTTCCATTTACACTACTGTGGTCATTATAGAAATGATTTTCCTGGTTCTATTCCCTTCACTGTGACATCAGTTCATAGAATCCTAGATCTTGAGGTGGAAGGGAGGGACCTTAGAGTTCACCTAGTCTGATCCATTTATTTCATAGTTGAGGACCTGAGGTCTAGACAGGTGGAGTAACTTGCCAAGATAACACAAGTGATAAATAAATGGCAGAACCAGTGTCTAACCCAGGCCCTGTGACTCAAGTGCAATGTTCTTTCAGCTGCACCATATTGACTCAATATAGCTATTTGCATGTTTCTGTGTATGTCACATGCTCATCATTTCTGGTGGTGCTGTAATATTCCATTATATCCATATGTTAGTTTGGTCAGCCGTTCCCCAAGACAGTGCCACTTTTTCAGGTTCCTTGTAAGGCTCCAATGGTGGTCTACACACTTGGGAGGAGAAAGAGCATTGACTTTGGAATCTGAGAATCTATGCTCCAGTCTAGTTTCTGTCGACCCTTCCAACTCTAGGGTATGAATAACTATGAAGTAAAAGTGGAGAATAAGCTAGTTATTAACAACACATCTTTATTGCTTATCTTATTAGAGAAGGAAATGGCAAACCACTCCAGTATCTTTGCCAAGAAAATCTCACAGACAATATTGGCATGCAATAGTCCATGGGATCAGGAAGAGTTGGATACGACTGAACAATTGAACAACAATTGTTTACCTTCCACCAGCAAGCCACTTTTTTTTTTGAGAGGGGAAGGTAGGGCAATTGGGATTAAGTGACTTGCTCAAGGTCACACAGCTGGTTTTGCGTTACGTGTCTGAGGCTGGATTTGAACTCAGGTCCTCCTAACTCCAGGGCCAGTACTCTGTTTACTGTACCACCTAGCCACTCCCACAGCAAGCCACTCTTAAGTATGCCTAAAGAGAAGGACATGGTCTCAGCCATCATGGAATCTCAGACTATTAGAACTAAAAAGGAGTCTTAGAGATTATGTCTAAGTTCCTCCTTTCAAAGTCATTTTTCTTTTCAATGTTGTAGTTATTGTATAAATTATTCTACTGGTTCTCCTCACCTCCATCTGCTTTAATTTATATGAGTCTTCTCAGCCTGTCTAAAACAGTCAATTTTGTCATTTCTTGTAGAATATATGGCATATTCACATACCATGATTTATTCAGGTTTTCCCAATTAATGGACACCTCCTTTGTTCACAGCTCTTTGTTGCAACAAAAAGTACTGCTAGAAATTTTTTTTGTATATATGAGTCATTAAAAAAATCTCTTTGGAATATAGATCTAGAAATGATATTGCTGGGTCAGAGGACATGCAGTTTGCCAACTTTTGAGGTACATTTCCAAAGTGCTTTGCAAAATAACTGGACCAATTTATAGTACTAACTCCTGTGCACCTATGCACCTATGTTCCCCTGACCCTCCAACAATTCTCATTTTTCCTTCTTTGTCATCTTTACCAATCTGCTATAGGTTTGAGGTAGAACCTTAGAATTGTTTTGATTTGCATTTCTCTATTAGTGATTTGGAGCATTTTTTTCATATAGTGGTTGATTGCATTGGTTCCTTCCTTTGAAAATTGTCTTTTGCTTTCTTTTACCTATTAGGGAATAGCTATTTAAAAAAATTATTTTTAATTTATGGAAGGAAACAAGCATTTCCACAACATAGTACAACTTAAAAAAGGATGATTGCACATGAAACTGCAAATCTACCAAGTACAACTTTTACTATTCCTTTCAAATATACAACAAAATTATCATGTGTATTTCTTTTTTCCTTTTTTCTTCCCTCCCTTTCTCACCATAGAGATGCCTGCCATTACACAAAATGTCATTATATGTTAGACAAAAATAGGCATATATAGTATGCATATATATGTAGAATGGTTCTATGCATACTTTGATTTATCATTTTTTTCTCTCAATGCAGATAGCATCTTTCTTCATATGTCCTTTATCATTCATTTGAGTATTTATAATAGTCAAAATAACTTATTCACTCAAAGTCGTTCTTAAAACAATGTTGCTATTGCTATATATAAGGTTCTCCTGGTTGTGCTCATTTCACTCTTCATTATTTCATTCAAGTCTTTCCATGTTTTCCTAAGATCATTGAGCTCACCATTTCTTATAGCACAAAAGTATTCCATCATAATCATATACCACAACTCATTCAGCCATTCCCCAATTGATGGGCATCCCTGCATTTTCCAGTTCTTTGTTGCCACAAAGACAGTTGCTATAAACATTTTAGAACATGGAGATTCTTTTCCTTTTTCCCTAATCATCTTTGGAAATAGACCAAGTAGTGGTATTGCAAGGTCAAAAGGTATAGGTAATTTAATGACTCTTTGGGCCTATTCCAGATTGTTCTATGAAATGGTTGGATCTGTTCACAATTTCCACCAGCAATGAATTAGTGTCCCAATCCTTCCATATCTCCTCCAGCATTTGTCATTTCCCCCTTCAATGATTTTAGCCAACATGGTAGGTATAAAATGATATCTCAAGATTGTTTTTATTTGCATTTCTCTAATCAACAATGTTTTATATAATTTTTTCATAAGACTATAAATCTGTTTGATTTCTTCATTTCTTCTATCATTCTTACATATCTATATTTCAGATATATATAAAACACATATTTGAATATTTGTGTACACATAAATATAGAAAACATTTACATATATGTTTTATATGTATATATTTATTCATATATATTGCTAATTAGGTGGTACAGTGGATAGAGCACTGGACTTGGAATCAGGAAGACTCATCTTCATGAGTTCAAAGCTGGCCTCAGTCACTTACTAGCTGTGTGACCCCTGGGCGTTATTTAACTCTTTTTGCCTTAGTCTCCTCATCTGTAAAATGAAGTAGAAAAGGAAATGGCAGACCACTCCAGTATCTCTGCCAAGAAAACCCAAAAATGGGGTCACAAAGAGTCAGACATGATTGAAATGATCAAACAACAACAAAAACATATCTATCTTTCCATTGTGTGAGATCTTGGTCCAAACCTAGTTTCTTGCAGATTGATTTCCAGTTTTCTCAACAGTTTTTGTTGAATAGTGAATACTTACTCCAGTATTTGGGGTCTTTGCGTTGATAAAACACTAAACTACTATGTTCTAACTTGTAATTATTGATTCTATTGATTCTCTATATTTAACCAGTACCAAGTCATTTTCATGATTTCTTCTCTATAGTACAGTTTAAGATCTGAAACTACCAGGTTCCCTTTCTTCCTGATTTTTTTCATCCTTTCCCTTGAGAATCTTGACAAAGATCATTATCTTCAATGAATTGTTTTTTCTAGCTCTCTGAAAGTAATCCTTTGATAGTTTGATTGATATGGCACCAGATAAGTAAATTAATTATGTAGCATTCTAATTTGTCTTATGTTATCATGGCCCAACCATTAGAAATTAATATCTTTCCACTATGGGTCAATCACCAAGCATTTATTAAATGCTTACTTTGTGCCAGGCACTGTATGTACTATGAGCAGGTAAGACAAATAGAAGCAAAAAGAGAGAGAGTCCTCAAGCTGGTTAAAGATGACACTAAAAAGCAAGCTGAAAGAGCAGGAGGAGGAGCGCTTTGCTTGGGGGGCATATTGGAGAAATCCAGATTGCAGCCTGGTGAGGAATGGAGAGAAGAGGCCTGTCTTTATTTTGTAAACAACATTTATAGTTGTATTCATAAAGTTGCTGTGTGTTTTGGTAAGTGGACTTCTAAATATTTTATATATTAGGAACTTATTTTGAATGGAATTTTTTTCCTATCTCTTCCTGCTGCATTTTGTCATTCAAGTTACTTATTTTATAGATTAGGAAATTGGTCCATGTAAGTATAATAACCTCTGATCACATAGCTGGTTAGTGTCATAGCATTATAGAATTTTAGAACTTGTCCTTATTGAACAAATTAAGAAACTGAGGCTCCATGGTCAGACATTATCAAGTCAGTGGTTAGGTCTTCTGTTAGGATAAAAGTCCCCAAATCCCAGACTTGCATTTTTCCCACTGAATGCTACTTCTGAGATTTACATTCAGCTAGGGAGAGAAGGACCCATAAGAGGGTGTAACTCCAAGGTAATATGCTTCATTTTCATGTCTAACTTATGGAATTAATATGCAATTTGATTAATTCACAGCCTTTATGTTAAAAATATTAATGAATAGTAATGGTAGTTTGCATCTTATAATGCAGTATAAGTGCAGCAAAAAGAGATTAACACTTGAAGTCAAACAGCCTTTGAATTTCATCTCTGTTACATTGCCTGAACAAGTTAGTTAACTGTTCTGGACCTCAATTTCCTCATCTCTGAAATGAAGTAGTTAGATTAGATGAATTCTTAGAATCTCATTTGGTTCTTAAAGAGAGAAGAGGGAAGAGATTATGTGTGTGAGGTGGGATGTAAACTGAGCCCTAGAGGATGGATGACCAAATGCATGGGGAGAGTAATAGCAGCATTCCAGAAGGGGTAATGGGGTGCTGGGAGGGGAGGGAGCACTGGGGGTGAGGGGGGAATTACAAGGCATTAATTATCCCATGAATTGAGGTCAAATTGGTTTTGTCTCATTATGAGGGAGAGTGACTAAGAATGGATGGAAGGAGAACAGGGACAGGTTTGCCTTAATCATCTGAATAATTACTTCAGTTCTCTTAATTTACAGGTACAGCATCTCATCCAAGCAATTATGCGACCCAGCCCCATTTATCTAGGAAGATTGGTGTATTAATCACTTTTCTTATCCATGGATGATATCACTACATTTTATGTCAAAGGATAACTTTCATGTCATTGAGAAAGGCCTTTTTTTAGGCCTTTCTCTAAAAGATTTCAGCAGGCTTCAATGTCTCATTTGTCATCAAACCTTACAACACGTTGAACACCCTCGCATATGGGAAGGATAGGCACATGATCTGGCCCTGTAATTTCATTGCAATTAGGAACTCCCAGGTGAGGGAGCTCCCTCTTACCAGTCCTGTTAGTCACCTTCTCTGCAGTTTAGTCTAAAACAGTTGCCTAGAGCAGTGACAGTGTTAAGTATTGGCCCAAGGTCACACAGCCAGTTATGTATCGCAGGCAGGATACGAACTCAAGTCTTCCTGGTTTCTGGGTCAGCTCCCTATCCATGGAAGGGGGAGGAAAAGGTCAGAATTGTTCTAAAATCTAGTTGGTTTTGTGTTTATAACCAGATGTCTCTATTGTTTTGTGGAACTGGATTGAAATTGTTTCAGGAAGAATGATTTACCGCTTTCAACGAGCCTCTGATTTGTTTTTTGTCCTCTGTACCCAGAGGCCCAGTGACTTCATGGTGTTGGGGTCAAGATACAGTGTGTCCAACTGTGGCTGATCAGACCAGTAGGCGCTCAGAAGGTCCTACCATAGGTTAGGCACAAACAGTCCATATGAACATTTAGAGTGGAGAGTTCTCTAAATTTGCACAGCTCACATTCCTTTTGAGTTACTGCAGTTCTGCTTCTCTCAGAACACAGTACCTTCTTTGATGTGGTTCTGTGCACTGTCTCCCATGTTTCAACAACCAATTCCGAAATTCTTCAAAGAAACCTTGAGGGTGTCCATGTACCACTTCTTCTGACCTCTGTGTGAGCACTTGTCTTGTCTAAGTTCTCCATAAAATCGTCTTTTAGGGAAACATATGTTTGGCATTCAAACAATGTGGCCAATCCATTGGGGTTGCACTATCTAGAGCAGAGTTTTGTTTTTCTTTTTTCTTATTAAATCTTATTTTTAATTTATGGAATAAAAAAAGCACTTCCAGAACATAGTACAATAAAAAAAAAGATGATTGCCCATCAAACTGCGAGTCTACAATGCACAACTTGCTATTTCTTATAAATATACAACAAAATTATCACCTAAATTTCTTTTTTTTCCTTTTCTTCCCCCCATTCCTGCTCTAAAGATGGCTACTATTAGACACAAATCGATATGTGTGAATGTAAAATTATTTTATGCATATTTATATTTATCAGTTTTCTGTAGGCAGATAACATCTTTCTTCATGTGTCCTTTATAGTTAACTTAGGTATTTATAATAGTCAAAATAACTTATTCGTTCAAAGTCATTCTTAAAATAATATTGCTGTTACCATAAATGATGTTCTCTTGGTTCTCTTCATTTCATTCTTCATTATTTCATGCAAGTCTTTCCATGTTTTTCTAAAATCATTGAGCTTATTGTTTCTTATAGAACAGTAGCATTCCATCACAATCATATACCACAACTTGTTCAGCCAATTGATGGGCAACCCTGCAATTTCCAGTTCCTTGCCACCATAAAGACTCTCCAAAACGATTGGATCAGTTTGCAATTCCCACCAACAATGAATTAGTGTCCCAATTTTTCCACATCCCCTCCAACATTTGTCACTATCCCCTTCAATATCTTAAGCCAATCTGGAAGGTGTAAAATGATATCTCAAGATTGATTTCATTTGCATTTCTCTAATCAATAATGATTTGGGTCATTTTTTCACATGACTATAAATTATTTTGATTTCTTCATCAGAAAACTACTTGTCCATGTTCTTTGGCCTTTTATCAATTGGGGAATGATTTGAAATCTTATAGATTTGACAAAGTTCTTTATATAGTTTATATATCTTTGTCTGATAAATTGTCTAAAATTCCCCCCCCCCAAGTTTTTGCTTTCCTTCTGATCTTGATTACATTTGATTTATTTGTACAAAACCTTTTTAATTTAACATAATCAAAATTATCCATTTTACACCTAACTTTGCTCTCTATCTCGTTTATTCATAAATTATTCACCTATTCATAATCTGACAAGCAATATGTTCTATGTTCTTCTAATTCTCTTGTAAAATCTTTTTGTATCTAAATCACATAGATATGTCAAAATAGATATTTGACCTTATCTTGGCAAATGGTTTAAGATATTGGTCTTTCTTTGCCCAGTTTTTGCCGTACTGCTTTCCAGTCTTCCCTCCCAAAATTTTACAAATCAATTTTTGTTCCCAAATCTTAAGTCTTTATACTTGTCAAATATAAGGTTATTATGTTTATTTGCCACTGTAAATTGTCTGTCTACTCTATTCCATTGATCAGCCTTTCTATTTCTTAGCCAGTACCAGTTAATTCCGATAATTAGTGCCTTATAATATAGTTTAAGATGCTAAACACTCCTTCCTTTACACTTTACACTTCCTTTACACTTTTTTTCATTATTTCATTTTATATTCTTAACTTTTGGTTTTTCCAAATGAATTTTGTTATTATTTTTTTTAATTCAATTTAAAAAAAATTTGGTAATTTAATTGGGATAGCATTGAATAGATATAAATTAGTTTTGGTTAAATTTTTATTTGTATTATATTAACCCTGCCTACCCATGAACAATTAATATTTCTCCAGTTATTTAAATCTGATTTTATTTGTATAAAAAGTTTTTTAAAATAATTTTGTTGATATAGTTTCTGGGTTTGTTTTGGCAAAATGTACTCCCAGGTGTTTTATACTGTCTGGAATAATTTTCAATGGGTTTTGTTTTGTTTTGTTTTTACTATCTTTTCTTGCAGAGTTTTGTTTGTGACATTGAGGAATGCTGATGATTTATATGGGTTTACTTTATATCCTGCTACTTTGCTAAAATTATTATTTCAACTAACTTTTTAGTTGAATCTTTGGGATTTTCCAAGTATATTATCATATCATCTGAAAAAACAGATAGTTTTATTATCTCAATCTCTATTCTGATTTCTTCTATTCCTTTTTCTTCTCTTATTGCTATTGCTAGAATTTCCATTACAATATTTAATAATATTGGTGACAGTGGTCATCCTTGTTTCACACCTGATCTTATTGGGAAGGCTTCTAGTTTTCCCCATTACAAATAATGCTTGCTGATGGTTTCAGATAATTTTTTAAAAATCAATTTAAGGAAAAATCCATTTATCCCAATACTTTCAAGTGTTTTTTTTAATGAAAATGAGTGTTTTTTGTTAAAAAGCTTTTTCTGCATCTATTGATATAATCACATGCTTTTTCTTTTATTATTTATATAATCAATTATGTTAATAATTTTCCTTATATTAAACCATCCCTGCATTCCTGGTATAAATCTCATTTGATCATACTGTATAATCTTTGGAATATATTGTTGTAATCTCTTAACTAGTATTTTATTTAGGATTTTTGCATCCATATTCATTAGTGAAGTTGGTTTATAATTTTTTTAAGATTTTTAATTTTTTAAGACTGTTTTCAGTCTTCCTGGTTTAGGTATCAGTGTCATATTTGTTTCATAAAATGGATTTGGTAGGATCCCTTCTTTACCTATTATTCCAAATAATTTATTTAATATTGGAATTAGTTGATCTTTAAATGGTTGATAGAATTCACTTGCAAATCCATCTGTTCCTGGTGCTTTTCTCTTAAGAAGCTCATTTATGGCCTGTTCAATTTCCTTTTCTAAAATAGGTCTATTTAGATATTATATTTCTTCTGCTGCTAATATAGGTGATTTATATTTTTGTAAATATTTTTCTATTCCATTTAAAGTGTTAAATGTATTGGCATATAATTGGGAAAAATAAATCCTTATAATTAATTTTATCTTTGCGGTATATTCACCTTTTTCATTTGATTCTTATGATTTTGTTTTCTTCTCTCTCTTTTTAAATCAAATTAACCAATTGTTTATCTATTTTATTTTGTTTTGTTTTTTAATAAAACCAAGTCCTAGTTTTATTTGCAAATTCAATGATTGTTTAACTCTCAGTTTTATTAATTTCACCTGTAATTTTTAGGATTTCTAATTTAGTGTTTAATTGGGGATTTTAATTTGTTCTTTTTCTAATTTTTTAAAAATTGCATGCCCAATTCATTAGTCTGCTCTTTCTCTATTTAATTGATAAAAGCATTTAGAGAAATAAATTTGTCTCTAATCACTGCTTTTGCTGCATCCCATAGATTGTGATATGTTGTCTCAATATTGTCATTTTCCTTAATGAAATTATTGTTTCTATGATTTGTTCTTTAACCCACTTATTCTTTAAGATTAGATTATATAACCTCCAATTAGTTTTTAATATGTTTTCTTCATCCCTTATTAAATACAATTTTATTACATTATGATCTGAAAAGGACACATTTAATATTTCTGCTTTTAACTATAAAATTTTTATGTATTTATAATGGGTACAAACAATAAAAAGTTGTACGCCATCTCTTACTCCACATTTGTCTTGGGCTGTAACCTTTTCAAGTTAAATAATTTACCATCAGATGCCATTTTTGTCCTCATTGAAGGTGTTTGACAACATTGTTGAAAACATCATATTAAAAAGCATGGGAGCAAGTTCACAATCCTGCTTCACTCTGTTGGTGACTGGTAAAGCTTGAGAGCACCGTCCATTATTCACAACCCATGCAAGCTTGCCATCATGGAAATGGTGTATAATGCTGATGAACTTCTCTGGGCAACCAAATTTTGCCATGATCTTCCATAAAGCTCTCATAACTAATAACTAATAGTATCTAACTCTCATAACTAATAACTAATAGTATCTAAGGCCTTGGTCAAATTGACAAACTATTGTGTACAGACCTCAGAACAAGAGGCCTCTGATTTTAGCGATGCATTGAAGAAAGGAGTCTGAGAAAAGCCAGATCCCAGCAGATAGATTATATAGTACAATTTCTAATGACTAAATCTTAAAGCCTTTTAAAAATGTAAGCACCTGATAGTTGCATTAATTTAGTTATTTCAGGGAATGAAACTAAAATTCAAGTGTTTTGAACACTATATTTTGTAATTTATTTGGGGAGTTACCTGTAAAATAATGAATGAGGAAACTGAAGCATAGGCAGATTAAATCACTTGCCTGGAGTAACATAGCAAGCACCAGTCTGAGGCAGGATTCAAACCCAGGTCTTTCTAACTCCAAATATAGTGCTCAGTTAATCTTATAGGCGAATTGGTAAATTATAGATGGTAAAATGGATAGCAATTCCTAACTGTGGAACTATCTAGTCTTTAATGTTTGAATTAACAATGGCAAAGATTTTGAATGGAACAGACTTTTTCTCCTAATATTAGCAGGATCAATCATTTGGCAGAGGAGTAGTTTCTCTGCATGTACTACAATGTACATTTCCCACCATCATTTTGAGGAATGTTAGTAACTAGTATTGTGATCATAGAAAGGTAAAGAGACCTAAATTCCACTGCAGATGCACAACATAGACCATTGATGTCAAACAAATAGAAAAAAAGGCCACTGATCTGTCCATCCATACAATTTGAATATCTGTACAAGGGCCCTACAGGCGCCATTATTGACTGTTGTAAAATGTAATATTTTGATAATTGCAGTAATTGGCTTCCTTTGTAATACTGTGTGCTTTAGTTTATGCTTTTAAAAAAAATTTCCTGAGAAGGGGAAAGGAATGAGAAGAAACATTTATATGTTATTGTCTGTGTCGTTCAGTTGCTCAGTCATTTATGAATCTTAGTGACCCTGTGGAGATGGGGTTTTCTTGGCAAAGATACTGGAATGATTTGCCATTTCCTTCTCCAATACGTTACCATTTTACAGATGAGGAACTGAGGCAAATAGGGTTAAATGGGGTTAAATAGGAATTATACAACTAGTAAGTATCTGAGCCTGGCTTTGAACTCAGATCTTCTTGACTGAGCCATTCTCTATCCACTCACCACCTAGCTGCCCTCAAACATTCATGTAGATAATACCTATTATGTGCCAGACACTGAGCTAAGTGATTCACAAATACTATTACATTTGATCTTCACAGCATTTCTACAAGGTGGGTGCTTTTTTAAAAAATCCCCATTTTACACTTGAGGAAACTGAGGCAAACATGCTAAGTGACTTTCCCAGGGTCACACAACTAGTAAATGTCTAAGTTTGGATTTCAGTTTGGGTGTTCCTGACTCTAGGTGCAGCTCTTTATCTACCATAGTTTTCACCAGACTACCAAAGGCATCTATGGCACTGAAAAGGTTAGGAATCCCTGATCTAAAGGAATGTTCCAATACAGGAAAAATACAGGTCAGTTATCGCCTCTTAATTGCTGAATCTAGTAGCCTTTTCTCAGTCACGATCCTCTCTTTGACCTTTCTGCATCATTTCACATTTTTGGTCTCCCCCTCTTGAATACTGTCTTCTACATTGATTTCTACAATATGGTTCTCCTGCTTCTCTGTGTACATTTTCTGACCACTCACTCCTCAGGTTCTTTGACTGGTTCATTGTGCTCCTATTCTCCAATAAGCATAGCCTTTTCCAAAGTCTCTTCTGGCACACTCTCCTGTGCTGATCTCACTTACTCCCCTGACTCCAATGATAACGTCTATGCAGATAACTCCCAAGACTAGCTCATCTCCCTCCTGAGCCCCAGCCCAGTGGCCACTGAACATCTCTACCTGAAAATCTTGCCAGCACTGCAAATGTATCATGTCCAAAACTGCAGTAAGTGATAATGGCCACCATGTACAACGCAGAACCCAGAAAGACATGGGTTTGAATCCAGCCTCTGATATTAGATGAGTATCACTTAACCCCTATGAGTCTTGATATTCTCACTTCTAAAATGGAGATAATATCTTAGTGACTTCCTCACAAAACACTTCCTGAATCTTAAAGCACCCTAGGTCAGCTATTGTAATTACTCCCCCAAACCTGCCCTTCCCCCCAATTTTCCTTTTTTGTTACTGAATTTTTTAAAAACCACCATTATTTCTGCAGCTGTTTATGTGCAATCAGATAATCAACTGATCAGAGTAAAAGTCAAAACCAAACATTCCACATTAGAAAACAGGATAAAGATGAAAATAAGACTCTGTACGACATCTTTAGCTTTCCTTATTTAAACAAGTTGTTGATGCTGAGAAATGGGAAATGGATAAAAGCAAAGACGGTGATTCTAATGATCATCACTCCCTACAGGAATTTAACAGATATAAAACAGTTGCCACAAGGACACCAGAAGAACCAAGAAACCACTTCAGGCAACAGATGCTTAATCACCTTGACAAGCTGAGGGATATGGCCACCAAGGACAATACTGGCTCAGAATACGATGTCATTTTCAAGACATTATGGAGGGGCGTGAAAGAAGAGTAAGATATGAGTACATAACAGGGTTTTTTGTAGATAAAGGAACCCATAGGAAGTTTGGTGGGAGATCTCAACTAAGTCAGTTTATCACAATAAGCCGATGAAACTAGAATAAGGACAATAAATAGAAATAAAATTGGAAACTTTTACCTGCCTTTCTGTAGCAATCCTTTCTCATTGTCAATGACAGAAGAACCACCACATTAGGACTCTATATCTTTAGTACCTCATCATGTGCTATGTGAAGAACTGGAAATGACATTTAAGAACTTGAAATCAGGAAAAGAAGTTGGACCTGATTAAGTATATTCAAAAGCAGCTGGATAGAACATACAAACTGGAATCAGTCATGTTTGAATTCAAATCCAACTTCAAATACTTAGTAGCTATGTGACCCTGGGTAAGTTTCATCTTTGTCTGCCTCAGTTTCCTCATCTGTAAAATGGGAGTAAAAATAAAAAGCCACCTCACAAAGTTGTTGTGATGATAAGATAATATGTGTAAAGCATTTTGCAGATCTTAAAGTGCTACATGATAAATAGTTATTATTATACTCAGAAGAAAAAGGCTCTTTGCTGATGGTGCCAATTATCTAGTAAAATCCTGAAATTTGCACCAGATTGAATAGTGATTTTTTTAATCCAATAAAAAAACTATAGTAAGTGACATATTCTGCACAAGAGGTAAACCAGGAGCCCACCAATATTAGTAAAGGGGTTTCTTCAAGCAAAGTGAGAGCCAAAAGTACTAGAAACAGGACATGTGCAGGTGATAAAGCTTTGTATCTGGAGGCAATCAGAGCTAAGGGCTCGTCTATCTGTACAGTGATGTCGTCTGTCTCTCATATCTGGAATAGACTCCCTCTTCATCTCTAGACCTGTAGAAATCCTTCATGTCTGTTAAGGGACTGCTCTGGTACTACCTCCTTCATAAAAAACTAAAAGTGACTTTTCCCTCCTCAAATTTTTCTATGACACTTTGTCTTTCCTTTTCTCCTATCTCATACTACCTTTAATTATACTTATTTAAATGCAGGGGGATTGCTTCTAGTAGACTGTAAGCTCCTTGAGGTCAAAATGTCTTTCAATTTTTGGCTTTGTAGCCTAGCACCAAATTCAGGGCTTTGTACAAAAGAGGAATTTGATAAATGGTTTTTTATTTGATTTGAAGGAGATAATTTTACTTAAAGCAAATTATTAGTGGGGTTGGGAGTTGGTTCCTTTTTATTTCTTTTCTCCTTTTAGCATTTTCTGGTTAAGTACATGAAGATCCATTTCAATAGTATAATAATGGGAATATTAGAATATTCATTTGTCTGTTGCCCATTCTATAAGAGTTCCAAGAAGATAAGGCTCTCCTGTTGTGCTGCATTAATGTCTGCTCTGTTTCTTTTAATTGGGAATCTGAAGACCTGGGTATTTAGAGCTCTTCTGAAGATCTCAGTGCACTAGAACAGGCGTGGGGAACCTGCAGACTAGAACTTTTCCCCATGGACATGGACAACATCTGCAAAGTAGGAGCATTAAGTGACTAATCCAGAAACTAAAAGAAGAAAAAGAACTGGCCCACCAAGAGTTTACAAATGAGAAAGAGCAGCAGACATAAAACCAATACTTCTATTTTACATTTACACATCTGTGTACATGGTGTCTCCACCCTGTCCTACCACCTCAAGACCTCCTCCAGAGAAGTTCCTTGAGGGCATGCCCTCTTTCTTGGTATTATTAGCTCCTACTATAGTGACTGGCATATAGTAGATACATAATGACTTATCGAATTAGATTGAATTGAGGGAAATAAAGTAGATATAAATGCATGGAAAAAGAGGTTAGACTTTGGGGACTTTTTAAAGTTGAATTCATATTTAGCATGGGTTCTCAAATAAACAGAAAAAGTTTTTGGAATCTATGGAAATTACCTAAGATGTTCAAAATACTGCTTTCTTTCCTTTTTAACTACTTTTTTAAATAAGCAAAAATCTACCCTCTTTCCTTCTACTCACTCCAACTAAAAATGAAAGAAAAATAAAACATGTCTTATAAACATGTATAGTGAAGCAAAACCAATTTCCCCATTGTCCCTGTCCAAAAGAAAAAAAAATGTGGGGAGACAGAAAGACATACAGACAAAAATTCCTCAATCTGTACAATAAGTCTTTCAGTCTTTATCAGGAGGTGGATAGCATATTTCATTATTAGTCCTCTGGAACTGTGGTTGGTCATTATATTGATCAGAATTCCCATTCTTTACCACTGCAAGAAGAGCTATAAATATTTTTGTACATCCTTTGTTTTGCCTAGTACTGATCCTTCCCTTAATTTGTCCCCTCTCTATTTTCCATTCTCTTTTCTCCCCTTTTGCTTTTTTCCAATTAAGTGAAATCTATTTCTGTGTCCAGTGCTCTGTGTGTGTATTCTTCTCTGCTTTGACTACTTCAGATGAGAGTCCACCTTCCTCCTTATTTGTATGGATTTCAACATATATACCCTGATTATGTGAGATACTTTTCCCAACTTTCCTTTCTCTTTCCCCCTAGTGTATTCTCTTTCCCTCTATTTCCATTATTCTTTTATGATAAGCAAGGCATAACCATTTCAGAGCCTTCTAATTAAATCTCAGATTATGATAGGGTTCAGAGGGAACACATGCCATATCCCCATATTAGAATGTAAGCCATTTATCTTTGTTTATTTCCGTATGATTGTTCATTCTTATTTACCTTGTTATGTTTCTCTTAACACCTATGCTTGAACTTGAGAGTGTCTGTGTAGGTCTGGTCTTTTCATCAGGAGTGCTTAGAAGTCCTCCTCTATTTGATTAAAGATCCATTTAATTCCTTGTAGGATAATAGTCTGTTTATCTGGGTTATTCTTTGCTGTAAGCCTATATTTTTGTCTTCTCGAATATCATATTCCAAGCTCTCCACTTCTTCATAGTGATGGCTGCTAAATCATGTATGATTTTGACTATGACTCCTTGGCACTTGAATTTCTAATATCTGGATATTTGTAGTATGTTTTCTTTGATCTGGAAGCTCTATATTTTGGAGATACTGTTCCTGGGATTTTAGGATTTCATTCAGGAAGTGACTGGTGGCTTCTTTCTATTTCTACTTTGTCCTCTTATTTAAAAAAGATCTGGGCAATATTCTCATAAGATTTCTTGAAATATGGTGTCTAGTTCCCCTCCCCCCTTTTAATTTGGTCATGGCTTTCAGGCAGTCCAATTATTCTTTTTTCTTCTCTGTTTAAAATATTGGTTGTTTTTGCTTATGAGATACTTTATATTTTCTTCTATTTATCAATCCTTCAAGCTTCTCTTTGTTCTGAGATTTCTGCCCTGTTTATCCATCTGCAGGTTTCAGAATGAGCTAGAAGCTAGTACTGAGACCATGCTCTTCTCCTATCAGAGTCACAAAACTGCTGCTTGCATCTGAACTTGCTCACTGGTAACTTTCTGTATCCTACATGAGGTCACAGTGCCCCTATATAGGGCTAGGACCTTCTCTTGCCCTAGTTCAAGCTTTGCTGAAGCATGTCCCTGACCAGAACCCTGTTCCTCATGTCCATGGACTTCTCTACCTGTCTCAATATGCCAACCTGGGCTAGAAAAGCCACTCACTAAGACTTTTTCTTGGATTGTCCCCATTAGAATTCAGTCTGGTGGTTTTCTAGATCTTTTTAGAGGAGTTTTGATGTGAATCATGTTGTACTCTGCCATTTTTCCTCTGCCTTCAAAATACTGTTTAATTTCAGTTGTACTCATTTGGATATATCTCTAGCCTAGAAACTACCCCTGGCTTTTAAGAAGTTAAGTACCATATTGCTTTGAGAAAGTATAAATTTACCTTAAAATTCACCTTATCTTAACAGGGGAATTAAATTTGATTTAGTCAGGGTTAGTCATTTCATAATTCTGGACTCAGAAAGCATTATATCTCATAGTTCAATAAATGGCGTGGAAATGACACTTATATCTGACCAGGAAGCCAATAGGCAAGGCTACTTGTTGGACAGATGTATATTTTTGCCTAGCTGTGATTTCCTATCTTTTCTCACTAACTTAGTACTTTCATCTTTCCTATGTCACGTAAATGCTGGGAACTCACACCTGACTGAGTTTAATTCATTTCAGTTAACTCTCCATTTTCAAAAAGTTTGATTTCTCTCTCAAGTCAATTGAAATAGTGTATTTTACTTAAGCTTCCTACAAGATGTTGGAAGGTGGTGGGTGAAACCAGTGTGTGCCTATGGCAACGGGAATAGCCTGTTTTGTTTGCAATTCAGAGACATTGAACAGATGGAGATGTCTTTTTCATAATCAACTCTTTACATAATAGATCAGAGAGGATGATTTCTTCTTTAGAGAGATACTGATACCTGATATAAAACTGTGCTGAGTGGATAAAGCTACTGGATATCATAATTGCTTTGCAGAAACATAAATGAAAGTGTTTGGCAGGTTAGAGGTGATTTTTAATACACATTTATAATCTTTCCCCTAAGAAGTTCATTTTAGGAGGGAAGAGACTGCATTGGAATTAAATGAGTTAGAAGTAAGGGGATTTTGCAGAATTGCACATTAACTCTAAAGCCCAGGGGGCTCTGTAGGGGACTCAGCTTACAAAGTTCATGTTGTGAGGACCAGACCCCAGGGAGGAGATCAGATTCTCTCTCTGACTCTGTTTCTACCCTAGAGTAACTCTAGGTAACTGTAACAGTAACTCAATATGCCAACCTGGTTGGTTCCAAGGTACTCGATGAATGGGTACTAGTCAATCAGTTAGTCAGTAAACATTTATTTAGCACTTGCTATGCTCCAAGCACTGTGCTATAAGGCAGGAAATTTTTTAAAAAGGCAAGACTAATCCCTACTCTGAAGATGTTCACATTCTAATAGGGGAGATAGCACACAAATAACTATATACATAACAAGATATATACATATTAGATGGAAGATAATCTCAGAGGGAAGGTACTAGCATTAAAGGGAATCAGTTATGGGATAGTTATTTATTTCTTCCATCCCCAAAACTTCATAAAAGATAGAGGACTCAAACACATGCATGAGTAAATACAGGAAACAAAAAATTCAAATAACCAATTACACTCATTATATTACCTAGATAGTGAAATCCTTTTGTAGAACTACCAAACAGATACTTCATATTCCGTTCAAAACTGCTTTGCCCAAGCAGATCACAACTACTAGTTTAGCTTGGTAGTTTAGCAAATCTCCTGTCCAATCAGGTCATAGCTTTCTTTTAGTTCTTCAGAGATGTTGGATGAACCCAGTAGTGGGCCTCTTTTTCTCAGAGAAGCTTGCTGTAATGGAAATCTCTTCACTCTGGAGAGGGAAGATTCTAAAACTCTAACTGAATTCTAAACTCGAGAACTCTCTCAGGAACAAGGTAGCTGCCAAGTCTTTAAATAGCTGTTTCTCAAGAACACTAGTGACTGACCATTGCTCATAGAGGGCAGAAGGCTGAAGAAGGTATTCAGAGACTCAAGATCCAGTCTCAGGTTCATGTTGCCAAATGTTTCTGTTTCAAACCACCATTGCTTCTCTTAAGGGAGGAAGGGGGAAGTTGAAGAGGGCAGAGAAAATCCTTCCTCTCACCACTGAATGTCCAAGGGAGAAAGAGTCCCAAGGCAGAAAATGAGTCCAAAGTGATACTCAGTTGCCAGTCATCTTGGATAAGACCACTCTCACTGAGGAGCAATCTGAAGTTCCCTGTGTCATCTCAGCAAGGGCTAATATTACATATGGCTAGTCATGGCAGCTAGGCAGCACAATGTAAAAAGTCAAAAAGACCTGAATTCAAATCTGACCGCAGATACTTACTAACTGTGTGACCCATGGCAAGTCACTTAATCCTATTTGCCTCAGTTTCCTCATCTGGAAAACGAGCCCGAGAAAGAAATGGCAAACCATTCCAGTATCTTTGCCAAGAAAACCACAAATGGGGTCACGAAGACTTAGACACAACTGAAACAACACAACAACAATGAAAAGGTCTGTCCACTTCAATGAGCATTGAAAAATATAGGGAAATTTAAAAAAAAAAGGAAAAATATAGGCATTCATCCAATTTAGGAAAAGGTTGAAAGATGTGTTCGTGGCATCCCAAGGCTGACCTCTGACTGCCTTTGCCCATAGAAACAATGGTATATATGGTGGTTAAGTATAGATGAAGTTATACTATGAATACCATAGTAGAAGTACATTATGGATTTTTTTTAAAGGTTTTTGTAGGCTGGCCCAGAAACCTAGCTACCATGTATTGACATTGTTTCTATGGGAAAACATGTTCTGATTTTCCAACAGCTGTCTGGCTTTGGGGAATTTCTGGAACACAAGTTGTTTGTAAATTAGGAACTACTTGTGTGTCAGCCTTTATCACTGAATGCCAAATAATAAATGGGAGTGAATGACATTTACTATGCTGGTGGCGAGGAGCACAGGACAACTACTTCTGTAATGTCTGAACATTTTGTCATTAGGGAGAGCACGTTTCCCAGAGTACTAGGAGGGGGAGCCTACCTCATTGGATTGGGAAAAAAACAACAAAACTCGAGGGCTATGTGAGTGATTAACCTTAATAAGGTCAGGCTGGTTAGGTATCTCCCCATAGTTTCCAGCGTAAAGATCTTTCAAGCCAGACGTTCTTTTGCTTCTGCATCTAGGTTTGTGGTTATATAACTGCTGTTTTCAAACAATTGCTCTCTCTCTCTCTCTCTCTCTCTCTCTCCCTCTCCCCCCCCCTCCCCCCCCCCTCTCTCCCCCCCTCCCCCCCCCCCCCCCCTCCGCCCTCCCCGAGGCACACTTCTCTGCCCATGTATGGTAACGGGCTCTGAAAGCTGTTGGAGTGAACTTAGCAGGTCAGACCCTTATTAGGATTAAAGTTTAAATGTAAACAGCTGCAAGTGCTGAGATTAAGGATCCCTTGTGTTTTATTGGAGTACACAATCCTGCTCACAAATGTCTCTGATAACTGGGCAGGACACTCAGAATTTGGTTTTAGCAAACCCCGCAGCATTGAAAGGAAGAAGCATCTACATGACTTGCCTTTGTGGATCTGGTCTCAGAACTGGACACCAATCAGGTTCATAGACAGGAGCTTAGATTTAGATCTTAGTTGAAGTCTTAAGGTCCTCTAGACAAACCCTCCCATTTTACAGATGAAGAAACTGAGTCCAGAGGAGGACAATCAGGATGATGACAGGCCTTGAATCTGTGGCATATAAGAATTTTTAGAAGCAACTGAATGTGTTTAGCATGGAGAAAAGACATCTAATTGGGAAGGGAGAGAGGTAGGGTGGGAAATGACAGCTGTCTTCAAGTATTTTAAGGGCTATCCTGTGGAAGAGAGATTAAACTTGGTCTTTTTGGCTCCAGAGGGTGGAACCAGGAGCAATTGCTAGGTGGCAATGGATAGGAATTACAAAGAAATAATTAAGGCTTAAAGTCAGAAAAAACTTCCTAGCAATGAGAGCTTGTCTTGAGATGTGATGGGCCCCCAGGAGGTCTTCAAGTATAAGCTGAAAAAAGGTATGTTATAGTGGTGATTCTTTTTTGTGTGTGGATTAGACAAGATGGCTTCTAAGCCAAATTACCTAATTTTGAATTAATGCTATTATTAGTCTTCAACTGTCTATAAATAAAGATCATAGAATTAGTGCTGGAAGGGACTTTACATAATATCTAGTCCCATGCTCTCACTTTTTACAAATAAAGAAACTAAAGCCCAATGGCCAATGAAGGGACCTGCCTGTGGCCACAGGAAGCAAATGGTAGAACTAGAACTCAAGCCTAGGTCTTAAAAAAAGAAGTTTATTGATGTCTTTCATAGCCCAGTTGTTCCTGGCTATACCCTTCATCCTCCCTATTGCCATTTCAGAAATTAAAACCTCACTTGTAATGAAGGGAAATAGTTAAGACATGAAAATCCCAATGCAATGGCTTAGTGTGGCAGTATCTACAACACTGTGCTCTAGCATTGTCCCCATCTCCGCACACCCTCTGCAACCCAGGCCTTTGGAGTGACAGTCCAATGCTATTGTTTTATATTGATCATCCTTCCACAGGAACCTGTGATATAACTTCAATTGAGCAGCAGCTATTTCCACTTTTCTTCCCTTTTTAAATCAAGGATGCTGCTTTAGTTTCTGGAAAAGAAAGTGTTATTGATACTACAATGTACAGACGTGAAGATATTTTACAGTCACTGCATCATTGTGGATTTCTATTTAGTCTGTCACCTGCACTTTTACTCTCTATTGACTGTCATTTTCTCTTTCAAATGTTTGTCCAACAAGAGTAGAGAGTTTAGAGCTGACTCAAAGTGAAATTGTGATGCTTGTCTTCCCTCTTCTCTCTGTATTCCATCAATCAATTTGGGCTAATCCTCTAGCATCGTTTCTCTCTTCAAAATCACTTCTGCGAAGTTTATATGTTATGGTAAGGCTTAAATATTTTACACCTCAAAAGAATGTTTGTCTTTTTATCAGTGGGGCAAAGTCTAAGCCAAAGGAATGAATTAGCAATAGTGAAAGTCAGACATGAGCAAATTCAGGAGATTTTTGTTTGGGGGTAAGGGTGGAAAAGGGCTGACCTGGAACCCCCGAAATCATGCCAAAGGCCTCCGAGTTTTAACCTTAAGACCACTATAAAAATGAGACAAAAGATTGTTCTAGGTCACAGATGGATAGATCCCTAACAAGGGAAGGGAACAGGCATTTGTGAAGTACTTACTATACGCCATGCCCTCTACTCACTACTTTACAAATATCCTCTTATCAGCCTTGGAAGGTAGATGCTATTGTTATCCTCAGTTTATGTTGAGGAAACTGAGACAGAGCTCAAGTGACTTGCCCAGGATCACACAGCTAGGAAGTGTCAAAGACTGACTTTGAACTCAGTTCTTCCCTGACCCCAGGCCCACCATCCTATTCACTGTACTACCTTATTGTTCTTGGTGTTGTTCATTCATTCAGTCATGTCCAACTTTTTGTGACCCCATGGACCAGCACACACCAACCCCTTCTATCCTCCACTCTCTCTCAGAGTCTGTCCAAGTTCATATTTGTTACATACATGACATCTATCCCTCTTATCTTCTTCTGTCACCTTTTCCTTTAGCCTTCAATCTTTCTCAGTGAGTCCCATCTTCTCATTATGTGGCCAAAGTATTTAAGCTTCAACTTCAGTATTTGTCCTTCCAAAGAAGAATCTGAATTAATTTCTTTAAGTATTGACTGATTTGATCTCCTTGCTATCCAAGGGACTCTCAAAAGTCTTCTCCAGCATCACAGTTTTAAATCATCTTTGGCATTCTGCTTTCCTTATCGTCCAATACTCAAAGACATGCATCACTACTGAAAAAGTATAGCTTTGACTATACAGATCTTAGTTGATAAGGTAGTATCACTATTTTTAATGTGCTGACAAGATTTGCCATAGCTTTCCTTCCAAGGAGCAAGCATCTTTTCATTTCCAGTTGCCATTTGCAGTGATCTTTGAGCCTAAGAATATAAAATCTGACACTGCTTCCATTTTTTATTCTATTTGTCAGGAAGTGATGGGATTTGGGAGAAATTTTGACACTCATAGTTGTTGGTACTTTCTTCCCAATCCAATTGGTTCTTGTTCTCGTCATTGTCTTGGTTCTCTCCTGAGATTTCTTTTAGAAGGGTTAGGAAATCCCCATTAGCAGGCTTTCTTTAATGCTGGTGTGTGTATATATATGTATATACACATATACATGTGTATACTCACACTATATATGCATGCACACATACATTCCATACACGTGTATGTATCTCTCTATCCAAAATGGCTGCTCAGTCCCTAGTGATTACACAAAGTTACAGAATGTTGTTCTGGTGTTTTGCATAATCTCCATGAAAAATTTCATTTTCTGTGGCTTGTAAATTCAGTACACTAAATATTTACTAAGCACCTGCTAAGTATGGCACTGTGCACAAGAGATACAAAAAACAAAACCCCAAACAGCTGCTGATTTTAAGGAACTTACATCCTACTGGAGGCTGCTAGATAGCTCAATAGTTAAGAGCTTCCTGCTTCAAACACTAGCTGTGTGACCCTGGGCAAGTCCCTTAACCTCTTTGATCTTGAATTTCTCTATCTGTTAAAAAAAATCCTCACAGGGTTGTGGTGAGGGGCAAATAGAATTAACATAAGTAAAAAGCTTTCTAAGCTTTAAAGTGATATAAAAAATACTAGACATTATTATTATACTAGAAGCTATTGTTATATTATATTATTATTATGCTAGAAGCTAAATATCAAGTACACAGACAAGTACATTTTTAAAACATACCAATGGATCTGTGATCTCATTGGGATACATGTTCCTGTCAACAATGTAATTCAAAACCCATGGAGACAGACAGCTAAGTGACCCAGTGGAGAAAGAACTGGATCTGGAGTCAGAAAGACCTGAGTTTATATCTAGACTTAGGCACTTAGCTGTGTGACCCTGGGCAAGTCACCAAGTCTCTGTTTGCCTTAGTTTCTTCAAATGTAAAATGAGCATAATAATGGCACCTACCTCTCAGGGCTGTTTGGAGTATCAAAGAAGATAATATCTTTGAAATGCTTCACACAGTTTCTGGCACACAGTAGGCACATTAAAATACATGTTTTCTTCCTTGCTTCCTTCCTTGTCATATTTGTGACTCATCCATTTTTTCCTATAAGTTCACTATAAGTTGTCTGTTCACTGTTGCTCTCTCCTAGTTTCATAAAGATACTAGTAAATCACAGGCTGTCTGTCCACTGGTTGTCTCTTGCTCTCATCACACAACCAGTCTAATTTTCTTTTTCAGTCATAGTTTTCTGATGATAACCTCTACACTGCTTCTCCTTCAAAGTTTCTTGTTTGTTCTATGTTGCAGTCTTCTCACATCCACCATGCAGCTCTCCATTGCCCTCTGAATGATGCTTATTTTTAACTTTTAGGAACTTGTCAAACTTCTCTATTGACCCCAAATTTCTCCCAGAAACAAAGATCCAAGTTTTTAATACTAGTAGTCGACTAGTGTTATTGTATGGCTGTGAAACAGTCTCTAAGGAGTTTTATTTACATATATATATATATATATTCAATAAACATACACACACATATAATTGTATGGAAATATGTGTGTTTCTTGATCTTGGAATCTGGCCATGTATTGGAGAAACCATGGTGATGGGTTAGGGTTGGATCAGGATTCTATTAGCCTTTGCTGGAAGAATGTAGCAGATTGACCAATTATTGGATGAAATGAACTCCCCTCTGTCTCAGATTTAGGGAAAATAGTACCCCTTTAACTGAACTATTCCTCCAAAATCACTGGCTCCCCTCTCCACAAAGGTCCAAGGCTGAACTGGGGAAACTGAACCACTTGCTGTCAGAAACATTTGGTTTTGGCTCCTCTTTCTCTCCAATGCAAAATGCAGGTCAGTCCTTTCCCCTTGTGTGTTCTATCCATCCTCTTTCATTTCCCATTTACAACCTTGTTTTGTGTGTGAGGTTATTTATAATGATAGAGGTTACAAAGAAGGCTATTTCAGATAAAAGTGGGAATCCATCTGTCCTCTTCCCACCCAGGGAGTCACTGAAGTGATTTTTTTTTTCCTGGAACATCACAAACTAGGGGTCAGCTCACTTTAGTTTTTCTTAGCCAGCTAGAGGGAATAAGCAGGAGAAGCAATAGGCAGGGGATAATTAATAATATGAAGCAAGTTATATTCCACTCTGCCAGTGTTATTAGCAAGTCAAAACTCAGCATAAAAGCAGAAAAGAGGAAAGGGATTTGAGCCTGGAGACCTGTTGGAATCCTTTAGCAGCAGACATCTGGATTCCCTCAGCCAGAATCCATTACCCACACCTATTTTCCCTTACAGTGGTTTAATGGTGAATGAGAATAATCAGGGAGTGAGTGTAGCACCAGTGCAATATTCGCAGTGCCTATGGTCACTATAAATATACCTGCATGGTGCTCAATCACAAAATATAACAGACTCTCCATATAGACGACAGGAGCAAAAACATTTATTCAGATACCAGAAAACCAAATCCCCAAACCAGTAAGCTGATTCCATCATAGTAGCAAAGAAGTTAATAAGCCACAACAACACCGTGAGCAACCACCATCCTTTAGCCTTCCCACAAACCAATACAAGATCAATATTTATTCACAAGCCTATCTGTCTCCCTCAGAAGCAAATTGTCCTCCCTCCAGTCTAGCTTGCTGTGACTCCCAGCTTCCTGTCGGCTCTGCTTCACCCTCCAGCAAACTCTTCCCAACACAGGCTCCATGTGATTACATTCAACCTATTAGGGGGCAGAGTATATTTTCAAAGCAGGGAATGTCTTCAAATTCCCTTAAGCTTATTAAGGGGCAGGGAAGGTCTTCAAATTCCCATTACTATTACAGTGAGGGACTCCTCCTACCCACTCATACCTATCTCTGGTATTTACTTACATGTATAATTCCTATTTACATTATATGTATTTGTATTACACCTGGGGTCTGTATCTCATACACAGAGACAAATACTCACATGATTAGAAAGCAATGTGATGGAGAAGGGGAACACCAACAACTTGGGGAATCAGTGAATATGTCTGTTAAGCGGTGCCCTTTGACCTGAGCCTTGAAGGAAGTTAATATTCCAAACGAAATCATCAGAATGACCAGAGGGTGATGGATTTTTCCACCAGAGAAACTCTCAAACTTATCAATTCAGGTATAGAGGAGCTACAATCCTTGTTGGTAGAGGAAGTATCCACAGTGGTGAAAGCACAGAATTAGAAAATAATTGCTATTTTGTTAGCATTTGATTCTTACAGATCTCTTTTTAGTCCCCCCCCTTTCTTTGTACTTCTTCATCTAAGCCTTTTCCTTCTTTCTTCAGAATCACTTCCTTTTCTTTAGAATTCCATACATTCAACATACTGCTTGCCATTGCATTAAAAAGAATTGTCCCCCTTCAGTAGATAGTTTTTAAGCTGACTTTGTTAAATTTTAGAAAATTGTCTAATTTGAATTGAATCCTGTAAACTAAAAGGAAACAAACAAATTAATAAATTAAAGTTTAAAAAAAAAAGAAAGATGAGGGACTACAGGTTCAGATCAGTGAATATGCCATCAAGTCTCTGTGGCAGTATTTGGTCAGTTTTGTTTTTTTTACAAGAGAAAGTTCAATGCAGAGGAGATATATTGAAAAATAGTGGAGGAGTAAAAAAAAAATCAATAAAAAACTTTTTTAAAAAGTAAAAAAAAAAGAAATTCAAAAAAAAGAATTTTAGAAAAATAACTAACTCCTTCTGTAAAAAAAATGTGAGAACAAATATTACATATTGAAAATCGATAGCTGAAAGGAGTTATTCTTCAGCCTATCTAAGGCATAGGCTCTATTTAATCCAACTAATTTTCAGTAGTTTTTCAATCCAGCTAATTAAAAGCACATAGGACTGTCCAATTAGTGTGTATAATAAATCCCGTGAAGTGGTATCATTATTTGAATTAGCAAGGTATATTTTCATTGAACTGGGACCAATTACCATATGTTACATAATTATAACTTCAAATAGTATGAATTAGAATACAGGCAACCACTAATAAAAAAAAAAAGAATCCCAATAACAGGGGGGGGGGCGGAGTCAAGATGGCGGAGTAGAAGCACGACCTCCCCGCTATTCCGGCTTCCACCTTCCCCATTCCATGTAAAAGGGAACTCTAAACAAACTTTGGAGCTGTAGAACCCACAAAATGACACAGAGAAGCTAACCTCCCGCTGAGGGCAGCCTGACAGGCCGGCAGGAATCAACCAGCGCAGGGCTCTGGGAGCGGAGCCCTGCTCCACGCCAAGACTTTAACCCCAGGGCGGGCCTGACCAGCTGGAGGGACTCCAGATCAGAAGCAGCTGTGGCCGTTTCCAGATATAGATGTGAAGGACAAAGTGAGAGGTCAGTGCAGTCTGGACTTTGGGAACCAGTGAGTGGGAGTGCGTGGCTTTTGCCCCCAGGGCAAGAAGCCACTGAAACCCCAGCACAGCCATCCAGCACCAAGTGGCAGCTTTAGCTCCTGGCTTGCAGAGTGTAGGGGGACCAAGCACCAATCTGAGGGGTAATCGCTCTTGCTTTAACCTGCTTGGATCTGGATTGCAGTCTAGGGTGGAGGTCCTGGGGTGTGTGTCAGAGTGTGAAGGCCTCAGAGAGGCACCCATCTAATATCTCCAGCAGCTGAGAAAACCCAGGTGTTTGGGACAAAACCTCCCCTGTCTGGTGGCAGAGTCCTACTGTGGCTAAAAGCCCAGGAGTCAAGTGACTGAGGGGTGACATGACCAGGCAAAGGAAACAAAGCAGACAGAAGATTCCAACATTAGACTCCTATTTGGGGGACTAAAAGGAGCAAAGCATGGAACAGGAGGAAGACAGTGAAGTCAGAACTCCTGCACCAAAAGCTTTCAAGGAAAATACAAGCTGGTTACAGGCCATAGAGGACTTTAAGAAGCAGATAAGAGAAGTGGAGGAAAAATTGGGAAGAGAAATGAGAACAATGCAAGAAAATTATGAAATGAGAGTCAACAGCCTGACTGAGGAAAACACCACCTTAAAAAACAGACTAACTCAAATGGCAAAAGAGGCTCAAAAAGGCAATGAGTAGAAGAATGCCTTAAAAAGCCGAATTTGCCAGATGGAAAAAGAATCTCAAAAGCTCACTGAGGAGAATCATTGCTTCAGAATTAGATTGGAGCAAATGGAAGCTAATGACTTTATGAGAAATCAAGATGCTGTTAAACAGATACAAATGAAAGAATAGAAGGCAATGGGAAATATCTCATGGGTAAAACCACTGACCTGGAAAATAGATCCAGGAGAGAGAATTTTAAAATTATTGGACTACCTGAAAGCCATGATCAAAGTAAGAACCTAGAAATCATCCTCCAGGAAGTTCTCAAAGAAAACTGCCCTGATGTTTTATAACCAGAAGGCAAAACAGAGGTTGAAAGAATCCACCAATCACCTCCTGAAAAGGATCCCAAAAAGAAAACTCCTAGGAATATTATAGCCAGGTTCCGGAATTCCCAGATTCCCTTGGCGTAGAACTGCTTGACAGAGTCATAGAAGCCAATGCAAACAGAGGCAAAACTCATCTGGCGTTGCAACCCAGTCACCAGCCCATCGTACACTGCCAGGGTCCTCAGTCTTGACCATGGTCAGAATGGTGCCCATGACACCCAGATACTGGGCAATGGTAGAAGAAGCTCAGAAAGCCCCCTGGCTCTCCCCTTGAATCTGTATCCAGACTTTGGCTGTGTCCAGGGGGAAGGTGATGAGGTCAGCGATGCAGGCAGCAGTGCCAGCTCCAAAGAACTTTACAGTGGCTGTTGGGGGCACATCCGTAGGCTTAAATCCAACCATGATTTGATGTTGGCCTTCTGCTACTTCCCAGATGGCAGAGGAAAAATGGAAAGATAGCCTCCACTGATTGATCAAGACGAGATAGAGGAACTCTGCTGGAGTCCTGATCTGGAGGGTCTCATGATGATGGTACCTTGATCAAGCTTCTGTAAAAGTGAACTGCTCTTCAAAGCTACTCACAGCAACCATGGGCCACTTCCCTTGATTTTCCATAGAAAGTTGTTGGGAAACTGAACACCTAATGATCATACTATGTGCCCAGGAGTGTAGAGGAAAACACGAGGAGGAGGCGGGGGCACAAGGCCTGCGGCAGAATCCCGACCGGCAGGTTGGGGCTGCCTAGCGGTCTCACTGCTGGGTCACTACAAAGTCTATGCCTCGGAGGAGGTTAATGCACGCACTGAGGACCATACAGGGTTTTAGAGGCAGCTAGATGGTACAGCGCTTAGATTGCTGAACTTGGAATCACAAAGACTTGAGAGTAAATCCTGCCTCAGAACCTTTGGGGGTATATTTCTTTTTTTTTTAATTAAATTTTTTTTCAATGGACAAAAATCTATACACTCTCCCTAACCTCAAATTGAGAATAAAAGGGGGGAAAAACCCTATTAACAAATATGTGCAGTCAAACAAAATAGATTTCTTCATGGGCCATGTCTAAAAGAAAAAATCAAATCATATATATCTATGCAGACCTCTCCATATAGTATATACAAAGATGTGTATCTGTATATATTATAGAATCTCTATATACATATGTAATTATAAATATATAAACTATATAATTAAAAATATGTAACATAAATAGTCACAAATTGATGTTATATAATACTTATACATCTTCATGGAGTTTAACACATTCTCCAGCAAAAATTCTGGGTCAGAGATCATGCTTTCAGTCTTCAGTCTATCAGTTTCCACCCTCACTGGCATTGCCTTTTTCACTTGTGTAATTATTGTATGCATAAGGTATTCCTTTCCCTTCAAGACATGGTCCTTAAATATCACCTCTACCTCTAACTGCCAAATATACAAGCACAATTTATCATTATTTTCCTTATCATAGTGATTCAGGTTTTCTAAAACCATCAATAAGAACCAAGAAATGTTTGGCTTTACTTTTTCTGGGAAGCTTCTTAAGCATCTATCACACTTAGCCCTGAGGATCAGTGGAAGCCCTTTTCTTGTGCCATTGAGAAGAATATAGAGCCTTAATAAGGCTATGTAAAAACTATATAACCTTTTATTTTAAAAATATATTTTATTATCAAAGAACAGTTTTTTCTCCCTCCCACTTCCCTCTTCCCTCCCACCTTGAGAAAGCAAGATTCCCTGTTATAAGTATGTTAGCTAAGCACAACAAAAAATTCTCATTGGCTATGTCTAAAAACAAAATGTCTTAGTCTATGCTCTGAGTTCATCACCTGTCTCTCAGGAGGTAAGCTGCATGTTTAATCCCCAGGATTGTAGTTGGTCATTGTGTTGATCAGAGTTCTCAAGTTTTCTTTTTTTTTTAAATGTTTAACTTATGGAATAAAACATGTATTTCCATAACAGTACAATAAAAAAGACAACTGATTAATGAAACTGCAAATCTTCTATGCACAACTTATTTCCTTTCTAAAGTGCCAAAATTATCATGTAAATGTTTTTCTTTTTTTCTTCCCTCCCTCTACCCCTGCCCTAGAGATGGCTACCATTAGACACTAATAGATATATATGTGTAAAATTATTTTTACATACTTCTATTTATCAGTTCTTTCTCTGGATGCAGATACCATCTTCTTCATATGTCCTTTATAAGTTAATTTGTGTATTTATAATAGAAAAATAGCTTATTCACTCAAAATCTTTCTTAAAACAATATTGCTGTTACTATATACAATGTTCTCTTGATTCTGCTCATTTCACCCTTCATTATTTCATGCAAATCTTTCCATGCCTTTCTAAGATCATTTAGCTCAGGGTGGCTAGGTGGCGCAGTGAGTAAAACACTAGGCCCTGGAGGCAGGAGGACCTGAGTTCAGACACAACACCCCCACAGAAAAAACTAGCCTGTAACCTTGGGCAAGTTACTTAACCCCAATTGCCCTCCAAAAGGCATTTAGCTCATTATTTCTTATAGCACAGTAGTATTCCATCACGACCACACACCACACCTTGTTCAGCCATTCCCCAATTGATGGGCATCCCTACAATTTCTAGTTCTTTGCCACTACAAAGAGAGCTGCTATAAACATTTTAGAAGATATAGGTTCTTTTCCTTTTACCCCGAATCATCTTTGGAAATAGCCTAGTAATGGTATTGCTGGGTCAAAGGGTTTAATAACTCTTTTAGCATAATTCCAGATTGTTCTCCAAAATGGTTGGACCATTTCACAATTCCACCAGTGGTGAATTAGTGTCCCAATTTTTCTATGTCCCCTCTAGCACTTGTCACTTTCTTCTATCATTTTAACTAATCTGGTAGGTGTAAAATGATATCTCAAATTGTTTAAATTTGCATTTCTCTAATCAATAATGATTTAGAACATTTCTATGTGATTATAAATTGTTTTGATTTCTTCATTGGAAAACTACCTGTTAATATCCTTTGACCATTTATCAATTTAAAAAGTTTTCTTTTTTTAAAAAAAAAAAGTTTTCTTTTTTAAAAAAAACTTTGTTTCAATCAGCCAAGGACTGTCTTCTCTCTGTCCCATCCCAATGCCAACCCCATTCCCACAATGAAAACACAGGAAAAATAAATCCTCTAATAATGTTTGCTAGACATATGGATTCACAAACTGATTGCTGTGCCCCACCCCTGTCTGAACTCTATGGGTTCTTAATCTGGGTTTGGATCTGAGCAATAGTTGACTGCTGCTGAACTCTTCCCCTTAATTCAGAGCAGCGCAATCGCAGGTTTCCATTCAGGCAAGTTCTGTGGGCTGGGTTAAACATGGCGAGTGAGACCCTACATTGTGCGTTAGGTCTGAGTCTCACACACTGTTGTCTTTGCCTTAGCTGCTGCTGGTGCTGGCTTCTGAACTTTCTTCTTTCTCTGTACATAGCCCAAAGCCTCCCTACCCTGAAGGGGTAGAACTCTCCCTTCTCATTCTCCCCTACACCTATCACCCATTATTAGCTAGTGAGCAACAAAGCTGCCAGGTGGCACCTGGCCCTGTTGTAGTCTCCAGCTTGGGCTGGGTTTGCCCCAGTGAGGATCTGAGACCTCCTCTTGCCCTGATGCATAGCCTCTCCCTGGGCACTGGAGTACTTCAGGTCTGTCCCCAAAATCCAGTACAGAAACATCTCCCTGACTGTCTCCTTATGCTGGGCCAGCATGAACAAAGGACTCATTGGGACTTCTGGATTTCACCATCAGAATTTGGTTCAGTGCATTTTCTAGGTCTGTTAGGAGTTTGTAGACAAGAACATCACTCCTACATTGATACCTATCCCTTCTCCACCTTGGCTCTGCCTCTCGGGATCATAAAACCTTAGCTATATCCACAGTATGCCAGGGTCCTGTCCAAACCATCCAAAGCTCTATTTATTCCACATTACCCTTCCCCTCTTTTAACAATGAATTTAACTATGAGGTCATTGCAAACAATCCCTGCCAACCATGACAAATATTCTGGGGCAAGTCTAACTCAGGGTAGTCCAGTGATTAAGGCTCATGACCAGAATTCAATGAGACTCTAATGGACCATAAAATAAAATAGAAATGACTTTACTGAAAGCAAAGTACAAAGACTACAATTCCTAAGTTTAAAAAAGAGAGATATAATTCAGAGAAAATGACTACCTATTTGTCCTTCGTCTTTGCATTCACTATGGCAAGTGGCCACACCAGGTTAAAAAGGTATGCCTGAAGAGTAGTAAGGATTCTGCAAACCTACTGACACCAATTTCCCATAATTTTAGCCTTTTATACCTTAAGGTTCCTTGGGTTCCTAATTCATTAATCATGATCTTGAGAATGATCTTCCTAATTCATTGAAAGGAAACTAACCAAAGCTGTATAAAAAAAGGTACTGCTCCTCCCATAGGCCAGAACAAAACACCTAAGTATACCCATAGTTAGGGGCTATGGTATAAATGATAATCTAACAGAAGAAACTGAGGAGTGATCAGATGGGTGGGACAAGAGATGCAAGAGCGAAGTAACAGCCAAACATACCTCTAGAGGAGAGTGAATGTTTAGAATCAGAGTGTTTTGTTTGTCCCTTATTCAGAAGAGGACCAATGACATCACATTGACTTGCCCATGAATTGGATTTAAGTAAGACACGGTTACACAAAGTCACCTGCCTTACTCTTTCTTCCAGAGTCATAACAGTCCTGTGGTAAGACCAAAGTCAGGATGATAGGGTGGCCCTGGATGCAGATGTTTGACCAAGCTCTAAGTGCTCCACAGCGCCTCCTTCGTCCACTTTCATGGTCTTTGGAGCAAATTGTTCTTAAATCAGCCTATTCTATGGAGAAAGGGTGAGTAGGTTTTCACAGAGGTAAAACTAAGGAGGGATGAAAAAAAAAAGCCATTAGCTTTGGTAATTAAGAAATTACCCAAGAACAAGTGAGGGGGCAGGATAGGATGGAGCGAAATATAGTCAGTCTTTCACAATATATCCACTATGGAAATGTTTTGCATAACTACACATGCACAACCTATATGGAATTGCTTATCTTCCCAGTCAGGGTGGGTGATGAAGGAAGAAGGGAAAGAATCTGAAATTCAAAGCTGTAAAGTCAAATGTTTAGAAAATTATTATTATTATTTACATGCAACTGGGAAATAAGATATACAAGCACTGGGGTATGGAGATCCACCTTGCCCTACGGGAAAGTCAGAGGGGGTATGGGGGAGGATATGGGAGAGAGCAGATTGGGGGAAGGAGTATATAGTGGGTTTGCTGTTTTGGGGTGGTGGGTAGGGGAAAGACGGGGAGAAAATTAGTAACTCAAAATCTTGTGGAAATGAATGATATAAGCTAAAAATAAACATAAAATTTAATTTAACAACAACAAAAAAGAAATTACCCATGTCTTTGAAGAGATTAGTTTATATTGAATTAGGACTTAAGAAAAAGGGAGAGGGTGATGATCAGGGGAAGATAATGATAACTCCTAAGGAATTAGGATAGTTTAGAAGAGGGGTAGGTTTGGGAAGAAAGATAGCATAATTGAAATTCAAAATTTTTTTGTCATTTCATTTTACAGCTTTCCCAACAAAAAATGAAATGTGGTGGTGGTGCAGGTGGGTTCTTTACTGCTTACTGCCCCCAGAACACCGAGCCTACTGCTATGTGTAATGGTAAAGGAATTTGAAGACCTTCCCTGTTTTGAAAATAAATTCTGCCCCCTAATAGGCTGAAGGTAATCATATGCAGCCTGTGGTGGGAGGAGTTTGCTGAAGGGTAGAGCAGAGCCCACAGGAAGCTAGGAGTCAGAGGTAGACTAGATGGTTAGGGGGAGAGCAGGCTTTTGAGGGAGACAGGCTTGTGAGTAAAAGTTGGTTTTTGCCACCTGCTGTGACAGCTAGGATTGTGTTGGTCTGTGGGAAGGCTAAAGGATGGTGTGGCTCTCTGCTATGTTGTGGTACATTAACTTCTATGTTACTATGATGGATTTGGTTTTCTGGTATCCAAATAAATGTTTTGCTTCTGTCTTCTATATGGAGACTGTTATATTTTTCAATCAAGCACTATTCAGGTATATTTTATCATGACTGTTGGTGCTATAAATATTGCATTGGTGCTACACTATGATGATCTGTGAAGAGGATGTGAAAATGCTGGCAGTGAAGTGGTTAAGGTGGAAAGTTGCTGATGTGGCTGCTGCTAGTGCCTGGTGTAGCTTTAGGTTATGTCCTTCCTGCCCTGAGGGGCCATGTCTGGTATAGCCTTGGACAGCCAGCTCTGGTTGAAGGTGGAACAGGATTGCTGAAGACATGGTGTAATTGTTTGAGAAAAGCACACAACTAGCTATGACAGGAAAGGGTGGGATACAATCCATCTCCCCAACCTCTGATTGATAGATCACCCACACTTTGTGATCACTCCAAGGGTTCCACATTGAAGATAACAGCTATTGATGAGATTGAGGTCCCGTTTGTAATTTATCTATGCAAATAAGAGGAATAATAAAAATGATGAGTAAATGGAATATGGTATGTGAGAAACAGCAAGAACTGACTGACCCAAAGAGTGCATGAAGTGGAATAGTATATAATAAGACTAGAAAAATAGGATGGAACTAAGATAAAAGACTGTAATTGCCTAACAGAGAAGTTTGTTTTTGATCCTAGCAGTCATATCAAGTCATTGGAATTTACTGAACAGGATCAGATCTGTGCTTTAGGAATAAAATTTTGTTTTCTGTGTGAAAAATGGATTAGAAAAGGGAGTGACATAAATTATAGCACAGGTCTTCTGACCTAAAGACAGAAAATATTGCATGTGGAAATTACCAGATGATCTCTTCACACTAAGTACCACCTTTTTATGCTACCATAACTCTACCCTATACATCCTTTCTAAAACAGTTTTCCTAAAACACCACTTTTCCCATATCAGTTCCTTGATCAAGGCACCCAGTGATGTCTCCTTATAAAAAGGCAGCATAGTATAGTGGCTAGAATGCTGGATTTGGAGTTAAGGAGACCTAGTTCAAGGAGCTTTGGATACTTTCCATGCTATGTGAGTATGCACAAATCACTTAATCTTTGAACCTCAGTTTCCTTGTGGTCTTCATAAATTGAGGGAAACCTTATCCCAACACCTAATATCAACCAGGTCCCTCATCAAGCCTGCATCTCCTCCTCAGGATTCTAGACTTGGGGGTGATTTTCTAATGCTATTGACTCCATTACCCTTTCTGATTTGTGTTCCCCAGTATTAACTGCCAGTGATTAATACCTCAGTTTCATTCACCCAATTAATATTAATCAACTTTTACAAAGCAAAATTTGCTAAAAAATATTATAGAAAGAACAATCATCCCAAGAACTGGATCAAATGAGATAACATATGTAAAGATGCTTTGCAAACCTCAAACAGAAAGACACTTTCCCTCAGCACTTAGGGTCACTCCTCTATCCCATTGCAATCTCTGGAGAAAATAATAGGTTCAAAATTAACGCAGTTTCTAGATTGCACTCTCTCTCTCATGTTTCCTTCAAAATTCAGCATAGCTGATGAATGAATCTCTGTAGCTCCCCCTTGAGTCACTCAGGATTTGTTGGATCACACAGGTTGTTCATGGCTTTCTTTTCTTTCTCAGCTTTTGGCAAACCCTGGCATGGAATTCAGCTCCCAGATTTTTAGCACTCTTCTTTTTGACTTTTTGAAACTCACAAGATCAAGGTTGACTCTGATACTCCTTTAATCATTCAATAACCTTTATTAAGTGCCTTCTGTGTGCCCTAAGAGGGCAGTTAGGTGGCACAGTGGATAGACTGCTGGGCTTGGAATCAGGAAGACTCGTTTTTATGAACTCAAATCTGGCCTCAGACACTTACTAGTTGTGTGACCCTGGGCAAATCACTTAACACTGCTTGCCTCAGTTTCTCTATCTGTAAAATGATCTGGAGAAGGAAACAGCAAATCACTTCAGTATCTTTGCCCCAAGAAAACCCCAAATGGGAACATGAAGAATCAATCATGACTCAACAACAACAAAATATTCCCTAAAAGCAGGAAAGAAAAATACCCAACAAGCCAAGCACAGAGGTTTGTATTCAGAGGCCACATCTTTTGCCTGTGGAGGTCCCTTCTCACCCTCAAGCTTATAGTATGATGTCTAACTTATAATGGGGAAGAGCAAGAGTCTCTCTTTGGCCTTTTGCATTCACTTTGGCTTTAGCTCAGTAGCCAATCAACAATCTATCTCTTCACCACATAGTCAGAAGACCTTCAGAACCATGTCCAGAGTCTCTGTACATGCTCCAAATCAAGAAGCAGGACTCTTCCATTACATGTCAGAAGTAGACTCCCTTGCCTCTTCCATTTGGGGATTCCCTAGCACACAACACATGTTCACCAGTCCCCTCAGTTCCCTCATATCTTCTATAAAAATGGGATAATTAAGCAAGTCTTTTAACTTCTCTGAATCATGGTTTTCTCATCTGTAAAACTGTTATAGAAGAACAACTCTATTATGTGCCTTCAGGACTACAGTGAGGGACAAATGTGCCATTAATCAAATATACATAAATATTTTAAAACCTTAAAACACTATTGAAGGCTTAGTTATCATTACTATTATTTCCTATGGCAAGGATTGTCAATCTTTTAGGAGTGGAGTGCCATCTTCTTAACTCCTCCCATAGGATCATAGGATTTAGAGAGTTATGTCCAAAACAAAGGTTATATCTTAGTTTGCTAGTGCCTAGATGGTAGGATCAAACCCAAATTTGTTCTGGTATTCATTCAAAGCCCTATAGAATCTGACCCTAAATTCTCCAACTTTACCTTCCATTAATAAGTCAATACATACTTTTGCTCTCAAGTAGAACATAATAGCTCGAAGTAACTTCCTACAATTTCAGATACCTGGTGAAGGGAACCAGATAATTGCCCTTATGAAAACCAGATAAAAGATCTAAAAGAAATAGAGTGTTCTTTTCTTCAATTTTCAATTCCTTTGGGGGATGGGGGAGGTAGTTACCATGGGAATCTATGTCTTTAAGGAAATTGTCTGTATATTATCTGTAAGTAAGTGCTCAAATTCTCTTAACCAATTGGAGTGTAAGAGCAGTAATAACAAGTGAGGATGTCTACATGGGCCATTATGTCATGGGATCCATCCCAGTGTGGCTGGAATAATATTTATTATGGCAAGACAGAATTTTCATGGCCTAATGACTTTTGAAAATTAGTTTCAAGGCTACCTAGCTGGTCATGGTAAATTGGAAGGCAAGGCCAAATATGCCCTCCATTTGGCATAACCACCTGCAGCAAAGAAAAAAGAATGAACTGTTTCCTGTGTGACACAGTCAAAAAGTTAAAACCACAGTAGGTCTCAGACCTTTCCTTTGGTCACTAAAATGTTTTATTCATTTTTTTCATCATTGTCCCTTTCCAATAACCCCTTCTCAGTTCACCACTCTCCATTGTAACAAAAGAGAAATGGTTTTAAGCAAATCAAATTCAACATATCAACTGCTTTGGAGAACATATGAGGCATCTGGAATCTTCTGCTTCCCAAGTGAGAAAAGGAAAGTGAGTTCTATTATTAATCTTCTGGAATCAAAATTGATCATTGTATTGTAGCAAATTCACCAAAGGCTAGTTTTTTCATTAGAAAGTAAAAAAAAAAACCTTCATTCACTTATTTTAATTCTCTTAACAGCAAAAAAAATAATGTTTCCCGACATTATGTTTAGCAAACAAAGCCTTTAGAAATGGCTCTTTATTGCCTTTTATTTATGTATGGGAAAAAGCTTTCTGTTCCTTACTTGATTTATATTTGTCCATTGGTAACATTTTTTATTTTTTTTTAACTTTTCTTCCTCCTGAGGAGAACACTTAGACTTCAATCCCTAAGCCAGGCCTGCACAACTTGTCAGTAGGGTCAAAATTAAAACAGACTAAACTTCTTTGGCCTGCAGATAGGTTTTTTAGCAGCTCACTTAACTAAGCAAAGGTATAATTAATGATTAAACTATTTTGTAAAAAAACCATTAAAAAGGGAAATGTCAATTAATATCAATTAATTACACTTATTACTTAAGATTTTGATTCATCATGGAATCACATTAATGTTAAAAAATTTACTTTGCTAAGCAGTACAAGTTTTAATACATTTTTCGGGTTTTCTTACTGTTTACATTGAGTTAATGGGGGCATATTGCACTTTTTATCAGCAATCAGTTTATCGTATTCAGGAATCGTGTTTGAAATTGAAATCTGAAAACTAACCTTAGTAGTCACCTCATTTTCTGAGTCTACTTTCTTGAGAAACCATTGTTGCCCACTGAGATTTGTCGGCAATTCAAATGTTTTAATTTGTTTTTCACTGATGTCCAGTTTGCTTAAGTAAGGATCTTTTGATTCAAAATGGCAACAAAGATTGTATTCCTTCAGAATCGCTATTCTTGGCAAATAAGGCACAGTATTTTGTCTCTCGTGTAAGTAAATAAGTATCTATTTGTCCACTCTGGATTAAACGCTCTATGTTCTGATTCAATCTTCTGTTTCTTTTGATCACCCATTTTACAAAGTCATCCCAAAACCTTTAATTCTGGAAGCAAAAAATCTCCACAGCAACTGCTTATAATACAAAGAAATACTGAACTGGGTGTCTGACCTTGGAGAGAGCTCCAGGTACTCATGTGACTTGGAGGGCAGCCGTGCAGGCCATACAGCAAGGGAGGGGAAGAAGCCCTCGAGTAGTTGCCGATCATCACATAGCGGGCATGAGCTGTGTTGGTGCATGGCTGCACTCACTTTGTCCCTGTTCAACACCAGCAACAATGGAAAACACAGCAAAAAGATAGGATTCTTGCTCCTCACAGACTGGAGACAGGCTGCTGCAGGTCATATGACAAATAGGCTTGTGTGCAGTGGCAACCCACTAGTCAAGTGACCTGAAGGGCACAATGGCGACTAGTGGAAAGCAGGTTAAGTGGGATATGAACGAAGCACTAGTTAGTTACATCTTACCTTCTTTAACATCCTCCACATTTTTCAAGTGCTGCCTGAAATTCTTTGGCAGGCCATATGTTGTGCAGGCCTACCCTAAGCATTTCTACAATTAGCAACTCTCTAAGCACCAAGTTTTCCCAGTATCTGAGGTGGTGGGGGTGAAGAGCTAACAAATGTGAGAATTGGGGAATTCCCCTACTGAGAAGTCAGGTGACTCCTGAACAATGAACTCCAGGCAAACCCTGATTGTCATAAAGGACAAGGATTAGCACCATGATGTGAGGCCAAACGTTGCCTAGCTAACTACTGGTTAGAGGTATGGTTTAATAAAAGTTAAGAGAATGAATTATAAGAAACATTTAATAAGGGTTCACTGTGTGCAAATGCAAAGTATTGTACTAAGTTCTGGGGATACAAACAGAAAAGCAAATTCACCTCTTCCTATAGAATAAGAAATGTTTTGGGGCAATGTGAGGCTGAGAATTTGTTTTGCTTGACTCTGCATATTAATTATAAGAATTTTGTTGCTCTCTTTTTAAATTGGGGGCAAGTGTTAGAGAAACAGAAATACAAGTATTTGTTAGTTGAAAATATAAAAAATAAAATTAATGACAAATAGAAAAGCAAGATAGTTCTTGATCTCAGGGAGCTCAGATTCTAAAGGAAGAGATAATATATAATAGTTTTCAACTGCCTAGTCAGATGGAAAGGTCCCATGGTTCTTAGAGTGAAGGGACCAAAAAGATGGCAAAGAATCTTCTTTAATGTTGGTTTTACTGATTAAATCATATCCAAATCTTAAATTGAATCATTTGGAAGTGTCAGTGTCCTTGTTGGTGAGAACTTTCTTTTCTGGGTTTTCAGTAGCTGTGATTGCTAGAAGAAAGGGCAACTTAGCACCTGCAGCAGTTTCCAGGTCAATCTTCACAGGGGTGATTTCCCAGGATGAGAGCTTGGCAAGAATCAAGGCTTGTGGTTTGGAGAGTGCTGCTACTCTCTTGGACCCTCCTGCTTGGTTGGCTCAAGAGTGACCAGTAAGATGAGCTCTTTTTCCAGAGGGAATACTCTCCTCAAGGATGGCCCTAGAGTCTATGGTGGATGCAGGGCTGATGGACTGAGGGGACATTTATTCCCAAGGCTCTTGCATTTAAAGCCTTCGGCTATATCCATCAAAGTCTGAGAGGAGAGGGGTGGTCAGAGAGAGGGTGGTGGTTTGACTTGCCTGGAAGGCACATGCTGTCTCTTGTCTCTTCCTCAAGGTTTCTTCTTGTTTCAGCTTGCCTATGGTCACATGGCTAGGAAGTGTAAGACACAAGACTTAAACCAATATCTTCCTGACTCAAAATCCAGGATATTCTATCCACTATATTATACTCAATGTCTCTCTCTCTCTCTCTCTCTCTCTGTCTCTTTGCATCTGGGAAGGCAGGGTAGTTGCGATTAGGTGACCTGCCCAAGGTCACACAGCTAATAAGTGTTAAGTGTCTGAGGTCACATTTGAATTCAGGGCCTCTTGACTCCAGGACCAGTGCTCTTTTCGCTGTGCCACCTAGCCACCCCACACAATGTCTCTTGAAGTAAGGATAAAAAAAGATTAAAATTAAAGGAAGTTTAAAGCAGGAAGGAAGTATATGAATGTCTGAATCTTGCTGTTAAGAAAGATTTCCTTATTTTTTTCCTTTTTTAAAGTTCAGTTCTCTCAAAACTCCATGCCTAGTTCATTTTCAGAGATTTTACTTTGGTGGAAATTTCTTCGTATCATTCTCCAAACAAGGGCAACGTTCCCATGTACAGTTCAGGTCTTGATCTCTTTTGGTTGCTGTTAACCATTCAGGACTTTGACAATGCTCCTCTCTCTGATCATAACTCTAACTGGTCAGCTGACTGCTATAGATAGAGATGCACTATTTATGCCTCATTTTTACTGTAGGTCTTGAGCAAGAGCTAATTAAATAATTGATGACATTCATTGTCCCAGAAGCTTCTTCCTTCCCGCTTCCACTCTCTCCTTCCTCCCTCCCTGCCAAGCACTCCATCAGAGATGACAGTGCACTATTTCTTCCAGGGGAGGGGTTTCTTTCCAAGACAAACCTTTCTTTCCAAACTGGGCAGCCCTGTGAGACTTTGAGTTGCACCTGAAAGAATGTAGACAGACAGGACAGCGTTCCAATTTGAGGCATTCAGAGCTAGGGTGCCTACCTAGGGTGATTAGAAGGGCAACCTAATATATGGTTATGATGGGGTACTATTGTGCTGTAAGAAATGACAAGGGGGTGTGATTTCAGAAAAAACCTGCCAAGAGCTATTTGAACTGATGCAGTGAAGTGAAAAGAATCAGGAGACCATTGTGCACAGTAACAGCAATGTTGCGATAATGATCGATTGTGAAAGACTTGGCTACTCTGATTAATACAATGTTCCAAGACAATTCCAAAGGACTCATAATGAGAAAATGCTATCCACCTCCAGAGACAGAACTGATGATGAACTCTTAGTACAAATTGAAGTATAATTTTCTTGCTTTACTTTTTCCTTTTTCAAAGAAATACAGTTAATATGGAAATATGTTTTGCATGATTTCACATGTATAATTGATATCATTTTGCTTGCCTTTTCAGTGGAAGGGGAAAGTGTGGGAGGGAGGGAGAGAATTTGGAACTTAAAATTTAAAAAGAAAAGAATGTTAAAAATTAATAATTTTTTTAAAATTAAAAATCAAGAAAGAAAGGCAACCTAGCAAAATGATTATAGCAGGTGACTTGAAATCAAGAAAATTAAACAAGTCACTGACCCTCCCTAAACTTTCCTCACCTGTCCAAAGGGGATAATGATAGCATCCACCTCACAGGGTTGTTCTTAGGAACAAATCAGATGATGAATGTCAAGTCTGTATGAATATGAGTTACTATTATCATCATCATTTTACAAATTCACAAGGCATGGACAGAGTTGCAATTAGTAGTTGAAGGATCTGGATGTGAATCCCAGTATTACCTCATCTCTAAAATGGATGAGGGTGGGGGAAGAGGTAAGAGGAGGAACTAAAAGTTCTGATTTTTAAAAAGTGGAATTCTGGGTAACTATCATAAGTAATCTTGGTCTGAGGGGAAAAATAATGAAACATACCAGCAGAGAGGCAGAAGTCTATGGGGACCAAGTTCTGTCTCTTGGAATCTGTAGGTCCCTTTAAGGCTCTGCTCAAGCAATATCTTCTATGTGGAGCCTTTTCTGATTCTCTCCCCTCCCCCTCACATCTCCTCCCCCACCAATATTATCTGGTATGAATGAATGAATAAGGCATTTATTAAGTGCTCACTCCGAGTAAAGCACTGAGGATACAAATAGAAAAGTCACAGTCCCTGCTCTCAAGGAGCTCACATTTTAATGGGGAAGACAACACATAATGAAGCCCAGTCAACCCATAGACATATATTAAACAACTACTATGTGCCAAGCTAAAAAATTCCTGCTCTCAAGAAGCTGAGTCAGGTAGCTAGGTGGCACAGTGAATAGAGCACCAGCCCTGGAGTCAGGAGAACCTGAGTTCAAATACGACCTCAGACACTTAACAAACACCAAAAAAACTAGCCATGTGACCTTGGGCAAGTAACCCCAATTGCCCTCCAAAAAGCAAAAAAAAAAAGTAGAAGCTCAGTCTAATAGGGGAGACAACATAAAAACAACTATATTCAAATAAGCTATATATGAGATGAACTGAAAATAATCAACAGAGGGAAGGAACTAGTAAATGTAATGCCTCTTCTTTAAGGTCATTTCCATCAATGAAATCATATCAGCTTCTGATGTTGACCCTGGGTGGCTCAGTGGATAGAGTGCTGGGCTTGGAGTCAGGAAGAACTCATTTCTAATCCTACCTTACTAGCTATATAACCCTGGGCAAGTAACTTAACCCTGTTTGCCTCAGTTCCTCATCTGTAAAATGGGGATAATAATAGCATTATTAGCATATAATTAACATATATAATTAGCATGTAATAGTAGCCATAACACTCACAGAGCTGTTGTAAGAATCAAATGAGATAATATTTGTAAAAAGCCTTTAGCACAGTGCTTGGCACATAGTAAGTACTTAAATACTTGTTTCCTTCCTTTTTTAATCCATTTGTCAGCACCAAGGATCTTTCTCTTCTGAGTCTTCTGTGGCCACACTACCTGCAGGAGCAGTTTCTAGGCTGTCACTCCTCATAAGTTGCTTCCCAATATGGTGGCTGAGGGCATTAGTCTGGGAGCATTGCTATTCCCAAGGTTCTTGGATTCAGGATCCAAGACTGCCTCCATCAGGGCCTGAGGGGAGATTGTGGTTAAGGTAATGGTGGTGTTGGTTTGAATTAGTGGCATGGGCTGCCTCTTGTCACTCCCCCAAGTTGCCTTCTTACTTTAGTAAGGGTGGCTCTTCTTTCCCATAGGTGGCAGTTGGTTAGGAGTTGGTGAGGATGATTGGCCCCTTCTCCATAGGATTTGCTCTCCCAGATGATAACTATGAGGGTTGGGCTAGAAACAAGACTGGCGGCCTGGGGGAGGCTGCATCTTCCAGGGCTCCTCAGCCTATCTGCCTGTTGTTGGCTATTGGCCAACAGATGTTGCTGGTCATTTCTTCCCTCAATTAAGGCTGTGGGGCTTTGCTGGAAGCAGGTCTGCTTTTTGCAGGACACCATTATTCTCAAAACTCTTGGTTCAGGATCATGGGCTATCTCCATTAGGATATGAGGGGAGATGAGTCAGGGTGGCATCACTCGTTTGACTGACCTAGCATATGCTGCCTCCTGTCTTTCCCGTAGGGTTCCTTACTGCCTCAGCTAGAGTGTTTGTGCCACCGTGTTTTCTTCCCTTAGAGGCAGGAACCATTAAACCTTTGTCTCTATGTCCTTGGCATTTAGCACCCACATACCTGCAAGATAACATTCCTTAAATAAATGTCCAATTGATTGACTTTATATGTTGTCATATGAGGCCACTGGATCTGAAAAAACAAGTCATCAATAAAACTTTTTTAATTAAAAAAAAGTGTTTGAACTACATAACTTCAATACAAAGCCTATGATCTATAAATTGCTATATTCTCTCGCTAAGCCTCTCCCACCTGTGGCTAGCTCTTAGCTCTTCCTCTTTCCATTTTTGTACTTTTAACTTCCCTTTCCCATCAGAAATCCCCATGTGTCACAGTAACTCCCTCTGGTCTTTCTTCTTCATCATTTCCCTTTCCCTCAGTTTTGCATTCCACGATCCTCAGTGCTAATAAATTCTCTTCCCCCATAATTCCAGCCCTGCTCCCACAGGCCCCAGGTATCCTGTGTGTTTCTGCTTGGGCCAACCTCAAACACATCTACCCCCTGATATTGTGCTTTACTTGGCAGTCAGGGCTGGCCACTCCAGGCGATTGTTCACAGCACAACTGGTGAGTCGGAGGGTGGAGGCTGCCTCCTTCCTGGCTTCACTCCCTAATTGACAGCAGGCCTCTGAGGTGGAAGGATGAGACTGTGGGTGAGACCCCTGTGTACATCACATCTGTGACCCTCAAGGGCTCTGCCCTGTCAGGGAGCAGTTTGGCTAGAAGTCTGTACTGCCTACAGTTTTCCTGGAGCAACTGGGCCCCATCTTAGTCCAACGGTTTCTTTTGGCAAAGTTTAAATGAAACATAGATTTATTGAGTTAAGCCACTGGAGATGAAGGCTTGCTACTTTCTGGGTCTGAAACATCAGGGCTTCTGAGCTACTTGTCAAAAGTTTCTATATTCAAAAAAGCCCCATCCCCTGTCCCTCCCCCTCCAACCCCCCCCCCCATTACACTCTCTTTTGCTTTAGAGCAGGGCTTCTTGAACCTTAGCCACTCTGGACCCCTTTTAAAAGCGTTCATTGGCATTGCATAGCTTGAGGGCATGGGCAGTGCAAAGTGTGCAGGCTTTGTGTTCAGAGCCAAGGCTGAAGTGAAGTTCCTCCATTCAACCTCAGCAAGTGCAGCCAGAAACACCTTGGATTCATTACTCGTTTGATTTTTAATTAATTTTTGGCCAATGCACATTCAGAAGCCTTTTACCGTTGCCAGACCCATGTGGGGTTGCAACCCACAGTTTAAGAAGTGCTGCTTTAGACCCAGGTGGGAAAACCCCACCTAAACCTTCTCCTTTAAGTTTACAAGTTTGGGGTGTGTGGAGCTCACACAACCAACACATTGACCAAATAGTTGCTTTTTATAAACTTTTAACAACTTCAAAAATCTCAAAATAATGGAATTATGTATCAGGTGTAACTGGTCCTTGTTTGTATTTTCTGGTTTGACTAACATGGAGCCTGCTGGGTCCCCTACTATGTGGATGTGGGTAGCTTCGGCACTTGGCTACCTACATCTTTAAAAGTGGAGGGGACTGAGATATCTGAGTTCTTTTCTGCCACCTTTTTGCTGTACTGTTTTTAGTGCTGTGCCCAAGATGGACACCATGAACTGAATTTACCTCAGCTCCAAGAAATGAGCATGGGGGTGTTTCTTTCTGTTCTGTGTTGTTTGTCCTCAGTTTCAGGTTCTGGAGTCCGAACCATGGTGACTTTGGAACAAAGATTGTAGATGGGGAGGTGCAGCCAACCATCCCAACCTGGAAGCCCTGAGAAGCCATGCTTGGGACTCAAGTCCAAGATGGGTTTTGGACTTAGAGCTGGATCTGAACTCTAAGGAAACTGAGCTAAGCAATGAATCTCATCCCCTTCTTCTCCACAGGGTCTGGGGGTATAAGGTGGGAAGGGGATCATGTCTCCCGTGTGTATTATACCTCCCTCAATTTGAATATTTGTAGCCATACCTTTGGAAGTAAATATTCTTTGTAAAAGGTACAGTGTTATATAGTTATAAAGTAATTATAGCTGAATTCACAAGAAAAGACAAAAACTCCCTCCCTTTCCAGAGGAAAAAAATGTATTAATTAACAACAGAGAATTTTAATACTTAGAATTCTTTGATGGTCCTTCCTCTAACTAACTCATGTGCTCTGGCCTTAGTGACCAGGAGCAAGCTTGTAGGCTCCACCTAACTTCACAAGAGGTAGCAAACATTTATTTTGCCCATTAATGAAAAGAAAGAAGAAAAAAAAGGAGTGGTAAGGATAGAAGCTAGAAGAAAGAAGAGGTATGCAGGGTCACAAACTATAAAGGAATAAGCATCAGACATAGGGAAAGGAGACTAGAAAATCAGTTCTCTCTCCTCAGAGGTTATTCAAGCAAAGGAGCCAGGTTCAAGCAAGACAAGGAGGCAGTAGAAGGAGTAACATGGGGAGAATCCAAAAATTGAGGATTCCTAACCCTGAGTGATTGATGGGAAATATAAGACAAAAGCAAAAATACCAACATGTTTAAGAGAAAAAGCCTAAATGATAACGCAGGCCAGAAGCTGATAAATCAACAGGGGATCATGAAAATGTAAGGAGGAAAGAGTAAAAACCTCAAAAATAAACCAACACACTATGAATGAATATTCTCACATGAAGAAAAAATGAATCAGTATTATTGATTAAAAAGAATCATGGAACAGCAAGAAATTCCAAAATAGTTTAAAAGAAAAATAAAACTCTTTAAAGGAAGAAATTATAAATGAATTTAGAATAAAAGTCAGAGCTTTTGGTATAGAATTTTTTTTAATAGTAGAGTAAGAAAAATTGAATACATGGTAGAGAATGTCTTTAAAGATGTAGAGAAAGAGAACAATAATAAAATAACACATCAATTCTATACAAGTCGAAGTAACTGACTTAGAAGATATAATGTGCATAGATTTCTCAGAATATGACAAAAAATTTTAAAACCTTGAATAAGGCAAGAAATAAAACGTGAAAATTGCTTATAAAATTGGAGCATAGGCAATAAAGTGTTGATCAAGAAATCATAAATGAAAACTGCTCAGATCTATTGAAAAACCAGAGGACAAAGTAAATATAGAAATAATTTTCCAATCACCTGCCTAAAGAAACACCAGAAGGAAAAGTCCCAGGAATGTCATAACCAAAATCCAGAGCTCCCACATGAAAGAAAAAAAAATACTACAAGCATCCAAAAAGAAGCAGCCACAGTACCAAACAGCTTCTACCAAAAGCAAGAGATTTTGTAATACAATATGCCAAAAGGCAAATGATAAAGACTTACAAACAAAAATAATTTACCCGAAAAAAAGCTGGTAGAATCTTACAGGGGAAAATGGATTCTTAATGTAAAAGGACTTTCAGGCATTTCTGATGAAAAGACCAGAATTGAGTAGGAACTTTGAAATGCAAATACAAGTCAAAAGAAACCTAAAAAAGTAAATTTATTTGAGGAATTGGGAGGTGTTATATAATAATATAGTATTAATGTTCTAATCGGGGAGAAAACAAGTATCCCTTTAGAACCTTCTCAATTCCTATCTTCAAAGGGTATTGAGGGAGTTAAATAAGAAAAACAGAGGAAGGATATGGGGGTAGGTTTTGAAGAGTGAAAAAAGAAGGAAGAGTAAAAGGAATACACGAATGTAGAAAGGCAGAAGGGGTTAGAACTTGTTATTTTTCATAATTAAAATGCTTGAGAAGAGTGTATAAATAGCTATAGGTAATCTGATAAGCCTTACTCTTCTCTGAAATAATTTAAGGAAGCATGGGTAAACCCACACACTTAGATATTCAGCATACACACACGCACACACACACAACATATATTTCTGTAGAAACATACATTTTCTGAAAAAACCTTTCTATTCTCTGAAAGAATTTAAGGAAGCGTGAATACACACAAACACTTAGAAATTCAGCATATACACACACAGAGAATTTGCTGTAGAAACATATCATACTCAACAACAACAAAAAACAACAATTGAGGATTGGAAAAATGGAAGTGGGGATTAAGAGGTAGGATAATATCGCATTGAGAATGGTCTGGAATAAAACATACTTTCTGGTCCTAAAGAAGGTATTAAAACAAACAAAATGAAAAGGAAAGAACAAGAATCTAGGAAGTGGCTATCAGTGGGAGAATGGAAGCACAAACTGTAGTATATAAATATGAAAGAATGTTATTGGGTCTTAAGAAATTACAAAAGAGATCATTTCAGATAATCCTGGTAGGAAGAACTAGTACAGAATGAAGCAAGTATAATTAGGAAAACGATTTATACAAGGACAGCAGCAGCAAAGAAAAAAAATGTTGAAAGATTTAAAAATTCTGATAAATAATACAGAATGACCAGCCATGTCTCCAGAAAACCAATGAGTATGTTGCCCACTTCTTGACAGAGAGGTGATAGAACCAAAGTACAGAAAGAGACATGTACGTGGTCATTGTATAGATTTGTTGTTCTTAATTATGCTTATCTGTTATGAAGTTTTCTTTCTTTTTCTCTTCTTTTCTTTCCTCTTTCTTTTCCTTCCTTCTTCATTTTGCCTTCCCTTCCTTCTTCTTCTTCTTCTTCTTTTCTTTTTCTTCTACTTCTCCTTCTCCTCCTTCTCCTCCTCCTCCTCCTCCTCCTCCTTTTCCTTCTCCTTCTCCTCCTCCTTTGAATATAGGACTCAGAGCTGGATCTGAGCTCTATGGGAACTAAACTAAGCAATGAACTTAATCCCTTCCTCTCCCCAGGGAACAGAAGTATAAGGTGAGAAGGGAACCATGTCTCCCATGTGTATTATGCCTCCCTAAATTTAAATATTTGTGGCCATACCTTTGGAAGTAAATATTCCTTGCAAAAGGTTCAATGTTGCATAGGTATAAAGTAATTATAGCTGAATCCACAAAAGCTTAAAATTTCTTCTTTTCCTTCTCTCTCTCCCTATCTCTGTCTCTCTCTGTCTCTGTCTGTCTGTCTGTCTGTCTGTCTGTCTGTCTGTCTGTCTCTCTCTCTCTCTCTCTCTCTCTCTCTCTCTCTCTCTCTCTCTCTCTCTCTCTCTCTCTCTCTCTCTCTCTCTCTCTCTCTCTCTCTCTCTCTCTCTCTCTCTCTCTCTCTCTCTCTCTCTCTCTCTCTCTCTCTCTCTCTCTTCCTACATCCCTCTCCCCCATCCCAAGAGCTGGGGCAAGTCCTTCCAGTAGGATAACCTGTGAGTTGCATGGTTGACATATGAGAAATCCTTGAATTATGGGAAAGATAAGGTTTTTATTTATACAGTTTCCTAGGCCTTGCTCCAGGACTGGAGCTTAGAAAGAATAGAGCTGGACAATTAAAGTTGCATTTGCTGATGCCTTCTGCTGTTTACAACTGTTTGCAGGGCATGTTAAGACCCACCAGAGATATCATGTGTTCTGTTTAATAAATCTGATTAATATTTTTGAAAGAATGGCAGACATTGAGCCAATATGACTATGGAGAACATGACACTATATTTCATTAGTTATGGACCAGATCATCCCCTTAACTGCAGTTCTTGCAGCTCAATGATATTCATGCTAATTGAAGCACTGGCCTTTGAATGATCATTATGTTGTGATGTCATGTCACTCTAGACCTGCTTTTGATTGTCAAAGTGATTATATTGGCCCTTGTCCTCTATCTCATAGTAAGATGCTTGCCCTCAAGGCATCTGATAGTTATTCAGGATGTGGGATTACAATCCAAGTTGTCTTCCACCACAGCAGCTACCCTCAAAATTCTTATAGAATATATCCTTTTTCCTTATGGACCTCCCGTATCATTGCCCCTTGTCAGGGACCCATTTTACTGTGAAGAAGGTCCAAGATTAGGTCTATTGCCATCATATTTGCCAGTTTTTCCATCTTCACTGGAGTTCTTTACAGGCACCAAAATTTGGTATCATTGCCCTAATGTGGCAGGAGGGGGAGATTTGAGCTGCTAGACCAGGGAATACTGAGTAGGTGGCAGTCTGGGGTCTTGGTAACATCAGCTCATGAACCATGATATGTTGCATTTAAAAGGACTATGTATTCTTGGATGCTTTGCTACATATGACTTGTGAGGGGAACTCGAGATAGAGTTGAAGGAATCATCATTGTTGTGGACTTGACATTCCTCCTGTTGCTCCATCATCATTGCTCCTGCATCATTGATGCTCCTGTTGCATCATCGTTTTACATCAGGAAACCTGCTCTGAATTGCCCCTAATATTACTTCCACTGTATGAACTGTTTTTTTTAAAGATTATATTATTTTATGTTTTTTGTATTTTATGTTTTATTTGTACTGAACTCTTCCCTCAGTAATGCTCATGTTAAGATTAAGATTATTTTAGTGGTGGAAGATCTTCTAGAACATTTTTGGAACTTTGCTACCAAAAGGTGTAGTAGGAACAGCACCTGTTTTGTATAAACTATTTTCCCCTTCAGGTGGAAGGAAATAAATTCTTGGGATCATCATCTTCATGGATTTGGCCTCCTTTCTGCTTGAGTCATAAAAGTTCAATTTATGGGGAATTGGTGTTGCAAGTTTTAGTAGAGTTTCTGCTACCCTTTTACAATGTCTTTCTGATCTGGTACAGACAGTTACCATAATGAAAGAGAAAGCAGAAGGGAATAGCCATTTTATTTGAATTGCTATCTTTTTTTTTCTTTTTCTTAAGAATGATATCCTTTTAACCCTATATTACTAGTAAAGTAATTTTATCCTTTTATAATCTACAACTGACTCATTATATTCTAACCTGAGCCTGAATCACTTAAGTGATCAAAGTTAGTCTTGATTCAGAATATAAACCCTCATTTCCTCTTTGAGTACCTTCTCTCAACCTGGTGACTTCACTAACTCACATGGATTTAGTTATCATCTCTATACAGATGACTCCCAAATCTATGCATCTAGCTCTAATCTCCTGAATTCTATTCCCATATCACAAATTGCTGCCTATTGGACATTTTGAACTGAATTTCCACATGCACTTTAAACTCAACATATCCAAAGCAGAATTTGTTATCTTACCCTCAAAACTCTTTCCTCTTCTGAACTTTCCTACTTATGGAGTGTACAAACATCCTTCTGGTCACCCATGTTCTCCACATTGGCATTCTGCTTCTCCCTTTCCCTCCCCTTCCACGTCTGATCATTTGCCTCCTACCACACCTTCTCTCACATGTATCCCTTTTCTGTGTTCACAGAGCTACCACTTTAGTTCAGGGTCTCTTTATCTCTTATTTGGACTACTGAAATGGCCTCCTACTTGTTCTCTCTGCCTCATCTCTTCCCCATCCAATCCCTTCTCAGTTGAGCTGCTAAAGTGATTTTCCTATAATTCAGATCTGACCATGTCCCTGCCCTACTCAGTAAGTCAGTGACTCTCTATTGACTCTAGCATCAAATATTATATCTTTATCTCACACATTTTAAATGTCCATTTTAATGTAAGTTTTATAATGTATGTGATTATTTGTACAGTAGTGTATTTATAAAATTTAAAAATAAGTTCACATATATTGTAGGTATCTGTACTGATGGTGATGCTGTGATCAAAAAAGTTTGGAGGATATTGAACTATAGGACTGCCAACAATTTTTCAGTGGTAGTTCACTGGTTCATGCTAAGGCAAACTTTCTCCTGGACTTAGCTAAGAATACCACCCTCTATCAATAGACCCTGAGGACATAGCCCACATATGCATTTGTGAATGGATGAGTTTTTGCTTAATCACTCCTATTGAGTTAAATATAAACATTTCACTTAAAAAATATCAGATAAAATAAGCATGTCTATATACAAAGTACTGCAGAAAAAGAAATTGCAAATATTAGGTGCAACTAACTACCTTTTCCTTTTAAATAAAATAAATTCAACATGCAACTTTCTTTTTAAAATTATTTATTTTATTTTAAATTTATGGAATAAAACAAACATTTCTAAATAGTGTAATAAAAAAGATGATTGCACATGAAACTGCAAATCTATTATGCACAACTTGCTATTCCTTTTAAATATATAATAAAGTTATGAGAATTTTTGTAACTTTCAAAATTGTCCTATTTGTATTTCTTACTGGAATGTCTTATGTTCATTTTTTAAAAAGTACTTCAACAGCCTTCTTTTCTTTCTTTTTTTGATAACCTTTTAACAGCAACCTACTATCTGTACTCAGTCAAGTCCAGTCAGATACATCATCTGGTCTATTAGTAAAATACTCTTATTTTCTGCACCTAGACCTGGACACAAAACCAAAATATAGAGAAAAGCTTTTATAATTTAAAGATAGACTGAAAGAATCTCCTTAATCTCCTTCAGGATTGTGGGAATGTTAAAAATGTAAGCTTCTTTCTGAAATATTTTTTAAAATAGGTCTGTCCACTGAGGTTACATTATGAAGCAAATTGGATCACAGGATCATAAGTTTACAGAAGGAACTTGAAAGGTCATCCAGGAGAACTCCCTCATTTAATAGATGGAAAAAATGAGGTCTATAAAGATCAAGGGATTTGAATCCAGCTCCTTAAACTCCCAGTTTGGCATTCTTTCTGATGTGCCATGTTGGAAGGGTTGTGGTTGTCTTGATCATGCTGAAGTTTGGTATAAAATATGCATCATTTAAATCCAGATGTCACATGGAAGCATTGGTGGCAAGATGTGGTTCAGAATGGATACAGAAAAATGTCACCCACAGAACACCAAAAAAGGAATATTCATAATAATGTGTCTGTATCTGGTGTCAAGGTATAAAATTCAGCCCATCACAAGACCAACAGATGTTTTGCTGTGTTTCCACTTAGCTAGCAGAACAAAGGTAAAAAAACAAATCTGGTATTAATCACTGTCACAAAAATGCCCATTCTTCTCATGTTTTTCTTACACTTCTCTTTTAAATATGAAGGATTCCCTTTGGAGCTGAAGTCCTAGTTTCTTTTTGAATAGATCTGTTTGTTCATAAGGAAGCTGAATTAGCTTGTTCTATGTTACTGAGGGTTAAAGCTAGAATAAACTACATAGAACTTAAATGTGCAAAAAATGTCAGGTCACTATCAGGAAGAAATTTTCCAACAAATAGAATTGACAAAAATGGGATAAGATGTTTTAAAAGTAATGAACTACCAAGAGACAGTTGATGAAACCCTTTTCTTTCTTCTCAGTAGGTAAACCCTGTGCAGTCACATGTGGTCTTTGTCTCTGTTAGAGCTGGTTTTGCTCAGTTATTTTTCTGGCACAAGAAAGAGGTGTGTGAATGTGTGTGTGTGTGTGTACATGTGTGCATGCACATATGCATGAATGCAAAAAAGTGAGTGGCAAAACCAAACAGATTCAGTACAATTATTTTTAAAGGAGTGAGCCACCCATTACTGAAAGTGTTCAAGCAATAAGTGTGTGACTATCCTCTCCATATATTCTGTAATCAAATAACACTGACCTCCAATGACACTGTCTTCCTTGCTGTTTCTTGGACACCATACTGCATCTCCTAACTTTCCCTGGTTGTTTCTCATGCCTGGAATATTTTCCCTTTACCTTTCAACTTCCCTGACTTCTTCAAGTCTCAACTAAGGTCCTACCTTTCATTAGAAGCTTTTCTTAGTTTTTTTTTTAACTTCTTAAAAGTATTTTTCCCATTTACATGTAATAAGAATTTCTAACTTTAAAAAAAAAACTTTGAGTTCCAAATTCTCTCCCTCCCTCCCCACACCCCCTCATCAAGGAGGCAAGCAATTCAATATAGGTTATACATGTGTAGTCACGCAAAACATTTCCATAATAGTCATGTTGCTAAAGAAAACAGACAAAAAACCCTCAAGAAAAATAAGAAAGAGTATATTTCAATTTGTATTCACACGCCATCAGCTCTCTCTCTGGGGATGGATACCATCTTTCATTGAAGTCTTTCAGAGTTGTCTTGGGTCACTGTATTCTGAGAATAGCTAAGTCATTCACAACAGATCACCACATAATATTGCTGGTACTTTGTGCATGGTACATTTCACTTTGCATCAGTTCATGTAAGTCTTTCCAGGTTTTTCTGAGAGCATCCTGCTTATCGTGTCTTTCTTCCTTCCTTCCTTCCTTCCTTCCTTCCTTCCTTCCTTCCTTCCTTCCTTCCTTCCTTTCCTGTCTTGCTTTTTTGGAGTGGGGAAGGCAGGGCAATTGGGGTGAAGTGACTTGCCCAAGGTCACATGGCTAGTCAGTGTTATGTGTCTGAGGTCAAATTTGAACTCAAGTCCTCCTGACTCCAGGGCTGGTGTTCTATTCACTGCACCACCTAGCCGCCCCCCTGCTTATCATTTCTTATAATATTCCATCATAATCACTTACCACAATTTGTTTAGACACTCCTCAACTGATTGGCATCCCCTCATTTTCCAATTCTTTGCCACAAGAAAAGGGCTGCTCTAAATATTTTTGTATATATAGGTCCTTTTCCTTTTTGCTTTTTATCTGTTTTGGATACAGACCTAGTGGTTGTATTGCTACGGCAAAGGTTATGCAGGGTTTTATAACCTTTTGGGCATAGTTCCAAATTGTTCTACAGAATGCGTGAATCAGTTTACAACTCAGTTCACAACAATGCATTAATGTTTCATTTTCCCCTCCAATGTTTGTCATTTTCCTGTTCTGTCTGTAGCAGCAAGCACCCCAGTGTCCCCAGGGGTAGCTGCCAACACAGGTTCTTGGATCTGCTTTGATAAAGGAAAGCAACTCAAAATGGGTTAACAAGCTTACTTTAATCAGTCAAATATGTATCATTTACCTAGTTCAGGGGAAAAGGTCAGCACCCCGAACTTCAGAATATACAGACAGAATTATCAAGACAGAGAAACAGATCAAGTAGACAGTTTCCAAACTGTCCAACCATTACATCCATACCAAATCAACATCTGGATTTTTCAAAGCCAGGGCGGGGGGAGGGGCGGCTCTCAACAAGGGCTTCCCAGAGTCTCATCTGATCAAATCACAGAACACTTCTCAAAGTGAGCCCCCAAAACAAAGCTGCACATCAGGGCTTATATAATCTTCTCCTGGCTCAGAGAATGTAACAACCTTATTGACCCACTGCCCAATCAAAAAGTATCTACTGAAAAACAAGCCTCCCACCCCAGGCTCCAGGTACACTTTAGCCTAGGGGCAGGGAAGATCTTAAAAATTTACATTCCCGTTACACTGTTCTATTAGTTAATCTAATAGATATGAAGTAGTACCTAAGAATTGTTTTAATTTGTACTTCTCCAATCAATAGTGACTATAGTAACTATTTCATCTACAAACTGTTCATATCTTTTGGCCATTTATCAATTGGGGAATGCTTCTTATTTTTATAAATTTGCCTCAATTCTCTATATGTTAGAGAAATTAGGCCTTTATCAGAGAAACCTGGTTGAAATTTTTTTTCAGTTATTATCGCTAATTGTATTTCCCTCAATCCCATTTTCCTCCCCTGTGTATTCTATTCTCTCTCTCCTTTCACCATGTCCCTCCTCAAAAGTGATTTGCTTCTGATTTTCCTGTCCCCCAATTTTCTCTCCCTTCTATTCCCCCTCTACCTTATCTTTTCCCCTTCCCCTCCTACTTTCTTGTAGATTTCTATACCCAGTTGAGTGTGTACTATTCCCTCTTTGAGCCAATGCTGATGAGAGTTCACTCACTCACCCTCTCTTCTTCCCTTTTTCCCTCCACTGTAAAAGCTTTTTTTTTTGCCTCTTTTATGTGAGATAATTTCCCCATTCTATCTCTCCCTTTCTGCTTCTCCCAGTACATTCCTCTTTCTCACCCTTTAATTTTTTGTAGATATTATCCCTTCATATTCAACTCACATCTGTGTCCTCTGTCTATATATACTCCTTTTAACTACTTCCTTAATAATGAGAAAGTTCTTATGAGTTACTAGTATTGTCTTCCCATGTAGGAATGTAAACAATTTAACCTTATTAAATCCCTTATGATTTCCCTTTCATGCTTACCTCTTTATGCTTCTCTAGAGTCTTATATTTGAAAATCAAATTTTCTATTCAGCTCTGTCTTTTCATCAGGAATGCTTGAAAGTACAGTTCTTCATTGAATGTACTTCATTGAAAGTACTTCATTGAATTTCCATTTTCCTAGTTTTGCTGGGTAGGTGATTCTTGGTTGTAATCCTAGCTCTTTTGCTCTATCGACTAGAACCCTCTAATCCTTTATTTAATTTAATTTAATCTGCTAAGTCTTGTGTTATCCTGACTGTGGCTCCACTATACTCGAATTGTTTCTTTCTGGCTGCTCGCAATATTTACTCCTTGACTTGGGAGCTCTGGAATTCAGCTATAATATTTCTGGGAGTTTTCATTTTGGAATCTCTTCCAGGAGGTGATTGGTAGGTTCTTTTAATTTCTACTTTACCCTCTGGTTCTAGACTATCAGGGCAGTTTTCCATGATAATATCTTGAAACATGATGTGTAGGCTCTTTTTTAAAAGATCATGTCTTTTAGGTGGTCCAATAATTTTAAAATTTTCTCTCCTGGATCAATTTTCCAGGTCAGTTGTTGTTCCAATGAGATATTTCATTCTATTTTTTTCATTCTTTTGGCTTTGTTTTATTGTTTCTTGATGTCTCATAAAGTCATTAGCTCCCATTTGCTCCATTCCAATTTTTAAGGATTATTTTCTTCAGTGAGCTTTTATACCTTCTTTTCTACTTGCCCAATTCTACTGTTTAAGGAGTTTTTTCTTTAGTGAGCTTTTGTACCTCCTTTTCCCCTTTTATCTTCAGTGAATTTTTGTGCCTGTTTTTCCATTTAGCCAATTCTGCTCTTTAAGGCATTTTTCTCTTCATTGGCTTTCTGGACATCTTTTACCATTTGGCCTGGTCTTTTTAAGGTGTTATCTTCTTCAGTTTGTGTGTGTGTGTGTGTGTCTCCTTTACCAAACTGTTGACTCATTTTTCATGATTTTCCTTCATCACTCTAATTTCTCTTCCCAATTTCCCCCCTATCTCTCTTACTTGATTTTCTAAATCCTTTTTGAACTCTTCCATGGCCTGAGGCTAATTCTTAATTTTCTTGGAAGCTTTAACTGTTAGAGCTTTGACTATGTTATCTTCTGAGTCTATGTTTCGATCTTCCTTGTCACCATAGTAACTTTCTGTGGTCAGCATGGTTTGTTTGTTTTTTTTTCTGTTGTTTGTTCATTTCCCCAGCTTGACTTTTTGACTTGACTTTTAACTCTTCATTGAAGTCTGTCTCCAGGGTGGAGGGTGCACTGTCCCAAGCTTCAGGAGTTTTGTTTAGTTATTTTCAGAGATACTTCTAGGGACCTGAAAATTTTCAGTTCTTCCAAGGTGGTATGATCTAAAGAGAGGGGTGTTTACTACCCTCCTGGTCTGTGAGTGACCACAAGCACTCTTTCCTGCCTTAGAATTGTGAGAAGGGTCCTTGCTCCATTGCAGCTGCAAGCTTTGGTGTACTAGTGCTCCCCGTCACCCTGTAACTACCACCCAGGACTGGGACCATGATTCAAGTATGGGCAAGGCAATAGAGTCCCATCTCAATGCAAGCAAAGAGAGCCTTGTACTCTTTTTTTGACCAGTTGTTTGACTCCCTTACCATCTGGCCTGTGGATTGAGAGCTCTGAAGGCAGCTGCTGCCTTCTCCTCGTTTGCTGGACCTGGAGATATGCTGGCATGGCCTGCACTGAACTATGCTCCTCTCTCACCCTGGTGCAACAGATCTTTCCTGCTGATCTTCCAAGTTGTCTTGGGCTTGAAAATTGTTTCACTCTGTCTTTTTGTGGGTTCTTCCACTCTATTTGTTTAGAGTCATTATTTAAAGGTTTTTGGAGGGGGTTGGAAAAAAGTTCAGGCAAGTCTTGCCTTTACTCCACCATCATGACTCTGCCTCTCTTGATCCTTCTTTTTTTTGGAGGGCAATTGGGGTTAAGTGACTTGCCCAAGGTCATATGGCTATTTTTTGTGTTAAGTGTCTGAGGCCAGATCTGAACCCAGGTCCTCCTGACTCCAGGGCTAGTGCTCTATTCACTGTGTCACCTAGCCACCCCTCTTGATCCTTCTTAATCTTAGTGCCTTCCACCTGAGATCATACTCAAACTTATCTTGAATATATCTTGTTTGTACATAGGACATGCTGATAGACAGCCAGTGAGTTGTGAAACAAAAATCATAGATAGAATATCCTAGAACACGGCAACTGGGAACACGATAGCCCATAGGAGAAGGTTCTTTGAATAGTATTATTAAAGCTTCCAAAAGTATTAGGTTATGGGGAAAAAAATAATCATAGCTGACATTTATAAAACACTTAAAGTGAACAAAGAAAATTATATTTGTGTATTCATTTGTTACTCACATCATCTCAGGGGTAGGCACTACAGACATCATTAAACCTTTTTCAATGCTGAGAAAATAGAAGTCTTATCTGTGACCAAAGATCTAGAAGGTGATGGGGATAGGATTCAAACTCTGGCCTTTCCTAACTCTGTAGCAATGAAAGGAATCCCATTTTTTTTTTACTAATAATTTGAACTGAATGGAAGAAGGAAGCTTAGGTCCCACACATACCTACTTCAAAAAAATGCCTAAAAATAGAATGAAACTGAATAATAATTGAGTACCTTTGTCTACTCCAAAATTGCATGAAAAGTCAATCAGAAGCCCATGAACCACAGGAAAAGAGGCCCACCAGGAAAGCCAGCACCAGTTCAGGCAAGCAAGATGAAAGTCTCCCAGAGAGACCAGGGACTTGCTGGAGATACCTTTATGTTCCATACTGGGAGGCAACTAGATGAGAAGGCCTCCATGAGAAAGTCCTAAGGTTTTTGGAAACTTCCACCTTGAAGTTTGGAAATAACTGTGAGTGGCAGCAACCCAGCCATGTCCAAGAGCACTCAAGGAAAAACAGTCCAGACCCAGAACCATACAGTGCCCTGAAGATTTAGCATGATGAGCTTTGAAGAAACCTCAAAGGGAGTGCAGGTTGGGGAAAGTGTCTAAAATCTGCCAGTACTCTTAGCACAGGCATACTCTGGGCAGTGGGGGGCCACCCAAAAACCCAAACAAGTTAAACTATTCCACCCAAAAGTGCATCAGAGGTGTAGTTTGGCTTTAGCAGGAAACCCCAATTCAGGACCTAAGACTAAAGATATGAATAAACAGAAGACACTAACAAAGAATTATAGTTTGAAAGATACCCCCAAAAATCCAACCTATAAGAAGTAATTCCACAATGACTACAAGCAAACTCAAAAGAAAAAAATAAATTTTCCTCAAGGATTATATGAATGCCTGGAAGAAATGAATCAAGATAAAAAAGAAACAAAATCTCTAGAGGAAAGACTTGGAAGGAGACTAAGTAGCTTAGTAGAAATGGTAAAACTTAATAGAAAATGGTAAAACTTACCCAAGTAAAGGACTCCCTAAAAGATTAAAATAGACCAAACAAAAATAATTGACTCCAGTAGACAAGAAAGATTAGGAAAAAAATCAAAAGACTGAAGTAATAGAATAAAATGAAAGTCATCTAATTAAAAAAAAAAACTAACCTAAAAAAGAGGTCAAGAAGAAAACATTTAAGAATGTGTGAACTTCTTATGACCAAACAAGAAGGGATAAAGAAGATTATTAAAGGTAAAATGGATAATTTTTATTAATTAAATTAAAAAGGTTTTGCACAAAAAAACCCAATGCAGACAAAACTAGAAGAAAAGCAGGAAAGTGGGGAAAATATTTACAGCATGTTTTTTTCTAATAAAAGTCTCATTTCTTAAATATATAGGGAATTGAGCCAAATTTATAAAAAATAAGGGCCATTCCTCAATTGATAAATGGTCAAAGGATATGAATAAACATATTTCAGGAGAAGTCAGTAGTCATACAAAAAATCCTAAAGCACTAATAATTAGAGAAATGCAAATTAAAACAACTCTGAGGTACTACCTTATACTTATCAGATTGCCTAATATGACAGAAAATGAAAGTGACAAATGCTGGAAGGAGGGTGGTGTAGAAAAATAGAGATACCTTAATGCATTTTTGTTCAGGTGTTCAGGGTATAGGGTATACAGCATGATTAATGAGGCAAATGCCAAAAGGTAGACTTCCCAGAGCAAAACCTCATGTTTTACAGTACAGAGTTCTGTGCATTGTCTAACCTACTTTATGACTTAGAAAGCAACGTTAGGGTTGTGTCACCTGAGAAGGCAGTGGCTAAATATAGGATGCTATAGGGTGCTCAGGGAGAACTAGCACCTCTGATGTGAGGGATTGCCGCCGAGTTGTTTTCAGGGATGCTCATCCACTTTTGGTGTCTATCTTCACCCAACTCTCACCTATGGCTCCAAGCAACTATAACATGAGCAGCAGTCACACCTCTGTAAAACCATCTTGGCAAATTTGCTAACCCAGATTGAGGGTAATGGACAGGCATCAAACCCATCAGTGAGTTGGGGGGGGGGGTGTCTGCCTCAAGCATATGAAGACCTCCTCCAGCAGAATGAGTGGATGACAACAATTTGTTCCAACATCCTAGAAGGTGTCTAAAGGAGTTGTTGTAGAGTGCTTAGAACTTCTTCAGACAATGAAGACATCCACTGCATCCTAGACCATTACCAGTCATCTTGACTTTTGTCACTTTCAATGACTCTGGAAGAGTGAGGCTAATGACTTTGTGCAACTCTGCCTCATTTAAATCCAATTGACATACAAGTAAAGAGATCACCCCATACTGTCATTGGTCCTCTTTGAAAATGAAGAACAAACAACCACAACCACTCTTAGATCTGTATGGAAAAGAAATAAAAGTAAAAGGACTCATATGGACAAAAAAATTTCTAGTAGCTAGTTTTTGTGGTAGCAAAGAATTAGAAGCCTTGGATACTTACTAATTGTTGACACTGGGCAAGTCCCTTAACCTCTTCTTGTCTCAGTGTCCTCATTTGTAAAATGGTATTAATAGTAGCATCTACCTCCCAGGATTGTTGTGAGAATTAAATTAGATAATGTTGATAAAGCATTTTGAAAACCTTTAAGTGATATAAATGCTTCTACCAGAATTATCTTGGATTATTTGTTACTATTTAAATTTTTAGATATTGTCTTCCTCTGTCCCCACCCTCTTTAACAATAAAACAGCCTTCTAGAATGACACAGTGGAAAGCATACTGAATTTGGAAAGAAAATTAGGCTTTGAAATCCAGGGTCTTCTGAGTCCTGATTGAATGACTTCACTTTCCACATATATAAAATGAGGCTGTTTTTGTACTAGATGGCTTATGAGGTCCTATGGTACAAAACGTTTCTCTTATCCTGGTTACACTGGAATTGAGCTATTATAGACTGTTACAAACATCAGTTCTGAGTTATACTTTTAATTCATTGGGTAGGAATCATTTTAATAGAATAATATACTATGATCCTACTATTTTCTCTCCATCCAAGAATTCATAAATTACCATGACTGAACATAACCTTGTTGAAGAACACATTTTTCTCTTCCTTTAGATATTCTCAACTAAAATGAGGAAAAGAAACATGCCTTGAAATGCTGGAAGGATCTTTAGAAATCAGCTTGGTGGGCCTAGTATGCAGATCTCAGATTCTTTAACCAGGGTTCTCTCCACCACACCAGAAAGCCTCAATTGATTTTAAATGGTATTTTATAATGGTGCAAGTAGTTTTTCCTTCTGTAAATCAAGATAGGTAAACACTTTTTTTTTGTATAAAACAACTAAAATGTGAGTGGGTCACCCCATGCCAAGCCACTGACTTCTCAGGTGACACAGGCTAACGTTGCTTCCTAAGTCATAAAGTGAGGTTAGACAATGCACAGAATTCTCTCCTGCAAAACATGAGGCTTTGCTCTGGGAATTCTACCTTTTGGCGTTTGCCTCATTAATCATGCAGTAGAAGCAAGTATGTGTAGTCATTCCTTGGTGTCCAGGCAAGAACAGGGACCAAAAAAAAAAAATGGATGATCTGGCATTCACCCAAATGAATAAAGGGAGGAATAGGGTGGGGCTATGTCAGTTGAAGCAACAGTAATATAAGCTATATCACCCCAGCAACCAAGAAGCTTGCAAGCACCTTCAGGCAACAAAAGCTAAGGTGATTTCTTTTTTTTTTTGAGGGGGGAAGATAAGGCAATTTGGGTTAATTGACTTGCCCAAGCTCACACAACTAGTAAAAGTCAAGTGTCTATGGCTGGATTTGAACTCTGTTCCTCCTGACTCCAGAGCTGGTGCTCTATTCGTGATTTCTAATGGGAAGCAAGTCTACTCTCTGGGCCCTGACCAGGAAACCCTAAGGCCAGCTAATCACATTTGCTCTTTCTAATTCTCTGCTCTCTGTTCCCTATAGGTCACTAACACAAAGCCACTGAGGGGCAAGGGTGAGGGGAGGACAGTGGCATGTATTTTTTTGGTGAGGCATGGTGAATGGATGGCTGGACCTAAGAGTCATGAAGGTCTAGGTTTAAATCTTGCCTCTGACACTAACTATGACCTTGAGCCAAGTCAGTTTCCTTCTCTGTAAGGGGTGGATAATAATACCTCTTATATCTTACCTTGTGACTGATATTCACATGAGATCTTGTATGGGAAGTGCTTTGGAACTCCACAGTGCTATAAAATGTCAGTTGTGAATATTGTTATAATTATCATTATCAACTTAGGGAAAGTAAGTGAGGGAGAATAAGAGTGAATGAACCCAAGTAGACAGACTTTGGAAATGAGAGCATATCATGTGATCTCATACAAATTGTCTGTGATCTCATCAATGTGGATATTGCCTCTGGTGATGTAGATGGCAACCCATCCATACCCAGTAGCCTGGTCCATCCTCTGCTCCACCCCTTACCATGGACTCCTCACAGCTCATTCACGCTAGTCTTCTTGCCTCTAATTCTTCATAGTCCTTTGTCTATAATGCAAAGCAACCTGCTCACATCTACCATACACCTCACCATTGCCCTCTGAGTGATGCTCATATAACGGGGATGTGGGGAAGGAAATAGCTGGTGGGGACTACATTCTAGGAGCATGTGAGTACGCTGAGCTCACTTTCCAGAAGTACCTGATGACTGATAATGGAGGGCCCTGCTTTCCATATCAGAGCATATGGAAGTATTCTATGCCTATTTCTGGTCTGCTAACCATGTAGGAAAGAAATGAACTTCTGATTGGTTGATGAACCAGAACTGGGTGTACAAAATGAGCCTCTCTTTTTCTTCCTGCTTGATTGTCCTGGAGTGAGGAATGTTCCTGTGAGCTTCTGAGTGGGGAGAGCCAGCCCCAGTGACCTACTCTCTCCACTCAGGTCAACATGAAGCCATGAACATATGACTGCCTTAGGTGAAGGAATATTGAAGGTACACCAAACTAGATGGCAACCCTACAAACTTAAAAGGTCGGAAAATCTGATGCTAAAATTGTTTTTAAGCTGAAACTCTGCTCCCTATTTCTCTGAAGTTTAGCTAGAACTGCATTTCTTCTCTTAGTCAGATCTCTTGAGTGCTGAACTAACTCTCTGATTTTATCCAGGTGCCACAGGGACCAAGTTTCCTCAGCTAATTCAAACATATTTCTTTGTACAACATCATTCCAGTTGACCAAGGATTCTTTTATACTTAGCCTAAAGTTTGTGATTGACTAACTCAGGTGTGTTCTCACTTGGTTAATGTATCAGGGCATTTTTATCCCTTACTTCAAATTCAGAGGGATGATGATATATTTACTCAATCATCTCCCACCTTTACATTCATTTTTAACTCTTTAACAACTATAATAGTTCATCACTCATAATCATATAGTTGGAATCAAACACATGGACCTTTGCATGAATTCTTGTGACCAATGTAGAGTTTGCTAGGGCTTTATTTATACAGAAGTGCAAACGCTATTTTCAAAGCTCTCATCTCTTACTATTACAAATCAGTGAGAGGGATAGAAACTTTGGTATCCATCCTTCACCGAGGGACATTTTTTTTTTTTTGCTATAATGTGCACCCTTCAACCTCAGTCTTGCTTGGCTCCATTCCTTCAATTCTGCTGATACTGTAGAATTATAGCTAGTGATAGGAGGCCTTATCTTGTGACTGCTCCAATGTCCTTCATCTCTATTTTCATGTATAAATGATATCGTATAAACAATTAGCAAAACAACAAAACCTCATTGCCCATTTAAGAGGAAGATTTTAGCAAATCTCCAGTTTTACCTTCCCTATCCCAGGACTATGTTCCCTAGACCTCAGACCACTGGGGCACAGTTACTGAGATCTGAAATAAATTTACTTTGTAGTATAATCATATATGTCTTGGATTGGGGCAGTGGAATGTTGGGGTTGTAGTACAGACTGTCTCCTCATTAACAAGAGGCTATAGCTGGAGTAATGCGAAAAAGAATAATTCTTCAATAATGATAGTTTTTATTTAATAGCTATGGATCAGTGGTGGAATGATACACTCAAAAATAAAATTATAACTTGGTCACCAGGAGAAAGTGCTGTCTCTGGTTAAGCTAGCTAGTCCTCTCATCTATAAAGTTGTCTTTATACAGCTGAGTCTCAACATGTAGCTTCTGAAAATGCCATTTGACAAAACAAATAATTTTACACCAAAAAAACTAAATAAACTAAAGAAATACCAGAAACAACTCTGGGAGGAAAAGAATATCAAATAAAAAGCATAAATTTTAATAGAGAACTGGGTACACATCTAAGCAGAATAATGTGTGAGGTGAAATCTAATATCTCTAAGGAATGAGGTAAAAGCTGAGTATTTGCTTTAGGAAGCCAAAAGATTAGAAAACATGTGAGTGCATGTATATAGTCAATGGAACTCAGAATGCTTCATGAACCATAATACAAGCTTTAGGCTTAGGCGTTCCAAGCATAACATTTGTGAAAATGCAGTTTATTTCATCCTGAGAGCAAGGGATATATGTCTTTATGTATTGTGACCACCCTTTCACGTGTATTATATATACCCCATGTATAGAGAAAGAGCACTGGATTTGGCGTTCAAAGGACTGGATTTGAATCTTGGCTCTACCACTTATCTTTGACAATGGGAAATTATTTCACCTTTTCCAGTACTGGTTCTGTCATCTATAAAATGAGGAGACAGGACTAAATGACCACTAAGACCCAGAAGCAGCTAGTAGTAGACAGAGCACTTAGCTCGACATGAGGAAGACCTGAGCTCAAATTTGGCCTTGAACATGTATCAGCTGTGTGATCCTGGGTAAGTCACTTAACCTTTGTCTGTTCTGGTTTCCTCAACTGTAAAATGGGGATAATAATAGCACCTACTTCCCAGGGTTGTTGTGAAGATCAAAGAAGCTAACATTTGTACAAGGGTAAGTTTAGCCCAATGCCTGGCACATAATAGGTACTAATAAATGCTTCTTCTCTTCCAGCTACAAATTTTATGAACCTATGAGACAGTAATGCCTAGCAGATTATTGGTGGTTTTTACAGCTAAAATCACATGACAAATCCAACTGAGCCATGTAGTTTAAAAATATTGCCTGAAAATATAGTGAATTCATTGGGATGATAAAGGCACAACCTTAGATAGTTTTGGGATGGAAAAACAATGTATTTTGTGCTGTTCACAACTCCCTCTTAGTACAGTGGATAGAGGGTTGGACCTGGAGTCAAAAGTCTTGAGTTAAAATCCTGCCTCAGACACTCACTCCCTGGGTGACCCTGGGCAAGTCACTTAACCTCTGCCTCAGTTTCCTGAACTGTAAAATGGGGATAATAATAGCACTTCCCTTCCAAGGCAGTTGTAAGGACAAAATTAATTTTTCATAAAGCACTTCTGCAAGCCAAAGTACTACATCAAAGTTAGGCATTATTGTTGTTCTTATCCATCCCTCCCCCACCCCCTGAACACCACATTCTTGTTCTCCTGCTTTTACCTCTCCCTTTTTTGGTTTCTAATCCTCTTCCAAATTCCTTAAGTTTGACATTTCCCCAAAATCTGTCTTCAGTCTCACTTTCCTCTGCCATGTCTCTAGAAAGTCCCACAATTTTCACAACTAGTTCTAGAGAAATGATTTCCACCATCTGCCCCTGCAGCCCTTGCTGCTCTCCGAGGAACTGACCCCACATATCCTGAATGCAGGGAATCTGAATGTTCCAGTAGGGCCACAAAATTAGCATCCAATAGGATGTAGTCTCCTGGAGCAGAGAGATTCCTCCCTCCCTCCCTCCCTCCCTCCCTCCCTCCCTTCCTCCCTTCCTTCCTTCCTTCCTTCCTTCCTTTTCCTCTTCCTTTCTGCTTCTTTCTTTCTTTCCCTCTCTTTCTTCTTTTTTCCCTTCCTTCCTTCCTTCCTTCTTTCCTTCCTTCCTTCTTTCCTTCCTTCCTTTCTTTCTCTCTTTCTCTCTTTCTCTCTCTCTCTTTCTTCCTTCCTTCCTTCCTTCCTTCCTTCCTTCCTTCCTTTCTTTCTTTCTTTCTTTCTTTCTTTCTTTCTTTCTTTCTTTCTT